>NC_092412.1:174209674-174888840 GCF_040894005.1 Engystomops pustulosus | reverse complement strand
CCACACAGCTCTGTATTACCAGCAGCACACTGCAACTATTACCTACGCAGCTCTGTATTACCAGCACCAATATTGTATCCATTACCCACACAGCTCTGTATTACCAGCACCACACTGTATCTATTACCTACACAGCTCTGTATTACCAGCACCAATACTGTATCCATTACCCACACAGCTCTGTATTACCAGCACCACACTGTATCTATTGCCTACACAGCTCTGTATTACCAGCACCAATACTGTATATATTACCTACATAGCTCTGTATTACCAGCAACACACTGTATCTATTACCTACACAGCTCTGTATTACCAGCACCATATTGTATCCATTACCCACCCAGCTCTGTATTACCAGCACCAGTACTGCATCTATTACCTACACAGCTCTGTATTACCAGCACCAATACTGTATATATTACCTACATAGCTCTGTATTACCAGCACCACACTGTATCTATGACCTAGACAGCTCTGTATTACCTGCACCATATTGTATCCATTTCCCACACAGCTCTGTATTACCAGCACCAATACTGTATCCATTACCCACACAGCCCTGTATTACCAGCACAAGTACTGTATCCATTACCCACACAGCTCTGTATTACCAGCACCATACTGTATCTATTACCCACACAGCTCTGTATTACCAGCACCAATACTGTATATATTACCTACATAGCTCTGTATTACCAGCACCACACTGTATCTATGACCTACACAGCTCTATATTACCAACACCAATACTGTATCCATTACCTCCGCAGCTCTGTATTACCAGCACCACACTGTATCCATTAGTCACAAGCTCTGTATTACCAACACCAATACTGTATCCATTACACACTTAGCTCTGTATTACCAGCACCATACTGTATCTAGTTCTCAGACAGCTCTGTATTACCTGTACCAATGCTGTATCCATTACCCACACAGCTCTGTATTACCAGCACCAATACTGTATCCATTACCCACACAGATCTGTATTACCAGCACCAATACTGTATCTATTTCCCACACAGCTCTGTATTACCAGCACCAATACTGTATCCATTACCCACACAGCTCTGTATTACCAGCAACACACTGCATCTATTACCTATACAGCTCTGTATTACCAGCACCAATACTGTATCCATTACCCACACAGCTCTGTATTACCAGCACCACACTGTATCCATTACCTACAAAGCTCTGTATTACCAGCACCACACTGCATCTATTACCTACACAGCTCTGTATTACCAGCACCAATACTGTATCTATTACCTAAACAGCTCTGTATTACCAGCACCCATACTGTATCCATTACCCACACAGCTCTGTATTACCAGCACCACACTGCATCTATTACCTACGCAGCTCTGTACTACCATCACCAATACAGTATCCATTACCCACACAGCTCTGTATTACCAGCACCAATACTGCATCTATTACCTACACAGCTCTGTATTACCAGCACCCATACTGTATCTATTACCTACACAGCTCTGTATTACCAGCACCAATACTGTATCTATTACCTACACAGCTCTTTATTACCAGCACCAATACTGTATCCATTTCCCACACAGCTCTGTATTACCAGCACCACACTGTATCTATTGCCTACACAGCTCTGTATTACCAGCACCAATACTGTATCCATTACCCACACAGCTCTGTATTACCAGCACCAATACTGTATCCATTACCCACACAGCTCTGTATTACCAGCACCATACTGCATCTATTACCTACACAGCTCTATATTACCAGCACCAATACTGTATATATTACCTACATAGCTCTGTATTACCAGCACCACACTATATCTATTGCCTACACAGCTCCGTATTACCAGCACCAATTCTGTATATATTACCTACATAGCTCTGTATTACCAGCACCAACACTGTATCTATTACCCACCCAGCTCTGTATTACCAGCACCATATTGTATCCATTTCCCACACTGCTCTGTATTACCAGCACCAATACTGTATCTATTACCTACACAGCTCTGTATTACCAACACCGATACTCTATCCATTACCCACCCCGCTCTGTATTACCAGCACAGATACTGTATCCATTACCCACCCCGCTCTGTATTACCAGCAAAGATACTGTATCTATTACCCACATAGCTCTGTACTACCAGCACCAATACTGTATATATTACCTTCATAGCTCTGTATTACCAGCACCACACTGTATCTATTGCCTACACAGCTCTGTATTACAAGCACCATATTGTATCCATTACCCACCCAGCTCTATATTACCAGCACAAATACTGTATCCATTACCCACACAGCTCTGTATTACCAGCACCAATACTGTATCTATTACCCACACAGCTCTGTATTAACAACACCAATACTGTATCTATTATCTATACAGCTCTGTATTACCAGCACCACACTGTATCCATTACCCACACAGCTCCGTATTACCAGCACCACACTGTATCCATTACCTACATAGCTCTGTATTACCAGCACCAATACTGTATCTATTACTTAAACAGCTCTGTATTACCAGCACCCATACTGTAACCATTACCCACACAGCTCTGTATTACCAGCACCACACTGTATCCATTACCTACATAGCTCTGTATTACCAGCACCAATACTGTATCTATTACCTAAACAGCTCTGTATTTCCAGCACCCATACTGTAACCATTACACACACAGCTCTGTATTACCAACACCACACTGCATCTATTACCTACGCAGCTCTGTACTACCAGCACCAATACAGTATCCATTACCCACACAGCTCTGTATTACCAGCACCAATACTGCATCTATTACCTACACAGCTCTGTATTACCAGCACCAATACTGTATCTATTACCTACACAGCTCTGTATTACCAGCATCATACTGTATCTATTACCTACCCAGCTCTTTATTACCAGCACCAATACTGTATCCATTACCCACACAGCTCTTGATTACCAGCACCACACTGTATTTATTGCCTACACAGCTCTGTATTACCAGCACCTATACTGTATCCATTACCCACACAGCTCTGTATTACCAGCACCAATACTGTATCCATTACCCACACAGCTCTGTATTACCAGCACCAATACTGTATCCATTACCCACACAGCTCTGTATTACCAGCACCACACGGCATCTATTACCCACACAGCTCTGTATTACCAGCACCAATACTGCATCTATTACCTACACAGCTCTGTAATACCAGCACCAATACTGTATATATTACCTACATAGCTCTGTATTACCAGCACCAATGCTGTATCTATTACCTACATAGCTCTGTATTACCAGCACCTATACTGTATCCATTACCCACACAGCTCTGTATTACCAGCACCAATACTGTATCCATTACCCACACAGCTCTGTATTACCAGCACCAATACTGTATCCATTACCCACACAGCTCTGTATTACCAGCACCACACGGCATCTATTACCTATGCAGCTCTGTATTACCAGCACCAATACTGTATCCATTACCCACACAGCTCTGTATTACCAGCACCACACTGCATCTATTACCTATGCAGCTCTGTATTACCAGCACCAATACAGTATCCATTACCCACACAGCTCTGTATTACCAGCACCAATACTGCATCTATTACCTACACAGCTCTGTAATACCAGCACCAATACTGTATATATTACCTACATAGCTCTGTATTACCAGCACCAATGCTGTATCTATTACCTACATAGCTCTGTATTACCAGCACCACACTGTATCTATTACCTACACAGCTCTGTATTACCAGCACCATATTGTATCCATTTCCCACACAGTTCTGTATTACAAGCACCAATACTGTATCCATTACCTACACAGCTCTGTATTACCAGCACCGATACTGTATCCATTACCCACCCAGCTCTGTATTACCAGCACCAATACTGTATCCATTACCCACACAGCTCTGTATTACCAGCAATATACTGTATCTATTACCCACACAGCTCTGTACTACCAGCACCAATACTGTATATATTACCTTCATAGCTCTGTATTACCAGCAGCACACTGTATATATTGCCTACACAGCTCTGTATTACCAGCACCAATACTGTATATATTACCCACACAGCTCTGTATTACCAGCACCACACTGTATCTATTGCCTACACAGCTCTGTATTACCAGCACCAATACTGTATCTGCAACATCCCCCACCGGGGCCTAGCCCTTGAGGTGAGGCCTGGAGTCAGCCGAGGCCCGCGGTACCGGAGTGGCTGGCGGTTGCGGCCTAAGCATGCTATTGTCATGGTGCTTGGTACGGGGGAACCGGAGGGCTGTCCTACAGCCTGGCAGGTCTCCAGCAGGGCGGTGTTGGCAAGAAATGATGAGGGAGAGGCTGCTATAGCGGATCTCCCTGGGGCAACCCCTTAATGTCCCGAGTTTGAGTCTCTGGGTGATGGACAGGGTGCCGGTGATGAAGGCAGCCGTATTAGCAGGGACCAGGCGGAGACAGAAGTTGAAGAAAACAACTTACAGTTCTTTATTTGAACCGGCAGGGACCGCAGCAACGTGCCTTTAACAGGTAGATGGAGTGCTGAGATGCTTTTGGAGGGAGCCTCAGGAAATAGTTCACCAGCCTGGATGGATAGGGCAGGCTGGGAGGCAGCTGTGTCCTGATAGGAAGCTTCAGCTTGTTCTGTAGGGCTTCAGGTATCACCTTTAAAGGTAAGATGATACCCCTTTTCCTCACTACACTAACTCTAGTCTTAGACTCCACTCTTCAGAGGCAGGGGCTAGGCTCTTCCTGCTCTGGTATGGGCTAGACAGAGATTGCTCACTCACTCACTGATCTCTAGGATTCTCCTACACTGGAATCTCTCTGAAAGAACTTCTCTCAGAGTCCTCTAGAACATTCCTGTCCAGGGGTTTTATTACCTCCCTTTGGTCAGGTGGTGGCTGCTCCTCCAATCACATCTCAGCTTACAGAGGACAGGATGTAACACAGATCATTGGACAATAGCATCTTGCATCATACAAAATACTTAACTTCTGCCTTGCCAGGCAGGATTCACCACTGCAATATCCCCTATGTCCTATAAGGACCATGTAGTGTAATGTGGGTACATGCAGGTGCGCCATTGCATCGGCGAGGGTGTTGCATACCCCGGGGGCAATTGAAAGAGAATCCTAGAGATCAGTGAGTGAGTGAGCAATCTCTGTCTAGCCCATACCAGAGCAGGAAGAGCCTAGCCCCTGCCTCTGAAGAGTGGAGTCTAAGACTAGAGTTAGTGTAGTGAGGAAAAGGGGTATCATCTTACCTTTAAAGGTGATACCTGAAGCCCTACAGAACAAGCTGAAGCTTCCTATCAGGACACAGCTGCCTCCCAGCCTGCCCTATCCATCCAGGCTGGTGAACTATCTCCTGAGGCTCCCTCCAAAAGCATCTCAGCACTCCATCTACCTGTTAAAGGCACGTTGCTGCGGTCCCTGCCGGTTCAAATAAAGAACTGTAAGTTGTTTTCTTCAACTTCTGTCTCCGTCTGGTCCCTGCTAATACGGCTGCCTTCATCACCGGCACCCTGTCCATCACCCAGAGACTCACACTCGGGACATTAAGGGGTTGCCCCAGGGAGATCCGCTATAGCAGCCTCTCCCTCATCATTTCTTGCCAACACCGCCCTGCTGGAGACCTGCCAGGCTGTAGGACAGCCCTCCGGTTCCCCCGTACCAAGCACCGTGACAATAGCGTGCTTAGGCCGCAACCGCCAGCCACTCCGGTACCACGGGCCTCAGCTGACTCCAGGCCTCACCTCAAGGGCTAGGCCCCGGTGGGGGATGTTGCAAGTGGCGTCACGAACAGGATTGATACTTCTGTGCCTTATTACGGCATTAAAGACTTTCCTTTATTAAAAAGACTGTGCTGCCTAACCCTGCTGCCATCCGGGTTTAGGCCCAAGTAATTGTGTGTTTCTGGATTGAACTGTGTTAATGCTGCCACGTGCTGTCGAGCACCGCTCCAGCACTCCAGAGGTTAATCCCTGCAAGCACTGTACCAGCTCTGCTACATCCGGCGCTGCCGCGCCTGAAGACTTTGCCTCAGAAACTGTGGCGCAGCAAATAATTCAAGCCCGCCAAAACCTTCACTGGCGGGAAACCCAGATGACTCACCAAACTCCGCCCACGCGCGAATGGCGCGAACCCCGCCTCCTGTGGCGCAGGAAAAATTAGAGCCCGCCACAGCTCTTGGCGGGAAGGACTTGGACTCCTCCCACTGGCTCGAGGCGGACTTCCTGCCCCGCCTCAGAGAAGCGCCAGAACTTGTGCTGATCTTGGAGAGTGAGGTCAGCACCATGTGGGGTCCTCCGCCATTCCCCCCTGTGGAGCAGCCGGAGTTCTACGAAATACTGGAGACTATGGTCGTGGTCTCTGCCCAGCCGGTCCGGAGACCCTCCGCTGGACATCGGCTGCACCGAGGACTGACCCGGGCCTTCGTCACCAGGACGTGTTTCCAAACGGTGACGCAGCACCAGGTACCACCCGGGCGGTTCCTCGTGCCTCTCCCGGCTACCATGCTGGTACCGCGGACCCACGTGTAGGCGCCACGTGGGGAGGCCCCGACTCCTGTCGAGCCAACGCCTGGGCCTATTGCTGCCGCTCCACCTGCTCCGAGGCCTGCCAGCCCCGCTGTGATGGTTCCTGATCCTCCGGCAGTTCCTGATCCTCCGGCACCTACCTGTCGCCCAAGGAGATCCGAGCCTGCACCGGAGCCACGAGCCCCAGCACCGGCACCTCCACAGCCTCAAGGCCAAGGTGAGGCCGTCCGCCGGCGACTCCGAGACGCTGTCTCGGAACAGCGACGCCGAGAGAAGGAGGCCCAACGGTATATGGCCGGCCGGTCTACAGCTGGAGCTTGGGTGGAAAAGAACCGCACCACCGGCATGGTCCGGTTCTTCGATAAGCAACGTGGCTACGGCTTCGTCACCCAGGACTACACCGGACGGGAGGTATTTATTCCCCGCCGGTCTGTTAAGAGGCCTGACTTGCCGGAGAGACTGCACAATCTGAAGCCAGGAGAGTGCATCGAGTTCTCCCTGCAGGAGGGGCCCCGAGGACCATGGGCGGCTGGTGTGATCCGGATCCCGGACTCCGATGAGGACCGCTACCCATCGTACGACGAGCTGTATGAGGACGACAAGTGGCCGGAATCCCCGAACACTTCTTCTTCCTCGGCTGCGAGTCCCCGGGCGGTGACCCACGTGAATGCCCCATCCACGGTAATCGTGAGTACGGGTCCCATTGCCATCCATGGGCCGGGCATGATTCAGGGCGCCACCCCCACCGTCTCCCCTGCCGGGAGCATTGCCAGGTCCCGCGGCTCTTCTGTGGGAGATGACATCCAGGCTAGTGAACCTTGTCCGGAGGTTCCAACGAGGCCCACTTCTCCGCTTGCCGGTTACCAATGGGGTGATGACCCGGCCCCAGAAGAACCGGAGCTGGAAGGAGCTGCGGCGCTGCCGCAGGTCCCTGTTTATTTCTTTCTGGACCCCTCCACGGTCCCTGGCTCAGTTGAGCCCCCGGCTGGAACAGCCGACACCCCGGGCGACAGTGCTCCTCCCCCTGAAGGTCCGGAGGATGTTGCTGCACCTGCAGTACCCGCTACTGCCACCGGGTGTCCCAAGCCGGCACCTACTCCCGCTGAGGATGCACAGGATTCCCTGCTGGAGCTGGATCCTGTCTCTGCTGAACCCAGCGATGCAGAGTAACCCCTGAAGGGCTGTAGCCCACTTCAGGTACTGTGCTTATTGTACATATTGTATTTATCTCCATTTTCCCTAAAGAGCAAGAGACTTTCCTGAGACTCTTACCCTTATTTATCTCAGTCAAGAGACATACCTTGAACTGATTATTGTCCTGTGCTATGATAGCACCCCTTCCTCTGCCACCGCAGAGATTTCTTCAAAGGACTCTGTCCCTCTACACAAAGAGGAGACCCTTTGTTTCTTTAGTGCACTTTTCCCCACCTCAAGGGCTGTACCCAGAAGATGGACTTTGCTATTAAAGACCTTCTGTGAGACTTTTGCCAGATACTCCAAGGAAAAGTTGCAATGTAATTTATTATCCTTTTGCACTTAATGCCTTCCTTCTAGGTATGGACATTCTGCTTGCACTCTTTATGCCTTTTCTTTGCAGGAAAAGAGACATTTACTCTCTTGCTACCCTGAGTAGCCTATCTACCTATGTAACGTTTGTAACGTTCAAGATGTGTACCCATTGGGCTCCTAAGCCAATGTGAACTTACCAAATATTTGCACACTGTCATATATGCCAGTAGTTTGCATTAACCCTTTCATAGGCTTTTCAGGTTGTAGTGTGGCTGTGTCGGACCGTCTTTTTTGTAAAACACTGACCGCTACCTGACCTCACAAACTGAGGTTTGCACATGGGGGTAGTCCGTAAACTGCGGGTCTCTAGGGGACCGGGGGTGTTACAGAGTTAGCACCTGGATGCCACCCATACATGGGTAAGGATGCCAGTCAGGAGGTACTCGTGTCGCATATGCTAACGCAATACATATACACATTATATAATTGCCGCCAGGGAAGAAGCGTTGATACAACAAATATACAGGCCTTGGTGCAAGGAGTGGATTACAGGACATGACACCACACCTTTCCTACTGTACAGTTCGGTTTAATAGCGTCAGCGACCAACTGTCATACAGCTACATGTTTTTGTCTTAGTCCGACACCAACCCAGGTGCCTGTCTCCAGGACCATGGGCGGTTTGTCCCTACACCTCACATAGCCTGCACTTCCCAGAAGTGCCTTAGCCCCTCTGTGCCCCAAAACATCTGTAGTCGAGCCGAGGGCGGCTCTTTCAATTGCCCCCGGGGTATGCAACACCCTCGCCGATGCAATGGCGCAGGAGTGTTTGCGAATACGTCCCACCTGCATGTACCCACATTACACTACATGGTCCTTATAGGACATAGGGGATATTGCAGTGGTGAATCCTGCCTGGCAAGGCAGAAGTTAAGTATTTTGTATGATGCAAGATGCTATTGTCCAATGATCTGTGTTACATCCTGTCCTCTGTAAGCTGAGATGTGATTGGAGGAGCAGCCACCACCTGACCAAAGGGAGGTAATAAAACCCCTGGCCAGGAATGTTCTAGAGGACTCTGAGAGAAGTTCTTTCAGAGAGATTCCAGTGTAGGCGAGGGTGTTGCATATCCATTACCCACACAGCTCTGTATTACCAGCACCCATACTGTATCTATTACCTACACAGCTCTGTATTACCAGCACCAATAATATATCTATTATCTACACAGCTCTTTATTACCAGCACCAATACTGTATCCATTACCCACATAGCTCTGTATTACCAGCACCACACTGTATCTATTGCCTACACAGCTCTGTATTACCAGCACCAATACTGTATCCATTGCCCACACAGCTCTGTATTACCAGCACCGATACTGTATCCATTACCCACACAACTCTGTATTACCAGCACCAATACTGTATCCATTACCCACACAGCTCTGTATTACCACCACCACACTGCATCTATTACCTATGCAGCTCTGTATTACCAGCACCAATACAGTATCCATTACCCACACAGCTCTGTATTACCAGCACCAATACAGTATCCATTACCCACACAGCTCTGTATTACCAGCACCAATACTGCATCTATTACCTACACAGCTCTGTAATACCAGCACCAATACTGTATATATTACCTACATAGCTCTGCATTACCAGCACCACACTGTATCTATTACCTACACAGCTCTGTATTACCAGCACCATATTGTATCCATTTCCCACACAGCTCTGTATTACAAGCACCAATACTATATCCATTACCTACACAGCTCTGTATTACCAGCACCAATACTGTATCCATTACCCACACAGCTCTGTATTACCAACACCGATACTGTATCCATTACCCACCCAGCTCTGTATTACCAGCACAGATACTGTATCCATTACCCACACAGCTCTGTATTACCAGCACCAATACTGCATCTATTACCTACACAGCTCTGTATTACCAGCACCACACTGTATCCATTACCCACACAGCTCTGTATTACCAGCACTATACTGTATCTATTACCCACACAGCTCTGTACTACCAGCACCAATACTGTATCTATTACCTTCATAGCTCTGTATTACCAGCACCACACTGTATCTATTGCCTACACAGCTCTGTATTACCAGCACAAATACTGTATCCATTACCCACACGGCTCTGTATTACCAGCACCATTTCTGTATCTCTTAAACACACAGCTCTGTATTACCAACACCAATACTGTATCTATTATCTACACAGCTCTGTATTACCAGCACCAATACTGCATCTATTACCTACACAGCTCTGTTTTACCAGCACCCCACTGTATCCATTACCCACACAGCTCTGTATTACCAGCACTATACTGTATCTATTACCCACACAGCTCTGTACTACCAGCACCAATACTGTATACATTACCTTCATAGCTCTGTATTACCAGCACCACACTGTATCTATTGCCTACACAGCTCTGTATTACCAGCACCACACTGTATCCATTACCCACCCAGCTCTGTATTACCAGCACAAATACTGTATCCATTACCCACAAGCTCTGTATTACCAGCACCAATACTGTATCTATTAAACACACAGCTCTGTATTACCAACACCAATACTGTATGTATTAACCACACAGCTCTGTATTACCAGCACCAATACGTTATCCATTACCACACAGCTCTGTATTACCAGCACCAATACTGAATCCATTACCCACACAGCTCTGTATTACCAGCACCAATAATGTATCTAATTGTCAGACACCTCTGTATTACCTGTACCAATACTGTATCTATTACCTACATAGCTCTGTATTACCAGCACCAGGGCCGGATTAAGGTTGGTGGGGGCCCCTGGGCGCAAAGTCTGGTGGAGGCCCCCATTGAGTGTAGCGTGCATACACGTCCTCCTGCTCACTTTCCACTATCCCAGCTGTAACACAGCTACATACAGCCGCCTCATCCCCAGTAACACAGCTACATACAGCCGCCTCATCCCCAGTAACACAGCTACATACAGCCGCCTCATCCCCAGTAACACAGCTATATACAGCCGCCTCATCCCCAGTAACACAGCTACATACAGCCTCCTCACCCCCAGTAACCCAGCTACATACAGCCGCCTCCCCCCCAGTAACACAGCTACATACAGCCGCCTCACCCCCAGTAACACAGCTACATACAGCCGCCTCACCCCCAGTAACACAGCTACATACAGCCGCCTCACCCCCAGTAACACAGCTACATACAGCCGCCTCACCCCAGTAACACAGCTACATACAGCCGCCTCATCCCCAGTAACACAGCTACATACAGCCGCCTCATCCCCAGTAACACAGCTACATACAGCCGCCTCACCCCCAGTAACACAGCTACATACAGCCGCCTCACCCCAGTAACACAGCTACATACAGCCGCCTCATCCCCAGTAGCACAGCTACATACAGCCGCCTCATCCCCAGTAACACAGCTATATACAGCCGCCTCATCCCCAGTAACACAGCTACATACAGCCGCCTCATCCCCAGTAACACAGCTACATACAGCCGCCTCACCCCCAGTAACACAGCTACATACAGCCGCCTCACCCCAGTAACACAGCTACATACAGCCGCCTCATCCCCAGTAACACAGCTACATACAGCCACCTCATCCCCAGTAACACAGCTATATACAGCCGCCTCATCCCCAGTAACACAGCTACATACAGCCGCCTCATCCCCAGTAACACAGCTATATACAGCCGCCTCATCCCCAGTAACACAGCTACATACAGCCGCCTCGCACCCAGTAACACAACTACATACAGCCACCTCAGCCCTAGTAACAAAGCTACATACAGCTGCCTCGCCCCCAGTAACACATCTTTATATCTACCTTCACCCCTACCAGATATGCAGTTTCATGTAACATACACCTCAGCCCGCACAGCCACACACACACATTCACTGTATAGAGCATATACATACATACCATATACACAGCATATACAAAAACACACATCATATATATACATATATTTTAAGGTGTATATGCTGATATAAATTTATGCGTGTATAAATACAGTATATGCATCTATGCATATATCCACAGCATATACATATATACACAGTAGATTCATATATACACATATATACACATATACACAGCATATACATATATACACATTTATACACAGCATATACACGGTAGATGCATATATACACATTTATACACAGTATATACATATTTAGGGCTCATTTACACGGCCGTCTGGGGGGACGTACATACGGCCGCAAATTTGCGGCCGCATATATGTCCCCATAGAGGGCAATGGCGGGCCGGCAGCGGTAGGGTGCTGATCCGCGCTGTACACCGCAAAAAGATAGAGCATGCTCTATCTTTTTACGAGTGTGCGGCCGTGCGCCGCTGTTTTCTATGGAGGGAGAAGGGATCACCTCCTCCTCCTATCCAGCACATGGCGGTATGTCCGCATGGCGGGCATACCGCGTGTGAATGTACCCATACACAGTATATACACAGTAGATGCACATTTACACAGTATATACGCAGTAGATGCACATATACACAGTATATACGCAGTAGATGCACATATACACAGTATATACGCAGTAGATGCACATATACACAGTATATACGCAGTAGATGCACATATACACAGTATATACGCAGTAGATGCACATATACACAGTATATACGCAGTAGATGCACATATACACAGTATATACGCAGTAGATGCACATATACACAGTATATACGCCGTAGATGCACATATACACAGTATATACACAGTAGATGCACATATACAGAGTATATACACAGTAGATGCACATATACAGAGTATATACACAGTAGATGCACATATACAGAGTATATACACAGTAGATGCACATATACAGAGTATATACACAGTAGATGCACATATACACAGTTTATACACAGTAGATGCACATATACACAGTTTATACACAGTAGATGCACATATACGCAGTATATACACTGTACATACACATATACACTGTATATACACTGTACATACACATATACTCTGTATATACACATATACACTGTATATACATATATATATACACCTACATATACACACACAAATACATTTTTACACACAAATACATATTTATATACTTACATTTCCAGGTGACTGTTCGTGGTAACAGACGGGTGTTCGAGCGGGGGTGGAGGGCGCGGGACGGACTGTTGCTTGTGCGGGGGGGGAGGGGTGGGCCGGACTGCTGCTTGTACCGGCGGGGGGGGGGCGGACTGCTGCTTGTACCGGCGTGGGGGGGGGGGCCGGACTTCTGCTTGTACGGGGGGGGGGGGTTTGGAGATAGGGGCGCGGACCGGACTGTTGCCTGTAAGGGCGCGCGGGGGGAGGGGGGTCGCATGTTTGGCAGGGGAGGAGGGGGCGGGGGGACCGTGTTCGGGTGGGTGGAGTGGCTGAGGGTGGGTGATTTTTCGGGCGGGGGGCGGCGGGAGTTGCGTATTCGGCCGGGGGAGGGGAGCGGTGTTCTTCATCCAGGTGCTTTTTCCGGCGGGGGGGAGTTGCGGAGGGCGGGGGTGGCGCGAGTACTAGCGGGGCTGCTTGGATGGCCATGCGTGTGGGCGGGCGTGGAGGCGGTCAACTTTTCCGGGGGGGCGTGTGGCTCAGCCTTGCAGGGGAATAGGCGGAGGGCTGGCGTGGGGCGGTAGGCTTGAATATGCAAGCAGATGGGAGGGTGGGGAGGCTGTGACCTGTGCCGGGGGGCGGAAAGGTGGCACTAGCAGTCTCCTGTGCCGGGGATGCGGCCCGGCTTCAGGGAGATGTCGGCTCAGGAGGGGAGGCGCAGGGGGTGGCATCTGGTGGGGGCCCCCTGGGGGGGCAATATGGTGGGGGCCCCGGGGCTCGAGCCCCGGGAGCCCCGCCTATAATCCGGCCCTGACCAGCACCACACTGCATCTATTACCTACACAGCTCTGTATTACCAGCACCAATATTGTATCCATTACCCACACAGCTCTGTATTACCAGCACCACTCTGTATCTATTGCCTACGCAGCTCTGTATTACCAGCACCAATACTGTATATATTACCTACATAGCTCTGTATTACCAGCACCACACTGTATCCATTACCTACACAGCTCTGTATTACCAGCACCATATTGTATCCATTACCCACCCAGCTCTGTATTTCCAGCACAAATACTGTATCCATTACCCACACAGCTCTGTATTACCAACACCAATACTGTATCTATTAACCACACAGCTCTGTATTACCAGCACCAATACTGTATCCATTACCCACACAGCTCTGTATTACCAGCACCAATACTGTATATATTACCTACATAGCGCTGTATTACCAGCACCATATTGTATCCATTAGCCACACAGCTCTGTATTACCAATACCTATACTGTATCCATTACCCACTCAGCTCTGTATTACCAGCACCAATACTGTATATATTACCTACAAAGCTCTGTATTACCAGCACCCATACTGTATCCATTACCCACACAGCTCTGTATTACCAGCACCACACTGTATCCATTAACCACACAGCTCTGTATTACCAGCACCAATACTGTATCCATTACCCACACAGCTCTGTATTACCAGTACCACACTGCATTAATTACCTACACAGCTCTGTATAACCAGCACCACACTGTATCCATTACCCACACAGCTCTGTATTACCAGCACCAATACTGTATCCATTACCCACACAGCTCTGTATTAACAGCACTAATACTGTATATATTACCTACATAGCTTTGTATTGCCAGCACCACACTGTATCTATTACCCAAACACCGCTCTGTATTACCAGCACCAATACTGTATCTATTTCCCAGACAGCTCTGTATTACCAGCACCAATACTGTATCCATTACCCACATAGCTCTGTATTATCAGCACCAATACTGTATCCATTACCACACAGCTCTGTATTACCAGCACCAATACTGTATCCATTACCCACACAGCTTTGTATTATCAACACCAATACTGTATCCATTACCCACACAGCTCTGTATTACCAGCACCAATACTGTATCTATTTCCCAAACAGCTCTGTATTACCAGCACCCATACTGTATCCATTACTGACACAGCTCTGTATTACCAGCACAAGTACTGTATCTATTACCCACATAGCTCTGTATTACCAGAACCATACTGTATCCATCACCGACACAGCTCTTTATTACCAGCACCCAGGGCCGGATTATAGGCGGGGCTCCCGGGGCTCGGGCCCCGGGGCCCCCACCATCTTGCCCCCCCCGGCCGCCTATAATCCGGCCCTGACCAGCACCACACTGCATCTATTACCTACACAGCTCTGTATTACCAGCACCAATATTGTATCCATTACCCACACAGCTCTGTATTACCAGCACCACTCTGTATCTATTGCCTACGCAGCTCTGTATTACCAGCACCAATACTGTATATATTACCTACATAGCTCTGTATTACCAGCACCACACTGTATCCATTACCTACACAGCTCTGTATTACCAGCACCATATTGTATCCATTACCCACCCAGCTCTGTATTTCCAGCACAAATACTGTATCCATTACCCACACAGCTCTGTATTACCAACACCAATACTGTATCTATTAACCACACAGCTCTGTATTACCAGCACCAATACTGTATCCATTACCCACACAGCTCTGTATTACCAGCACCAATACTGTATATATTACCTACATAGCGCTGTATTACCAGCACCATATTGTATCCATTAGCCACACAGCTCTGTATTACCAATACCTATACTGTATCCATTACCCACTCAGCTCTGTATTACCAGCACCAATACTGTATATATTACCTACAAAGCTCTGTATTACCAGCACCCATACTGTATCCATTACCCACACAGCTCTGTATTACCAGCACCACACTGTATCCATTAACCACACAGCTCTGTATTACCAGCACCAATACTGTATCCATTACCCACACAGCTCTGTATTACCAGTACCACACTGCATTAATTACCTACACAGCTCTGTATAACCAGCACCACACTGTATCCATTACCCACACAGCTCTGTATTACCAGCACCAATACTGTATCCATTACCCACACAGCTCTGTATTAACAGCACTAATACTGTATATATTACCTACATAGCTTTGTATTGCCAGCACCACACTGTATCTATTACCCAAACACCGCTCTGTATTACCAGCACCAATACTGTATCTATTTCCCAGACAGCTCTGTATTACCAGCACCAATACTGTATCCATTACCCACATAGCTCTGTATTATCAGCACCAATACTGTATCCATTACCACACAGCTCTGTATTACCAGCACCAATACTGTATCCATTACCCACACAGCTTTGTATTATCAACACCAATACTGTATCCATTACCCACACAGCTCTGTATTACCAGCACCAATACTGTATCTATTTCCCAAACAGCTCTGTATTACCAGCACCCATACTGTATCCATTACTGACACAGCTCTGTATTACCAGCACAAGTACTGTATCTATTACCCACATAGCTCTGTATTACCAGAACCATACTGTATCCATCACCGACACAGCTCTTTATTACCAGCACCCAGGGCCGGATTATAGGCGGGGCTCCCGGGGCTCGAGCCCCGGGGCCCCCACCATCTTGCCCCCCCCGGGGGGCCCCCACCAGATGCCACCCCCTGCGCCTCCCCTCCTGAGCCGACATCTCCCTGAAGCCCGGCCGCATCCCCGGCACAGGAGACTGCCAGTGCCACCTTTCCGCCCCCCGGCACAGGTCACAGCCTCCCCACGCGCTCATCTGCTTGCATGTTCATGACTACCGCCCCACGCCAGCCGTCCGCCTATTCCCCTGCAACGCTGAGCCACACGCCCCCCCCGTAAAAGTTCACTGCCTCCACACCCGCCCACACGCACGGCCATCCAAGCAGCCCCGCTAGTACTCGTGCCACCTCCGCAACTCCCCCCGCCGGAAAAAAGCACCTGGCTGAACACCGCTCCCCTCCCCCGGCCGAACAAGCAACTGCCGCCGCCCCCCGTCCGAAAAAGCACCCACCCTCAGCCACTCCACCCACCCAAACACGGTCCCCCCCGCCCCCTCCTAACAAGCGAACCCCCCCCCCCACGCATGGCGGGCATACCGCGTGTGAATGTACCCATACACAGTATTTACACAGTAGATGCACATATACACAGTATATACACAGTAGATGCACATATACACAGTATATACACAGTAGATGCACATATACACAGTATATACACAGTAGATGCACATATACACAGTATATACGCAGTAGATGCTGGATAGGAGGAGGAGGTGATCCCTTCTCCCTCCATAGAAAACAGCGGCGCACGGCCGCACACTCGTAAGAGGATAGAGCATGCTCTATCCTTTTGCGGTGTACAGCGCGGATCAGCACCCTACCGCTTCCGGCCCGCCATTGCCCTCTATGGGGACATATATGCGGCCGCAAATTTGCGGCCATATGTACGTCCCCCCAGATGGCCGTGTAAATGAGCCCTAAATATGTATATACTGTGTATAAATGTGTATATATGCATCTGTTGTGTATATATGTGTATATATGCATCTGTTGTATATATATATATATATATATATATATATATATATATATATATATATGAACTGTGTATATGTGTATATATGAATCTACTGTGTATATATGTATATGCTGTGTATATGTGTATATATGAATCTACTGTTTATATATGTATATGCTGTGGATATGTGTATATATGAATCTACTGTGTATATATGTATATGCTGTGGATATGTGTATATATGAATCTACTGTGTATATATGTATATGCTGTGTATATGTGTATATATGAATCTACTGTTTATATATGTATATGCTGTGGATATGTGTATATATGAATCTACTGTGTATATATGTATATGCTGTGGATATGTGTATATATGAATCTACTGTGTATATACGTATATGCTGTATTTATACGCGCATAAATTTATATCAGCATATACACCTTAAAATATATGTATATATATGTTGTGTGTTTTTGTATATGCTGTGTATATGGTATGTATGTATATGCTCTATACAGTGAATGTGTGTGGCTGTGCGGGCTGAGGTGTATGTTACATGGGACTGCATATCTGGTAGGGGTGAAGGTAGATATAAAGATGTGTTACTGGGGGCGAGGCAGCTGTATGTAGCTGTGTTACTGGGGACGAGGCAGCTGTATGTAGCTGTGTTACTGGGGGCGAGGTGGCTGTATGTAGCTGTGTTACTGGGGGCGAGGCGGCTGTATGTAGCTGTGTTACTGGGGGCGAGGCGGCTGTATGTAGCTGTGTTACTGGGGCGAGGCGGCTGTATGTAGCTGTGTTACTGGGGGCGAGGCGGCTGTATGTAGCTGTGTTACTGGGGACGAGGCGGCTGTATGTAGCTGTGTTACTGGGTGTGAGGCGGCTGTATGTAGCTGTGTTACTGGGGATGAGGTGGCTGTATGTAGCTGTGTTACTGGGGATGAGGCGGCTGTATGTAGCTGTGTTACTGGGGTTGAGGTGGCTGTATGTAGCTGTGTTACTGGGGGGGGCGAGGTGGCTGTATGTAGCTGTGCTACTGGGGGTGAGGCGGCGGAATGTAGCTGTGTTACTGGGGATGAGGCGGCGGTATGTAGCGGTGTTACTGGGGGCGAGGCGGCTGTATTTAGCTGTGTTACTGGGGGTGAGGCGGCTGTATGTAGCTGTGTTACTGGGGATGAGGTGGCTGTATGTAGCTGTGTTACTGGGGGCGAGGCGGCTGTATGTAGCTGTGTTACTGGGGGCGAGGCGGCTGTATGTAGCTGTGTTACTGGTGATGAAGCGGCTGTATGTAGCTGTGTTACTGGGGGAGAGGCAGCTGTATGTAGCTGTGTTACTGGGGGCGAGACGGCTGTATGTAGCTGTGTTACTGGGGGCGAGGCGGCTGTATGTAGCTGTGTTACTGGGGGTGAGGCGGCTGTATGTAGCTGTGTTACTGTGGGCGAGGTGGCTGTATGTAGCTGTGTTACTGGGGATGAGGCAGCTGTATGTAGCTGTGTTACTGGGGGCGAGGCGGCTGTATGTAGCTGTGTTACTGGGGTTGAGGCGGCTGTATGTAGCTGTGTTACTGGGGTTGAAGCGGCTGTATGTAGCTGTGTTACTGGGGATGAGGCGGCTGTATGTAGCTGTGTCACAGCTGGGATAGTGGAAAGTGAGCAGGAGGACGTGTATGTATGCTACACTCAATGGGGGCCACCAGATTTTGCGCCCAGGGGCCCCCACCAACCTTAATCCGGCCCTGCCAGCACCAATACTCTATCTATTACCGACACAGCTCTAAATTACCAGCACCAATACTATATCTATTACCTACGCAGCTCTGTATTACCAGCACCAATACTGTATCCATTATTTACATAGCTCTGTATTACCAGCACCACACTATATCCATTACCTTCACAGCTCTGTAGTATCAACTCCACACTGTATCTATTACCTACAGAGCTCTGTATTACCAGCACCACACTTTATGTATTACGTACACAGCTCTGTATTACCAGCACCAATACTGTATCAATTACCCACACAGCTCTGTATTACCAGCACCAATACTGTATCCATTACCCACACAGCTCTGTATTACCAGCACCAATACTGTATCCATTACCCACACAGCTCTGTATTACCAGCACCAATACTGTATCTATTTCCCACACAGCTCTGCATTACCAGCACCAACACTGTATCCATTACCCACACAGCTCTGAGATATCAGATTTCTCTAAAGACGCCATCTTGTTCACCTAGGCGCCATCTTGTTCAGCCAGATTCCAACCTGTTCACTCTCAGCCATCTCATGGTTCAGACACCACTTTTTGTAGTTTGTTTAGACATCATATTTGTCTCTGACTCTTTGTCTTTCTCTGCAGCTCCTGCCTGAAGATCTTGTTTTGACTCCTGAGGAGCCTTCACAACATTTAGTAATAACGTTCCTTTTCAATTGAGAAGTAATGATTTTCGAAGAAACGAAACCTATAGTTCATTTGGGAAAACAGCTTAAGGGAGGTACTGGTATATTCAAGCTAACCTATAGCATTTAAAGGTTGGACTTGATGGACTTGTGTCTGTTTCCAACCTTATATACAATGATGATTTCAGTATTTTATCACTCTTTCATACCCTCTGCAAAGAATTTTCTGGTTTCTATATACACGACTGTACGCCCTAAATAAAGTGCGATTTGCGTGCACCTTATGACCAACTATCGGAGGCATTAGTAACAACTAATTTGTAGATCACCTTACATTTGTCTATAATTATAGAAGGAGCCCTAGATAAAAATTTGTAACAGAAACAGTAGTGGGTGGGCCACTACTAAAAGTGGACATTTGACCAGTGACCTCCGCAGAAATCTGGATTGGCCAGTGCCCAGAATTTTGACAAAGAGCGCGCCAGGGTAAGATTTATTGTCTTGACTGTCACTTCTGTTTCACTGACTGCATAGATTGGGTAAGGTCATTTCCTTGTGTGATATAATGTACTTTGCCTTTAAATGTTCATTATAGTTCGCTCACAATAATTGTGGCAAAGAACCACTTGTAAGGTGATGGGACAGTCACTGATGACTGACAGTCCACAGTGCCGTCGTTTCTACAATACTGTCTGCCATTAGGGTTGTCCATAGATAGAGATCAAAGTTTTGTGGAGACCTGCCCTGGCCAGGTATGCATACCACTCCTTTGGGAATCTTAACCGCCTCGTGGCACAGTCCCAAGAACTGTTTTTTGTTGTATCTGGTATGTAGAATGAGGGAAAAGTGTAAGTAGACATGATGGAATGTGGAGGCAAGCAGCATTGTGATGGAAAAAGCAGGTGGATGGAAAGAACAAGTGGAGTTTGAAGGACAGTGACCTGGTGGTGTAGGGTCAGTCTGAAGGACAGTGACTTGATGTACAGTCCCATGTGGAGGTCTCAGGTGTCTAGTATTCTTTGGGGTCAGTAAATCAAGGTGTCAGTATCCTTTGTGAAACCCTTTGAGTCTGTGGGGACAGGTTCCTTTGACAGCATTGCTGTTGTGGACACTTATGATGGGTAGTAAACATAGTAAGGCGACTGAAGGGCACTGGGGACCCAGGAAGGCGACTCAGTTAGTAGTGAGTTTTTGAAGATTTTTGATATCTCATATGATCCCTTGAATGTACATAAGTGGGAAATAGAAATCAGGTTTAGCTGTGAACACCTCACCACTGCCAAATTGAGAATGAAAACAGTTAAGGAAGCACCAACAGCCAGACTCAATGGGGCGTGCTTCAACTGCAGGGAGGAGGAACATTACCGAAGTGACTGCCCACACCCTAGGAAACAGAGACAGAGAGGGGGTGGTAACCGACAAGGACCTCAGCAGGCAAACCCTCCCCAATACAGCCCTGCCCTAGGTGAGGCCCCTGCTTTTGTAGACCGACAACCCTGTGTCCCCCCACCCCTGTCCAGGCTGTTGTCACCACATCTGTCACAGCCACAGGCGATCAGGTACTTGATTTAGAACTAAACGGGGAGTTAGTTACTTTTGTTGTAGACATTACTGTTAAAGAAAACCCTGACGAACCTGTCTGAAACCTTATCAGAATTCCAAATAGACACACAGAGCCGCCAGGGTTTTTCGGAAGGACCAGAACAGAGTGACAGAATTCAAGAAGGATGAAGTCCAAGATGTAGCTAACAGAATTTAGGAAAGGCAGTGACCTGTGGGAGAATTGACTTTAAACATGTGTAAAAATATGTTTCAGTATCCCTTGTATTACTTTTGGAGCTTGTAGTCCGGCGTTAAGCAGACTTGGGGGGCCTCTGTGAGCTGCGTTATTATGTCTTATCTGTTATGTCTTATCTGTGCGGACGGTGTAGCCTTGAAAGTGATGGAGGAATGCAGTGTGCCCTGCTCATGCCACCTAACGTCACTCTAAAAAGGTACCCGTTGTCCTCCACATTGAACTTACAGGGGAGCTTGCTCATTTTGGCTTGTGTTTCCAAGTGGCTTGTGAACATAGGTGGAGTTGTGAACAAGTGGATTTTGTGTGTGCTAAGAGTGAATCTGTAGTTTGGGTGAGTAGTGTGGATTGAGTAGATAAGTGTCACAATTTAAATATTTTTTTTCCTTTCTTTGTCTGAGTTGCTAAATGGGAGGAGGGATTAGTTTGCACAGGTGATAAATTAATAAGTATCTGAAAAGGTTTTTTATTTTTCACACATCAATAGCTCTTGGGATATAAGACAACTTTACCTATTATCTTTATTAACTATATGCACTAGTTTGCTTGATGTAGCCCTCACATTACCTCATTGCTGTAATGGCTCTCCTCTCCATATGCTGATAAGCCTTTTATGAATCTGTATGCTGTTTACACTGTTTCTGGTTGGTTTCCTGTGAGAGGAGGAGCTGCTGCTCCCTGCTCACAGGGGAAGAGGTCATGTTTCAGTGAATGCAGCAGAGCTGGGTGTGTATGCAGATGTCTCCTGCACAGAATAGTGATGTTCAAGATCTCCCTGTTCTCTATCAGTCACTCCATCCCAGTATGTGATTCTACAGAACTTTATCTGTCTGTCTCTGCTCTTCTAGCTGCTCACTTCCCCACCTTGTCATCGGCAGTATCAGCTCTGTCCAGATAAGCTATTAGTCCTTAGTGCTCACACAGCACAGGCTGCATGTAACTGGTGTACTAATGATTTCTACCACTTATTACCTGTTGCCTGCTCCTCCATGTGAAGCTTCTTTTTACGATCACCTCCGCGTTTAATGGCTGGGATGTGTTCTATTGCCACAACTGACATATGTTTGGTAAAACCCTTATGGGAATCCTGAAAATGCTTTGATATGCCGGATACATTCCGGGTGCTTGTTATATTACTTGGGATGGCTCCCGTTATATGTCCCGCTAAGCAGACATATAGGCGGGGACAGCAGTGATAATGGGAGACTTTAACTTTCCAAATATAAATTGGAGTCGGGGCTCTTCTTCATCTGTGAAGGGGAGACATTTTATCAACTTTCTGCAGGATAATTTTATGGTGCAGCTTGTAGAAGATCTCACAAGAGATGATGCATTGTTGGACTTGTGATTTCTTACAATGTGGAGATTGTCCAAAATGTCAGTGTTCGGAAAACCCTTGGGGACAGCAATCATAACATAATTATTTTCCTCTTTAACTGTAAAAAGCAAAAACAGGTGGTAAAATCGAAAATATAAAACAAGATTTTGGAAACTAAAGATCAGGCTAGTTGTTCAGAAATGACGGCGCAATGAGAGAAGGGAAGGAATGGGAGTCCAGTATTCCTTATAGTCACAAATTGTCTAAGAAGCTTTTCCCTCTGCATCAACGTCTTTCAGGTATTCAATGTAGATGTGGGACAGTACCTTAAATCTGGTAAGCGATGTAATAACAAGGTAAGATCATCAGGTTCTCCATGTGTCACTGGCTCTGCGATGTTCACGTGGATCCCATGTTTCCACTTGCGGTATGCAGCGGGCGGCTGTGTGAGTTACTATTTCTACCAGATGGAAACTCGATCGCAGCCCTTTTGGTTCCGCTTTACTCCGTAGTGGTCCGTATAGGAAAGAAAGGGATACGGAAAAAATAGTGCAGCAGAGCTTCTATTTAGTGAAGAAAATGTTTTAATATTATACTCACAAAAGTAGATTAAAAAACAGGCCTTAAAAATAGATTGTGGTGCACGTTCGGCGTCAATACCCGACTCGAGTTTCGCCAGTAGCGGCTTCTTCCGCGGTGGCCGTCGTGCACAAGTTAGGATTTTTTATAGTTACCTATACTACACCCTTCCTTAAAGGGGAAGAGACATATATTACTATATACTCTGTGTGGTTACCTATACCACACCCTTCCTTAAAGGGGAAGAGACATATATTACTATATACTCTGTGTAAACCATTTTCGGAATTTCTATACCATTATGTGTAAAGTGTCAAATGCAAAATATATACCACACCCTTCCTTAAAGGGGAAGAGACATATATTACTATATACTCTGTGTAGTTACCTATACCACACCATTCCTTAAAGGGGAAGAGACATATATTACTATATACTCTGTGTAAACCATTTTCGGAATTTCTATACCATTATGTGTAAAGTGTCAAATGCAAAATATATTAATAAAGTGTCAGTGCAGAATATATTAATACAATAGTGCAACAGACAAAAAAATTAAATATATAAAAATGTAGAAAAAACTTCTTGTAATGAAAAACCATATTTAGTTAAAGGAAACACTTAATTTCAAAGTCGGCATTAAGAACATATGGAGATAGTGTTTTTAGTTGGAAAATCCAGAAAGATTCTCGCTGATTTATCTTTTTTTCTATATCCTCTCCTCTCCAATGAGGAGATATGTGTTCTATAGCCATAAATGCGATCCCTTTGGGATTCTTATCATGGACTTTTGCAAAGTGTGCGGATAGAGAATGGTCAGTTTTTCCTTTTTTAATATTTCTGAGATGACTATGGAAAAGAAAAAAACAGAGGGAGAAATCAATATAGAACTAATAGATACATTTATCAAAGAGGCTCTCATCAAAAACACTCTCCTAGGAATTTTGATTCTAGAAACGATAGATCAGATGAACCATTTAATAGATACAACTATAATCAGAGGAATATACCATACCCATTCAATAGACATAATTACAATAACTATCAGAGACCCCGATATGAAAATCAATATAATACACAAAGAAGAAATAAATATGAGTATGATGATAAATATAAACATCAGGGACAACAGTTTACCCCATATGGGAGAAAATACGACACTCAAGAATTTGGAGGCAATTACAGATACAATGGTATTACCACTAATAATAGATATACCCCCAGACTGAAGATAGGCAGCCAGTCCCTACACATGCCAATCCCTCGAATGAACCAAAAAATTTTCCACACCAACGGAGAGGAAATGGCCAAATATTGAGACTACAAGAAATCCCCATAGAGTCCAGCCAGGAGAACAAATCCACACCAATAAAACGGAAACTAGAAAAGTTAGAAGAGGAAGTAAGAAAAATGGAAGTAAATGTCTTAGCTCCAAAGAGACAGAAAGACAAATAGATCCCATTGACAAGGGGATCTTTAACTTAAGTAAAAAAACCCTCTCTACCGCACACGTTAGCCTCCTTTCAAAAAGTTTAAAGTATATCCCTGACAGGAAAATGAACAAATTTGAAGTATTTATAGACATTCAAAAATTTGTAAGATCTATAAATCTGAAAAAATATTTTCTAATGCATCCGTATCAACCGTTAGAAAAAAACACCAAATACATAAACAGTGGTCTAAAAGAAAAATCTACTTTCGTTCCGAATCCTTCAGGTAACGATTGTATTAACACTTTTAAACGAATTGTCACAGAGGAGTTGGAAAAAATTCCACTGCAAACTAATCCCCACCCTAACCTGACCAATAAGGACGGCAAACACTAAAAGACCTTCAGAAGGATCAAACAATAGTGATCAAACCGGCCGATAAGGGGGGGGGGGTGGTAATTATGGATAAGGGGTACTATATGGATGAAATGACTAGGATTCTATCAGATACAAACACATACCATAAATTAAAAAACAATCCAACAGAGACCTATAGAAAAGAACTGGTAGTCATTCTAGATAGAGCTAAAGAAAAGGGGATTATAAAAGATAGGGAATATAATTTCCTAAATCCAAAATTTCCAAAGATTCCTACCATCTACTTTTTGCCAAAATTACACAAGAACAAATAAACCCCACCAGGACGGCCCATAGTAGCCGGCATTGATTCCATATCCAGTAAGACATCAGAATATGTAGATAAGTTTCTCCAACCGTATGTACGTAGTACAGCCGCTTTTTTAAAAGATTCAGGGACCCTTCTGGAAATAATTAATAATGTTATTGTAGATGAAAATACCATCTTATGCACTTGTGACGTTTCATCATTATATACGTGCATACCACATACACAGGGAATAGCCGCAACGTCCGAATTCTTGAAGAAAGATGAAACTATTCTGGAGGAACAGAAAGATTTTATAATAGATCTTATAAAATTTGGGCTGTATCAAAATTATTTCTGGTTTAATGATATGTTCTTTCTTCAGACGTCCGGCACGGCAATGGGGGCTAAATTTGCCCCCTGCTATGCCAATTTGTATATGGCAACCTGGGAGGATGGTTGTATTTTTAATAATAATCCCTATAAAAAATTTCGAAAGCTGTACAAAAGGTACATAGATGATATTGTAATTTTATGGCAGGGCCCTCCAGAGTTGTTAGAAGAATTTATACTATATATAAATAATAATGATTTTAACCTCTCTTTTACTCATAATTTTAGTCAGACAAATATTTGTTTTTTAGACTTGGAATTGATTAAAGAAGGAAATGAAATCTATACAAAAACCTATTTTAAAGAGACTGACTGTAACAGTTACATAGATTTTAATAGTTGTCACTTTACCCCCTGGTTGAAAAATATTCCAAAAGGACAATTCAAAAGAATTAAAAGAAATTGCACTAAAGAAAAAGACTACGAGACACAAGCGACATTACTGAGGAAGAGATTTTTAGAACGTAACTATAGCAGTAAGGATATTGAAAAAGCACGGAGGGAAATAGAATTAGAGACTATCACACCACAGGGAGAAAAAAATGATACCCATGGGAAGAGCAATGAGGAAAAACAGAACAAACTGACCATTCCATTTATCACTAATCACACGTATGATTCACACAAAATAAGGAGGATCATTAAAAAACACTGGCACATCCTACAACATGATCCGATTGTAGGACATTTGTTAGATGAACCAAAAATAGTTCACCGTAGAACAAAAAATCTAAAAGATCACATAGTTCATAGTAGTCTTAATAATCATGCACTGGGATCAGAAATGTCCCACACGGGTTTTTATCACTGCACAAAATGTAAAGCCTGTAGAAGTATAGGCAAATTAAACACAGGAGGCATTCATCAATTTATATCCTCTGATAACAAAAGAGTGTTCAACATCAAACATCTTACCAACTGTGACTCATCTAGGGTTATCTATATGATCATATGCCCGTGCGGTTAGAAATATATTGGCAGGACAGTAAGAAAGCTTAAAACTCGAATAGGAGAACATTTCAGAAATATTAAAAAAGGAAAAACTGACCATTCTCTATCCGCACACTTTGCAAAAGTCCATGATAAGAATCCCAAAGGGATCGCATTTATGGCTATAGAACACATATCTCCTCATTGGAGAGGAGAGGATATAGAAAAAAAGATAAATCAGCGAGAATCTTTCTGGATTTTCCAACTAAAAACACTATCTCCATATGTTCTTAATGCCGACTTTGAAATTAAGTGTTTCCTTTAACTAAATATGGTTTTTCATTACAAGAAGTTTTTTCTACATTTTTATATATTTAATTTTTTTGTCTGTTGCACTATTGTATTAATATATTCTGCACTGACACTTTTTTAATATATTTTGCATTTGACACTTTACACATAATGGTATAGAAATTCCGAAAATGGTTTACACAGAGTATATAGTAATATATGTCTCTTCCCCTTTAAGGAAGGGTGTGGTATAGGTAACTACACAGAGTATATAGTAATATATGTCTCTTCCCCTTTAAGGAAGGGTGTGGTATATATTTTGCATTTGACACTTTACACATAATGGTATAGAAATTCCGAAAATGGTTTACACAGAGTATATAGTAATATATGTCTCTTCCCCTTTAAGGAAGGGTGTGGTATAGGTAACTACACAGAGTATATAGTAATATATGTCTCTTCCCCTTTAAGGAAGGGTGTGGTATATATTTTGCATTTGACACTTTACACATAATGGTATAGAAATTCCGAAAATGGTTTACACAGAGTATATAGTAATATATGTCTCTTCCCCTTTAAGGAAGGGTGTGGTATAGGTAACTATAAAAAATCCTAACTTGTGCACGACGGCCACCCCGGAAGAAGCCGCTACTGGCGAAACTCGAGTCGGGTATTGACGCCGAACGTGCACCACAATCTATTTTTAAGGCCTGTTTTTAATCTACTTTTGTGAGTATAATATTAAAACATTTTCTTCACTAAATAGAAGCTCTGCTGCACTATTTTTTCCGTATCCCTTTCTTTCCTATACGGACCACTACGGAGTAAAGCGGAACCAAAAGGGCTGCGATCGAGTTTCCATCTGGAGGAAATGGTAACTCACACAGCCGCCCGCTGCATACCGCAAGTGGAAACATGGGATCCACGTGAACATCGCAGAGCCAGTGACACATGGAGAACCTGATGATCTTACCTTGTTATTACATCGCTTACCAGATTTAAGGTACTGTCCCACATCTACATTGAATACCTGAAAGACGTTGATGCAGAGGGAAAAGCTTCTTAGACAATTGGTAAAATCGAAAACATTGAATTTTAAGAAGACTAATTTCCAGAAATTCAGGGCTGCACTACAGGATATAGATTGGAACAAAATACTGCCATGTGATGATACTAATGTTAAATGGGAGAAATTCAATCTATCCTGGGTCATTATACTTCTAAATTTATTCCAATGGGTAACATGTATAGACTATCTAGATTACACCCCGCGTGGCTTACAGGTACAAGTAAAAGGACAATTAATGATAAAGAGGGTTTTTTTTTATAAAAATATAAATATGATGGGTCACCTGAGGCTTTCAGTACTTACCAAACACTTACCAAAATCTGTAAGGAAATAAAATCAGCCAAAATACAAAATGAAAGACAGGTGGCCAATGATGCGGGTCATGCATCCTGTAATATACTAGAATGGCTGAATGTAGACATGATCTAATCAAAGCTCAATAAAATACTTGCATAGAAGGCTCCTGGACCAGATGGGTTACACTCCAGAGTTCTTAACCCCTCAACGACCTGGCTCTTTTTAGTTTTTTCACTTCCATTTTTCATTCGCCAACTTCAAAAATCTATAATTTTTTTATTTTTCCACATAAAGAGCTCTGTGCTTATTTTCTGCGTAACAAATTGCACATCATAGTGGTGGTATTTAATATTCCATGCCGTGTACTGGGAAGCAGAAAAAAATTCCAAATGCAGTGAAAATGGTGAAAAAACGCATTTGCAACGTTTTCTTGTGGGCTTGGATTTTACAGCTTTCACTATGCGCCACAAATGACATGTCTAATTTATTCTTTGGGTCTGTACGATTACGTGGATACCAAATTTGTATAGATTCTATAATGTTTTCATACATTTACAAAAATTAAAACCTCCTGTACAAAAAGTTTTTTTTTAATTTTGCCATTTTCTGGCGCCAATAACTTTTTCATACTTTGGTGGAGCTGTGTGTAGTGTCATTTTTTGAGACTTTTAATGGCGTTTTCATTGCTATCCTTTTTAGGACTGTGCGACCTTTTGATCACTTTTTATAAATTTTTTTTATATTTTTCAAAATGGCAAAAAAGTGCCATTTTCAATTTTGGGCGCTATTTTCCGTTGTGGGGTTAAACGCAGTGAAAAACGTTATTATATTTTTATAGATCAGGCATTTTCAGATGCGGCGATACCTAATGTGTTTATGATTGTTACTGTTTATTAATATTTATATCAGTTCTAGGGAAAGCGGGGTGATTTAAATTTTTTTTTGTTATAATTTTTTTTTTAACTTTTTTTATTTTTACTTTTACTATTTTTTAGAATCCCTAAGGTACTTTAACCATAGGTTGTCTGATCGATCTTATCATATACTGCCATACAGCATGGCACTATATGGGGATTTTCCTCCTCATTTGTTACAATGTGCAATTAGCACATTGTAATGAATGGGTTAAAACTAGACAGCCTCGGGTCTTCGTAAGACTCATCGCTTCCCGATGACATCACGGGGAGCGCCACCATCTTTTTGAAGCCGCCGGGAGCTTTGCCAGTGAAGATCAGCGGGAAAACACCCGCGATCGGTGCTAGCACCGATCGATGGGGTTACCGGTACACCTTTGCTGCTGTATGCGCATCGGGAAGGGGTTTAACCCCTTAATGACCGCCGTATCAGCTTTTTACGGCAGTCATTAAGGGTACTTCTTCTGACGCCTACGCCTTTCTACGGCGGCACGTCAGAAGAAGATTTCGGGACATCGGGTACTGCAAGTGCTGGTGTCGGGCTGTGATCTTACGATCCCGGGTGTTTAACCCCTTACATGCTTGACCGCGGCGTGCAAGTGTGTCCCCCGTGGATCGGACCCCCCCGGTGTGCTTACCGGGGGATCCGATCTCTCCTGCCTCAGCCCTGGGTTCCGACGAGTGACCCGAGGCTGTCGGCTCCTCTCTGTGCCGGGTTCCGCCTCCTGGCAGGACCCGGCTGTTTGTAACTGAGCATGCTCAGTTAATAACACTATACACTGCAATACAAGTGCATTGCAGTGTAAGGGCTTGAACAAGCGATCGGATGATCGCTTGATCAAGCCAAGAAGTAGAAAATGTAAAAAAGTTAAAAAAAAAAGATTTAGTCATTTTAGAATATAATTAAATAAATAAAATAAGAATTCCATAATCTCCCCAGTTACACATAAAATGCAAATTTAGTATATAAAACACAAAAACACGTACATATTTGGTATCACCATGTCCGTATTAATCTGTACAATAATGTCCAATATTAAACGCGCTCGGTAAACGACGTAAAAAAAAAACTCGAAAAACTTCCCGTAATATACAATTTTTCATCAAACACTAAACACTAAAAATGTTTTAAAAAGTGATCAAAAAAAGTCTCGTTCCCTAATATGATATGACTGAAAAGAACAACTCTTTTCGCAAAAAATAAGCCCTCAACCAGATCTGACAACCGAAAAATACAGAAGTTATGGCCCTAAAAATTTGTCAATACTAAAAACAATGCGATTTTCTCCAATATTGGTTTTGCTCAGTAAAATTGAGCAAAGATAAGAAAATATATAAATGAGGTATCACCGCAATCGTAGTGAACCAGAGAATAAAGATAAAATATTATTTTTACATTACGGTGAGCGGGGGGAAAAAAAATGCTAAAAATCCAAAATAAAAATTGATGATTTTGTTTGTTTCCCCCTTGAAATAGTTAATAAAATCTCATGAATAAGCTTTAGACTCCCAAAATGAATTATATATACATTGTATATCATCCCGTAAATAATAAGCCTCATATGTTCGCATTACCAAAAAAAATGCTAATTTATACGTTGTACAATGTGACAATACAAATCTGCTGTGAAGGGCGCCTCCATTCATTCTATGCCTGGCCGTGCACCCATACAGCAGTTTACCACCACATATGGGGTATCGCTACACTCGGGAGGAATTGGGCATCAAATGTTGCAGTGCGTTTCATCATTTAATTTATTCAGTTTTGGCCTAAATGAATGTATTTTCCAAAAAAATTCGAAAGTTTCTAAATCGCAGGTCCATATTGTTTTAACCCATTTGAAACACTTAAAGGGTTAATAGACTTAATAGAAGTTGTTTTACATACTTTGAGGGGTCACGTTTCCATAGTGAGGTAATTTATGGGCTTTTGCTATTATTTAGGCCTTTCAAAGTCACTTGGAAGCTGAGTTGTCCCTTAAAATGTGAGTTTTGGCAATTTTCATAAAAATGACAAAAATGGTACCTAAAGTTCTGCACCTCATAACATCCTAGAAAAATGAGAGGACGCATAAAATATCATCCCAACATAAAGCAGACATTCCATAAATGTTAATTATCAAGCTTTTTGGGTAGTTTTACTTTCTGTCTAAAAAAGCAGAACATTTCAAACTTGGAAAATGAAGAATTTTTACAAACTTTTGCCAAATTTTCACTTTTTTTCAGAACGAAACGCAAAACTCATCACTTAAATTTTGTAACTAACATGAAGTACAATGTGTCACAAGAAAGCAATCTCCAAATCACCTGGATATTTTAAAGCGTTCCGAAGTTATAATCAGTTATCGTGAGACATGTCAGATTTGAAAAATCAAGTCTGGTCATTAAGCTGAAAACTAGTGTCGGTGATAAGGGGTTAAAGAACTCAGTTCTGTTATTGATATAGCACTATTTAAAATCTTCAGGGATTCCATAATGTCTAGTGTGGAGCCAAGTGACTGGCGCAAGGCAAATGTTGTGCCAACATTTTAAAAAGGCTATAGAACTTTGCCAGGCAATTACAAGCCTGTAAGCTTAAAGGGGTATTCTCATCTGGGCACTTACATTCAGTTTCATTAATCTTCCATATATAAACATTAGTTCAATTGGATGTTATTAAAAAAAATGTTCCTGTGTGAAGATAATTTCTCATAAATGTAACCATGTTGTCCCTTAGAAACGAGATAGCTTCCTAAGATACGACCACATCTGATAGATTGAGTGCACAAAGAAACAAAAGGTTATTGTATATAAAATGTCCGGGAGTTACTACATGTCGCACAGCCGTCCTGTGGTAATGATTGCTGAATCCTGGTGGTTTGGCAGGACTCTATAGCGCAAGTCTGGCCACTGCTGCCAGAGTATGACGTGGTCGTATCCGAGGAAAGTATCTCGTTTCTAAGGGACAGAATAACTTCATTTATGAGAAATTATCTTCACACAGGAACATTTTTTTTAATAACATCCAATTGAAGAAATGTTTACATAAGGCAAATGCATTTAATTAAATGTAAATGCCCAGATGGGAATACCCCTTTAACTTCCATTGTGGGGAAATATTGGAAGCGTTAGTAAGACTATATACTGGAGTATGTGACATCAAATAGTATAATAAATGACAGCCAGCATGGGTTTCCTAAGGATAGACGTTGTCAGACTAACCTGATTTGCTTCTATGAAGAGGTGAGCAGATGCCTGGATGGAGGAGCTGCTGTGGATATTGTGTTCTTGGACTTTAAAAAGGCATTTAACACTGTCCTAGACGCCTAATGGGTAAAATAAGGTGTATTAGTTTGGCAGGAATTTTTTTGCAAATGGATTGAAAACTGGCTGAAGGATCGCATCCAGAGAGTTGCGGTCAATGATTCCTACTCAGAATGGTCACCAGTTATGAGTGGTGTACCCCAGGGTTCTGTGCTTGGCCCACTATTATTTAATTTATTAATTAATGACAAAGAGGTAGGAATTAATAGCACTGTGTCTATTTTTGCAGATGACATTAAGCTGTGTAGTGTAATACAGTCTATGGAGGATGTTCATAGGCTGCAGGGTGACTTGGACAAACTGAGTGTTTGGTCAGCCATTTGGCAAATGAGGTTCAATGTGAATAAATGTAAGGTTATGCACCTGGGGGCTAATAACCCACAGGCAATCCAGTGGAAGAGTCCCTTGTTGAGAAGCACCTGGGGGTACTAGTAGATCATAAATGAAATAACAGCATGCCATGTCAATCAGCTGTCTCTAAAGCCTGTAGGTTCTTGTCATGTATCAAAAGTGGTATGGACTCTCATGATAGGGATGTAATATTACCACTGTAGAAGGCATTGGTTCAGCCTCACCTAAAATATCCAGTTCTGGGCTCCGGTCCATAAAATGGATGCCCTGGAGCTGGAGAGGGTTCAACAAAGAGCCACAAAAATGATAAAAGGTGTCGAGGGTCTCAGTTATGAGGAAAAATTAGAACAACTAGACATATTTAGTCTGGAAAAGAGACGACTACAAGGGGACATTATTAATTTCTATAAATATATGAATGGTCCATACAAAAAATATAGTATCCCAGATTAAATCAAATCAAAAGACGAGGGACACTTTCTCCATCTGTAGAAATCAAGGTTTAATCACCAGAGGCGACAGGGTTTTTTTTACTATAAGAACTGTCAATCTGTGGAATAGCCTGCCTCAGGCGCCGGTAACAGCAGCGGCAGCAGAGAGCTTCAAGAAGGGTCTTGATGGCTTTTTACATCTTAATAAGATTGATGGCTATAGATGTTATATAGAATTGTTTTCTAAAGATCTCTTCCTCATCCAATCCCTTCCCTTCCTTGGTTGAACTTGATGGACATGTGTCTTTTTTCAACCGTAGAAAATATGATAATATGATACCAGCTTTAGCCCTTATAAACTACAAAATGTACCTTATATGGCTAATTGCATGTGCTATGGTTGGGCAAATTTGGCAAATTTAAAGATACCACCAGAGCACATGCAATTGGCCATATAAGGTACATTTTGTAGTTTATAAGGGCTTTATAAAGCTGGTGACAGGTTCCCTTTAATGACAGAGTAGGAAATGAAGTTCCAAAACTTTTTGTGTAAAAACTAAAACTGGCTCCTCCCCTGTTAGCCCAGTGATGATTAATATGCTGGGATAAGGTCTGCCTCCAGCCTGAAGCAGCCCCTTCATGACTGCATTGCCTCTTCCTCATTTGCCTTTAGTCAATGTCATGGATGCCCCTGCAACCCATATGCCGGGTCGCAGGCATACCTGTGTACTTCCGTATGCTCCAGCCAGCCTGAACGCAAACTCACCTTTTTCGGCTCCAGGGCGGTCTCTGCAATGCCCGCGCTGATAATTGCCTCTGCCTGCCCTGCTGAAATCCAGCCCCTTCCTGTAACCCCTTCGAGATCTTTGTGCCTCATAGCCTTAGAGAAAGCTGTTCCTGATGCCCTGTGCTATTATCCTGATTTGCAGTTGTGACCTCAATTGTGTTCCTGACCTCGCACCTGCGCTACCCGTTCTGACCTTGATCCTTTGCTGTCTGTCTCCACCTCCCACCTGTCCCCAACCACGACCTTGCCTTACGATTCTGTACTTCGTCATGGCTGGCACCACGGACAAAGTTGCGTCTATGGAACAACCTGGTGGAACCAGCAAAAAGTCCAATCTGCTTTGCGGTGGCCTTTGGAGAAAACCAGGTGCCACTTAAACTCCGGTCCCATGTGTCGGCTTACATCATCATCCTCAGTGGTACAGAGGATCCACTACCATTGATCCTGACAGTCAAGAGGCAATTGATGCATTGCACAGCCTTAGGCTGTCAATCCTGTCTGCCCCCGCCCTAGGTACACCCCACTACACTAAACCTTTTGTTTTGTTTTGCACTGAGTATCTAGGCCACACCACAGTTGTCCTAGTTCAGGAACATGGTGGCCTCCCCAGATGTCTAATATTCAGCCCGGTATACTAGACTCGGTAGTGAGGGAAGCCCCTCATGTGTCAGAGCAGTAGCAACAATTAGCACTTCGCACAGCAAGGACAGTGAGTTGATCCTAGATCACCCAGTCACATTGCAAACCCCACATATCTTACATAGTGTCCTCACCCAAGTACAGCCCAAGCATCTGAGCATGGCCAGAGAGCTCAGACTCCAGTATACACTCCTGATGCCCCAGAACGTCACACTGACAAGGTGCACAACTCTGAATCCTGCCATTCTGTTGCCAGCCTTACAAGATTCAGAACGGAGAAGAGAGGGGTCCCCAGACTCCATGTTTGAGTGCTTAACCCAGATGTTAATTTCTTTTTGTAGATGGCTCCAGGTCTACAGACAACGGTGCTACACTGGATATGCAGTGATTAGTGGCACACATGAGGTACTAAAAGCAGAACCACTCCCTCCACGTCGGTCTGCACAGGAGGGTTGAGTTGATGGCTCTAAAGGAAGCTCTACAACCGGCGGAAGGTAAAAGGACAAACCACTGTACCAGCCCTAGGTGTAGTCTTGGGGTGTAAACACGAATATGGACCCATATGGAAGGCTAGAGATTTCCGCACCACTGCAGGGACCCCCTTTAAGCATGGCACATGGATGTTCTCTTACGTCCACAAAAGGTGGGGATAATAAAAGTAAAAGAAGACACAAAATTGCCAACCCCACAAGCCAAGGGCAAGTATGTGGTTGACAGAGCTCTGTCTGATGGAACCCAGTCCCTGGTGGCTTGAGTGTCATCAGATGAGAAGGAGGTGTGGAGGAAAGCTGGGGCCCAGATGCTGATGGGACCAGGATGCTGGGAGAGAGGATTTGTCTGCCCAGAGCCCTGTACCCAGCAGTCAAATAGCCCATGGACACACACACATCCAAAATGGCAATGCTAGCGCTCATAAACCGCCAATGGTTTGCCCTGGGCATTACTACCCCTGTCACTAGACTAGTGAAAGCCTGTATAGTCTGCCCCCGCCACAACCCGGGTAAGGTGGTAAAGACCCCACAGAAGGTGACACCCAAGCCACTGTATTCCTTCCAGAGACTTTAGATGGATTTTATCCGGCTACCAAAAAGTGGTACGTATGAATACATGCTTGTGGACATTGATCTCTTTCCAGGATGGCCAGAAGCTGTGTGGGTAATGGATACAGTATTGGTGCTGGTAATACAGAGCTGTGTGATTAATGAATACAGTATGGTGCTGGTATTACAGAGCTGTGTGGGTAATGGATACAGTATTGGTGCTGATAATACAGAGCTGTGTGGGTAATGGATACAGTATGGGTGCTGGTAATACAGAGCTGTGTAGGTAATAGATACAGTATTTGGTGCTGGTAATACAGAGCTGTGTGGGTAATGGATACAGTATTGGTGCTGGGAATACAGAGCTGTGTGGGTAATGGATACAGTATTGGTGCTGGTAATACAGAGCTGTGTGGTTAATAGATACAGTATTGGTGTTGGTAATACAGAGTTGTGTGGGTAATGGATACAGTATTGGTGCTGGTAATACAGAGCTGTGTGGGTAATGGATACAGTATTGGTGCTGGTAATACAGAGCTGTGTGGTTAATAGATACATTATTGGTGTTGGTAATACAGAGCTGTGTGGGTAATGGATACAGTATTTGTGCTGGTAATACAGAGCTGTGTGGGTAATGGATACAGTATTGGTGCTGGTAATACAGAGCTGTGTGGGTAATAGATACAGTACGGTGCTGGTAATACAGAGCTGTGTGGTTAATAGATACAGTATGGTGTTGGTAATACTCAGCTGTGTGTGTAATGAATATAGTATTGGTGCTGGTAATACTGAGCTGTGTGGGTAAAGAACACAAAAGTACTTTGTTTTGCTCAATAATGTACACTCTACACACAAAATTGACAGAAAAAACAGAAATGTAGTGATTTTTGCCAATTAATAAAACCTTTGCTGGGACACTCATACTTAACTCACCTGCTGTCCAATTCATTCTGATCCTCATTCAGATGTTAGACTCCTGTTATACTCTTTCTGTAAGGCAGAAACCTGTCAATATAAGACCTCACACTGCATTGAGGGAGCTCATGACAATCATGAGGTCCAAGGAACTGCCCAAGGAGCTCAGAGACAGACTTGTGGCAAGCCACAGATCTGGCCAAGGTTACAAAAGAATTTCTGCAGCACTCAATGGGGAATACTTACTAAGAAAGTCGGAAACTGCACTAAAAGGGCTCTGTCTGTGTGTAATGCTGGGTGCGACCGATTCAGTAAGAACATATGCCAGAAATCATGAATCTGTCGCTTCCCTGCACTGGCCCGACAAAGTTCACCAACTTTTTTGTGGTGCACCTTTAACATGTAAACATGCAACAAACTTTGCATGTTAAATACGGAGCTCGGTCTGACCTGTCGCTCGATCTGGCCTAATTTGTGTCGCATGGTGGCTAGAACAGCTGCGCCACAAAAGGGTTGTGTGCGACACAATAATGGCACGGACACTTCTTGAATACCTGTGCAAGCCTTTTTCACCAGAAAACCGGCACAAAACCTTTAGTAAATGTGCCCCAATGTTCCTTAGAGCACAGGGGCCTCCATATTCCTTAAATGGAAAAATTTGGGATGACCACAACTCTTCCTACATCTGGCCATTGACAGGACTGTAAGTCTGTGGACCCTCAAGGACCTCGGGAGATGGTACTAGCCGACACCTGGGACTGGAGTCTAAGTGGCACCTGGTCTTCACCAGAGCTCCGCGCAAAGCAGGATGTACCACCAGGTCGTTCCACAGATTCGACTAGCTTGCGGTGGCAGCCAAGGTAGTAATGCAGGAGACAGTCTGTACCCGGGGTGACAGCAAGAGAACAGCACAGGAAGTCACACTAGGACTCACGTCAGGAAACACAGGTGCTGCCACATGGATCAAAAACACAAGAACGGAGTGGCACACAGGACAGGAACGCAGGCTTGAAGATGAAATGGCTTGAAGATCCAGCAGGGAATGATGGGAGCCGCCGGATTAAATATGGACCTGGAAGTGGCCAGCGCCAATCACCTGTGCGCTGGCCCTTTAAATCCTGAAGTACCTCCTAGTCTGGACTGGAGCGGGAACCAGGAGAAGTAAGTCCACTGGAGCGGGGCCGGCGCAACGGAGAGGCTTCCACCAACGTTTACCATCCAACTTGAGGGAACTGGAGAGGGTCTGCAATGAAAAATGGCAGAGGATCTCTAAATCCAGGTGTGAAAAACTTATTACATCTTTCCTAAGAAGCCTCATGACTGTACTGGCTCAAAAGGTGCTTCTACTCAATACCAAAGAAAAGGTCGAAATACTTATGACCATGTGTATTTCAGTTTTTCTTTTTTAATAAATTAGTAAAAGTGTACATTAATGAGCAAAGAAAAGAACTCATCAATTGGCTGCAATGAAGCAAAGAGTGAAATATTTACAGAGGTATGAAAAACAGTATACATGTACAGTTGAAACCAGAGGTTTACATACACTATTCAATAAGACACTTATTTATGTTTTTCTTACTATCCGGCGTGAATAAACCTTTCCTATAAATGCAAAGAGACAAAGAGTATAGGCAAGCTCCCATCCGACACCATCTCACAGCGCTTACAATGCTGAGAGATAGGGACGGATGGGAGGAGCCGGCCACATCGTGGACCTGAAGCTCCCTGTGTGCGGCTTCTGTCCCCCTGTAAACAAACAGGGGCACGGATCAAAGGGACCATGGTGCGGGACATCGGTGGCGCCGGAGGAGGTAAGTACATGTTTATTATGTTTAACTAGCCCACCCCAGACCGGCCCTAAGTAATTTTTAACAGCCGGATAACCCCTTTAAGGCACTTTTATGACTGTGTGATGAATTTATGTAAAATAGAATAAAGTTTACATACATTAAGACTGCTATGCCTTTAAAGACGACCTGTTACCAGATTTTGATACCCCCTGACTAACAATGCCTGCTGATAATGGGTTACAAGTCACTCCCAATATCACCTAAAATTAGCTGCCAGTGGGGCACTGTACCTTAATTACAGACGTTTTGTTGATATGCAAATTAGCTTTTTTCACACATCTCTGACATATAAGGCTCTATATACAGATGCAAAATATTGGGGCACATTTAATTACCCGGTCCTGCACGTTCCCGATCTGGAGTTCTCCGATGGAGTTCACCATCTTCCTCCCGATGCATGTAAGTGCACAGTTTTAAAGTTAAATCCCACGATCTGTCCGAATTAGTCAGATCGTCCGACAGCTCGCCCCCCGATTTCTGTCGCATGAAAGCTGGCGCCAATGCGCCAAAATCCGATCTCATGTGACAAAATCCCTTTCTAAATCCCTGTCCAAATGTGGCCGTGGGACCCTCAGTAAATAAGACCCTTTGTGTCAATCTTTTTACACAGTGCCTTGTGTTACATTCATGACATGTGACCAGTTACATCATCTCAGGTCTCTCAGCCATCTAATAACAGCAAACAGTACACCATGTATGTGATTACATGGAGGATGGAGAGGAGTAGAAGTCTATGGAGGCTGCTCTGACTTCAACTGGTCAGACACATGCATGGGGTAGAGTTTGCTATTATTAAGAGGCTAAAGGACCTAAGATGATTTCGCCATGGTCACATGACATGAAATGTGACCAGTAAAGAGGCATAAGGCATGGGGAGTATTAGATGAGAGGGGCCGGCGAGCAGGACATGCTCCCCTCTGATGCCAGGTAATAAAAGATAAAATCTGATTTCTGTGGATGTAAGCCAAACAATTTTTAGCTAAAAGAAAGGGGTCGTTCAATGAATAGAGCTCTATAGGAACCTGTCACTGGTTGTATATGTGCAAATGTGATGACAGGTTCCCTTTAAAAAATTTGGGACCGCACATATAATAATGTCATAAAGGCCTGACGCCAGCACCTGCCTTACATGGGCAAATGCCAGGACCAAAGGCTGCTAAAGCGGCTCACTTGGGCGTGTAAAAAAGATTTAGGCCCCTGGATCAAATTTTACCAGTGTCACTTTAAGACACTGCAATAAATGATCACCTTCCGGCTCCTCTTGTTATCTGCCCCTATGCTGCATTTGTTTGGAGCGCAGCATAGAGGCACAGTGCAAAACTGACCTTTTCTCGCTCACCCAAACCGGCGAGCCCAGGTGCACTCGAAGGTTCTAAAGCCGACACACATGATGATGTCATCACATCACATGTGCCGGCTTCAGGGCTGGTGCGTACAGCGTGCGCTTGCTGAAGAGAGAAGGCAGATGCTGGCGCTGCTTCAGGGAAGTGTGGAAAGGTGAGGAATTTCTTTTTTTCCCAGAGTGGGGGTGTAATGTGGCTACTGAGGAAGGGAGGACAACAGTGTGGGGCTTATGGGGAGGGGTGAGGGCAGTGTGGCTACTGGGGAGGGAACAGTGTGGCTACTGGGTATATGGAGGGCAGTATGGCTACTGGGAGGAATGATGTGGCTACTGGGGTAGGGGGAAGAGTGTCGCTACTGGGGAGAGGAGCCAGTGTGGCTACTGAGGGGGTATTGTGTCGCTATTGGGGAAGAGGAGACAGTGTGGCTACAGGGTTAAGGGGGACAGTGTGGCTACTGGGGAAATAGTGTAGCTACTGGGATAGGGTAGAGTGTGGCTACTGCGAGGGGGGGGGGCGTAGACAGTGTGGTGCCGGGACGTCAGTTTACTGAATAGGGGCCCACTAAGGCGCTGTCGCCCAAGGGCCTTCTTAAACCTGGAGCCGGCCTTGATGTCATATCTTTTAAAGTTTCTGAAATTTGTAGTTAATTAAAGACACAATTATGGATGTATTTAAAGGTGCATCTAAAACACACTACTTATTTGTATAAAATCATGGGAAAGTCTAAATAAATCAGCCAATATCAGGAAGAGAATTGTGGACTTGCATGAGTCTGGTTCATCCTTGGGTGCAAGTTACCGAAACTTGAAGTTGCCTTGTTCATCTGTACAAACAATTATACGCAAGTAGAAAAAAGATAGGAATGTCCAGCCATCATACCCCTCAGGAAGGAGTAGGTTTTGTGTCCCAGAGATGAACATGCTTTGGTCCGAAATGTGCACATTATCCCAAGAACAAAAGTAAAAGACCTGTGTGATATGTGTGTTATTATCCACAGTAAAATGAGTACTGCAGAACTTGCATTGCACGCTGACCCATTTTAATCAACAGGCTTTTTCAGGCTTGCATTTTTTGTCATGCATGCTCTTCTTTTGCAGGTCACGCATGTGAAAAACGCACCATGCAAGTCTATGGAGATGCATCAAAAATTCATTGCGTCTGAGAAACATGCAAGTCTATTGCAAGTGCAATGCTTTTTTTAATGCATCGATTGCCATAGAAAAGATAGACCTCAGTCCTGAGTCCTTTTCATGCACGTTACTTGTGCGTGGAAAACGCATTGAAAATGGGCCTGAAAAACTGATTGAACTCTGATGAAAAATGTCAGTTTTTCACTGACCAAACCCTGATCTCACCCTGATCAAACTCTGACGTGATCTGCAACGCAAGTGTGAAAGGGGCCTTATGGAAAAGGGAAAAGCTTGCAAGCCAGAGAACAACATCCCAACTGTGAAACACAAGGGTAGCTATTTAAAGGAAATCAACAACTTTCACAAGGTGTTTTTTTAGCTAGACTTAGCCTGTCAGCAATTGTGATTATTTCTAATAAATGTGCACCATCTCCACACCAGGAAGGCGTAGAGGGACGTGAAGGGGGCTTGGCTGGCTGAATGTGTCAGTGTGGGTCGCTCCTGTCCCCGCGCCCTTGGTGCAGCAAGCAAACTTTTACAAGTGAAAGTAGGACCTGGCATAGAAATAAAGGCTTTGCAGCCCGGACCTCCAGATACATCAAGAGGCATGAGCGTCGGCATACGATAAAGCTCCCCCTTATCTTTATTAATCCCTTGACAGACCCATTGATAGGGATTTTTATGCAGGGCCCCAACAGCCCTCTTGACTTTTGTAAGGTGAGTCCTTTCATAAACTTTAACACAAAACTAAGACACGTCAATCTCTTAGTGTATGTAAAGATCTTCTCCCGTTTTAATATCTCAAAATCATAATATCACAGACAGAAGAGTAGCCGTGAATAGTATACTGTAAAGTTATTGGTCATCAGCACATTCTGGGGGAAAAAAAAAATTAATTGTGCTCAGTTCTCAGAGACCTTGTACACAGATATTGTTTATACTAATGCTGAGAAGAATAAGATAAGTGGACTCCAGAATCATAATATAATCAAGGACAGACAGGCTTCTCATTAAATGTCAAAGGGTATTAGCTGACAGGCAAGCAAACAGGTTACATAAAATGAAGTTTGAATCATGACATTAACTTGACAATGGTCAGGGAACATGGCCTCTGTATCTAAGATGGCGAACAGTACAGGGACGATTCTAGCTCCCTGACACTGTGTGACTGACTACAGGTTCTGGGAGTCATTAGTGGCATCTAGTACCTTATAGATGAATATCTCTTCCATCAGGAGGACTTTATTCCGGGTTCTCCAATCCATGACGTATCACAGGTGAATTCATGGCCAGATATCTTCAGCTCCGTGCAGCATCTCCACCCGGCGTCCCTAAAAATACCAGTCACTTACAGTATAAAGTCTCCTGGATAACAACATTGTGCTCCTAAAAGACATATACCCCTCACAACACAACTGACCACATGATCCACACATATAAAACATCCCTTCATATATATATATATATATATATATATATATATATATATATATATATATATATATATATAGTCTACTGGAATTATAGCATGCACAACCACCAATCAATATACAACACCCATAATTTATTAATACAGATCCCCCATGATGCAAAGTAATTTGTATCCTATAACTAATATATCCCACTCTGTTATTATGTTACATGTGACAGTATAAACAGTATCCGGCCCCATATAAATATACAACCCCCCCCTCCCCCAGGAAAATAAGAATGTGGCCCCATATAAATATATACAGCCCCCCCCCCCCCAGAATAAACAGAATCTGGCCCGATATAAATATATACAGCCCCCCAGAATAAACAGAGTATGGTCCCCCATATAAATATATACAGCCCCCCATATAAATATATACAGCCCCCCTAGAATTAACACAATCTGGCCCCCATATAAATATATACAGCCCCCCAGAATAAACAGAGTATGGTCCCCCATATAAATATATACAGCCCCCCAGAATAAACAGAATATGGCCCACCATATAAATATATACAACCCCCCTAGAATAAACACAATCTGGCCCCCATATAAATATATACAGCCCCCCCATGTAAAATGGGATCTGGCCCCTTATAAATGTACACAGCCTCCCCAGTAAAAAAAAGAAAATCTGGCCTCATATAAGTATATATAGAAGACCCCCCCCCCCCGTTACAGCAGAAATCGCCCCCTAATATATGTATGGCCACATTTGAATAATTGATTGGACATAATAAAAAAAATAATAAAGCTTATACTTGCCCCTCGTGGCAGGGTGCTCATATTGGGCGCGTCTCGCGTCTCCCCGCGGCTCTTCTGGCAGCCGCGGCTACACTGAGTGACACAGGCGGCGTGACGCCATCATCCGGCGCCTGTGTCACTGCATTGTACAGAGCGACGCCAGCAGCTGGAAAGGCGCTGTGTCGCTCCGCATGTAAATCGCACCTGTTTCTTAAAGAGACAGGTGCGATTTATCTGGAGGGCGATTCGGGCGCAGATGTGCGCCCGAATCGCCCACATTGGAGCGGCAAAATGCCGCTTTTAAAGAGGCCCGCATTCTGCCGCCCGAGGCGAGATTTTCATCTCGCCTCATGGCAGATGCGGCCCTGGGACAGTAGTCAAGATAGCGTCCGAAACCAGTGCAACCTCCTTAACACCCATAAACAGCGTTTATCCCAGCAATGGGACCGTCCAGGGAATGATAAAGATCTTACATCAGCACAGATGCAGCATTATGTAAGTTTGCTCACTTTGTGCAACTGGTCGATTTCCATTAACACTTTATCTAAATTCCATTGTGACAGGTTTACATTGGAGCATTATAGTCAGTATTTGGGAACCCAAAGAGGAAATGGAACTATAGCACAGATGATGCACAAATCTTTGTGTTATACTTATAAATATTGAATGGTTGAGGAAAATAAGGTTTTTATGTGCACAGTTCACTGCAACTTCAAATCTGTAATGCACGTAGTGGAGCACAAACATGTAATTTTCACATCCAACCACCACTACAAGGGTAAGTTAGCCATAGCGCCTCACCCTAGCCACTAAACAAAGAGCAGCATACTAAGGAAGGTGAGGGAGCGACAGTGAGGAAGGAAACCAGCACGGTGCTGGCAGCTCCCGCCCTCCGCTACCATTGGCTGGCGGAGTCTCTGTGAGGAGGGGCAGGCAGGTAGCTGTGCTTCCTCATTGTCCCTCATAGAGCTGCCATTCTCCGGTGACAGCAGGGTATCCTGTCAGCACACTGTCTGTGGTATCTTCTGCATTCAGGTCAGTAAATCTTTCTGAAATTGTGAGAGTGTCGACTAGGACCTAGACAGAATTCATCGTGAGGAAGTGGTGAGAGGGGGCACCGAACGCCTGGTAAATACTACCCTTTGTCCTGGCACCACACAGGCTGGCATTGTATGGTATTGTCATGGTCATTAACTTCCCCCTACTGTCATGTAGATCTCACTGATAAGATCAGCCGGTGACCAGTGTGCTGAGCCTGGCAGCATTGCGGGCACCGCTCCTTGTCTCCCTGGTGCTTGTACATTAGGCTATTCTCTTCTACCTGTTTATAGGTCATTGGGCGGTGCAGAGTATCAGGAAGTGGACACTGCAGGACATTACTGTAGGAATAGAGCAGGGGCTGATAATGCCAGGGCTTGTTCTGGGCACTTTACAGGGTAACACAGCCCACTATATAGGGGGGGAAATGATCCCTATAAGACACAGCAGCTCTGTTATGTCAGCATTGCTAAATTGTGATAACTGTAATAGACCAGACCTGCTACAGTACAGGAGAGTTACAGGTAGGTCCAGAAAATGTAACCCCTTAGGGTCCAAGCTCTTTTCAGTTTTTGTGTTTCCAATTTTCACTTCCCATATTTTTTTATTTTTCCACTTACAGAGCCATTAGAGGGCTTGTTATCTGCAGGACAGTTGTCCTTCCTAGTGGTTAATATTCTGCGCAATGTAGAGGGAAGCTGGAAAAAATTACAAGTGCAGTGGAATCAACAGCATCGTTTCTGGGCTTCGTTTTGACCGTGTGGTCCAAATGACACTTCGCCTTTATTATTTGGGCAAGAGATATCAAATTTATATAGCTTTGTTATTTTGCAATACATTTAAAAAAATATCCATTTCTTTTTCATGTAGTTTTCCTTAATATCATATTAGGGTCTGTTTACCCTTTTGATCACTTCATTCAACTTTTGTGATAAAATTTGCATTGATATGGACATTTACATGTCTTTTTTTATATTTGGGTAATGGAACTTTAATTATTTTAGCCAATTTTTGCCATTCCCAGAAAAACTGGGGAACGGGCACTATCATTGTGACATAAACTAATTAGTAAGAACAAGTAGATCCAATAAATGTCAGGTTACTGCTTAATTTAATGAAACTCTTGCGGTTCAGCAGACACACTGTGATATAATGAGACTGTAAGTACCTTGTGACAAACAAACATTGGCTACACTTGCGGTTTAGATGGGAGATAAAGCAAGTATTCTGGAGTATTTTCCTGGAATGCTGTGCACCACATTTAATAAGGGTTTTAGATAATTTTAGGGCAGTTTTCTGACTTGTCCAAAATGAGGCGTGGCCTAGCCCAGGCACTTGAAAATTCTGACAATTACTAGACCAACTGATAGTAGGTCTAAAATAGGAGGCACACGTGGCGTTTTGAACCCGTTTTTAGGCCGTTTAGTCCGTATTTGTCTGTTTTTAATTAAGATAATTGGGAAAACCAGACAAAAACGGATACGTTTTCAAAACCGCATGCTTTTTTAACGCGTTTAAAATGCCACGTGTGCCACCACCCTTCGGCCTGGGAACGTACCTTGTGACCACACCCTAAGGCCCCTTCCACACTTGAAAGTGTGCCTGAACGCTGCAAACCGGAAGTGAACTCAGCATGTCAGTTCAGTTCCAATTTGCAGCGTTCCAAGCCGCGATCCAAGCAGCACTCGCTGTGAGAGTGATGCGAGTTCAGCGCATCACACTCGCAAGTGTGGAAGGGGCCTTAAGGTGGTGGCACACGTGGCGTTTTGAACCCGTTTTTAAGCCGGCATCCTTGATAAGCGCAACATATTTGCGTATTGGCTTTTTCTATGTGTTTGCCTGCGTTTTTGAGCTGCGTTTTTATTGCGTTTTTCAAAACTGTTGCATTTTTGAAACCGCATGCGTTTGTGGTCATGCATTTTGAAACACATGTGATAACATTCACAAATAGCAGGGGGAAGAATGTCACTGCGTTTTTACAAATTCTAAGAGACACAGCTATATGCAATTAACACACATCAAGCATTGCGTTTTTAAGAACGCAAACGCAAGCAAACATTTAAAAAATGCATGCTTTTTCAATTTGTTCAAAATTGCTGAAGAAACGTGACAAAAAAACGTCACGGCCACATATTACTCCAGATAATAAATATAAAATGAGATGTAAATCTCATTCACATGCAGAAAAACGAATTTCTGCTGCAAGTTTTTAAGCTGCAGCGTGTTATTCTTGTGGATTTTGCTGAAAAATCATGACATTGTTCAGATTTGACATAATGCAGTTATAATGGCCCATGTGGTAGCTGATGACATCATAGTATGCGCTGGCCAGGAAGATAACATGGCCGTATCCCTGCCGGCTGTACAGAAGACGGAAGAAAGAAGAGGAGCTGCGGGGAAGACAGAAGAGGAGCCGCACGGACATTGGGGAGCCGCGCTGAGCATCGGGGCTGCCGAAGGGCGAGTAAATAATTTTTTTTTTAAAGTGCTGGCTGTATACTACAGGGGGCAGGCTGGACAGGCTGTAAACTACAGGGGGCAGGCTGGGCTGGCTGCATACCACAGGGAGCAGGCTGGACAGGCTGTAAACTACAGGGGGTAGGCTGGGCTGGCTGTATACCACAGGGGGCAGGCTGGGCTGGCTGTATACCACAGGGGGCAGGCTGGGCTGGCTGTATAGCACAGGGGGAAGACTGGGCTGGCTGTATACTGCAGGGGGAAGGCTGGTTGTATACTACAGGGGCAGGCAGGCTATATACTACTGGGAGTTGTCTGGCTATATACAAGGGGGGCTGTGACCAATGCATTTCCCACCCTCGGCTTATACTCGAGTCAATAGGTTTTTCCCAGTTTTTGGTGGTAAAATGAGGGTCGGCTTATACTCGAGTATATACGGTAAATCTCTGCATTGATCACATATAAATGGACATTTATTTAACATAATGTAGGGAGAAAATCAAATCTGTTTACTACAGAATTATTTCATATTGGGGCAGATTTATCACAGCTCAGGTTTCATTTTACTAGCGCTCATGAATATTTGAAAGGGGAGCTGTGATAGGTTGCTATAGGCAACTAGAAACATTCTGAGTTTCAGACAGCTTGATAAATCTGCCCCAATGTGTGCCAAAATAATGTGTAAAACACCTTTCACCACATTTATGAAGTTTTTGTTCACACGTTTGTGTCTAATGTGGCAAAAGGTATGTGGCTCCGCAAAAGGAGCACCAAAAGTGTGTTAAAATATGGTGTACTTTTCTGGCGTAAGGTAAGCCAAATAGAAGGCTAAACAACTTCAAATTTATCATACAGTATCAGACTCTGATTTCTGGTGCATATTAAGACTTTGTCATACCTTAAGACACTTTTGATCTGCCCCATAGTGTTTAATAGTGTAATTTTCCAGAATAACCTCCATCTTTAGAGGGAAAGAAAACTAATTTATTAGTGTATCTTTGTGTAAAAGTTGCGTTAGGATTTTAAGAAGTGATATGCAGGGGGAAAACTGTTGTGGATCAACAAAAAGCTTTTGTGTAGCCACGGCCTACATGAGAGGCTGTTATGAAATAGTTACTTTACCATCCATCGCTGTCCTAGTTTTTTTTGGGATGGGCACACATTTATTATAATTACATACCTTCGTCTATGCAATGTTGTCATGCAGCAAAAACAAAGAATGCTAGCACTGAAAATAAGTAAAATAATATTTAGACCTAAAAAAAAAATTCTTAGAGAAGGGAATTGTGCCTTCAGGCTGATAAAAATAAATTGAGATGCATATTTTCTGAATATCCTTTATGTTCCTTCTGAATCCGTTCTCATCATTGGCTCAGACAAAGGAAAACAAATGATGGACACATGCAAAGTCGCAGAGGGTTATAGTTGGTTCATGCAGAATCATATACCTGCCGAATCTGATGGTTTCAGACAATTGTGAGTTTCAAGAACCAGGAGTTCATGTGTCTCACAAATTTCCCCTTCTCTCTCGACAACTTATTTTTATGCACAGTGAATAAGCTGAAGGGCGAGGACAGCCTGTATCTCATGAAAACATTGGCTTTCTGGTACTTTTAAACTACCTACAGTTATTTGCTTTTTCTATTGGAGCATCTTGTGCAGCAAGTAATTGGTATAAAAAATGCAGTTATACTGTGAAAACATCATGTGTGGAGCTTTAAACAAAAATGTGGTTTGTCAAGGTTTGTTCTATTAAAAGAAAAAATACAAAGTTTTATGTCATAGAATTATGTTTATGTTACTTTTGTCAATGGCTATTCTAAGAAGAATGTACCTTGTCAGATTGCAGACACAACACAGCTTTAGGTCTGGCAAGGACCAACACGGAAGACTGGTTGGGAATCCATGCTTTTTCTCTTTGGCTAACTAATATGGTAAAGCAGGAAATAAATTATAAACATAAACCATTAACCACTTAAGCATTAACACCCCAACTTATTAAATTTAACATACCAAAGTGTAGGGGCTTGCTCACTGATTCAGGGGCACTTTGTGTTGTGTTCCTCGCCCCCACTGGTACCAAGAAATGTCCACCGTTCTCTGACCATTCAATATACCAGATCGTCATATAGGAGGCGCTGCAGCAGGGGTGGGGGCGTGTGCATATGCTAATCTTCTCTGACACCATCCAATCAGCGGTGACAGTGTCAGAGAAGACATTCCTCAGCCACTGTGAACGAGCATCTCCTCCCTAGATTACTCCTTATGTTCAGAGCATTACAACATAGAACGACAAATAGAACACAGCGTGATATTGCAAAATCACGCTGTGTTCTATGTGCCGAATAAAGCAGCTGCGCCGCACCTGGCAGACAAAATGACACCGTCCGTCGCTGATTGGATGGTTTTGGAAAAGATTACCATATACGCATGCCTTTACCCCTGCTGCAGCATTTCCTCTCTGGGGGCCGTACACTGTACCATAAAAATAATATACTGTATATACTTGAGTATAAGTCGACCCGAGTATAAGCCGAGACCCCTAATTTTAACACAACTGGAAAAACATTTGGGGCACATTTACTTACCTGCCCCTGCACGATCCCCGAGGTGCATTCCCCGACAAGAATGCACATCTGCCGCAATTCACTACCAGCGTGCACCCGATGTCCTGCATGTGTCGGATTATTATTTTGCAGCTTTTTTAAATATATGCTTATACAGTTCACAGTTGGTACTGTTTTGAGATCCATCTGACTTTTTATGGTATATTTTAGGAATCAGGAGGTACTAAAATGGCAATTTTGACATAGTTGTTCTGTACTGTTTTGCGATGTCAGATTTTCACGAATATTGGCCCTGTTAGACTCAGCATCTAGTTGTGCCTATTAGGCTCTAGTACTTGGTAGACATTGTGGCCTCTGGCTGCCTTTTCAACACCCTGGAACCTGTGATTGCCTTTTGGGGCCATGGGGGTGAGAGACCCTCCTTTCCTCCACCTTCCTCCTTAACTGTGGCAATATTAATTGTGGTAAAACTGCCCAGCACTGAGGACCTTTTACACAAGAACAATGACTCACCTTGTATTTTGTAACTTTGTTGTGTATATATATATATATATAATATATTGATATATACAAAGTAAAGTATAAGTTATAGACTTGGAAATAATATAAAATAAACTTTTTTTTTACTATACAATAGTTTTCCTCATAGTAAGTATCTAAAAATGTGTTATTTTTTAATGGAGGTTTTTGTCGGTTCTGCCAAACAGATATGGACAAGTATATTATTATTTATATAAAAGTAAAAGTAGGCCATTTGTTATAACATTTATTGTTCAAGTTATCCCTCTGCAGTTTGTTTCCTTTAAAGGACACCTGTCATCAGGTCTGTGTCACTAGTCCTGTCACTACTACCTGTTGGAGCAGCTCACAAGGATCCCATCCCAGCCTTTATCTAGTTATTTCATACATTATTCATTGTAAAATCATCTATTTTTTATCATGTAAATGAGGCTGGTCACATGGTCAGATGCAGTGATGTCACCCCTGTTACCCCTCCCCTCTCCTCCCCCTGATCATGTCTGTGTGTAATGTATAGTAAAGCATGGCTAGTGTGTGTGCTGCATCTGCTGACATGCTGCATCATCCTAATATACAGGTGAGAGACACAGACATCAGCTACACATGAATCTGACATGTTCTGCTATAACATGGCTGCCTGGAGCTGCTGTATCTCTCCTAAACACACACACACATGCACACACACAGACTGCAGGGGGCGCCAGCACCAGGAAGCACATCATTATACAGCCTCACATCATTATACAGGCTGTCAGTCATGCACTGGGGGTGTGGCTGTGCCTCCCACTCATGAATAAGGTGGACAGCTTGAATATGCCAATGCTTCATTGGACATTTCACAGGTCATTTGCATACAGCTTTAGGACCTCATTGCTTAGGTTTACAGGCATGTAGAGGGACAATGAAGGGATAGAGGCAATGCTCTCGAATGGCAGTTTATGAAAATATATTTAGTTTAGGGGGGTTATTTTGCATGACGGGTTCTCTTTAACAACTGACACTTTATTTTAATATGAAATACATTATGACCCAGATGTACTATGCAGCCTGAGCCAGAATTCTGGCATAGACTGCACATAAATACATGTGTAAACTAGTTGCACATGTATTTATGAAGTGTTTGCGCGAGTATTGTCTTGCGGCTGCACTATGCACGTCGCAACATAATACTGTGCACTTAAAGTGGTGTTCCGGTGTGTATTCGTACCCGCCTCCATATTTATGTCGGCAAGTCCAACAGAAATGTGGCATATGCCCCTTGAACCCAGTTCAGTGTTGCACACATAGTAAATCTGGCCCTTTATATTGTGCTCCAGTCTACTGACCAAATGAAATCTGTTGTAATGTGTAAAATGATATTGCATGAAGGTATACAAGCATTGTCTTTTATGTACATTTCACCTTGATACAACTAATCTGATTTCTTGTAGCTTCTCTCTTATTATTTACAGTGTGTAGAAATGGAATTTACAACTATGCATTGCAATAAAAATTGAGAAAATTAAAATTCATGCTTGGTTGGAAGAGTCTCCTTGTTCAGAGAATCGTGTCGACATTAAGAGTTATTTCCTGAAGAATCATGTTCATACCTGCTCCATTGCTCCAATTAATGTTGTAATTTTGAATGATTAACCACTTAGTGACCAAGCTCATTTGTGCCTTGATGACCAAGGCCTATTTTTCAAAACCAGCATGTGTCACTTTTTTCTGGTAATAAGTTTAGAACACTTTAGCTTACCTAAGTGTTTTGGGTTTTTTTACATGACATTTTGTACTTCAAGTTAGTGGAATATATATATATATATATATATATATGGTTCATATATTTAGCATTTTTTATGAAAAAGGTGAATTTGGTTCTGTTTTTCAAACTGACAGTCTTATTACCTAAATGAGTTACTAACTAATATTTACCTTATCTCAGCTTTGTGTTGGCGTAATTTTAGAAGTCTCCTTTTGTTTTTTTTGTTTTTTTATTATTTGCTTTTATTGGTAGCCAGAATATAAGAAGAAAAACAGGAACACAGTCCTTGTCACATTGATAATATGCTTGAAGAAGGTAGAAAAAAAAGTCCAACAAAAGATCATACATGAATCACAAATGATGGTATATATTACATAAAATCACTTTAGGTGTTACTTCAACGTGTTCACGTTCCAGTCTCCCTTGTTCTCCTGCCTTTTTTTGTAGTGTTAAAGAACAGAACCAGAGGGGAGTCCTGGGACTCTGCAGAGTACCCACAAAGGGCTCCCCAGCCAAATACTAACTATAAGGTAAAGTATGGGAGAATGGAGTAGTAATAAGGTGGTGAGAGGAAGGGGTGAAGGATAGGGCGGGAGCGTAGTCCTTTTGTTTTATTACAATGCTAGAAAAATCAAACCTCGAACAGCATTCTCTTAATTTTTTAAGAAAATATTATAATCAATTATTTTAAGGAACATTTTATTTCTATAGGGGTTTTGGGAGGTCTGTTAATAGAAAACCCCCACATATCACCCCGTTCTATTAACTTCACCACTCAACCTTTTCATTTGGTATTTACTAATATTTATCATTAATACATTCATTAAGCCCTAAAATGTACCCACATAAACTGAATAAAATTATGAAATCCATTTACAAAAATATTGTGCAGTTTCTTCTGAACAAGAGGACACCCTTTATGTGGATGTAACCTACTGTCTGGGCACATGGCGGGCGAGGAAGGGAAGGAGCACTATTGAACTTTTGTAGAGTCAAGAAAACAAACAAACAGTGTACTCACCTTCCGACGCCCCAGGTAGGTCTATTGATCGATGCTACGGTATCGGCTCTGTCTCCCCGCGCGGTCCGTCACAGGCACCATGACGTCAGCAGCTTGCTGACTTCATAGTGTGTGCCAATGTCAGTGCACACACTAGAATGCAAGCATGCGGCTGACGTCATGATGCCTGCGACGGTCCGCGCTGGGACACAGAGCCGATGCCGATATACTGGGGGGGCAGGGGCTGGCAGGCTATATACTAGAGGAGCTGGCAGGCTATATACTAGAGGGGCTGGAAGGCTATATAAAACAGTGGCTGGCTGGCTATATACTACAGGGGCTGGCTGGCTATATACTACAAGGGCTGGTAAAAAATGAACAGTAGTATATCGCATCAAGTATATCTCTTTAGTATACGGATTCATACTAATGCAACTTTAAAATCAGCAAAGCATGTATACACAAGGGCCCTTGTAAAAAAATAAATACATAAAAAATGCATTTCTAGAAAACCAGTAAAAATGCACTTATAAATTGACCATATTGCACATAATTTCTTTCTGATATTATTTCCAAAGATCTGTAGCTGTTGTAAGTACAAAAACATATGGTTACCTCGACGTGGTCTGTCGGCGTCAATTAGTCCGTACTGCGCATGTTGCTGACCTCATCCACCGGAGTTACTCCCAGACCTGGTATGCCACTGCATTGTATTATAGTTATAAGAAAGTTGTGAGTAGTTTGTAAATGCAGACGAACATCAGGTCTTGTATCTAGAATATAGAAATTCTTGAGTTTGTAGATGTTTTTAGACAACTTAATACAAGTGTTTAGGATATTAGAATAGTTCCAACTTCAATGTAGCTGCATTCATAGAGGTAACAGCGGGATTAATAAAATGTTATACGGTATGCTAGAAGAGCTGCTGCTCCTTCCTCAGTGGGTACAAAATTATAAATGTCATTGTCATTTCCTATCTTGTCTCTAAATAGTGTTCAGGTGCGGGAAAAAAGAGCTGGACTGGATGAATGTTGAGGAGATATACTTGATGAGATATACTGGTTTTAAAGTTTAGTTTGTTTTTAGTATTTCAGACAAGTAATTTTATGTAATAAATATCGACTATATATTTTAAAACTATAATGTTACATATCTTTTAAGGATAAAAACTTAAAAAAATAATGGAAAAACAAAGTGCAGGGTAGGTGTCTGCTGCACTATACAACAGACACCTGCTGTTATCCCCTTTTGTTGAGTGCTGGCACCAATCGCTGGTGTTAATTAAGTGTGCCGCCATATTGGCTTGGATCGTGCTGTTAAGGGGATGAATCGTTGCTATGGAAGCTGGGAGTCTCTCCGAGGCTCCCATAACTAACATAATTGGATATTCACAGTAATCATATGCCATTAGTACAAAGCAAAATGCAAGGTTGACCAGAAAGAGAACAAAATTCTTGGGAGTGTGCCGACCATTCTCTAATGGATACCGGCAGTCAGAAATCCAGATAGATCCACGGAACACTATTATCTTAATTTCATCAAGATGGCACCACTGTTGGACATTGTTTCTCGGCTTTAGGTTTAAACCACCCCAGCTTCACAATGTAAAATCCATTAGCTCTGTGATTGATATTCTGCACCTGTCAAATGTGGGAGTGCCTAAAGTGCTTTTAACCAATAAAAATAACACAGTCTTTGTTGGCTACTTAATGTGTGTGTGTACATTAACAATAAACAGTTCAAGTTTCTTGTATTTACAGTTTCTGGTGTGTTTATCTACCCCAGAATATCAGCAAGACAGGATTTGTGGATGCATCCTGAGTCAGGAAGGGAGTGTGCACTGTCAGCTGAGTATTTGAAAGGACATCCAGCAGGGAGAGTGGGCGACTGGGAGAGGTGTAAACAATTGTATGTTGTCTAACCGACAGCTAATTCTGTAATAGGAGGAGCGTCATATAAGATCAAAGCAAACCAATGACATTAGTCATTTATACTTAATTATTTATAATATACCTTTTATTACATTCTAACAAATCTTGTATTGTTGTAAAATGTGTGTGATAGAAAATTGTTAAATGTGATAGAAAGTGTGAGAACAGAAAAACACAATTATATGTTATGTTTGGACATAACAATAAGGTACCGTATGTCCAAATGGAAGATGCTGGAAATCGTCCAAGGCAAAACTTCACAAGTGCCTGAAAAAGACACATCATAAAATCTAGGCAAAGAGAATTTTATATGATGAAACGTTTGCAACCAAGAAGATTTATCCAGATGACTGAACCATCTCTATGATCCTTATTAACAATCAAAAACTATTTTTGGACAGATTTCTACTAATCAGTTGGCATCATCCTTATTTAATAATAAGTAGTAAAACAGTAATAATTATATAGTACAGAATCCCCAGGTACATTTATTAATATATTGTACCGCAAACCCTTCATTAAGTGATATTTAATTGAGTAGTACTCATCATGGCTTCTGCAAAGTGGCAATTGATTAACTGTAAAACAACCACACTAAAATAGAAGACAATGGCGCAAAAAGAAAAAAAAATGGAGCAAAAGTCCAAAAAAGTACTTTATACAGTCCTAGATTAAATAAAATATATTCCTTCCGCTTCAGGATTCTCCTACAATGTGGCAAAGGTAGCACAAGAATAGAGAGAAGATACTGTACCGATTCAGATTCAGAATTTTAGAATAGAGATGTATACTTACTTCTATTGAAAACCCATTGGGGGTCATTTACTAAGGGCCCGATTCGCGTTTTCCCGACGTGTTAGCCGAATATTTCTGATTTGCGCTGATTTCCCCTGAATTGCCCCGGGATTTTCGTGCACGCGATCGGATTGTGGCGCATCAGCGCTGGCATGCACGCGACGGAAATCGGGGTTCCTGGCTGAACGAAAACCCAACGGATTGGGAAAAACCGCCGCATTTAAAAAAAAAAAAATCTGTTGTGGAGCTTGCACTTACCTTCACTCAGCCCAGCTCGTGAACTCCAGTGCGTTCCGATGCTCTTCAGTGCAGCAGCGCCACCTGGTGGACGGCGGAGGAACTACCTTAATGAATCCCGGCCGGGCCCTAATCCAGCGCAGAGAACCCGCCGCTGGATCGCGAATGGACCGGGTAAGTAAATCTGCCCCTGTGTGTCGGAATAATACACTACTAGTTGACCATGTTCATCTGGCTCACAGGATAGCCCTGGAAGAAGCTGAATGTTCGTCATAAGGTTTTTTTGTCTATAACTTTTTTGAGTACAACAAAAGTTTTTATTTGTTCAAAGAAACTCTGTTGCACTATTGCACTTTTATTTTCTTCCAGGAGAAACTAGTGTGACCAAGCAACAGGTGGAACCTGGGCAAGATCATTGTGGTTGTCAAGCTGGAAGATTTCTTTACCTGCACCAGGATTATAAGCCAGATCATTATGGTCAACTAGTAGCATGTTATAAATTTGCAACTTGTCATTTTAAGCTGCAAATTTTCACTGAGAGTTTTATTTCCCGTGATTCAAATCTGCAGCAAATGTGCACAAAAAAAGCCCTAGATGGTTTTTTGCATTTTTTTTTATCAGTGGATTTTACAGGATGGCAACATAGGTAAAAGTCCTGTGAGCGAAAACTCTAAGTGCTCAAGAGTAATTGCTTGTTCATTAAATTTCTGGCTCAATAATCATGGGACATACTTACTGGAGCACTAGATGTAAGTTTTGTATTTTAATGACAAACTTTATTGCTTAACAGGCTTTTGTGGATGGCCCTTTCAGTAGATGAGCATCCTTGTTTGTCTTTCCAAATGACACCAGAAGCTCCAGATCAAAGTGATGCATCTTCATCGTCTACTGTATCCTCTTCTGACAGTGATTCAGGGTGTGCCTTGGAATATTATCTGGATGTTAAGGTAGGAGATGGTCATTATTTATGTAGCTAAGTTTCAGTTTAGAAATAGGATGCAACCAACCATCATAAGAAATGCTTATAATATTTTTCTGAAATGCAGCTTTTGTTTTAATGTACAGTATATACTCAAGTATAAGCTGAGTTTTTCAGCACAAAAAAACTAACTTGGTTTATACTTGAGTCCTTTAAAAAAAAAAAAACTCTGTTCTTACTTTCTGACACCTTCGCACAGGTTCTCTTCTTTCTTGCGATACTCCAGCTCCGTGTCCCTGTGCTTCACACACCCCATGACATCAGCCGCTTGCTGAAATCATAGTGTGTCACCAATGGTAGCGCACCCACCATGATGTCAACAGGCGGCTGACTATTATTTAGTCCCAGGCTGCATTGATCAATTGTAATATTTCTGCTATGAAGCTTTATTGGTAATCCTTACACTTCGAAAATATGCCTATTCTTACTTGCATACACATTCAACATAAAGGGGCTCTCCAGTGACAACAGAACAGCCCCACACAGGAAAGGGGATAACTTGCTCAACGGTGGTGGGTCTCAGCCATGAGAAAATCCTAATATACCCCCAGCCGGCTGCTTTATTTATCTTTAGTGCTGATGGATATAGTTGATCACTCAGTTAATAGAGTGATGAATATAGCAGCGGGTACATGCTCTACTAATTGCTTTATTCATCTGGTTACAACAGGTATACAAATAACCCCCTTTCTCGTGATCCATGGGGGTCTCATCACACAGTGATGAATAGAGGAGATATTCACTGATTCTCATATTCACTCAGACCCCTACCAATCAGCAAGTTATCCACAGGATAGGAACTAACTTGCTGTCACTGGAGAACTTCTTTAAGAACACCCCTACAGAACCTTCTTGTATGTAACTCGGGGACTGCCTGCATTCCAATAGCTTTATAGCAGTCATAGCATTATTTTTCAGATATGCACTTCCAAATCCACTGCATAAACTTAAATATACCATAATATTCCGGTTTGAAACATAAAAACGGAGAGTCAGGTCACCTAATCTGATGCTTTAATTCCCCTTCTGTTTACAAGTAAAACATAGGAAAATGCAATGTTTGTCCAGCTTCAAGGAAACTCCATGGATACCCATAAAACTTGAATTTTATTGTTGCATGGTTAAAACAATTTATCCTCCAACAGGTATCCGTAATGGCAGAAAGCACAAAGCCTACGTGCTTTGGAATAGAGCCTTCATCATGATGAACTATTCAACAATACAATTCAAGTTTTATGGACTTCCATGAAGTTTCCTTGAAGCTGGACAAACAATGCATTTTCCTGTGACATACTTTCACTGTTAGGCAGACATCCCACCTACAGTTTTTGACCCTTTGTCTCATCAGCCCTATTCAAGCTCTAATGGATACATGTTACCGAGCAGTGACACAGAAGAACTGAAGTTTGTCCGAACTTTGCTTCACTTGCTGCCACCACAAGACTGTGATGTAAGTTAACTGACATTATTACCAATTAAAAAGCGGTCTGTAGGATAAGAATATAAGAGTTATAATTCCGTGCTGATCCTCTATCTATATGAAGGATTAGTAGTAGTGCCTCCAATAGATAAATAATGCTTAATGAAGCAGGGACTTTTGATATTTACAAAAACCTGAGGGTGCATTGGTCTGCAGATAAGCCTGTTTAATGGTATCAATTAATGAGGGATTACATAGACAGAAGGAGGTTTAGAGAAAAGAAAGTGAAAGCTACATGCAGTTAGGGGATGTGTGCAAAGGTGAATTCCAAGGGTACGTTTGAAAGTTTAGTACAGGCAGTCCCCGGGTTACGTACCAGATAGGGTCCGGAGGTTTGTTCTTAAGTTGAATTTGTATGTAAGTCGAAAATGTATTATAATTGTAGTTCCAGACAAAAAAATTTTTGGCCCCAGTGACAATTGGAGTTTAAACATTTTTTTGCTGTAATGGGACCAAGGATTATCAATAAAGCCTTAGTACAGACACTTTACAGCTGATTATTACAATTTGGGACTATAGTAAAGCATCCATAGAGCTTCACCAGAGGTCAGAGGAGTCTGTCTGTAACTATGGGTTGTCTGTAAGTCGGGTGTCCTTAAGTAGGGGACCCCCTGTAGTTAGGTATTAGCCTAATGAAGGAAGAGAGGTAGAATCTTCTTCACTGTGTACTCAGCCATTACTTTTTCCTCTGTAGGGCACTGATACATAGACAATGGCCTGATAATATGGACGTCATCCAAAGACATGTTTGAGGAATTTGTGATCAAGCTTGGACTAAGATTCATTTCAAAATCAGGCACACTGCAAATGAATATCCACAAAAAAGAGACAGCAATTAATAACTTCCTCCCCTGGTCAAGTTGTCATTCCCACTGAAATGTGGAAAGGATCAAATTAAACTGAAGGGTTTCCCCTTAGACATCCTTGATAGGAAACCAAATGATGCTGTTACTAGTGGGCAATGTAGCAGCTGTAAAAATGTTGAAATGTTTAAGACCTTTTCAAGTGAGGACTGCAAAGAAGTACATGATCAGGGACTTCATTAATTGGTTTAGCGTTGTCTACCTCTTCACCTGTTCCTGCCCTCAAAACTATGTGGGAAAGACTTTTAGACCCATAAAGAGAATTCAGGAACATGTGGGTGATATTGACAATCGATGGGATACTCCTATCGCAAACCATGTCTGGCAAAAGCATAATGGATACCTAAGATCTTTTTGTTTTCAAGACCAAGAAATAGTGAAACCTCTGTCTAGAGGTGGAAACTGGAATCAATCATTTTACAAAAAGAGGCCCAGTGGACCTTTAGATTGGACACTGTCAATCCATATGGATCAATGATTACATCTCTTATGCCTGCTTCATTGAGTGACCATCCACAGATGAGAAATACATCCAGTCTCGGACAACTTAATTGTGCACCTTACACCACGTAAGAATAACACAATATGTATTGAAAGCCCAGTTTGCCATAAGGATGAGCATACACCAATGGTAACTGTGTAATAGAAGATATTTTCCATCTCTTTTTTTACCCTTATTATGCTCAACCTTCAGATGTATGCATAATGACTAGCTGACATCTGTCTAATTGAGGGACAAGGTGGCTAGCAGCCAACATGTCCGAACGCAACTGAGTGAGCTCCGCTAACTGCCCACAAAATTCTGTCACCATCCTGAGCCATCCAAGTTCTAGGCATGTATAGTGCCTCCCGGAGTACCCCACAGGCCATCCTGCCTTTCCCGGAGAGCTCAGAGTGACCCCAGCCGTCAGCAGATATCGGGTATACGGCCTGGCAGAAAGGTGATGCAGTGGCACTGCACACAGCCACTAGAAAGGTGGCCTGATGCTTACCCACTCGCTACAGATCCCTGTTGCATCAATGTAGCATTTAAATGGTGGTATTAGCACTGCCATGTGGGCATCGCTTGCCAGGTTTGAAAAAATGTTAGTGGTTATATTGCAGGACTGTTGATCTGAGACTTACGTGTCAGCGGTCCGGAAACCAGGTTTAAAATTATTTTATTTTCTTTTTGCATAACTGTGTTACAATGTTAACCTTATTTATGCAACTGTGTACGTATTGCAATAATGTCACTGTGGGCTTATGAACTCATACGCTTTGCCAACTAATATCATTTGGGCAAGGGTATCCCCCAAATATCTAGGGGGACAACATCGAACTCACTGTTCGATTATGTTTTATTGTTTATGTTAAGAGCAGGTTCGTTTTCTAGACTCTGATGCTATGTCACTGTCACAATGCCCATTTCTTGTAATCGTCTTCCATGTCACCTAATAGAGTGCCCTCCTACCCTTAGGCTCCGCCGAGTGTCCTTTTCATTTAACTTTCTTTAGGCGGATATGCCTGATATACAAGTATTTTCTTAGAATGTTTGTGGTTCTTGCGCCCCAAGAAAAGACATCATGGTGTGTGACCAAATTAGAAGTCACAACCCCTCACAGAACTCCACCTTGTCATTAAGAGAGGTCTCCTTAATGGCCATTGAGCTGGGAACCGTTGGCCAGTCAAGTTGTGCGTTAATGGGGTTCCATACAAAATATACAGACTCACTATGGCTTCCAGCAGGGGGTTTGGAAAAAACTGCACTTTTTTAAGCCATCTATCAACATGCCACCACTATATGTATGGGGGACCTGAACTTAGTACATTACCAACAACTCGACAGTCAACATCATGGGATAAGTCCAAGGCTAATCCTCCGGCCACCACCTTGGGGTTATTTCTGGCTAAAAAGGGCTGGGTAGATTAATGGAGACAGGAATTCCTTACATCCCAAGTCTATTCCTGTCAGAGATCCGCACTTTGCTTCCTTTCCCCGATTACATTTTGGGTTCTGCTTCCGAATGCTGTGCCTTATATAAGGACCTACCAGGTCAGTGGTACACAAGATCAGAGTTCATGCCGGCTGGCTTGGCCTTATAGACACACAGGATTGACAGGTTTCCTAGAAGCACACCCAAATATACAAAACATAGGAGGGCAATGGTATACTCTCAAGGGCTTCCTGTGAGAATGCCTCCAATTTCTTTCATTAATAAGGAGTCCAATCGAAAGGTGATCAAACTAGCGATTAGGTCTTGAAACAGCAGTGCATTTCGGATCCTTCAGAAGCCAATCTTAATACAGGCTGATTGTACTTCACAGAGAGAGTAAACTCTAAATTATTATATTATAAACAAACAGCTTTTGAACTAGGGAATCAATCTGCAAACCTTCTAGCCCACATGGCCAAGCAAAACTCTTTGATCGCTTCTTGGTTATAAGATCAGTGACAGAGCTATAATTGACAGATTTAAGCAATTCTATACACACCTACACATCTCCACAATAGACAAATCAACTGCAGAGATACAATCCTATATGGAGGGTATAGACTTCCCCTCCCTCTCTGTGGAGCAAGCAGAGGGTCTAGATGCCCCCATATCCATGAAGGAGGTGGCAGAGGCTCTAATGACCCTAAACAATACAAAAGCCCCAGGATCAGATGGCCTCCCTAAATAGGTTTACAATAGGTATAAAGAATTGCTTCTTCCCAAACGGTTATATATGTGCAATGACTCCTTCCGTGACCGGTCTCTCCCTGAATCCCTAGCAGTAGCTACTATAGTTTTACTCCTTAAGCTCAAAACGGACCCATTGGGCTGTGGCTTTTACAGTCGCATTGTGTATGAAGAGAACTGGACTCTGGCGTCTCTCTACACAGGAAAAGCCTTCAACTCTGTTGAATGGCCTTTCCTTATGGGGTCCCTGCAGAAATTCAAATTCAGTCCTTGCATGTGCCAATCCCCAAAGAGTAAACAATCGTAAACTCTCCCAGAATTCCTTTTACACAGAGGAACCCTCCCTTACCTCTGCGCTCCAGACGCTGACCTATTAAATAGCCGGCCTCTGCCGAATGTTTGTGCCGTAGAGAAAGCTTACTTCTTTATGTCCTGCGCTTATATTGTGATTTCATGTTGTGACGCTGGTTCTGTTCCTGACTACGTTCCTCTGCTGCCTGCCCTAACCTTCTGCTCTACCATTGACTTTGATCCCGTGCTGCTTGTCCTGATCTCCTGCCTGTCCCCAACCACAATTCTGCTTTGTGCCAGGCTCTGGTGAAAACCAGGTACCACTTAGACTCCACTCCCAAGTGTCCGTTTACGTCATCCCTCGCAGTGGTACGGTGGGTCCACTACCCCAGAACCCTGACATCACTGATACGCTACTAATGCTTCACAACAAAATACAAAGCTTGGAAGTTTTTGCCAGTCTTGGTCGCAGGTCGTAAAAACCTAGTCAAATTGATAATCCTCCACAAATGTCTATAAGTGCTTTAACATTCTGCAGTCTCTATTTCCCAGAAGTTTTTCAAAGAGCTACATTCTAACACCGGTAAATTGGTATGGGGCAACGCCAGGCCTAAAATCAGGCCTAAGCGTCCCTTTAGAGCCCCAAAATGCAAACCAGTATGGCACTTCTGAATTTTCATTTATATTACTTAGGGAAATTGCAATATCAATTCCATTGGGTACAAAATGGCCAACTGAGGACATCACCTATGCCATTACTTGCATCTTATGACTTTCTGGTCCATATTAGGCTTCCTGCGACTTCCACTTCCCCTTTACACAGATTAACAATTCATGTCTAGAAAGCGGCCAAAATTGTAGCTCATTTCACTGATACAAAAGCTGATATGCCTCTTTGGAAGAATGCAGTGTTAACCCCTTACCGACATTTGACGTAATAGTACTGCATGGTGGGAGGTGCGTTCCCGCATTATGCAGTAATATTACGTTGCCAGAAGCTGTAATTATAGCTGTAGCTATAGTATACAGCCGACACATGCCTCTAACACCCGTGATCAGAGATCGCGACAGATTTAGCGGGAATCAGACAACCCCCCTTCCCTGCCTGCGCGATCTTCTTACCGGAGCCGGGTCCTGCCGGCTGCAAAACACTAAGCGTGCGCAGCATCTGTATTACACTGTGTAAGGTGAAGAAGAGCTTGAACAAGCTCTTCTTGTTTTAAACATTAAATAAAGGCACATTTAATAAAAAGGATTAATTAAATCAAGTTTAAGTCCCCTAAACACAAACATTCCCTATACACATGTAATAAAGTAAAAAAAAAAAACAAAATCGCCAAAAAACCCACATATTTGGTATCGCTGCTTCCGTAACACTCCCTACAATAACTCAGAAACATTATTGGACCTGCTCGGTGAACGGTGTAAAAACAAAACCCGAGAAACATTTTTCATAAAATCTCTTCACAAAAATGTTCTAAAAAGTGATCGAAAAAAGTTATATGCGCCAAAATGGTACCACTGAAAATGACAACTCAGCACGTAAAAAATAAGCCCTAAACTAGCTCTGTCAACCAAAAAATATTGAAGTTATGTCTCTGAATAGCGATGCAAAAACAAATGAGATTTCCTCTATATTATTTTTTTTCCAGTAAAATTGTAAAAATAAATGAAAAACTATATAAATGAATTATCACCGTAATCGTAGTGATCTATAGAATAAAGATAATATAGTATTCTCAGTGTACGACCCCCAAAAAATACTAAAAGAAAGGGCACCAAAATTGACAATTTTCTTTTCACCCATACATTCAAGAATTAATAAAATCTCATCAATAAGCTAATGACCCACTAAAATGAAATATTTGTAAAGTGCATCTCATGTCGCAAAAAACTATCCCTTATATGTCCAAATTACCAAAAAAATAAAGATTGTTTAGCCAATGCATAATCTGCTCTGAATGGCGCAGCTTCCCTTCGATCCCCTGGCATGTGCCCATACAGCAGGTTACCACCACCTATGGGGTAGTGTTATACGGGGGAGAGATTGGGTTTCAAATTTTGTGGAGCGTTTCGGTATTTTTTCCACCGAGAATTTGTACATTTTATGAAAAACACATTCATTTAAACAAAAAAAAATTTACTTTCAAAATTGCATCTGATTTTGTTTTAACCCCTGTAAAACAATTAAAGGGTTAACAAACTTCATAAAAGTTGTTTTACGTACATTGAGGGATATAGTTTCTATAATAATTATAATAATTTATGGGGTTTTACTTTTATTTAGGCCTCTCAAAGTGACTTGAAACCTGAGCAGGTCCCTCAATAGCAGGATTTTGCTTTTTCTATGAAAATGTGAAAAATCGCACCTAACGTTCAAAGCCCCACAACGTCCTACAAAAATGATAGTATGCATTAAAAAAAAACATATCCACATAAAGTAGACTTTCAGTGAATGTTAGTTATTAAGTTTTTTTATGGAAAGAGTAGAACATTTTGAAGTTCGAAAATAATTTTTCCAAATTTTCACCAAATATCTGATTTTCTCATTAATAAATGCAAAACATACCACCAAAATTTTTCAACTAACACGAAGTACAAGGTGTCACGAGAAAACAATTTCAAAATCACTTGGATATGTTAAAGCGTTTCAAAGTTATAACCATTTATAGTGACATAGGGCAGATTTGAAAAAATGGGCCGTGTCAGGAAGGTGAAAAGTGGCTTTGGCTTTAAAGAGAACCCGTCATGCAAAATAACCCCCCTAAACTAAATATATTTTCATAAACTGCCATTAGAGAGCATTGCCTCTATCCATTCATTGTCCCTCTAAATGCCTGTAAACCTAAGCAATGAGGTCCTAAAGCTGTATGCAAATGACCTGTGAAATGTCCAATGAATCATTAGCATATTCATGCTGTTCAGCTTATTCGTGAGTGGGAGGCACAGCCATACCCCCAGTGACAGCCTGTATAATGGTGACAGCCTGTATAATGGTGTGAGGCTGTATAATGATGTGCTTCCTGGTGCTGGCACCCCCTGCAGCCTGTGTGTGTATAGGAGAGATACAACAGCTCCAGGCAGCCATGTGTATAGCAGAACATGTCAGGTACTTGTGTAGCTGATGTCTGTGTCTCTTACATGTGTATTAGGAGGATGCAGCATGACAGAAGATGCAGCACACACACCAGCAATGCTTTACTATACATTACACACAGACATGAGCAGGGGGATGAGAGGGGAGGGGTCACAGGGGTGACATCACTGCCTCTAACCATGTGACCAGCCTCATTTACATAATAAAGAAAATATGATTGTACAATGATTAATGTATGAATTGACTAGATAAAGGCTGGGATGGATCCTTGTGAGCTGCTCCAACAGGTAGTAGTGACAGGACAAGTGACACAGACCTGATGATAGGTGTCCTTTAATAGGTTAAAATTTGTTTTGATTTTGCCATATTCTGGCGCTAATAACTTTTTCATACTTCGGTGTACGGAGCTGTGGCTAATGTAATTTTTTGCGACTTTTGATGACGTTTTCAATCCTGCCATTTTTAGGACTGTACGACCTTTCGATCACTTTTTATAGAATTTTTAATAGTTTTTAAAATGGCAAAAAAGTGCCATTTTCGATTTTGGGAGCTATTTTCCGTTAAGGTGTTAAAGGTACTGAAAAAACGTTATTATATTTTGATAGATCGGGCATTTTCAGACGCGGCAATAACTATTTTGTTTATTTATATTTATATCAGTTCTAGGGAAAGGGAGTGTGATTTGAATTTTTAGGTTTTTTTATTCATTCATTCATTACAATGAAAGGGTTAAAAGGAGACAGCCTGGGGTCTTCAGAAGACCCGAGGCTGTCATGGTCACAGATCGCCGCTCCCCGATGATGTCACGTTGAGCGACGATCCTCTGCAAGATGGGGGCGCCCATGGCTATCGACGACATAGCACCCGGGATCGCGGGTGCTACCGGTAAGTCTTTGCTGCAATATGCAGCAAAGACTTAACGGCTATGGAGAGGGCTCAGCCCGTGGTTAAACCTCTCTATGGTCCTATTCCTTGAGTTATACAGTGGGGGAAAAAGTATATAGTCAACCACCGATTCTCCCACTTGCAAATAAGAGAGAGGCCTGTAATGGACATCATCTATAAGAGCCAAAATGTGAAAACAAATCTTAGGTCTTATATTCAGATGAATCAAAGTAGAACTGTTGGGTAGAAAAACAACTCGTCATGGTTGCAGAGAAACAGACCCAAATCATAAATTTCCTTTAAAGGGATCAGGACGACTGATCCTACTTCTTCTAACACTTCTTATGCCTTTCTACGGCGGGGCATGAGAAGAAGATGTCGAGCACTAACACCCGGGATCAGAAAAACTTTAATCCCGGGTGATTAACTCCTTACACGCTTACTGCGGGGTGTAAGCGTGTACCACGTGGATCGGACACCCCCCCCCCCCCCGGTGCTTACCGGGGGATCCGATCCCTCCTGCCGCGGGGTCCGACGAGTGCCCCGAGGCTCCCGGCTCCTCTTCTCGGATGATCGCTTGTTCAAGCCAAAGGATGGAAAATGTAAAAAAAAAGATTAAATCATTTTAGAATAATAATTAAATAAATAAGTAAAATAAAAGTCTCATAATCTCCCCTGTTTTACATATATTGCAAATAAAGTATATAAAACACAAAAAAAAGTACACATTTGGTATCACCGCGTATTAATCTTTACAATAAATCTAAATCAATATTGAACGTGCTCGGTGAACAACGTAAATAAAGACGAAAAACTTCCCGTAATATACAATTTTTCATCAAACACCATCACAAAAATTGTTCTTAAAAGTGATCAAAAAAAGCTATGTTCCCTAATATGATACGACTGAATAGAACAACTCTTTTCGCTAAAAATAAGCCCTCAACCAGATCTGACAACAGAAAAACACAGAAGTTATGGCCCTGATAGTAAAAACAATGCGATTTTCTCCAATACAGGCGGTCCCCTACTTAAGGACACCCGACTTACAGACAACCCATAGTTACAGACGGACCCCTCTGCCCACTGTGATCTCTGGTGAAGCTCTCTGGATGTTACTATAGTCCCAGGCTGCACTGATCAGCTGTAAGGTGTCTGTAATGAAGCTTTATTGATAATCCTTGGTCCAATTACACCAAAAATTTTAAAACTCCAATTGTCACTGGGGCAAAAGAAAAAAAATTGTCTGGAACTACAATTATAAAATATACAGTTTCGACTTGCATACAAATTCAACTTAAGAACAAACCTCCAGACCCTATCTTGTACGTAACCCGGGGACTGCCTGTATTGGTTTTGCTCAGTAAAATTGAGCAAAGATAAGAAAAACGATATAAATGAGGTATCACCGCAATCGTAGTGAACCAGAGAATAAAGATAAAATATTATTTTTACGTTACGGTGAGTGGGGGAAAAAGTGCTAAAAATCCCAAATAAAAATTGATTATTTTGTTTGTGCCCCCCTTGAAATAGTTAATAAAATCTCATGAATTAGCTTAAGACCCCTCAAAATGAATTATCTATACATTGCATCTCATCCTGCATATAATAAGCCCTCATATGTTCATATTAATAAAAAAATCAAATTTATAGTTTGTACAATGTGACAATACAAATCTGCTGTGAATAGCGCTGCTTTGATCCTATGCTTGGCCGTGCGCCCATACAGCAGGACACCACCACATATGGGGTATCAGTACACTCGGGAGAAATTGGGCATCAAACGTTGCAGAGCATTTCATCATTTAATTTATTATGAAACTGTCAGTTTTGGCCTAAATTAATGTATTTTCCCCAAAAAATTCAAAAGTTTCTAAATCGCAGCTCCATATTGTTTTAACCCATGTGAAACACTTAAAGGGTTAATAGAATCAATAGAAGTTTTTTTTACATATGTTGAGGGGTGAACTTTTTATATCGGGGTAATTTATTGGGTTTTACTATTATTTAGGCCTTTCAAAGTCACCTGAAAGTCGAGTTGTCCCTCAAAATGTGAGTTTTGGAAATTTTCATGAAAATGAGAAAAATCGCACCTAAAGTTCTGCGCCTCATAACATCCTAGAAAAATGAGAGGACGCCTAGGATATCATCCAAACATAAAGAAGACATTCCGTAAATGTTAATTATCAAGCTTTTTGGGTAGTTTTACTTCCTGTCTGGAAAGCAGAACATTTCAAACTTGGAAAATGAAGAATTTTTACAAACTTTTGCCAAATTTTCATTTTTTTTCAGAACGAAATGCTAAACTTATCACTTAAATTTTACCACTAACATGAAGTACAATGTGTCACGAGAAAACAGTCTCAAAATCACCAGGATATGTTAAAGCGTTCCGAAGTTATAACCAATTATCTTGAGACATGTCAGATTTGAAAAAATCGAGTCTGGTCATTGAGCTGAAAACTAGTGTTGGTGATAAGGGGTTAATTTGTTTAATGTGTTTTTCATACCATACACTCAAAAAGATTTGTCTAACCAAGCTGTGATCCAGACATATACTGACATTTTGGACATTAACAGAATTTGAGGTTTTTGTATTGACCCATCCTCATATTGATATGTGAATAACTCTGTATGGTCTATTGCTCATTGTCATGTTTATCATGCTGACATCACAGTTGTGCGCCGCCCGGGCCATGCGCATAGAGATGTTGCGGACCTGCAGCTGGCAGGAAGAGCTGCAGAGGGAGCTGTTGCAGACCTGCCGCGAACATGAAGATACAAGAGGAGCTCCCCGTCGGAATGGTGAGTATTTAGTTAATACTGGCTGGCTACCTCACTACAGGGGACTGGCTGTATACTACAGGGGCTGGCAGGCTATATTCTGGGGAGGCTGTGACCAATGCCTTTCCCACCCTTGGCTAAATACTCGAGTCAATAGGTTTCTCCAGTTTTTGTGGTAAAATTAGGGGTCTCGGCTTGTACTCGAGTATATACAGTATGCTCCTTGGAAGTGTTAGAGGCAATAATAAGAGCTGAAGGGACTGGAGGTATAATATCTCTCCTATATGCTCCCTTCTTATCCAAGGAGTAGGGAAACCCACTGGTGGTGACTGGGAGAAAATGTGAAGACATTCTGAGGACCTTTACAGATGCAAACTGGGGGGAAGTGACATCTTTTCCTGGGAAATTGGGTCAGATTTATCAAGCTGTCTGTAATTGCTGCCATGGTCAACTCAGAACATTCTTACTTTTAATCTGCTTATTAAATCTGCCCCATTGTCTATTAATGTGGCACAAAAGATCGCAATTAATTTTGATATTCAGGGAGTATAATACACCTAGGGTGCACTGACAAGTGGAACTAAGAATGGATACAAAGTGTACAAGGTGTATGCAGGACAGAGTGGATGACCTAAATATGTTGTGGAGATATAGTGAATTGAGAGTCTTGTGGAGTGAGGCGATTGTATTAATACAAAGGGGCATATTTATCATACACTGGTGCTCGTGCGCCAGCGTATGATAGCCCTGCCGCTGTATGTTCGCAGCAGGATACATCAAGAGGCTTCAGCCTCACGATGTATCGTGGCAGCCGGCTGAGCAGCGTTTATCCTACGCCACATATGAAAAGTCGCCGGCGGCCCTCTCCCGCCCAGCCGCGTCCTTCGCTCAGCCGGCCGCGCCCCCCACCCTTCACGCCCCACTGGCGTGAAGGTGGCGGAACGGGGCAAATAATTGCAAGTGCTAGCATTGAGCTAGAATTTGCAATTATTTCAGGGCCTCTGCTCCACTGGCATTGCTCAGAGGTCCTGATAAATATGCCCCAAAGGGTATATGATGTTAGAATACCAAAGGAACAAGAAATGAGAAATGTATAGCACAGAAATGAAGTGACTTGGATGATGAATCATACAATACGGATAGAAATTAAAGGATAACTGAAAATGGGCTCTGAAAAAAGTTTGTGAAACAATGGGCTAAGTGGATTGAAAGCCCAGGACTGGCAATGGAGGAGCTCCGACAAAGCTGATTTCTACAGGGACATGGGAAAAAGGACAGATAATCCCCATAGCTAAATGCGAATGATATAGAATTTGGCAGGCTGAGGTTAAATGTAAGTGCCAGACCTGAGAGGGATTTTTTTTCCTCGAGGTAGGGGGGCTGGATTCATAAAATGATGGGATTTATAAGACTGGCTATATTTCTGTAAGATCCTACTGTGATCTGCATCTTATTATTTACAATATGTTTTGTATCTTCACCTGTTCATGTGGACAACTGGTAAAATACATTTATCGGATTTAAAAAAAAAAAAAAAAGCTTACAATAACCTTCCGTTGTGAAGCTTATTTTAAATAAATTTTGTAAAAAAAAAATACACTTACACCTTAGTAACAACATCTATAGTAAAAAAGGTTGTATTTTGTTTATAAATAAACTGATGTTTTGGTATCACCATTACTGTAATTATAAATCGAAAAATATTTACAAAAATAAAATTAAAATGCCATATGACCCAGAGGGTTAACACTGTGTAAAAAAGAAAATATCAATAATTCAAATATTAACAAGAGTAGTTTACATTGATTTTGTACAGTAACACAAAATCAAATGATTTTTAAAAAAAAAAATACTATTTTTTATTGTCCAAATGTCACAAAACGTGTGAAAACAACCAGATGCAAGTCAAGATGTTCAAGTCTAGATGCATTTAGTCTTTGTATAGAAGCTAAAAAAAATCTTTACTTTTGCCAGACTATTTTGTGGATAGGTATTGGGAGACCACTTCAATGATTCTCTGTATTTTATAACTACAAAGGCTCCTCCTACTCTTCCTTATAGTAAATATATCAGGAAAGTGAAGAATGTACATTATCTGATAACTTTTATAGAGACGTGTCAATTAACACTAGATGTAACTAGCTGGAGGGCTGATCCTCCTTAATGGTTACATCTATATTGCAATAATCCATCGGGTTGTAATGGCTCCCGCTTATTGTACTAGATTTTCTTGTATTTCTATCTCTACATAATAATATGTGAGACTTTTGTTTTGTTTTTTACTGTAAAAACTCAATAAAACTTTAATATGAAAAAAACAAAATACAGTATTTTTCGGACTATAAGGCGCACTAAATCAATAAATGCCTGCTAAAACATCTAGGTTCATATATAAGCCGCACCGGATTATAAGGCGCTCCTAATTACAAGGATGAATGACCAGCAGGTGGCAGACCTGTGCACAGTTCAAGGCAGCTGTTGACTGTAAGTACGTTTCTTATATAAGGCGCATTGGACTATAAGACGCACCTTTGATTTCTGAGAAAATCAAAGGATTTTTTGTGCGCCGTATAGTCCGAAAAATACGGTATGTAACTAACTGAAACCATCAGTACAAATGTGCCTCTAATAAATTATTGATATATATAAAATGAAATTATATTGCCTTACCTTTATGTATTTCAGGACAGGTTCTGTACTGCTTTGGGAGAATTTGAAAAGAGAGAACTTCAAGAATTCAGCGCACATCGTAGGGTCCATTCCATGAAACACAGGGCCATTGTGCATGTCACTGATGACAGTTCTGAGAGTTGCTGCATGAGGGTAAGCATACAACTAAAATTTTTGTTTTTAAGATGATTTTAGTACAAGCAGTGATGATGTTAGTACAAGCAGTTGCGGGTTACATACAAGATAGGTGCCATAGGTTTGTCCTTAAGTTGAATTTGTATGCAAGTCGAAACTGTATATTTTATAATTGTACTTCCAGATAATTTTTTTTTTACCCCAGTGACAATTGGAGTTTCACTTGACCAAGTGCAAAGCAGGGACATGAACCTTTTCAGATGCACTCCACTGCTGTGCAACTTTCTAGGCGCAATGCACCTTTTTAGGTGCACAGTACTGCCATGTTTGTCCTCTATCAAGTTGGACATGCGTCTGAAAAGTCTCACAGCAGTGCCTTTCACCAAAAAAGTTCCAAAAAGGCAACCAGCAAGCCAGTGATAATAGTGATCCATATCCCCCCCCCCCCCCCACTGTTTTCTGAGATTCTGTATGGCAGAACACAATGAAGGATGATTATCTGGAGTAGTTTCCAAGGACAGTGCTCCTTACAAAGGCTGCACATCAAATCTTTATTTTTTTTAGTTGTTTTGGAGGGATGTTAAATGAAAGATTTCTTTAGTTATATAGCCCAAAAAAATAATATGGGCATTGAAGGGGAGCTGTGGAACTTTGAATAAATGGGACATTTAAAAAAATATTCTATAAAGATCCTGTGAAAAACATATACAGTATGGAAAGAAGTATAACAGAAACAAGAAAAAACAACATGGTTAACAGAAGTAAGGCAGGCAAAAAATGAGAAAGATAAAGCTTTTGAACTACTCAAACAAGAAGGTAGTGGGTCATTACAGTATTATAGAAAGAAAAAAATAATTTTGTAAAAAATCTAAGCCAGCAAAAATGGAGACTGAAAGAAATATTGTCAAGAAAAGTAAAAACAATCCCCGTTACACATATATCAATAATAAACTTAAAACTGAAAATGTTGACCTCCGAGGAATAACCTAGGGGTTATGGTGGAGGTAGATAAGGAAAGGGCCAAGCTATTAACCCCTTACCTTGACGTAATAGTACTGCATGGCGGGAGGTGCGTTCCTGCATTTTGCAGTACTATTACCCCTAAATGGAGGCGGCGCCAGAAGCTGTGGGTGTCAGCTGTATATAATAGGCGACAACCACCTCTAACACCCGCGATCGGAGATCTCTCCGATCGGGGGTGTCAACCCCTATCACGCCACAGTCACACTGACCGCGGCGTGTAAGGGGCATTTAACGCGAATCGAACACCTCCCCTCCCCCCCAGACGCATAAGCATAGCTCTGCCATGCCTCCAGCTTCCTGATTGAAATGGAGCCTTCGTTCTCTCTTTAGCCTAGTGAACTCGGCTCTGCTGCATCAATCAGGAATGAGAGAGACCCTGGCTGTGTGAGAAAGGGGTGAAAGAGAGGATTGAGAGATGTTGGCTGTAAAGAAGTCTCAACCCTCCCATAGGAATTCTCTTCAGCTAAGGGAATGAGCTGAAGACGCAACTGAGTAGGAAGGACACAGCTCAGAGGAAAGAGTATGATGTGACTCAGATGGGGTCATTTGCATAGATGGCTTACATACAGACTATGGAACAATATAGTGATAGTTGTACTACTGTATAATATCAGTTTTCAAAGATATGTTCAGCTTGTATGGGTAATTTTAAGTGACCTTTAAGGACAGGTTCTTCCATTGCAGCAGCAAGGCACAATCTTATTAAGTTTTTGCTGCGATTTGTGGCAAAAATGTAATAAAAGTAAAGTAATGCAAAAATGTAATCACATGACCCTCCAGCTTCTCTTCTATACAGCCTCCTGCGGAACAGAGCTGCTCATTGTGGGGTGAGGGAAACTAGAACAGGAGGCAGCAGTGGGTGGGAGGACTAGAACTGGGGGCAGGAGGGGAAAGGGAAACTAGAACTGGGGTCAGGAGGGGAGACGGAAACTAGAACTGGGGGCAGGAGGGGAGAGGGGAACTAGAACTGGGGGCAGGATGGGGAGAGGGGAACTAGAACTGGGGAAAGGGGGAAGAGGGGCACTAGAACTGGGGGCAGGAAGGGAGAGGGGCACTAGAACTGGGGGGAGGAGGGGAGAGGGGCACTAGAACTGGGGGCAGGAGGGGAGAGGGAAACTAGAACTAGGGCAGGAGGGGAGAGGGAAACTAGAACTGGGGGCAGGAGGGGAGAGGGAAACAAGAACTGGGGGCAGGAGGGGAGATGGAAACTAGAACTGGGGGCAGAGGGAGGGGGATAGAACTGGGGGCAGAAGGGGAGAGGGAAACTAGAACTGGGGGCAGGGGAGAGAGGGGAATAGAACTAGGGACAGCAGGATAGAGGGGAATAGAACTGGGAGCAGGAGGGCAGAGGGAAACTAGAACTAGGGCAGGGGAGAGAGAGGAATAGAACTAGGGACAGCAGGGGAGAGGGGAATAGAACTGGGGGCAGGAGGGGAGAGGGAAACTAGAACTAGGGCAGGGGGATAAAACTGGGGGTAGAAGCGGAGGGGGAATAGAACGGGGGGAGAGGGGAAATAAAACAGGGGGACACTAGAACTGGGGGCAGGAGGGGAGGAGAGGGGGAATATTCTTTTACATAAGGGGCAGTATTATAGTAGTTATATTCTTTTGCATTGGGGGCAGTATTATAGTAGATATATTTTTTTGCATTGGGGGCAGTATTATAATAGTTATATTCCAGTATGTAGGGAGCAGTATTATAATATTTATATTCCAGTATGTTGAGGGCAGTATTATAGTAGTTATATTCTTGTACATAAGGAGCAGTATTATAGTAGTTAAATTCTTGTACAATAGGGGCAGTATTATAATAGTTATACTTTTTTGCATTGGGGGCAGTATTATAGTATACATAATATATAATCGTGTGGCCGTATAGGGTAGTGGTGTGACAATGCGGCCCTTGGACCAAAAAAGGTTGTGCACCCCTGCTCTAGAATAAGGTGGTCATCTATACATAAAGGTTACCAAACTTCCAAGCCATATTGCAAAAACCAGCAGTTCAGATTCTATTAGTAAAATTTGTGATCTACTGTATATACTCAAGTATATAGCCTGCCAGCCCCCTGTAGAATATATCCTGCTAGCCCCTGCCCACCCCCCTAGTATATAGCCTGCAGCCACTGCCCCACTGCCTGTAGGAAAAAAAACACAAAGTGTACTCACTTTCTGACAACCCCCGCACGGTCCTTCCCAGGTACCATGACGGCAACCAGTCGCTGAATCAGTGTGTGCCGATGCCGGCACACATAGTAGAATGTCAGCGTGCGGCTGACGTCATGGTGCCTGCGACGGACCACGCGGGGACACAGAGCAGATGCCGGAGCATCGATGGATAGAAGAGGACATGTCGGGGAACGATACACTTTTTTTTCTTGACTCCGTTATAAGCCAAATTAGGACTTTTTTTCTGATTTTAGCGGTGTGTCTAAATGAGCTTCCCTTCCAAACTCACATAGACAGCTGAAAAAGAAGTTTAATAAAGTTTCTAAAGGCAAAACAGGTTCTTGTTCCTTTTTTTCTCAGAAACTCCTCTGCATTGTTACTATAAAATAACGTTTTGAAATAAACCTGAATATACCTTAACCCCATAACGTATAAGGGATGTATGAAGAGGGCTCACGGGCTGAGTCCTCTTCATACAAAGGTGGGGGTTTTTGCATTTTGCAGAAAACCCCCACCGCTAATAACCGCGGTCGGTGCTTGCACCGATCGCGGCTATTAACCATGTCATTGCTGCCGGCGTTTAAAAAAGCCGCCATCTTTATTGCGATCGCCGTGCCCCCGAACATCATCGGGGGGCGGCGATCGGTTGCCATGGTAGCCTCGGGTCTTCTTTTGACACGAGGCTACATGGCTTCTGCAGTTTCGTTACAATGAGCCAGTGGCTCATTGTAATGAATGTGCTGCAAAAATGCCATACATTGCAATACAGAAGTATTGCAGTATATGGTAGCAGCGATCTGACCATCTAGGGTTAATGTATCCTAGATGGTCTAAAAAATAGTGAAAAAAAAAAGAAAAAAAAAAGTTTAAAAAATAAAAAAAATTAATAAAATATTAAAAGTTCAAATCACCCCCCTTTCCCTAGAACGGATATAAAACATAATAAACAGTAAAAATCACAAATATATTAGGTATCGCCGCGTCCCAAAATGCCTGATCTATCAAAATATAAAACCTGTTACGGGCGGCAGTGACCTCCGAGACGGGAAATGGCGCCCAAATGTCCGAAATGCGACTTTTACACCTTTTTACATAACATAAAAAATGAAATAAAAAATGATCAAAATGTCGCACAGACCTCAAAATGGTAGCAATGAAAACGTTGCCTCATTTCGCAAAAAATGACTCCTCACACATCTCCGTGCGCCAAAGTATGAAAAAGTTATTAGCGTCAGAAGATGGCAAAAATTTATTTTTTCTTTTTTGTACACATTCGTTTAATTTTTGAAAATGTATTAAAACACAATAAAACCTATATAAATTTGGTATCACCGCGAGCGCACCGAACCAAAGAATAAAGCTGAGGTGTTATTTTGAGTGCACAGTCAAAGTCTAAAAAACTGAGACCACAAGAACGTGACGCACGTGCGGGTTTTTTTCAATTTTTCCACATTTGGAATTTTTTTTCAGCTTCGCAGTACAAGGCATGTTAAAATAAATAACATTACGAGAAAGTAAAATTTGTTACGCACAAAATAAGCCCTCACACAGGTCTGTACACGTAAAAATGAAAAAGTTATGGATTTTTGAAGTTGGAGAGCGAGAAATGAGCCGAAAAACCCTGCGTCCTTAAGGGGTTAAAGAATGGCAGCTCCCATAGATTAATACCTGACCTCCGAGAAGCCTTGTGACACGAGTTTGGATAACATGCATAGTTTTTAAGTCTCTGTACACCTACAAACTTCTTAACAAGTTTTATTACCATTCTTGACTTACATGTATGGATTTAAAAAGGCTTTCAGACACTGCTCACTGCTGAAGAAAAGAGAAGAAAAATAGGATAGGAGAGCCCTTTCCCTTATTAAGTATATTCATTTCTGAAAAAAAATGAATCACTAGCTTTAGCTTTAGAACAACTTTTCTATACTCAGTTAAGCATGGCTCTGCAGTAGCTATGTCTCCTTGCTGTGATTACTCCTGTGATTCTATAGAGTTGTCTAGAGGTATTGTTTCACAGAAGGGGAGGGGCTTTTGCTCACTCCAGAGATTGGAAGGGGAAGCAATGTGCAGGAGAGTGTTTGCTGAGGTAAAATATCTTTGCTGTTCCCTATCAGTCCCTCTACCCCAGTCTGTGATTCTGCTTAACTTTCTCTGTCTCTCTCTGCACTTCATGCTGTTTCATACACTCCTCCACACCCCCTTCCCCTTGCTCTCCAGACACTTTCTGCATGGCAAAGAGATGGTAAATCTTAGTGCTCACACACCACAGGCTATATACACCATGTAATTGTTTCATTGAATGGAGGAGAATGTAATAAGAAGTAGAAACCAGCAGTGAAAGCTAAGAGGCTATTGACTATATAGATCCTATATGCACAGTATACAGTTCTCATTGGTCTCATAAGTCAAAGATCCAGGCATCATTCTGTTTGTTTTGAAAGGGAGGACGCATATGACAATATAGTAAAAATGATTATGGAGTTACCCTTTAAAAAAGTTTCAAAGTTAGAGCTAAAAAAGTTACATAAAGCATATAATATATATTAATTTGTTTTACAATCTTTTTATACAGACATACATGGCTAAATAATGAAAACTGTTTACTAAAGTGTTATTATGTCTAGGCAACCTATTTTCTTATGCCCTTTTATAGAAATGAATCTTCTGTCGGTCAGATAGGAAAAAACAGCCATGTAGAACATCTCTCTGTGGAGGACCAATTTTAAATTACATAGACATAGCATTGGTTTCATGCAGTTGTTTATAGACACAATGCTTGGTTTTGTTAATATGTTACTCTTGGTAATCCTACTTATTTTCTTTTTTTTAGTGTAGTGGTAAGATTCTGGCGGGTGACACAGCCGTGTGTACAGAAAGATTTCCAGATGACAATCTTCGCTGGCATCATAAATGTTTTGTCTGTGAGACCTGCCACCTTCCCTTGTCACAGTTCATATACTTTCTGCAGGACAGCAGAATTTATTGTGGCCGTCACCATGCAGAACTTACCAGAGCACGTTGTGCAGCCTGTGACCAGGTAATTAAGGAATTAATACAACCAGTGCAACTAATGCTAATTGGAAATACTGATTTTGTTGTTTTATTGATTTTACTGTTTATCAGACATCTAGGCTAATATCTAGGCTCATTTATTCAAATAATTTTCATTGGTGACCTTATTTTTTATACCAAAGTTGTTGAGTTAGAAAACAAACTAGAAATGAATAGCAGTGAAAGCAATCACATCCCATTTCACTTTTCCTCTGTATCAGTTTGGATTCATCTTCCACTACTATTCTGCACCACCAGATGCAGCTTTGATCATTTAAATTAAAAAAGGATCACAAATCATGTTTAAAAGGGGTATTTATTTCTATATTTTATATGCTTAACCCGTTCACGACCCGTGACGTAATAGCACGTCACGGGTCGGCCGCGGGTGCATGGAGAGGGCTCACGCGCTGAGCCCTCTCCATAGCCGGTAAGTCTTTGCTGCATATTGCAGCAAAGGCTTACCGGTAACACCCGCAATCGGTGCTAGCACCGATCGTGGGTGTTTTCACCTCGATCGCCGCCGGCAATGCTGCCGGCGGCTTCAAAAGGAAGGCGGCGCGTGGGCGCCGGCATCTTTTCGAGGATCGCCACTCCCCGTGACGTCGTCCGTCGCCATGGTAACCTCGGGTCTCACGAAGACCCGAGGCTACTTCGGGTTAACCCATGCATTACATTGTGCTATCAGCACATTGTAATGTATGAGTAGTAAAATCCCCATATACTGCCATACTGTAGTATGGCAGTATATGATAGGATCGTGCAGACACCCTAGGGTTAAAGTACCCTAGGGAGTCTGAAAAGTACTAAAAAAAAAAAAAGTTAAAAAAAAAAATTATAATAAAAAACCCTAAAAATTAAAATCACCCCCCTTTCCCTAGAACTGACATAAATATAAATAAACAGTAAAAATCATAAACACATTAGGTATCGCCGTGTCCGAAAATGCCCGATCTATCAAAATATGATAACGGTTTTTCACTGCCTTTAATCCCGTAACGGAAAATCGCGCCCAAAGTCGAAAATGTCACTTTTTTTGTCATTTAAAAAAATGTAAAAATTCTATAAAAAGTGATCACAAGGTCGAACAGTCTTCAATTGATAACATTGTAAACGTCATCAAAATCCGCAAAAAACGACACCACCCACAGCTCAGTACACCAAAGTATAAAAAAGTTATTAGCGCCAGAAGATGGCAAAATCCCCAAAAAAATTTTTGTACAGGAGGTTTTAATTTTTTTAAATGTATGAAAGCATTATAAAACCTATATAAATTTGGTATCCCCGTAATCGCACAGACCCAAAGAATAAAGTAGACATGTCATTTGGGGCGCACAGTGAAATCCGTAAGATCCAAGCCCACAAGAAGACGGCACAAATGCGTTTTTTTTACCAATTTCACTGCATTTGGAATTTTTTTCCCGCTTCCTAGTACACGGCATGGAATATTCAATTGCATGAAGTGCAATTTGTTACGCAGAAAATAAGCCGTCACACAGCTCTGTACACGGCTGGATTTTTGATCATGGGGAGTAAAAAATGAAAATGAAAAAACAAAAAAGGGCCAGGTCCTGAAAGGGTTAAAGGAAACGTGTCACGAGGAATGTGATTATTAGCTGGTGACAGGTTCCAATAGCCTATGCTATGCTGCTTTTAAAAATGCCTTCATCAGCATTTTGAATCATTTCAGTAGTTTAGGCAAATCACATCACCTGGTTCCCTGCCAGCAGCATGTGGAGAGTCCTCGGGGGAAGGCAGTTGCAGCCTGTGTCAATCTTCTCTCCAAGCTGTTACAGCCCTCCCCACTTCCTGTCATGTGCATTGGCAGTTTCATGCTACGGCCACTCCGTGAAGAAAAAACTGATACTAGGTTATAGACCTGATAATGCACCCACAGTAGATGTAAATGCATTTTTACATACCTTTGTCTTCAGAAAAACAGATTTTGACACCAAATGTCATCAAATGCTTGAGTTGCTTTGGCCACTGGAACGGCCACCTTTTGTTTTGGGTCTCTCCTTGACACAAGTGCCATAAGATTTACCCCTACTGCTATCATTTAGAACAATTCTGCTCTCAGGCACTTCTGATAAATTTACCCCTCAATGGTATATCTTTTGGGGCATCCACTGTATGGACTGCATACATTAATGCACATTGGAATGGAAGGCTGGCCTTGTATTTTTTTCAGCAATATGAGCATTTGTGCGGGTTCATACATGTGATAATATTTAAAAAGGAATGTGTCCCTAAAATGACTTGCTGTATTTATATTTTTGTAGATTAAAAATTGAGTAATCCTGACTGATAGCAGCCCATTCTTGCACAATCAATGCTTTCATTTTGTCACAATTTGTTGGTTTTTGTTTGTCCACCCATCTCTTGATGATTGACCACAAGTTCTCTGGGATTAAGATTTGGGGAGTTTCCAGGCCATGGACCCAAAGTCTGTATGTTTTGTTCCCTGAGCCATTTAGTTATCACCTTTACTTCATGGCAAGGTGCTCCATCATGCTGGAAAAGGCATTGTTGATCACCAAACTGCTCTTGGACGGTTGGGAGAAGTTGCTCTTGGAGGACATTCTGGTACCATTCTTGCTTCATTGATGTGCTTTTAGGTAAGACTGTGAGAGCCGATTCCCTTGGCTGAGAAGCAACCCCACATATGAATGGTTGCAGGATGCGTTATAGTTGGCATGGGACAAGACTGGTGGTATCGCTCACCTTGTCTTCTCCGAACAAGCGGTTTTCCAGATGTTCCAAACAATCGGAAAGGGGATTCATCAGAGAAAATGACTTTACCCCAGTCCTTAGCAGTCCACTCCCAGTACCTTTTACAAAATATCAGTCTGTCCCTGATGTTTTTTCTGGAGAGAGGTGTCTTCTTTGCTGCTCTCTTTGACACCTGGCCTTGCTCCAAGAGTTCTCGTCTCACAGTGCATACAGATGCACTCACACCTGCCTGCTGCCATTCCTGAGCAAGCTCTGCACTGCTGGTAGCCCAATCGCAAAGCTGAAACACTTTTAAGAGACGGTCCTGGCGCTTGCTGGTCTTTCTTGGGTGCCCTGGAGCCTTTTTGGCAACAATGGGACCTCTCTTCTTGAATTCCTTGATGATGCGATAGATTGTTGACTGAGGTTGAATCTTTCTAGCTGCGATACTCTTCCCTATTAAGCCAGTTTTGTGCAGTGCAATGATGACTGTATGTGTTTCTTTAGAGATAACCATGGTTAACAGAAGAGAAACGATGATGCCAAGCACCAGTCTCCTTTTAAAGTGTCCAGTGGTGTGATTCTTACTTAATCATGACAGATTGATCCCCAGCCTTGTCCTCATCAACACCCACACCTGTGTTAATGGAGCAATCACTGAAACAATGTTAACTGCTCCTTTTAAGGCAGGCCTGCAATGAAGTTGAAATGTGTTTTGGAGGAAAAAATAAATTTTCTAGGCGCTGATCACTCATAACATTCTGGAGTATATGCAAATTACCATTATAAAACCTGATGCTGTAGACTTTGTAAAAATTAACATTTGTATCATTCTCAAAACTTTTGGCCATGACTGTACTGAACCGGACTAAAGTACATTTTAATTGCTTAGGAAGCCTTTGCAGGTGTTTTGGGTTAAATAGTCTGAGATAATGACTATTGAGTTTTCCTTGAATAGATAGATTCAAAGAATTCAGCAGCACTCCATGTGGTGACTGAAAAAAACAAGTGGATATATTCCAAATACATCACAGAACGGCGATGTGTTTGAAATAACCTCTTGTTTATTCAATCATTAACTGAAGAGCTGATGGTGGATCGCCATACTCCTTTAGCTTGCACATAGGACAAAAACTTTATTTGTCCCGAGAATGTAAATTGATGTAATCCATAATCATCAACATTAACATAAATAAACATTTCAAAAAGTTCCCTGTTTGTAATGACTAAATAATTTGAGTTTCACTGTTTGAATTAAATTACTGAAAAAATAACTACGGTATTTGCTGATCTTCATTTCATGCACAGAAAATGTAATGAGAAAATCAGCAAAAAGGAAATAAATAGATAGGAATACAAAAGCAATCCCTTCAGAGGTATGTTGTGTTGTGCTGGTTGATTTTTTTTTTGCAAGAAGAGCTGTTCATTTCCATGGAACAATTTTAAGGCATGTAACATTTAATAATGTTTTTGCTAAGAGATTTGATAAAGAAACCATAATTTTTTGGAATCCACATCCCATAATGGTTGAGCTTTATTGGGAAGATTGTTACTGTTGCAGCTGTTTGACCTTTTCCCACACTTTCACCATAAGACTTTAACCGGTTAAGGAACGGACCCTTTCCTGTTTTTTCATTTCCATTTTTCACTCCCCACCTTCAAAAATCTATAACTTTTTTATTTTTACACGTAAAGAGCTGTGTGACGGCTTGTTTTCTGCGTAACAAATTGCACTTCACAGTGATGGTATTGAATATTCCGTGCCATGTACTGGGAAGCGGAAGGAAAATTCCAAATGCAGTGAAAATGGTGAAAAAACGCATTTGCGCCATTTTCTTGTGGGCTTGGATATTACTGCTTTCACTGAGCGCCCAAATGACATGTCTACCTTATTCTTTGGGTCGGTACGATTACAGGGATACTAAATTTGTATATATTTTATAATGTTTTCATACATTTACAAAAAAATTTTATTTTTATTTTGCCATCTTCTGGTGCTAATAACTTTTTTATACTTTTTTGCAACATTTGATAATATTTTCAATGATATCATTTTTAGGACTGTACAACCTTTTTATCACTTTTTATAGATTTTTTTTATATTTTTCAAAGTGGCAAAATAGTGCCATTTTCGACTTTGGGCGCTATTTTCCGTTACGGGGTTTAACACATTGAAAAAACGTTAATATATTTTGATAGATCTGGCATTTTCAGACGCGTCGATACTTAATGTGTTTATGATTTTTACTGTTTATTTATATTTATGTCAGTTCTAGGGAAAGGGGGGTGATTTTAATTTTTAGGGTTTTTTTATTATAATTTTTTTTATTTTTCTTTTTACTATTTTTCAGACTCCCTAGGGTACTTTAACCCTAGGTTGTCTGATCGATACCATCATATACTGCCATACTACAGTATGGCAGTATATGGGGATTTTCCTCATCATTCATTACAATGTGCTATCACCACATTGTAATGAAGGGGTTAAAACGAAATAGCCTCGAGTCTTCGGAAGACCCTGGGCTACCATGGAGATGGATCGTGAATACACGATGGGTGGTCGTGAACCGGTTAAGAACAATTTTAATTTCATTTCAGGTTAGGTTTGCTGGAAAAGTATAATCACTTTACTTTACAAGTATTGTATTACAAGTATGCTGCCTCTAGCATCTTGGTGCAAAATACCACAACACTTCTTGCAGGTCTATAGAGTTAACTCATTAAGTGACAGATACATTTTTGTTCTGACAGCAAAAAAAGAGAACAAAACAATATTGGTTTTAATATAATTGCAGAATCTTAGTCTTGTTTTCTAACAGTGCAAACTACACCACTAATACAATCCTACACTTTGCTGTAAGGTTGGTGGATAAGACACATCTTCTTTGTCTTGGTTAAATACACATGTAATTGATGGATGTTTTCTCTTTGTTGTAGCTGATTATGTCAGAGAGATGTACGATAGCTGAAGGGCTCTGCTGGCACGTGGAACACTTCTGTTGCTGGGAATGCGAAATGGTGTTGGGTGGAAGTCGATATTTTCTGAAAGGTGGAAGACCTTTCTGCAGTGGCTGTTTCCAGCGCTTTCATGCTGAAAGTTGTGAGGCTTGTGGTGAGCCTGTTGGTAAGTTTTTCAGCAAACTATCTGCTATATTAATTATAACTTGTACTGCTAGTTACAGGGAGTCTACTATTTCCCTAAATCATATAAAACCAATGGTGCAGTGTTATAGAGTGCAACATACATAAAAACAAAGGGAGGTTTATCATACGCCGGCGCTCCTGCACGGGGGTATGATAGGAGCCATACATCAAGAGACTAAGCCCTCTTGATGTTTTCGGCAGGTGGCACAGCCTGCTAGCAAAACTACACCAGGTCCGACCCCATCACCTTTGAACACTCCCCTCTACCTGCCCTAAACGCCCAAATGGTGTATTCTCTATTTTAATCGCAAATTCTTGCACTGTGCTAGAAAACTGGTATAGAAACAGTGATAAATTTTCCCAAAACATGAAACATACATTTATTGTGACTATCCACAGCCTGCATTATCTTTAAATCTAATTTGAGGTTATAAGTAAATTTTCTACTTCCTGCATCCCACCAGTCAGTCCTGTACCCATAAGATTTCAGAACCCAGCCGTGGTAGTCTTTTGTAGGCAGAATAAGCAAAGTCCTGTTAGGACCAGTCCTCTTATACTGTTTTAAGCAACAGATGGTAGAATATGATAGCTTGTCACTGTATAAACTAAATTTCCATCATTTCAATTCAATTGTATGACTTCATTAGAATAAAGTAATACAAAACTGAAAAGTTTTATGCTGTCTACTATATTTTCTTTAACAGATCCTGAAGGAGAACTTGTGACATTCAAAGGGCAATACTGGCATACACTACCTTCCTGTTTCTGTTGCTCTAGTTGTAGGACACCTCTCCAAAAGTCCGAATTTATGGCTCACGATGACAATTTTTATTGCTCCCAACATTGTTTGACATTAGGATCTAGGCTGAGCTTTTCATCCAAGTACCATATAAACATGATAGAACCTTCAAGTGCAAAATGCAACTCTTATTTACATTTTTCCTGTCATGTTACTCCAGGTACTCCAAATAGCAAACAAATAAAGCCCTTACCACATGAAACTTGTTCTGCCACAAGGTGTCAAGAAGTTATCCAAAGATTATTTATAGATAGAGATAAGGAGTCAAATAAATCCTGGCTGCCCAAACACAACCAGATCATTGAAGTTGAAGAAGACTCTTCATGTTCATCTTCGGACTCTGAGCCAGAAGGATTTTTCCTTGGCAGGCCTATTCCTAGTTACTCACTTAATAGGGAATCAAATTCATCAGTTCGTGGAAAGAGCATGGACATAAAATCACGTCATAGAGGAAAGAGCTGCAAGGTATCCTGAGGGCCACATTTTATGGACACTCTCCTTAAATATTAATTGTAAAATCTATTTTGTAGCCATAGCAACTACTTTTTTTGTATAATTGAGCACAAACTTACATTTAAAATCTATCAGAACAATGTATCAAATTTTAGTCAAGTAGCCAAAAGCAATGACTGTGGTGCCTTATCTTTATATTAAATGCTAAATACATGAAAAGTAGAAGTGGCAGATGTTTTTCTTCACTGTTAATTGAAATTATTATTTCTAAATCATGCAGGATGAGCTATTGTAAGCCTGCTAGACCTAACCATTTATAAAATTTCAGTTAGGATCTATTCAGGAATAAGGGATATCAGGGATAGGGCTAGTCTATTGAATGTTTCCTTCTCAACTATCTTTACCCAGGAAAATCCCTTGGCGGAAGTCATGATGAGGAATATTGTAAATCATCTATTAATTATCTACTATTTAATGCAAAAAGTGCAACAATGCCTTAAAGCCACTAAAATAGAAATCACCAAGCCCATATGGCAAACATCCCGGTAACTAATGGAATTATGTTCTTTGATAGACTTTTATATTTGATATCAGAAAATTCACCCGTTCCTGACTGCCATACAGCCATATGAATCCTATTTGCACATGCCAGTGCAGAAAGGGCGTTTATAAACGTTATGACAGTGACCGTATTTAAACAGCTACATCAGAATTTTGGTGTCATATTAAACAGGATAATCTCCCCTTTAATCCCTTACCGACATTCGACGTAATAGTACTGCATCGCGAGAGGTGCGTTCTATTACGTCAAACTTCTTGAAACTTCCTGAACGGAGCCGGCGCTAGAAGCTGCGGATGTCGGCTATATATCACCCGCGATCGGAGATTTCTCAGATCGCGGGTTTTAACCCCTAACACGCCGTGGTTGCGCTGACCGCGTCGTGTTAGGGGCATTTAACAAGAATCGGACACCCCCCCTCCTGTGGCGCTTACCGGGGGGGTTCGCTGCTCCGATAGCAGCCCCGGGACTGCCAGTGTCTCAGGGCTGCACAATCTTCTTCCGGGAGCTGGGTCCCTGCCTTCTGGCAGGACCCAGCTGTATTACACTGAGCATGCGCAGCATGCTTAGTGTGTTACATTACACAGTGTAATACATCTGTATTACTCTGTGTAAGGTGAAGAAGAGCTTGAACAAGCGATCAGTGGATTAAAGTAAAATAAACCACAAAATCGCCAAAAAAAACACATATTTAATATCGCCGCGTTCATAACAATCCGTACAATAACTCAGAAACATTATTGGGCCCGCTCAGTGAACACCGTAAAAGCAAAACACGAAAAACGTAAATGTACATTTTTCATAAAATCTCTTCACAAAAATGTTCTTAAAAGTGGGGTATCACTGTAATCGTAGTTATCTATAGAATAAAAATAATATAGTATTTATAACCCCTAAAATATACTAAAAGAAAGGAAACCAAAATTGACAATTTTTTTTTCACCCGTACATTCAAGAGTTAATAAAATCTCATCAATAAGCTAATGACCCACTAAAATGAAGTATTTGTAAAGTGCATCTCATGTCGCAAAAAATAAGCCCTTACATGTCCAAATTGCCCAAAAAATAAAGATTGTATAGCCAATAAAAAGTGACAATGAATGGTGCAGCTTCCCTTCAATGCCCTGGCGTGTGCCTATACAGCAGGTTACCAGCACATATGGGGTATTGTTATATGCGGGAGGGATTGGGTATCAAATTTTGTGGAGCATTTCGGTATTTTATCCACTGAGAACTTGTACATTTTTTGAAAAACACATGTGAATTTTTTGAAAATGTGAAAAATCGCACCTAACTTTAAAAGCCCCATAACATCCTAAAAAATAAGAGTATGTATAAAAAAAAAAAACATTTCCACATAAAGTAGACATTCTGTGAATGTTAGTTATTAAGTATTTTTGTGGTTATGACTATGTATGGAAAAAGTAGAACATTTTGAAGTTCAAAAATCGAGAATTTTTCCAAATTTTCATCAAATATCTGATTTTCTCATAAATAAATGCAAAACATACCACTAAAATTTTTCAACTAACATGAAGTACAATGTGTCACGAGAAATCAATTTTAAAATCACTTGGATATGTTAAAGCGTTCCAAAGTTATAACCACTTACACTCACCGGCCACTTTATTAGGTACCCCATGCTAGTAACGGGTTGGACCCCCTTTTGCCTTCAGAACTGCCTCAATTCTACGTGGCATAGATTCAACAAGATGCTGGAAGCATTCCTCAGAGATTTTGGTCCATATTGACATGATGGCATCACACAGTTGCCGCAGATTTGTCGGCTGCACATCCATGATGCGAATCTCCCGTTCCACCACATCCCAAAGATGCTCTATTGGATTGAGATCTGGTGACTGTGGAGGCCATTTGAGTACAGTGAACTCATTGTCATGTTCAAGAAACCAGTCTGAGATGATTCCAGCTTTATGACATGGTGCATTATTCTGCTGAAAGTAGCCATCAGATGTTGGGTACATTGTGGTCATAAAGGGATGGACATGGCCAGCAACAATACTCAGGTAGGCTGTGACATTGCAACGATGCTCAATTGGTACCAAGGGGCCCAAAGAGTGCCAAGAAAATATTCCCCACACCATGACACCACCACCAACAGCCTAAACCGTTGATACAAGGCAGGATGGATCCATGCTTTCATGTTGTTGACGCCAAATTCTGACCCTACCATCCGAATGTCGCAGCAGAAATCGAGACTCCGCAGACCAGGCAACGTTTTTTCAATCTTCTACTTTCCAATTTCGATGAGCTTGTGCAAATTGTAGGCTCAGTTTCCTGTTCTTAGCTGAAAGAAGTGGCACCCGGTGTGGTCTTCTGCCTCAAAGTTCGATGTACTGTGCGTTCAGAGATGCTCTTCTGCCTACCTTGGTTGTAACGGGTGGCGATTTGAGTCACTGTTGCCTTTCTATCAGCTCGAACCAGTCTGCCCATTCTCCTCTGACCTCTGGCATCAACAAGGCATTTCCGCCCACAGAACTGCCGCTCACTGGATGTTTTTTCTTTTTCGGACCATTCTCTGTAAACCCTAGAGATGGTTGTGCGTGAAAATCCCAGTAGATCAGCAGTTTCTGAAATACTCAAACCAGCCCTTCTGGCACCAACAACCATGCCACGTTCAAAGGCACTCAAATCACCTTTCTTCCCCATACTGATGCTCGGTTTGAACTGCAGGAGATTGTCTTGACCATGTCTACATGCCTAAATGCACTGAGTTGCCGCCATGTGATTGGCTGATTAGAAATTAAGTGTTAACGAGCAGCTGGACAGGTGTACCTAATAAAGTGGCCGGTGAGTGTATAGTGACACAGGGCAGATTTGAAAAAATGGGCCGTGTCAGGAAGGTGAAAAGTGGCTTCGGTGTTAAGGGGTTAATATGACCTATGGATTGTGTATGGATACTTCACAGAGCCGGATATATCCAATCTTAAAGTTACAATCAGACCTCTCGTAAATAGAAGGCCATATATAAAAATTACATCTTTTTACCACAACTTTAAGATATCTCTGGTTCTGTGAAGCATCCATACACAATTCATCTATTATATTAAAGGGAAGATGCAGAAAAGACAACTCAGTTTGCAGAATATGAGAAGTACATGCAGCCTCTGCATTTATAGATGAACTTGTGGAAAGGGTGATGGAATGATGGTGTACATATTTATCACATATAAGTTCATTCAGTGTTACTACTTATTAATAAAAACTTTAATCTGAAAAATGACAAAAAAAAGATTATTTTTTCACTTTTGTAGTCATTTATTAGCTAATTTTATAAAGAAAAACATGTAATTAATAAAACTATCCTATCAAGTTAAAGTCTTACAAGTCATAAAAAAAGGTAAAAATTACTTTGATATGTAAAACGTTTCCAAAGATATCGTAATTTAACCCCTTACCGCCAAAGCCACAGCTGAAGACATTATTTGCACGGACCGAGGAAAGTGGAGTCGGGGTCAGTATGCAGACAAAAGAGAAAATGATCCAGCAAAGGAAATTCCATGGAAATTTTTTTTATAAGGTTAAAAGCATCTTCCTTTATTTCAAAAAAGATAAAAACATCAGGGATCCATTAAAAAAGGTGCTTTTTGAATCGTAAAGATTCTTAGTCATAGCACATAAGTGAGTTTGAACATGTTTTAAATAGAACCCAAGAACCAGAAACACAGGTGTCCCCATTGGAGACACGCCTCTACAGATCACATGACAGCAAGGTAATATTACAAAAGATAGGGGAAAAACAATAACATACTGTATATACATAAAGTGAATTGACATGTAGGCTATATAAAAGTAACCAACACAAGATCATCATGAGAATTCATACCTAGTGGATGACGTGTATTGAGGGTGAGTATCCAATATGCTTCCCTATTCCTAACCTTGCGAAGCCAGTCTCCTCCCTTTTTTGGGCATTTTACTTTCTCAATGGGGATGACTTGCGTACTATGTAGTATACCCAGGTGGCATTCTCTAAAGTGTTTGGAGACTCCCAAAAGGTTTTTCTGTAATGTGAATAAAGAAGGTGATGTAGCACCTTTAATGTGCTCTGCTACTCTTTGTTTTAGTTTATGAATAGTGGTTCGTAAACAGTATTTTACCCAGGGATTGGGAATTTTAAAGAGAAACCAACAACCTTGACTCAAGACCTGTGAAAGAATAGGATATTGAAACAGTAAAGGCAGATGATTCTTTATCATTTCATATTGTAGGGTGTAAGCTGTAACAAATACTGGTATTAGACAAAGCTTTATATCACAAATATGTTATGCTGTTACTAAATGACACAAGCACCTACCATAAATTATCTTTTGATCCCATTCCTCAAATTACACTATGTATGAGTAAATTATTAAATGATGGAGCTATTTTAGGCTTTTTTTTAATAAAGAAATAGAAGATTTTTTACTACCACAATATCCTGAGACACCTATATTTTATGCTCTGCCTAAATCTCAAAAGAATGTCTTTCTCCCTCCATTAAGACGTATTGTAGCAGTAGTGAATTCCCTTATTAGAACACCTGTCAAGTTGGTTGGACAGCATTGTTCATCCCTTTGTAGTTTGGACCCCGGGATATGTAAAGGACAATGTCGAAGTTCTAAAATACATGCAGAATCTTTTCATAGTTTATTTCAAAGACACATGTCCATCAAGTACAACCAAGGAAGGGAAGGGATTGGATGAGGAAGGGATATAGGGGAAACAATTCTATATAGCATAGCCATCAATGTTATTTAGGTGTAAAAAGGCATCTAGACCCTTCTTGAAGCTCTCTGCTGCCCTGCTGTGATACATGACAAGATCCTACTGGCTTTAGAGGGAGCTTATTGACATTGCATGCTGTTATTCAATTTATGATCTACTAGTCCTTCTCAACAAGGGACTCTCCCAGATTTACTCCCCCAAGGACATATTTTGCCTTTCGATTATTAGCCCACAGGGGCATAACCTTACACTTATCCACATTGAACCTCATTTGCCAAGTGGATGACCAAACACTCAGTTTGTCCAAGTCACCCTGCAGCCTATGAACATCCTCCATAGACTGTATTACACTGCACAGCTTGGTGTCATCTGAAAAAAATAGACACAGTGCTATTAATTCCTACCTCTATCACATTAATAAATATATCAAATAGTAATGGGTCAAGCACAGAACCCTGGGGTACACCACTCATAACTGGTGACCATTCCGAGTAGGAATCATTGACCACAACTCTTTGGATACGATCCTTCAGCCAGTTCTCAATCCAATTGCAAATTATTTCTACCAAACCAATAGCCCTAATCTTACCCATCAGGCATCTATGAGGGACAGTGTCAAATGCCTTTGCAAAGTCCAAGAACACAATATCCACAGCAGCTCCTCCATCCAGGCATCTGCTCACTTCTTCATAGAAGCAGATCAGGTTAGTCTGACAACTTCTATCTTTAGTAAACCCATGCCAGCTGTCACTTATTATGCTATTTGATAGTAGTCTTTTACTAACCCTTCCAATATTTTCCTCACAATGGATGTTAAGCTTACAGGCATGTAATTGCCTGGCGATGTTCTAGAGCCCTTTTTATATATTGGCACCACACCAGACATTACGGAATCCCTGAGTATTTTAGACAGCGGTACAGCAATAACAGAACTGAGTTCCTTAAGAACTCTGGGGTGTACCCCATCTGGTCCAGGGACCTTGTACACATTGTATGTATTGAGCTTAGATTGGATCATGTCTACATTCAGCCAGTCTAGTATATTACAGGATGCATGACCCGCACTGGCACCACCCACGTCAGAAGTTCTTTCTTCCATTGTATAAACTATCTCCGCCTTCTCTTGGTCTCTAGTCACCGATGCCCCATTTTCAGAATAAAGGGGTCCAACCTGCTCAGACCCTTAATTTTTGGCATTGATATACTTAAAAAGTTTCTTGGGATATGTTTTGCTATCTTTGTCTTTCATTTTGTATTTTGGCCGATTTGGAGTTTTTGAATGCCCTCTTTTTATCTTTAATTGCCCTTTTAACTGTAGCTGTAAGCCATGGGGGATGTAATCTAGATAGTCTATACATGTTACCTATTGGAATAGTATAATGACCCAGAAAAGAGTTGAATTTCTCCCATTTAACATTAGTATCATCATATGACAGTATTTGATCCTAGTCTATATCCTGTAGTGCAGCCCTGAATTTCGGGAAATTAGCCTTCTTCTTTCTTAAAATTCAAAGTTTTCGATTTTCCCTCCTGTTTTATGCTTTTTACAGTTTTAGAGGAAAATAAGTAAGTTATGATCGCTGTTCCCAAGGGGTTCCCGGACACTGGCATTTTGGACAATCTCTGCATTGCTAGAAATCACAAGGTCCAACAATGCATCATCTCTTGTGGGATTCTCTACAAGTTGATAAAATGGCTCCCCTTCCAAAATGAAGAAGAGCCCTGACCCCAATTTATATTTGGAAAGTTAAAGTCTCCCATTATCACTACAGTCCCCTCCTGAGCAGCCCGTCTATCTGTTTATATGGGTGACCCTCTATTTTCTCAGAGATGTTAGGGGGTCTATAAATTACACCAAAATTATTTTCCCAAAGCTCTCTTGGCTTTGAATTTCAACCCACAAAAATTCAGCCTCCTCCTACTCTGTATTGACCACGGCCTCATTCACAATCGCTTTTGAGTCTCTTCTGACATACAGACATACACCACCTCCCCTCCTATGTGCCCTGTCTTTCTGAAAGAGTGTAAAACCTTGAATATTAACACCCCAATCATGTGCTGCATTGAGCCATGCCTCTGCTACACCAACAACATCTAACTGTTCCTCTAATACCAGAGCCTCAAGCTCACCCATTTTGCCTGTGATACTTCTGGCATTTGTGAACATACACTTTCATTTTCCACAGTTATTTATCTGATTTAAAGTAATTTTACTGGCACATATATCCACAATATTGTTTTGTAACTTGTGGATCTCCTTATCCACTGCCTTAGTGATCTGAAATGGCAGGATGATTCTACTTGGCTCAACTGCCACATAGTATCGTTGTATTCTACTATCCCTCATCATTTGGCTGTCAAAGCAGTGGAACACCATCTAACAAAATACAGCAATTTTTAACAAACTTTAGATGATTACGTATTGGAGGTTCTCTATTTTTTAACAATTTTTTCATGTTTTCAGGTTCACATTTTTTACAGTGTCAAGGTTGCTCTATCAGCTCCAAATTTTCCCATTCCCTGGCCAATATTTATGTAGCATGGCATGAAGAAACATACATTTTTCATTAAAATAATCCTTTTCAACATACATTAATTCCATAGATACATACACGATTGTCTATTGATGGCCAGGACCCACCACAGACATACGTTTGTTCATTCATAACTTACAATTCACATCCTCCTATTCCCACAAATACATTCCTTTTTTGGACTTAAAGTTAATAGGAGACTCCACTACAAACTGCATGCAGTCAGATTTATATAGAAAACACCTTATTATATGCCACCTTTTGTCATCCTCCCCATCTTAAAAATAATTTGCCCAAAGAGGAATTCATTAGAGCCGAAAGGATTTGCTCCACTAAAGAATCATTTAGAGAGGCCTCTCCCTTGATCTTCACACGATTGCAACACAGAGGTTAAAGCCAACATAATACCAGAAGGGTAATGGATAATTTGACACAACAGGAGGATACATCTTTTCTTCATAATAAAAAAACATGTCATATTACCTCCTCAGAAAATAAGTCCATACTAGTTTTTGTAACTGCTTAGATTAATCATTAAGAAACACTGTGCTGTATCAAGATCCTATTCTTTCACAGGTCTTGAGTCAAGGATGTCGGTTTAAATTCCCAATCCTGGGGTAAAATATTGGCTCCGAACCAATTTGCTTGTGAACATGTAGGGAGTGTAAATGGTTAACTACACAAGGTAGTTTTAAAAGTGGAGGCACATATCTAATGAATGTTGAAATATGATACAAATCGGAAGATTTATATGTTGTAATTGTAATCCAAAATGCTTAAAATCCTGTGCCATCCAGACAGTGAAGACTGAAGGGAGGGGAGGTCACTTTATTTCTAAAATGTCTAGAGCTGAATCTAGGATGATATATGAATATTAACCCCCTCGGGGTTAAATGAGGATCATGGAATTTTTGGTTTCTTATAGGTGGTTTTTATGTTACCATTCACACTCCACGTCTGGGTCAGGTCGTATTTCCGACACCCAGACGTGCTCTATGAAGGGCGAAGTATGCTTATGTTTATGTTAATGCTGTAAGTTTTATGATGTTTTTGATGCACATTATGTTTTTGCTGTAAAAGCCTCATTTTAATTTTGTTTTTAACTATTTTTTGCTGTAAGTTTTTACACTTTTGAAGCCCCATTGAATTTCGTTTGCAAAATAATAATTTCTCTATGTACTATTGAGATGGTATTACAGTTGTACAAGTAACTATGAATACAAACCAAAGATCCAGTCCTGTTTTTCCACCAACCATAATCCTCACCACAGTTTTCTAAGACAATGGATAAAAGAGCAACACATCAGCTGAATGGAAGGCCACTGATGAAGAAGACGTAGCCTTTGAAACGTGTATGGTCATCGAAATATCGGACTTTGAATGTTGTATTTTAAAATCTATACCCAAAAAGTTTTATATAAAGCGCTAACCATATGATATATGCAATATGAAATTCTTGATGGACTTTAGGACAACTTATTTTATCAATTTTTTTGTAGAGATTACTATTTTAAGTGCTTGGGCCCAGCACTATATTAATTCGATGTACTATATGTGTATCTGCTACTAATTAGATATTTACATGCTATATTGTAGTACTTTGGTATAACTGTGTTTTACTCTATTAAATAGTTATAAAATTGAGGAAACAGTCTTGATTGGGATAAGAGCGAGTGGTGCACACTGCAATTTTTGTCACATTTGTATACATCCTAATGTACCCAGAATAGCGGGTTTTTTTGCACACCTGCTAATATCCCTTAACTAGTTGATGATGCCTCACTAGATATATTATTATCACAAACATTAGGGTAAAAATTGTGGAGTACTCTCATATGGGATTAATTCTGTATTCCTAGATAAATTATAGTCACTGTACACGAATATACCTACTGAATATGGATTTATGGTAACATTTAGAGTCTAAACAAAAAACATTAGATAATTTTAATTTTGAAACAGAAATTTCACCCAGCCCTAAGGGAACAACACTAACACAAAATGACAACAGAACTCTGGTGGAAAACTTTAGAAAATGAGAAGATTTATTGATGAATAATCAATGGGAAATTAAAACTTTGGTATATTTTATAAATAAAGATGTCTTCCCCAAAGGTTTTAGAATTATCAAGACACTATCTTATGCCCTTAAAAATGAGGATTTTGACACCAAATGGTTTAAGGCATTACATGAGCAGTCTATAATATTGATATAATTAATTATTGATAGGAGAAAAAAACTGTTGAAAACATATGCAGAGGAAATCGAAAATCTAAAAACTATAAATCGACGGTATAAAAAAGATTAAATATATGATAAACTTCAATCCAGTATATGTAGAAATTTAGACAATGTGCAGAAAGAAATTATTGCCAAAAAATGTGGGAAAGCTCAGTGGCAAATGAATAAACCATTGAGTGATAACCCCAAAACACATGTACAAAATTTGGTAGCTCAACATTTGGAGGATGATTATAATGTACCTACCAGCAATAGATTTAATCCCTTGTGAGATTATACTTTTTTAGGACTAGACAGACCACCTATGACAAGTCACTTGAGAATACCTCAGATATCAAAATCACTACACCTGTACAGATCAGAGGAATTAAGCACAACCATTAAACTTACAACAGAACCAGAAATCACAAGAACCGCACACACCTCCATATCAAAGATACCAACAGCACAACAGGACACATCTTCACAAACCGTATACACAGATGTATCACAGACCGCAATCACAATACCCACAAACTCCCAACGGTACAACACAATACACACACGAGCAACAATTCACCACCCCCAAGAGGGGACAACACTCCAAAAGGAGTTGGGAGAATGGAAGAAAAAGATGATTAGACGAGGGAGAAGAGGGGGCGTGGCCAGATGCCTGACTGAGAGGACGTGTGCTGCGGAGCTCCAGGACCCCTAATCCAAATCCCCTTAGTTTAGGCAGCCATCCCTACTTGAACCCCGCTTCCACTTACCCCTCTGTGCTCCGGACATCAACCCCTCCGTGCTGGCGCAGTATTGAAGCACTGACCGCCCGCTCTCCGCACAGTTGCGGTCCGACTCCAGCGGCCTGACACGTGGGCAAAGGGGGACTCCCCCTCTCGCGCCACTGTGCTGGTCTCCATCCTACTAAGCACAAAAACAATCACAAGTAAAAAAAACTTGTAAAATCAGCTCATCAGCTCCGTTCAAACATGGATTAATGGATTCCATTAAAAATGACAAAAATTGTGCATGACACAGCATATGGAGTAAAAATAGCATCAAAGATTACGCGTTTCGGTAATTATACCTTATTCATAGCTATGTAATTCATATGTCCCTGGATTTGACTGACATCTGGCGTAGCAAGCACCTTGGGGAAAAAAAAGTACTTATATTACTCTTCTGTACATAGAAGCTTCTCCAGTATTGACCTAGCCTTTGCCTCCTCAGATATGATGACCCATATAGCTCAAGCCTCATACTGCCCGCTCAGCGCTAGTATTAGAAAGTGTATTTCATCTGAGGAAGAAAGCCCATTTAAGGGGAGAATAGCTAGCAAGTGGGCTAGAGACATAAGGGATAATATTCCGGAAGACGAAGTAGAGTTTAGGATTTTGAAAGGCTGGAGGAATATACAGAATATAACTAGCTCAGAAATATTAAGGGAAATGCAATGGAAAATATCAATAAGGGCATATTGGGCATTTAATGTCCCTTACGGGAAAAATATTTTGGGTTATAAGAATGAATGCCCTAAGTGTGGGGAAATTAATGCAAATGTGATACACTGTTTATGGCACTGCCCAGCAGCCAGGAATTTATGGAATATGGCGGAGCAGTATGTAGGTTACATATTCAGAGAACCAACTAAATTTGATATATGGCAATGTTTATTCCACTACTATAGATCCAAATACACCAAACACAAAGAAGAATTGATACATTTGATGATACTAGCAGTAAAGAGAGTTTTAATGATGGAATGGCTATCAATTCATATACCAACAATGATACAAGTTAAGAGGAAGTGGATGGAATATTTGTATTTCCAATGGTTGAGCAAAAATAGGAAACAAAAAAAAGAAAATGAAACAAAGTGGAAGCGTAACAGGCTGCCAATTGTAAATCGCATATTTTCCCAGGAAGAAAAGGTTGCTTTCTATGATGTAACTTGTTAGGAAAGAGAGGAATGAAGGAGTTTAGTGGGTTCCGGACACCAGAGCAGAATATGGAAAAGAGGGAGGGGGAGGGTATTAGGAGGGGGAAAAAACTATAGAACAACTATAAGAATCTATTGGACTGTTGTTTTTCTTCATGTAATAACAATGTCAATTTTGTACATCCTTTTATATATAAGTAGACACCCAAGAGGGGTCGAAGTTAATGTATTTGTGAAGAATTTAAAATCTTTAATAAAAAAAGAAATAAAAAAAAAAAAAAAGCTTATGCGTTTCGGTAATTATACCTTATTCATAGCTATGTAATTCATATGTCCCTGGATTTGACTGACATCTGGCGTAGCAAGCACCCTGGGGAAAAAAAGAGTACTTATATTACTCTTCTGTACATAGAAGCTTCTCCAGTATTGACCTAGCCTTTGCCTCCTCAGATATGATGACCCATATAACTCAAGCCTCATACTGCCCGCTCAGCGCCTCGGACCACTCCGCTATGCTCATTCAGCTCCTAGTAGGCCCCCCCGGTGACTCCCACCTGTGGCGCTTGCACCCTGCTTGGCTCCAATCCCCAGCGGTTCAGAGCGTAGTTCAGACCGCGCATACGGAGTTCTGGGAAAAGCACTCCGCACATTCTGACCCTCTACTGGTGTGGGACTCCTATAAATCTACAGTTAGGGGTGCGTTCATCTCTGGTGTAGCGGGGCATAGAAAGATGCTGAAAGCGCAAGAGGAGGGACTTTTAGCTACACTGGTAACGGCATAAAAAGAATATTTTGAGAACCCTACCCCAGGGAAAAAAAGAGCTTGGGCACAGGCACAGAGGACCCACTTGGCGGCGGCAAAAGAATGTACCAGCAAGCGCTTAATTGCGAGGGAAGCATCAATATTTGAGTTTGTAGATATTGTTAGCATATCTGTCAAGGGCAAACATCCTTGTGCCTCTGTACCTTCCATCCTAGATGAAAATGGGACCTTGGTCACAGATCCTAGAACTATTAATTCTGTATTCCGCACATTTTATTCCTTTCTCTATAGTTCCAGATTGTTCAACTCTTCTGCTGAGACATCCCAATTCCTTGACAACCTTTCTATATGGAGAGTCACAACGGCGCAGTCGTCTGAGCTCGATGCTCCAATCTCGGCAGAGGAGGTGGAACTAGCGATACAATTGCTCCCCTCTGGTAAGACTCCTGGCCTTGACGGGTTGGGAGCGCAGTGGTACAGGGATAACAGTGAGATTTTAGTTTATTCTCTGATGCGTTGGAAAAGGGTTCCCTCCCTGACTCCATGCGAGAAGCCCTCATTGTTGTCTTGCCTAAACCGGGCAAAGACCCCTTGCTGCCCGACTCATGTCGCCCAATTTCCTTATTAAATTCGGATATCAAAATATTAGCGAATATATTAGCCACAAGACTCAACAAAGTTATAGTATCCCTGATTCACCCTGATCAAACAGGCTTCATGCCTGGTAGGGGAACGGATCTCAATATACAAAGACTTCACCTAAACATTGCAGAGGCAGAGAGCGCATCAAATCCTGGATTTATATTGTCTCTGGACAATTGCAAGGCCTTTGACTCGGTTGAATGGCCATATCTATGGGCCCTCATGCCTAAGCTGGGCATTGGCCCCTCGTTTTACGGCACTAGTTAAACTACTGTATAATGAACCTAAAGCTAGGGTCAGGACTTAACTGAATATCTCTCCCTCATTCCCTATGGCCAGGGGTACTAGACAGGGGTGCCCACATTCCCCACTTCTATTTGCACTCGCTATAGAACCCCTTCCCAGTCCCGGTTCAGATGGTGACCAAATTTAAGTACCTGGGGATTCAGGTGTCAAGTAGGATCCGGGCCTACACTGAGGTAAACATTGACCCTCTGATTACTGCCACTGAATCGCGTCTGAAGGCCTGGTCTTCTCTCTATCTCTATACGGACGAATTAACATTTTCAAGATGATCTTTCTTCCCAAATTTCTATATCTATTTCTCGCCTGACCGATAGTGCTCCCAAAAAGCCTGTTCAAGCGCATAGATGCCATCCTGAGGTCCTTTTACTGGCAGGGAGGGGCTCGGCGCTTTAGTTTAGCCCTGCTCCAGGCTCCCAAATCCTGGGGTGGGCTACCTTTTCCTGACTTGTCTTGTACCTATACTATTTGGCGGCCCAAATGGTTTATACCCAATGGTGGATAGATATTGATAGAGGGAATGCAGCCACTGCGCTAGCCAGTGCATTGGAAGGCTCTTACGAAGCCCTTATGAATCTGTTGTATAGATACAACAGATACAAATCTCAGTATGATACCCCACTTCCTATGCGTACAGTTGCAGTATGTTGGCGCAGAGCACAAATAATGGTAGGGGAAAAGAATTCTCCCCCTATATCACCCAGGACTCCACTCTGGCTCAATCTTTGTCTCCCTCACTTTCTCTCACTCCCAGGCTGGATGATGTGGGGGGCAGCGGGGGTGAAATTCATTGGTCAACTCCTGTCTGCAGATGCGGAATTACTCAGCTTCAATGAGATAAGGGAAAGATATAGGGTGCCCAATACTGCCAATTTCCACTATGCCCAATTACGCCATGCCTTCAGGGCTCAGTTTGGTTCACTCAGCCTGTCAGTAAAATTCTCCAAACTGGAGACGTTGCTGGGTACCCCGGATCTCCCTAAACCCTTGAATGCTGGAGACGTGATATTACTGACCTATCAGATGATGATTAGAGGGAGGTTGAACTATACTATTTTACTTCAGTGGTAAGCGCAAGGGATTTCCTCATACAATCCAAATTCCTCCACCGAGTTTATTTCACCCCTGCTAAATTATTTCGTATGGGGGCAATGTCCAACAATCTATGTTTCCGCTGTCGGGCTGAAGCTGGTACCTTCCTACACTGTGTAAAATCCTTACCGCTATTTCCTGTCATCTCAAAATACTTCTGATTCGTGGTTCTGTACATGTCATAGCTTGGAACCTTGTTACTATGTTTCTGTTTAGTATTTGTTAAAAATTTCAAAAATTGCAAAAATAAAAGCTTTAAAAAAAAAAAAAAAAAGAGGGAGAAGACACACAACTCACACCAAACCCCAAGGCAGTCAGAGTACAATAAATTCAGAAGAGGGGGAATCGACCAGCTTCAACCTGAGCACATTCACATTGGAAGAAAGTCACAAGAAACTATTAAATAAAGGATTAAAGTTTGCCCCAACATGTAAGGTAGACAAATTCCAAACTTATATTGTGGAGTAGAAAAGTACATTAGGAACTTAGGTCTTAAAAAATACCTTTAGAAAAAAAAACAGAAGAAATGCAGATGCGGATAAAGGATAACTATATCCATACTTAACTTAAACCAAAATCAAAATATTTACCCCCGTCAAGAAATTGGTAAAGAAATGGGAGCGTTTAGACTAGCGGTAGATCACGATATTAGAAAATTAAATCAGAAGACACATAGACCAAATTTAACTAGGATAGAAATAAATGCTATGAAAGAACTTCAAACAGATGCAGGTATAACAATTAGACCTGCTGATAAAGGGGGGGGGGGATAGTTATTATGAACACTGAGGATTGCACAAATGAATGCCGTGGAAAGCTAAAAGATATTACGACATATACACCATTAGACCATGACCCCATAGAAAAATATGCAGAAAAGCTTAAATTCCTTTTAGAACCCATATTAGAATGTGGAATGGTTACAGAATCGGAATACAAATATATATTAGGAACTAACCAAAGACTACCTGTATTTTATACTATTCCGAAGGTACATGAAAGGTAAAACAAACCCTCCCAGACGACCTATAATCTCCGAGATAGGGTCTTTAACTTTGAATTTGTCTCAGTGTATAGACAGTGTTTTGTAAAACAAACCCCAAGCTACATTAACCCCTTCACGACCCGTGACGAGCCCTCTCCATAGCCGGTAAGTCTTTGCTGCATATTGCAGCAAAGGCTTACCGGTAACACCTGCGATCGGTGCCAGCACCGATCGCGGGTGTTTTCCCGCTGATCGCCGCCGCATGGGCGCTGCCATCTTTTCGAGGATCGCCGCTCCCCGTGACGTCATTGGAGAGCGGCGATCCGTCGCCATGGTTAACTCATGCATTACAATGTGCTATCAGCACATTGTAATGTATGAGGAGTAAAATCACCATATACTGCCATACTGTAGTATGGGTTAAAGTCCCCTAGGGAGTCTGAAAAATAGTAAAAATAAAAATAAAAAAAAGTTAAAAAAAAATTATAATAAAAAATCCTAAAAACTCAAATCACCCGCCTTACCCTAGAACTGATATAAATATAAATGAACAGTAAAAATCATAAACACATCAGGTATCGCCGCATCCGATCTATCAAAATATGATAACGGTTTTTCACTGCGTTTAATTCCGTAACGGAAAATCGTGCCCAAAGTCGAAAATGGCCCAAAATTCTATAAAAAGTGATCACAAGGTGGTACAGTCCTAAAATTGATAACATTTTAAACGAAATCATCAAAATCCACAAAAAACGACACCACCCACAGCTCCATACACCAAGGTATAAAAAAGTTATTAGCGCCAGAAGATGGCAAAATCCCCCCAAAAATTTTTGTACAGGAGGTTTTAATTTTTTTAAATGTATGATAACATTATAAAACCTATACAAATTTGTTATCCCTGTAATCGTACCGACCCAAAGAATAAAGTAGACATGTCATTTGGGGTGCACAAAGAACCACAAGAAAACGGCACAAATGCGTTTTTTTTACCTATTTCACTGCATTTGGAATTTTTTTCCCGCTTCCCAGTATACGGCATGGAATAATAAATACCATATCTATGAAGTGTAATTTGTTACGCAGAAAACAAGTTGTCACACAGCTCTGGACATGGAAAAATAAAAAAGTTATGGATTTTTGATCATGGGGAGTGAAAAATGAAAATGAAAAAACAAAAAAGGGCCAGGTCCTGAAAGGGTTAAAGTGTAACTGTCATTTCAAAAAACTTTTGATATGTTGTAGGGCAGGTAATTTTAAGCCCTTTTGCAATTGGATTAGTTACCCGAATCTTGCTCCTTCCTCTTGTATTCTGCAGACTTCCCCTAGATGTCAGTGATGTCTCATATAGCTGTTACTATGGACATCCCATCTTCATAAAAAAGGCAGGAGACACGCCCCTCCCCCCTCCTAATGTAGTAACCAAGCACCTGCACTTCTCTCTCCTCAACTTACCGTACACCTGTGTATAACACATAATCCACACTGAAAGAAACTGCAGCCCCCCCTCCTCCCCCCATCACCTCACACAAGGAAGTGGCAGGAGACAATCTCCGAGTCTACAAGCTGTGCCCTCATGTGCTGTGCTGGAGTAATGATGATAGATAGATAGATAGATAGATAGATAGATAAACAAAAAATGGCAGCACTCCCAAGGATTGAAGAAAAAAAGTGAGGTTTTATTCCATCTCTCGCAACGTTTCAGCTGTGGATCAGCCTTTGTCAAGCAATACAACAAGTGTTCAGTCAGTGTTTAAATGGTGGATACACAGTGACGTTTCACATCCATCAATTAAGTGAAAATACAGTTTTACAAATCATCAACTTATCTATATCAAACAGTAATATAAGTGTTATCAGTATCCCAGTGTTGTCAATGTATACATAGTGACATATTACATAAATACAAAACGAGGATATAAAAAAAGAGTAATACAGTGTAAATTGATGCCAAAAATCACCTGTGTGATCCTGTGCCCGCGTTGCGCAGGACGCATTCAGCGTCTCCTACCGGTTACTGCGCATAGCCGGAAGGAGGAGAGGAGACAATGCACTGCTACTGCGCATGTCTGTCAAGTAAATAATGATGTAACTAATTCTCTATATCGTGGAGAATAGCAGCAGTATAATGATGCGCAAATGCGCCTAGTACCCTATTCTGGTGCCTGCTAACACATTAGGACGCATCTGCGCCCAATATTGTGTAGTTCAATTCCGTCATCTGAGCGACTAATAAGGAGATATGTGTGTGCTATTATAGAGGAGCTCGTCTCACATTATGGACAATGAGAAATATGACGGGGTTAGAAAACCTCCAGAGAATAAGTCCACAAATAATGAGGGTCATGGTGTATCCTACATCACCCATTCGGGCGATCAGGATACCCATGTAGGGGGCAAACTACAGTGCGGGCAGGGTGTACATATAATATGCCACACTGTCTCTCACCAGACGATGTCCCCACCTCTAGTGGACCTAGACTAATGTCCTAGAGACGTATATAGCTTCCTCATTGGCTATAGCGCTACGGCAAAGAGAAGTACATTATCGGTACATCGCTAATTGGAACAAATCCACTGTCTCCACTCCTCATTAAAATTAATGAAATAATGGAATAAATATCATTAACTACAAGAAAAAGAAAAAAGAAAAAAGCGGGAAAGTACACACAGAAAAATTGATGATTTTGGCGATCTTCTTTCAGTGCATGTGGTGATTATACGTGAAGATAGTGGTCTGAAAAAAACAGATAAAACAAAAATTAGTATCATGGTATCAAGAACACCAATAACCTTATGGGAAGAAGGAAACAGGTAAGTCATGGGACATACAGGGCAAGCAAGACGTCAAAAGATCCCACTGGTCTTGAAATCCACGTTCAAGCCATTTGGTTTAAGTGTATTTAGTTTATAAATCCACTCCAATTCTCTCTTTTTCAATAATTTCGTTCTATCCCCACCTCTTCTTAGAGGGGGGATCCTGTCGATCAACCTGAACCTCAATTGGCCTTCCCTGTGGTTACACTCCTTAAAATGTTTAGGGACCGGAAGGTCCTTCCTACCACTCCTGATGGTATATCGATGTTGGCTCATACGTATTTTGAAGTCTAAGGTGGTCTCTCCAATATACCAAAGATTGCAAGGACATTGAAGTAAATAAATTACAAAATCAGAGTCGCAAGTTAGGTAATGTTTGATCTGATACTTTTGCTTAGTAATAGGATGTATAAAGCTGTCGCCTTTCAACATCATCGTGCAATTTACACATTTTAGGCACCGAAAACTGCCTTTTTTCTGAGGGGCTAAAAAACTTTGCCTAAGTGTCTTTCCTGATCCAACATCCGCTTTAACCAATCTATCCCTCAGATTGGGAGCACGGCGGTAGGATAAAAGAGGCGGTTTAGAAAATTCTTCAATATTCGGGAAGGCATCTGTTAAGAGATGCCAGTTTCTTAAAATGATTTTACTTATGTTGTTGCTTGACTCTGTGTATGTAGAGACAAACGGGATCCGTTTGTCCGTTCTGGTTTTCGTACGGGATTGTAATAACATATTTCTATCAAGTGTATGTGCCTTATCTCTCTGTTCTGTGATGACAGAGGAGGGGTATCTCCTATTTTTGAACTTTTTAGTGAGCTGCTCAAAATTGTTATCGAGGCAGGAGACATCAGAGACGATGCGTCGAATCCTGATGAATTGACTATAAGGTAACGATTTAATCATTTTCCTAGGGTGGCAACTGCTGTATTCTAGTAGGTTGTTCCTATCTGTCGGTTTCGTGTACAAATTGGTACATATCCTGCCTTCATCAACACTTACATTCACATCCAGAAACTGTACCTCATTTTTGGACCATACCGTGGTGAATTGAACATCTTTGTCGATATCATTCAAGAAGGACTGAAAAGACAATAACTCCTCTGGGGTGCCGCCCCAGATGAGGAAGATGTCATCTATGTATCGCCACCATCTCACCACTTTTGAGAAATGGTGGGATACATAGATGCACCTTTCCTCACAATCACTCATGAAAATGTTCGCGTACGTGGGGGCAACATTGGAGTAAAAAGGGCACGGATACGTTTAAAGAAATTGTATGCAGCGGTGGAAAATTTTGTACAGGAGGTTTTAATTTTTTTAAATGTATGAAAACATTATAAAACCTATACAAATTTGGTATCCACGTGATCGTACCGACCCAAAGAATAAAGTAGACATGTCATTTGGGACGCAGAGTGAAAGCTGTAAAATCCAAGCCCACAAGAAAACGTCACAAATGTGGTTTTTCACCATTTTCACTGCATTTGTAATTTTTTTCCCGCTTCCCAGTACACGCCATAGAATATTAAATACCGTCTCTACGAAGTGCAATTTGTTACGCAGAAAATAAGCCATAACACAGCTCTTTATGTGGAAAAATAAAAAAGTTATAGATTTTTGAAGTTGGTGATTGAAAAATGGAAGTGAAAAAACTAAAAAAGGCCAAGTCGTTAAGGGGTTAAGGGGTTGTGGATAGTGTCATTTTTTGCGAATTTTGATGCCGTTTTCATTACTATAATTTTTGGGACTGTACGACCTTTTGATCACTTTTTATAAATTTTTTTATATTTTTCAAAATGGCAAAAAAATGCCATTTTCGACTTTGGACGCTATTTTCCGTTACGGGGTTAAAGATAGTGAAAAAACATTATCATATTTTGATAGATCGGGCATTTTCGGACGCGGCGATACCTAATGTGTTTATGATTTTTACTGTTTATTTATTTTTATATCAGTTCTAGGGAAAGGGGGGTGATTTGAATTTTTAGGTTTTTTTATTATAATTTTTTTTTTTTTAACTTTTTTTTATTTTTACTTTTACTATTTTTCAGACTCCCTAGGGTACCCTAACCCTAGGTAGTCTGATCGATCCTATCATATACTGCCATACTACAGTATGGCAGTATATGTGGATTTTACTCCCCATGCATTACAATGTGCAATTAGCACATTGTAATGCATGGGTTAAAACGAAGTAGCCTCGGGTGTTCGGAACACCCGAGGTTACCATGGCGACGGATCGCTGCTCCCCGTGACGTCATCGCTAGCACCGATCGCGGGTGTTACCGGTAAGCCTTTGCTGCAATATGCAGCAAAGACTTACCGGCTATGGAGAGGGCTCGGCCCGCGAGCCCTCTCCATGCACCGGGACCCGGCGCGCGCCGTACTAGTACGGCGCGCGTCGGGAAGGGGTTGAGGACATGGCCCTTTTTCATTTTTGTGTTTTCATTTTTCATTGCCCACCTTCAAAAAACTAACTTTTATTTTTCCATGTAAAGAGCTGTGTTTGGGCTTGTTTTCTGTGTAACAAATTGCAATTCATAGTGACAGTATGAATGCAGTGAAAATTTTGAAAGAAAACGCATTTGTGCCATATTCTTGTGGGCTTGGATTTTACAGCTTTCACTGAACGCACCAAATGTCATATCTACTTTATTGTTTGGGTCAGTTTGAACACGATGATACCAAATTTGTATTGGTTTCATAATGTTTTCATACATTTACAAAAATTAAAACCTTCTGTACAAAAAAAAAATCTTCAATTTGCCATGTTCTGGCATTAATAACTTTTTCATATTTCAGTGTACAGAGTTGTGGGTGGTGTCATTTTTGCGACTTTTGATGACATTTTGGGATGCGATGATACCAAACATGTTTATGATTCTTACTGTTTATTTACTTTTATATGTGATCTAGGGAAAGAGTGGGGGGGGGGGAGGTGATTTAAATTTTGTATTAATTTACTATTTGTGTTAGATTTTATATGTATATGTTTCCTATGTAAATTTAACAGGTCATGTGACTGCAGGTAGTTGGGATTTATTCACACCTGCTCACATGCCCAATCAGGTCATGATTAAGGAGTTTTCCGAAACGCGTAGACCATAGCCGTGGCCCTGTGTGTTTCCCTCTGCTTGGCTGTATATCTCCTTTTTGTATTTCAATAAAGAAAATATCACGTTTTTATCTACAACCGGAGTGTCCGTGGAGCTGGATTATTTACATTTTATATAAAGAGAATACCTGGCACGAAAAAGTAGTGAAGAAGAATGCCCAAAATATAAAATCGAAAATCACATGAAAGCAAAGGTAACTATTGTGGAATCCATTCCTGTGTCAACGTAAGCCTGGGGAGAGGGAACTTGGATCAGATGATCCACATCATGTCATATTCTTAGTTTGTAGAAGTTTGCATATTAGTGACCAACAATGAAAGTAATGCCTATAATACACACACACAGCAGCCCTCCGGAGACCAGCATCACTGTGCAGGCAGCAGCTGACCTGTTCTGATGGGTCACCGTCTCCCTCTTTGCTCCCTCCTTAGTCCAGGAAGAAGAGATGGAGTAGACTGCAGGTTAGGAGCGTACAGCACGCAGCGTTCTGCCTAATGAAGATAAGAGGATGCAGTCCCTCACTATGGGGAGGGGAAGTCAGGTACTCTATTATAGGCAGCAACTAAAGTATTAAACAGTTGCCTTTAGTGTTTTAGTGTGCCCTCAACTTCACAACACCCACTTTGCCCCAGAGAGATCTTGCCAAACAGGATTCCCCAATCCCCCCAGTGCCCTGCTAGTTTGTTTTATTTTACCAGATTTGACTTGGACCTCATTTAGTCACCTATCTTGTCACATTCAGTCCCTGCTAGAGATCAGCGAAGACACTCGTCCGAGCTTGATGGTCATTCGAGCATTAGCTTACTCGAAACTGCTCGTTGCTCGGACGAATATTTCGCCAGCTCGAGAAAATGGCATCTCCCGCCGTTTTGATTTTTGGCGGCCAGAAACAGAGCTGTTAGGCAGGAGTGAGTCTCCAAGAACCCAACAGCCCTTGTTAGGGCTAGAATATTTTGTTTTCTTTGCTTGTGGCTGGGCTTGCTGGCACTAGTAGTGCAGCTAGTACCATATTGTGACGAATTTGCAGGGAGACTTGCGAACGTTCTATTTAGCTCTTAGTGACACACCTAAGTGGGACAATTTATTAGGGGTTTGATTGAATTAGGCACAGTCTGACAATTTTTTTTTTTTTTCAAAACTAAAAGTCATCATCACAGGCATAGCACAAAATCCAGTTGTATGCTGTCAGTGTAGGTTAGAAACTAGCGATACAAGAATCCAACAGGCCTTTCTTAGGGCTACAATAGCATTATATATTTAATTTTTTTTTTATTTGCTTGTGGCTGGCCTTGCTGGCACTAGTAGTGCAGCTAGTACCATATTGTGACGAATTTGCAGGGAGACTTGCGAACGTTCTATTTAGCTCTTAGTGACACACATATCCATCTCAAACACCTAAGTGGGACAATTTATTAGGGGTTTGATTGAATTAGGCACAGTCTGCCGATTTTTATTTTTTTTTTTCAAAACTTAAAGTGACAGGCACAGCACAAAATCCAGTTGTGTGCTGTCAGTGTAGGTTAGAAACTAGCCATAGCAATCATCATCATCTTCGGTGGTTGCTGTGTGATTTCTTCTGATTGTTTTGTTAAAAAAAAAACACAAAAAAACACACAAAAAAAATTTACAGTTTACACTTTAATTTTGAAAATGTTTAACCCGAGGGCTAGGGGTAGGGGTAGAGGACGAGGGCATCCAACTACTGCAGGGGTCAAAGGCCGTGGTCCTGGACGGGGTGAGACCCCACCTGCTGATGAGGGAGCAGGGGAACGCCGCAGAGCTACAATCCCTAGGTTCATGTCTCAAGTTACTGGGACTCGGGGTAGAGCACTGTTGAGGCCCGAACAGTGCGAACAGGTGATGTCGTGGATTGCGGACAATGCTTCTAGCCATTTGTCCACCAGTCAGTCTTTCACGCAGTCCACCCATGTCACCGAAATCAGCAATCCTCCAGCTCCTCCACCTCAGCCTCCTTCCCCCCAGTCTGCCCCCTCCAGGAAAATTTGGCATTTGAACCGGCATACTCTGAGGAACTGTTTTCTGGACCCTTCCCAGAGTCACAATCCACTTGTCCGGTTGCTGCTGAGCTCTTTCCCGATGCCCAGGTTTTCCACCGGTCGCAGTCTGTGGGTGATGATGACATTGTTGACGTAGTGGAAGAAGTGTGCAAAGAGGTGTCGGACGATGAGGAGACACGGTTGTCAGACAGTGGTCAAGTTGTTGCCAGGGCAGGAAGTCCGAGGGGGGAGCAGACTGAGGGATCGGAGGATGATGAGGTGACAGACCCAAGCTGGGTTGATAGGCCGGGTGAACACGGTGCTTCTGAGACGGAGGTGAGTCCTCGACGAGAACAGGTTGGGGCCAGACGGAGAGGCAGGGCCAGAGCTGGTGCATCAGCGCCAAATGTTTTACATAGTGAAGCTCCCGTGGCGAGGGCTAGATTTTTGGAAGTCTGGAGGTTCTTTAAAGAAACAGCGGATGACCGACGGACTGTGGTGTGCAACCTGTGCCACACCAGGATCAGCAGGGGTTCCACCACTACCAACTTAACCACCACCAGTATGCGCAGGCATATGAATGCTAAACACCCCACTCAATGGAAACAAGGCCGTTCACCTCCGGCCGGGCACACTACTGCTCCTTCCCCTGTGTCATCTGCTGCCTCTGCTAGTCAGCCCCCTGCGCAGGACCCCGGCCCAAACACCTCCCGTGCGAAAACCACACCTTCGCCTCCACAATCCTCCACAGCATCCACCAATGTCTCCATGCGCAGCGTCCAGCTCTCTATACCCCAGACGCAGGAGCGCAAGAGGAAATACAGTGCAACTCACCCACACGCCCAAGCCCTCAACTTCCACATCTCCAATTACTCAGCCTGGAGATGCTGCCCTATAGGCTGGTAGAGACCGAGGCCTTTCGCAACCTCATGGCGGCGGCCGCCCCTCGGAGTTCAGTCCCCAGCCGCCACTACTTTCCCAGATGTGCCGTCCCAGCCCTGCACCAGCACGTGTCAGACAACATCATTCGTGCCCTGACCAACGCCATTTCTGACAAGGTCCACCTGACCACGGACACGTGGACGAGTGCTGCTGGGCAGGGCCACTCTATATATCGCTGGCGGCACATTGGGTTAACTTGGTGGAGGCTGGGACCGAGTCTGACCCTGGGGCTGGTCATATACTGCCGACGCCGAGGATTGCGGGGCCTACCTCGGTCCAGGTCTCTCAGGCCTAATATGCCTCCTCCTCCTCCCAATTACCATCCGTGGGCATGGCGCCATCAGTCGGTAGCTCTAGGCACAGCAGCAGTGCCGTCGCTAAGCGACAGCAGGCGGTGCTCAAACTGCTGAGCCTAGGCGATAAAAGGCAAACCGCCCAAGAGCTATTACAGGGCATCACGGCGCAGACTGATCTGTGGCTGGCACCGCTGAACCTGAAGCCAGGCATGGTTGTGTGTGACAACGGCCGTAACCTGGTGGCGGCTCTGCAACTCTGCAGACTGACACACGTGCCATGCCTGGCCCATGTGTTAAATCTCATAGTTCAGCGGTTCCTCAAGACATACCCCAATCAGTCTGATTTGCTCACCAAGGTGCGCTGCATTATTTCAGGAAGTCCAGCACAGATGCTGCCACTCTCAGGGCAGCGCAGCGCCGCCTCCAACTGCTCGCTCACTGACTGTTGTGCGATGTGCCCACGAGGTGGAATTCAACATTAACCATGTTATCCAGAGTTTACCAGCAGCGCAGAGCGATTGTAGACTGCCAGATGTCAACTTCCACCAGAACTGGTAATCAGGTCAGTCAGCTTCCTCAAGTCTACAATGAGGAGTGGACGTAGATGTCTGATATCTGTCAGGTGCTGAGTAACTTTGAGGAGTCAACACAGATGGTCAGTGGCGATGCCGCCATCATCTGCCTCACCATCCCGCTGCTTGGCCTGTTGAAAAACTCTCTGGTCAGCATGAAGTCGGAAGCTTTGCGCTCGTCACAAGAGACGGGGGAAGAAGATTCCCTTGTTGATAGCCAAAGCATCCTCAGGTCTGTTTCTCAGCGCATATTGGAGGAGGTGGAGGATGAGGAGGAAGAGGAGGAGAATGTTGGCGAGACAGAAGAGGGGAGCATTGCTCAGTCCTTCACTGTTCAGCGTGTATGGGCAGAAGAAGAGGACTTGGAGGAGTCAGAGGAGGAGGAAATGGACAGTCAGGCCAGTGAGGGAGTGAATTCTTGCGAGTTGGAACTCTGACGCGTATGGCAGATTTCATGCTAGGCTGCCTATCCCGTGACCCTCGCGTTTAAAGAATTTATTCCAGCACCGATTACTGGGTATTCACTCTCCTGGACCCACGGTACAAGCAAAATCTTTCCACTCTCATCCCTGGAGAGGAAACGAGTATGAGAATGCATGAATACCAGCAGGCCCCGGTGCACAAGCTGAAACAGTATTTCCCTTCTGACAGCGCTAGCGGCAGAGGGCGTACTTCTGCGGGACAAGTAGAGAGGGAGAGTAGGCGAGCAGGCAGCTTGTCCAGCACTGGCAGGAGTACGCTTTACAAGGCCTTTGCCAGTTTTATGTCACCCCAGCAAGACACTGTCACCTGTCCCAAGTCTCGGCAGAGTAGGGCTGATCTTTACAGAAAGATGGTGAGGGAGTACGTAGCTGACCATACCATCGTCCTAAATGATCACAAAGCTCCCTACAACTACTGGGTTTCAAAGCTGGACATCAGCACGAACTGGTGCTGTACGCCTTGGAGGTTCTTGCCTGCCCTTCTGCTAGCATGTTGTCTGAGCGGGTTTTCAGTGTAGCTGGTGGCATCATCACCGAAAAGCGTACACGCCTGTCGACTGACAGCGCTGACAGGCTGACGCTTATCAAGATGAATAAAGCCTGGATTTCTCAGGATTTCCATTCTCCACCAGGTGAAAGAAGCTCAACTTGAATAATGTAAGCACTCCTCCCCCTCATTTTCCTCCTTCTTCTCCTGCTGGTTCTAGCTATAGTACTCTATGTATTTAATTTTTCTGGAGGGCCACCTACCCGGTCCTCTGTTTTAAACAATTTTTGGGAGTGCCACATACAGGTACTCTATGTATTTAATTTTTCTGGAGGGCCACCCACCCGGTTCTCTGGTTTGAAAACTTTTTTGGACTGCCACATACAGGCACTATCCAAATTTAATTCTCTACATGGCAGCCTCAACACGTCGTCTTTATAGCTGCCTCCACACGTTGTCTCCATTGCTACCTCCACACATCATCTCCATAGCTGCCTCCCAAAGTCGTCCATATAGCTGCCTCCTTACATCGTCCCCTTAGCAAACGAGCTGTGTCAGGCAGAATTTTGGGTTGTTTTCATGGCTTCCACATCAAACTTGTTAACTTTGTCACCATCCTGCTAAGTTATCCAAAATATACTGGCAAACTTTTATCATTTACCGATATTATTTCAGCGCTTCTTGCGCATCTGTTTACATTCCCCTCACCCGCCATAACCAAGCCAATTACTTATAAGAACAGTACTACACTTGATCTTATACAAAAGGTTCTTAGAAGTGCTGTTTGTAGCCCCCGCCTGCTTTGAAAATTATAATTTTTTCAAAGTAAACGCTTCAGGCCCCCAGGCCCATTTTGGGTGGGGAGGAGCCGAGAGACAGGGGCTTGGACAGGTGAAAGCTCGCCTGCCAGCGGACCGCCAGCTCCATCCCACGATTATGTAGCCTTAGAGGCATCCATGCATACTGCCTCTGCTGTTTCCTGTCCATTTCGCCTCCACGATCCTCCACAGAGTCCACCAATGTCTCCATGCGCAACTTTCAACTGTCTATACCCCAGACGCTGGAGCGCGAGAGGAAATACAGCACATCATCCCCTTATCAAACAAGCTGTGTCAGGCAGAATTTTCAGGTGTTTCACCAGATACATAATGGAACTCGGCGCATCTGTCGCCGCCACGCTGGAGACCTGAAGTTTCAATCATAGCAGCGCAATATGGATGCCCCATACTGTCGCTCTTAATCATGGAAGTCGTCTCCATGGCTGCCTCCACATGTCGTCCCCTTATCAAACGAGCTGTCAGGCTCATTTTTTGGGTGTTTCACCAGATATGTTATGGAACTTGGTCACTATGTCGCCACCATGCTGTGTTATTGACTAAATATACCGTCAACCTTTTGTTCACATAGGAAATCATTTCAGCACTTCTTGCTCACCTCCTTTGGTTCCTCTCTGCCGCCTTAACCAGGCAAAATACTGATACATACAGTGCTACACGTTATCCAAAAGGAATTTTTTTAATTGGTTTGAAGCCTGAGTCCATTTGGGGTCAATTATTGGATGTTTTAGATGCTATCTAGCCTCATTCGGTCACTCTGTCATCACCATGCTGTTGCCCATAATTTTGGCATAATGGTGCGATTAAGCAGCCTCAGAGGCATTCATGCATGCTGCCCCTGCTATTTCCTGTCCATTTCCATGGTGTTACCATCATTTTCTGAGGTTTCCAGGTGTTTGGCCAAGCTTCCCTGTGCAGACCCTTGTTCCCCTTGAAAAATGCTCGAGTCTCCCATTGACGTCAATGGGGTTCGTTATTCGAGACGAGCACTCGAGCATCGGGAAAAGTTCACCTTGTATAACGAGCACCCGAGCATTTTAGTGCTCGCTCATCTCTAGTCCCTGCCTATTTCCCTCTCCCACTGCTCCCCTGCAGCGCTGCTTTCACCTCTGTATCTCCTAAATGAAATGTAAATTCTTGTGATCGAGAATAATCAACACATAAAAGGCACTCGATCTCTAAAAGGTTCGCCATCACTGGTTTAGGCCTTTTAAATTTATAAGGCGGTTTGAGCCATTGGGTTTCTTTACAGTGAACAGGGGAGAGTAGAAACCTGTCCCCCTGTAGAAAGATGTCCCCCAGTTGGAGTAAGGTTTGGATTTCCTGCCAGATGTTGAGAAAGATGGTTTGAAGCATCTTTGTGGCAGAAGGCGAGAAAACTGTATTCTGTATCTATTTTTGGTTATGTTTCGTTCCCAGATATATGATGTAATCTCCTCCCACCGTGATGAGTACATCAGGAGTCTTCACCCAACCTTGGCGCCACGCCTTCTTACTTTTTGAGGGATCACTGTTTGAGGAGAAAAGGAAACTACATCCACTGCCTCCCTTGGGGTAGCTCAAACGGCCTTGCCTACTTTTCCCACAATAGCTATCCTTCTGATCTTTGGGGCCACGGAAAAAATTTTTTTGGAACTAGCCTTGTTTTCAGGAAACCCCATCTTCTTGTCAGCGGCTTTTTTGAAGATGGTTTCAAGATCTGGTCCAAAAATAAACTCGCCCAAGAAAGAAACTCCACACAGCTTGGTCTTGGAACAAACGTCTCCTCCCTACTGTTTCAGCCAAAGAACTATTCTAGAGGCATTAGAAAGGGCCCCATCCTTGGCTGAGAACCTGATAGATTCTGCTGATGCATCTGCTAGGTAAGCTGCCGCCAGCTTTAGGAGGGGAATATTTTCAAAGATTGCTTTTCTTGGTGTGTGTTCTTTAACATGGTTTTCTAATTCTCCAAGCCAGAAAAGTAGAGTTCTGGCCACAAATGTGGCTGTAATATTAGTTTTGAGATTCAACATAGAGGCATCCCAGGCCTTTTTAGGAGGGCGTCGGATTTACAGTCTATGGGGTCTCGAAGCTGTGCCGCATCTTCAAACAATTAATCCATTTTCTTAGAGACTTTAGACACCTGGACTTAGGACATGCTTCCCAAATTTTTGAATCTTCTGGTTCAAATAGTAACCAGAAACTGAAATTTTTAGAAACTGATATCTTTTTTTCAGGGTCTTGCCATTTGGCCTAAATTAATTCTTTTGAGGTTGTGATTAACTGCAGATGTTTGCAGATGTTGACTTGAACCCAGGACCCCAGCGCTGCAAAGCTGTAGTGCTAACCACTAGGCTACTGTTCTGCCCTTTTTACGCTTACTCCTTTAGTCCCTCAAAAATATTTTCTTCTACTGATCTGGGAGAGACAACATCCTCAATATTAAATGTATCTCTTACAGCTCTAAGTAATTTATCCATCTCTTCAACTGGGAATAAGTATCTTCAACTATCATGCGATCGCCGGGAATGGATGTTGGCGCACGGAACGCCCTGCTCTGGTCCCTTACAAGCCGGATGCTCGTGGGATAAATGGGATGGGGATCGGATGGGAAAGTTCAGGTAAGGCCTAAGGGCACGCGAACCCTATCCAGACCGCTTGCCCCAGAGGACCATGCATGCAAGTGTCGATATTCTGCCCCCCACACCTGTAAGATGAGAGGGAAAGAGTTCTCTCCATCCTGACCGCTGTGTGAACAGAAAGGACACTGGTAGAAGGATACAGGGAGGGGACTATTAACCTCCCTCCATCCTGTTCCCACAGAGGTCAAAGGGAAACATCGTTCCTCAGGACTTCTTTTATTATAACTCTATATCCCGTATAGATAAGTGACAATCAGGGCCGTTAGCTCTTTTTTTGGGGGGGGGGGGGGCGTGCATACATTAAAATACTAGCCTCCCTGAGGCACTCTGTGACATAGCTTGAGCGCTCCAGGGCAATTTAGCCTTTTTTTATAACTATATTTTTTCGATCGCGGGATATAGAGTTATAAAAAAGAAACCCTTCTTAATAGGACACATCTACCATCACTAAAGTGATGTCCCTAACTGCATTTAAGTAAATTTAACCCCTTCCTGCACCCTGACACAACTGTACATCATAAAGGTGTGTGTAGTTACTGCACCATGACTTACAGTTACGCCATGGGGATGGGGACATCTTTTTTAGGCATACGGGCCATGCGCCATATATCCCTGTGGAGAGGGGCGGGGGTAAGCGGGGCTCACCTCCTCCTTTTCCTGGCGCCGCCATGTGCCTGCCGTGCTACAGTACGGCGGGCAACAGCAGTGTGCAGGTGCCCTAAAAGTGCTGTTGTTAGCTTATGAAGTATTATACATTAGTATAATACATTATCATTATAAAATTATTATACACATTACACTTTAGTATTGCAGTATATTACACTGAGCAAGCGATCAAATAACAAAGTAAAAAAAAGTCCTTTGATGCCCCATCCCATATAAATATCTAATGCAATAAAGTGAAAATCACAAAAAAAACATAAATATTGGGCATCACCATGTCCGTAACAACTTGTACAATAAAAGAAAATTGTCACTGAACCTGTACAGTGAACACTGTAAAAAAAAGTTTAAAAAAAAACAAAAAACACCTCACAAAAATTGGTATTTTCACATGTGACCTCATTATAAAACAGAATAAAAAGCAAAGTGTAGTTTCTAAAATGGGATGCCGTATTTTTCGGACTAGAAGATGCTACTTACTGTAGGGCGCACCCCAGATTTAGTCATACTAAAAAGGAAAAATATATACAAATATCCCTGTTGGTCGCATACCAGCACAGCACACACAGCTGTACTACATCCATATATTCACACACACAGCTCTACTACACACACAGACATAGGAACACACTTTTCACTGCTATACACAAACAGACGTCGGAACACACTTATCACTGCTGTACACAAACAAACATCGGAACACACTGGGCACTGCTATGCACACACAAACACTGGGCACTGCAATACACAATGGGCTCTTCTACACTCACACACAGGAACAATGACTGGGCCTGCTATGCACACACACATGAACACTGACTGGGCACTGCTATACACAGACACACACACCTATTCTTCTTACCCTGTCCCAGGCCTTAACTTACACCCCCCACATACGAATTCAGAGTTCTGAACCCCCCCTCCTCATACTAATTAATGCAGAGTTCAGACACATGGTTCTGATGTATACATCACAATTCTGCCTTGGACAGTCGGTAAAATTAATGCTTTGCACAAATTTGCTGCTAATGATGTGGAAAGGTGTACAATGCTACTTGCAGGTAGTATGCAATGTGTTGTTACCCTGTATTGGTTTTTTTTGTCTAATGTTTACACAAAAAAACTGTAACTAGTAAGACATAATAAAAAATATCAAAGTATGGTATCCCCGTAATCGTATTGACCCATAAAGATAACATGAATATTGGGCTATAGGGTGAGCACCAAAAAAAAAAAAAATCCAGTACAGAATTGATGCTTTTCTATTCCTGCCCTCTAAAAAAAAGTTGGGGATACCAACCCTAAAATGGTAACACTGGAAAAAGCATCTCATCCGCAAAAAAAATGCCATCATGTGGCCCCAAAAAAGCTAAAAATTTAAAGCGTACAGAAGGGGCCAATGAGAAAAATAAAATCCTTGCAGCTGCAGGGCGCTCCTTCCCTTCTGCGCCTCGCCGTGCGTCCATAAAAAAAGGAACGTCCACCATTTTGATTTACTACCCCGTTTCACCGAAAATAAGACATTGGGGCAGATTTATCAAGCTGTCTGAAAGTCAGAATATTTCTAGTTGCCCATGGCAACCAATCACAGCTCCCGTTTAAAATATTCATGAGCACTGGTAAAATGAAAGCTGAGCTGTGATTGGTTGCAATGGGCAACTAGAAATATTCTGACTTTCAGACAACTTGATAAATCTGCCCCATTGTATCCTAAAGAGGCTCTAGGTCTTATTTTCAGGGGATGTCTTATTTTTCCATGAACAAGAATTTACATTTAACATTGAACAAAATAAAAATCAACTTCTCTAACATTCTTATGACTCTCCAAACTCTGAATTTCATGCTGTATTTCTTGTGACTCCATTTATATTAGAATCATTGGCCCCAATCTCTCATGTTTAGTAGCTGTTGGTATCACATTTGCAGCACAACAGCCAGTGATTTAATTCTTCAACAAGTCACAACTTTCTGCAGCATATAAATGATCTACTAATGCTAATGTATGGTGTGGGGGGAGCTGCTGCAAAGACTGCCGCTAGGTCTTATTTTCGGGGGAGGCCTTATATTTCTAAGACTTAACAAAATTATACTAGGTCTTATTTTCGGGGGATGTCTTATTTTAGGGGAAGAAAGAAAAAATCCACTTGGTCCGCATTGGTAATAGGTAAAAATTCGCAAAATGTATTTAATCCATAATTATATAAAAGAGTACAAAAAGTGTCACCAAAAAATGCAAGCGGTAATGCGTTTGGGACAAGACAATGTGTAAGTCCTTAGTCATACCTAAATAAGCATTACAGTGACTGCATTTAAATAGGAAAGTGGGAAACTCCGAAGAACATTAGCACACTGTCACGGGTGTCCCCGCAATCTATGTTGCGGATCGCGGGTGCACCCGTGCTCCACGCTCCTGCCCTGCTCCCCCTCCTGTTCAATCACCTCTCCAGGCTCCTGGCTCCGCTCGGGTCCCAGCGTTTGGTCCGCGCACCTCCTTCCTTCCCGTCCGCTCGCACCCGCTGCTAGGGCGCGCGCGCGCGCGCGAATTTAAAGGGCCAGCGTCCTCCTTATTGGCGCTGGCATTCCCGGCTCGGCTATATAGCCTGGCTACTCCCAGCATCCCCTGCCGGATCTTCAGCTCATTCTTCTGAGGAGAAAGCCTTCCTGGGCGTTTCCAGACGCCTCCTTGTTCCCGTGTTCCATGGTGTTCCCTTGTTCCGTGGTATCCTATAGTGGTCCTGTTATCCTGTGGCGGTCCTGGTATCCTGTGGCGGTCCTGTTATCCTGTGGCGGTCCTGGTTTCCTGTGGCGGTCCTGGTATCCTGTGGCGGTCCGGTAATCCAGCAGCCATCCGAGGTCCTGCCAGCCATCCGAGGTCCTGCCTGCCATCCGAGGTCCTGCCTGCCATCCGAGGTCCTGCCTGCCATCCGTGGTCCTGCCTGCCATCAGTGGTCCCCGTGTCCCTACCTTGGCTGCCACCACGGGCCTAGTCGCACCCGCGGAGCGACCTGGTGACTCCCGCCGCAGCAAGACCATACCGCTTTGCGGCGGGCTCTGTTGAAGACCAGGAGATCACTTAGACTCCGCTCCCGGGTGCGGCTAAGGTTGTTATCTCCCGTGGTGGTCCAGGGAGTCCACTGTTTATCCCCAGAATTTGTGACACACAGGTGTGTGATGCGGCAGTTAAGTCACAAAGGGGTTAAGGAGTGGGAGGTCCAATTTCACAGCTGATAAACAAAACACTGCCCAGTCCCCCACCCCCTCCATTTTGAAAAACCCTGGAGGAAAATGAGGAGGGAGGGGAAGAGAACGTACAAATCAAGAGTACCAATATGTGACCAGACAGACAAACAAAAAGTAACGAGCGAACGTAGAAACTATATAGTGTGGTCGATATGTCAGCTACTATTCTGGATGCACATCAACTCGCAGTCCTATCCAAGGGACTTGGATTTGCACCTAAGAGAAATGTAACTGTGGAAGGTAAGTAAAAGGCTATTTAGAGGAGAAGCGGATATAATATTAACCCCGAATACGGGGAAAGAAATTGAATGGTATTTATTCCCAAAGGTCTGTATCAGACTTGTCAGGGATATCCAATGACGTGACCGCTATGCTCCAAGCCCTATGAAGACTGTCGTTGGCCAATGTTGTAACTACATGCAAATGAAGTGTGCAAATGACATAGTGAAAATGACAAAAAATGTAGCCTGGCGATAAGAAAAAAGGGAGGCGACTTGGATCAGACATACAGCAGCAAAAATGTGGAAGAGACAGGTGAGAGTCATCCCATTATGGCTTTCTTGATATTCAAGTAATCTGTGGAAACAGAAAAAAGTTTTAATAAACAAATATTGCGTTGATGTATAAAATACGTTGGGTGGTTCTTGTTATTACAAACCTACATCACATAAAAGGAAACAGATGAAGAAACAACTGCAAATCCGAACAAACAATATCAGCATTAAATACCACTCAGTTTGAAATCCAAACCATTCAAACCATTAGGGCGTAAGGTGTTAAGTGTGTGGATCCACTGTAATTCCTTGGTTTAAGAATCTTTTCTCTATCTCCCCACCTGCGTAATGGGGGGTACATGGTCAATTAACTGGAATCTGAGATCCCTTTCAGAATGTCCAATTTCGAAAAAATGTTTGGATACAGGTAGATCTCGTCTATTGTTCCGTATTGTGTAACGGTGTTGGTTAAATCTCGTTTTGAAATCGAGGGTGGTCTCGCCAATGTATAACAGCCCACAAGGACATGTGAGCATGTATATAACAAAACAAATGTCACAGTTAAGGTAATGCTTGATGTGGTACTGTACATTGTTATGGGTGAATAATGAACCCCCCCTATTCATTTGTTTACAATTAATACAGTTCCGACATGGGAAAGAACCTTTATTGAGTTGCCCAAATATTGCAGTTTGTCTGTTTGGGCGCATGGAACCAACATTATTACAAGACATTATTACAAGAGAGATACAGTATATATATATATATATATATATATATATATATAGATAAATAGATAGATAGATAGATAGAGAGAGAGAGAGAGAGAGAGAGAGAGAGATACACTCACCGGCCACTTTATTAGGTACACCATGCTAGTAACGGGTTGGACCCCCTTTTGCCTTCAGAACTGCCTCAATTCTTCGTGGCATAGATTCAACAAGGTGCTGGAAGCATTCCTCAGAGATTTTGGTCCATATTGACATGATGGCATCACACAGTTGCCGCAGATTTGTCGGCTGCACATCCATGATGCGAATCTCCCGTTCCACCACATCCCAAAGATGCTCTATTGGATTGAGATCTGGTGACTGTGGAGGCCATTTGAGTACAGTGAACTCATTGTCATGTTCAAGAAACCAGTCTGAGATGATTCCAGCTTTATGACATGGCGCATTATCCTGCTGAAAGTAGCCATCAGATGTTGGGTACATTGTGGTCATAAAGGGATGGACATGGTCAGCAACAATACTCAGATAGGCTGTGGTGTTGCAACGATGCTCAATTGGTACCAAGGGGCCCAAAGAGTGCCAAGAAAATATTCACATGACCTTAGAAAACACACCTTAGAAAACACACCCATTAAACAATATACATAAAGTGTATCATGAAATAGTGCATAAAAATACATTATATATCCAGTGAGCAGACATAGAGTATTCACAGGTGTATAAAAAACATCTCTTAGTATGACAAATATGCATAATAATGAATGGATATACATAAGAATGTGAATCATTAGTGTTATAATTGATGCCATATTCAAAGTGCTAAGTGCTAAACATTGTTGCCTACCTATGTGCAAACGCATGATCGGTTCCCCACGTCCCTATAACGGCAAAAAATAAGGTAATAGATGTAAATGCGTAACGGGCCTGCGTGGAACGCATCCCTGGAACACAAATACCGGAAGTGATGTGCCGTCACCGGAAGTGACATGTCATCATGTGATCATGCCCCACGTGACATAGATTACTATGGCAACAGTATACACAAAGATAGCAGAAGACCATCGTAATGAAGAACCAAAGAGCATGGTCATCAACTGCTAAGAACCCACTACAAGAGCGGGATATCATCTCCATATATGAGTATGCAATCACATATATAAGTATAAATATTAGACCCGATCGGCCTCATATAGAGGCACATGCAAATTGAATAACCTCCTATATATTGGGGAATCACATGAACGTCCCTAAATAAAGGGATATGGGTACTGTATGGGACATGAATGATACTCTCTATCACAAATTCTGTGACAAGAGATTTCACCCATATCGTCCCCCATTCTAACATGAGCGTAATAACGCCAGAACCCCTGGAGGATAAAATATCATAAGCAACAGGTCTACCAAATATTCAGCATATCACATAGTAAATTTATTATAAATGCAAAGGTACATGCTGCCACAAAAATACTTTTTTGTCACGATAAAAAGGGAACACAAAAAAGAAAATAATTGACAAATTCATGATAGGTTGAAGCCGCTGAAGGTATGGTTCAGTGAGGGGACGACCTTGCGGTGAAAATTCGATTGTAGCATAGTCAATCTAAAAAAGATAAATAAAATAACAATGAGTATAATATAATCAAAACTTTTAACACTATTCAGCTACACCATGAGGAATGAACAGATGTTACGGCAAAAATCTGTTGTGTTATCACATAACTCCTATACTGCATTCATTTTGTAATCGACATTTAAGCCATGAGGGTTTAAAGTGTCCAAAGTGAAAATCCAATAAAGTTCTCTCTTTTTTAATATTCTTTCTCTACCACCACCCCTCCTGAGAGGTGGGACATGATCGATAAGTTGTTTTTCAATGTGTTTGAAATCAAGGAAATGTTTGGAGACAGGAAGGTCCTTTTGACCACTACGGATAGTAAATCTGTGCTGATTGAACCGGGTCTTAAATTTAAGGGTGGTTTCCCCTATGTATAAGAGCCCACAGGGGCAACTAAGTAAATAAACGACAAAGGCGCTGTCACAAGTGAGGAAGTGTTTAATTTGAAATCTATTTCCTCGGTGTTCAAAATATGAGCCTTTGTCCATTTGTGGACAATTAATACAGTGGCAGCATGGAAATGACCCCTTCCTAGTGTGACCAAATAGGCCCATTTGTTTGCTGGTTTTAAAGCTACCCACATCTGAATGAACTACGCGATCCTTAATGCATTGTGCTTTCCTATAGGAAAAGAGTGGAGGGTTTAAAAAAATAGGAATTGGTACCTAACCACCATTCAATTTGGACCAGTGTTTTTTAATGATGTTGGCTATAGCTTCAGATTTGGAGTTAAACGTGGAGACAAAGAGTATTCTCTCATGGGTTCTAATGACCTCATTTTTATGCAAAAGTTCACTCCTATTTTTAATTTCAGTTTTGTCCAAGTTTTTCTGTAGAACTGATTTAGGAAAACCACGTCGTGTGAATTTCTTTGTCATGGTATGCAAATTATTTGTCAACTTCAAAGGGTCACTAGTAATCCTTTTTACCCGTAAAAATTGACTATATGGAAGTGTCTTAACCATAGCTATCGGGTGGCTACTTTCGTATCTCAACAAATTGTTTCTATCCGTCGGCTTTATGAATAAATCAGTCTCAAATCTACCATTCATGAATTTGATAGTGTCGTCCATAGTGTTTAGAAACTCATGAAATAACATAAGTTCTGCCTCACTACCTGTCCATGTCGTCTACGTACCTCCACCACATCAAACAGTGTACGAAGTGTGTGGAGGCATAGACGACATCCTCCTCAAGTACTCTCATAACGATGTTGGCGTAAGTGGGTGCCATGTTGGCCCCCATGGCTACTCCCATGAGCTGTAAAAAGTATTCGTCTCCAAATAAAAAATAATTATTCCTCAACACAAATTCCAGCAGAGTTATAATAAAACACATTGATTCAGCAGAGAAATTCTTTGTGCTCAATTTCTTGCTCACAGCCTGTAAGCCCCTAGTATGGTCAATAGACGTATACAATGAAACAACATCGAAAGACACTAAACGTATGTCTCCCATATGAAATGATTCAATCTCATTCAATTTATTAATGAAGTCAGCTGTATCCCTAATGTAAGACTGTCCAGATGTTGAAAGATCACTCAAAACACAATCTAAAAAAGTAGCTATGTTGGAACAAATGGACCCTGAGCCAGAAACTATAGGCCTCCCTGGCGGAGAAATGAGGCTCTTATGTATCTTCAGCAATATATATATAACAGGAGATATATATCTCTCTATATCTCTCTCTATATATATCTATATTTATATCTCTATATATACATCTATATATATGTATCTATCTCTCTCTCTCTCTCTCTCTATCTATATATATATATATATACACTCACCGGCCACTTTATTAGGTACACCATGCTAGTAAAGGGTTGGACCCCCTTTTGCCTTCAGAACTGCCTCAATTCTTCGTGGCATAGATTCAACAAGGTGCTGGAAGCATTCCTCAGAGATTTTGGTCCATATTGACATGATGGCATCACACAGTTGCCGCCGATTTGTCGGCTGCACATCCATGATGCGAATCTCCCGTTCCACCACATCCCAAAGATGCTCTATTGGATTGAGATCTGGTGACTGTGGAGGCCATTTGAGTACAGTGAACTCATTGTCATGTTCAAGAAACCAGTCTGAGATGATTCCAGCTTTATGACATGGTGCATTATCATGCTGAAAGTAGCCATCAGATGTTGGGTACATTGTGGTCATAAGGGATGGACATGGTCAGCAAAAATACTCAGGTAGGCTTTGGCGTTGTAACGATCCTCAATTGGTACCAAGGGGCCCAAAGAGTGGCAAGAAAATATTCCCCACACCATGACACCACCACCACCAGCCAGAACCGTTGATACAAGGCAGGATGGATCCATGCTTTCATGTTGTTGACGCCAAATTCTGACCCTACCATCCGAATGTCGCAGCAGAAATCGAGACTCATCAGACCAGGCAACGTTTTTCCAATCTTCTACTGTCCAATTTCGATGAGCTTGTGCAAATTGTAGCCTCAGTTTCCTGTTCTTAGCTGAAAGGAGTGGCACCCGGTGTGGTCTTCTGCTGCTGTAGCCCATCTGCCTCAAAGTTCGACGTACTGTGCGTTCAGAGATGCTTATCTGCCTACCTTGGTTGTAACGGGTGGCGATTTGAGTCACTGTTGAGCCTTTCCATCAGCTCGAACCAGTCTGCCCATTTTCCTCTGACCTCTGGCATCAACAAGGCATTTCCGCCCACAGAACTGCCGCTCACTGGATGTTTTTTCTTTTTCGGACCATTCTCTGTAAACCCTAGATAGTTGTGATAGTTGTGCGTGAAAATCCCAGTAGATCAGCAGTTTCTGAAATACTCAGACCACCCCTTCTGGCACCAACAACCATGCCACGTTCAAAGGCACTCAAATCACCTTTCTTCCCCATACTGATGCTCCGTTTGAACTGCAGGAGATTGTCTTGACCATGTCTACATGCCTAAATGTACTGAGTTGCCGCCATGTGATTGGCTGATTAGAAATTAAGTGTTAACGAGCAGTTAATATATATCTCTACATATACACTAGGAAAGAGTCCAAGCAGCATAAACCATAGGTTCAAGATGATGGGTGCAGGTTTTATCAAGACCGGGCCATAGGTCCTCCAAAAATATAAAGACAAAAAAAAAAAAAAAAACTGCACTACAGCAGGCGGTAGTAAAAGAAGTGATTAGAAATTAAGTGTTAACGAGCAGTTGGACAGGTGTACCTAATAAAGTGGCCGGTGAGTGTCTCTCTCTCTCTAATATATATATATATGTAAAATCCAAGTCAGCACAATCTTATAGACTCCTAATAAGGAGGGGTGCAGCGCCCCCAAAGGTTCTGGCTTGATCCTCTTGTAGATAAATAAAGTATAAAGCGGGCAGCACTCCATGGTTCAAATTTCAAAATAAAAGGTGAACTTTATTGAACAAGTGGCGACGTTTCGGTGTGTGACACCTTCATCAAGCAACAGACAAGTGACCCGCATTGGATATATATAGCAAAACATAGTAAGTGATTAGCATAAAGAGGCGTGTCTTAAAGTGCCTGTGCAATGTTGTGTTATTCATCATTGTACAAAAATATATATATGAAAAATACATTCAAAGATAAAGTGCATCGGTTTCAAATACATGTATATAACAATGTCGTTGTTCGCTGTACAATTATACAGTACAAAGTGTAATCATAAAGTGTACAAGTGCAAAGACTGGCGTGTAAAGAAGGGGTTAAAATTACCCAAAAGGCTCTGGAGAGAACTTTCTTGGTGGGAGCTTCTGGTCCACAGCTTATACAATCTTAGCATCTGTGGATCCAACCTGCACATGTGCAGTGGTGCCCCGAGGCTGCCGAGAAGACATCTTGGAAAAGGGTAACCAAGCCCTCAATAAAGTGTGCACTGAGGCCAAGAAAATGAACAACAAATGACCTGTGACAACAGCTTAAAAGGCAAAAATGAGCACATACACATTAACCTAAGTATTGGGGATAAGAGGATCGCTCTCATTACCATGGCGTCAAGATAGTAATATACACCTCAACGCAGTATACATAGACTCAAGAAGATTTGCGCCAGGTGCCCACTATGGTGATGCATCACCTAATGAGAGATGGGTAAAGCACATAAGAATGCGCGCCAGTGGGATATTTAGTGAGTATAATCACATCCCAAGGAGGTGGTAAGATCCCACAGGGGAGATGGAGTATATATCACGCTCACACCCTCCAGCGTGGGCATCCAAAACCACTGCAGCTGGCAACCTACTCAGTCCCACATATATGTGGGTATTTTGTGGCACAATTTGGCGCTTAATCCCGACACAACCATGGATATACTATATGGATATATGTTATAGTTGTCAACCAGCTGGCACAGGGCACAAGATGTAAAAAAGAAACCAACAACAAAAGAAAACATCATAATGGTTCATATAAAAAAATTGACGTAACGTCCACCAAGAGATGTCATCCATCCGATTGGGCAAAGGAATTTTTTCAATATCATCCGAACATATATAGATGGTAAACAAATTAATCTGAAGAAGTAAAGATCAATGCTCACGTTGTATCTCAGTCACTTGTTACATGGATATAGCATCAATCACAAATGGATTATATACATTCCTTATAAAACATTATCCAGGTTAAACTAATGCAGCCTGGAGGGGGTTTAGTCTAAGAATCCAGTTTAGTGTAATTTTTTGGTCTATGAGTCCAGTTAAGTTTGTTTTTTCATAGTTACCACCTCATCTGAGGGGGCTTTATAGTATTACCTCAATGTAACCATGTGCAGTTATAAAATCACTAATCTTTTAGACAATGTTTCAAATCTTCGTTTGAGGTCAATATCACCTGGTTTGTTCACGTCTTTTTCTTCAATTTTCATCAACATGGAGTTTACTCCAGGTGACTATTTGAAAGTGTTCACTTACACGGATGAAGATCAGGAAATGATCATACAGAGATCACAAGGGGATGTTACTTTCCTGAACAAACCAGGTGATATTGACCTCAAATGAAGAATTGAAACCTTGTCTAAAAGATTAGTGACTTTATAACTGCACATGGTTACATTGGGGTAATACTATAAAGCCCCCTCAGATGAGGTGGTAACTATGAAAAAACAAACTTAACTGGACTCATAGACCAAAAACTGGATTCTTAGACTAAACCCCCTCAAGCTGCATTAGTTTAACCTGGATAATGTTTTATAAGGAATGTATATAATCCATTTGTGATTAATGCTATATCCATGTAACAAGTGACTGAGATACAACGTGAGCATTGATCTTTACTTCTTCAGATTAATTTGATTACCATCTATATATGTTCGGATGATATTGAAAAAATTCCTTTGCCCAATCGGATGGATGACATCTCTTGGTGGACGTTACTTCAATTTTTTTATATGAACCATTATGATGTTTTCTTTTGTTGTTGGTTTCATTTTTACATCTTGTGCCCTGTGCCGGCTGGTTGACAACTATAACATATATCCATATAATATATCCATGGTTGTGTCGGCATTAAGCGCCAAATTGTGCCACAAAATACCCACATATATGTGGGACTGAGTAGGTTGCCAGCTGCAGTGGTTTTGGATGCCCACGCTGGAGGGTGTGAGCGTGATATATACTCCATCTCCCCTGTGGGATCTTACCACCTCCTTGGGATGTGATTATACTCACTAAATATCCCACTGGCGCGCATTCTTATGTGCTTTACCCATCTCTCATTAGGTGATGCATCACCATAGTGGGCACCTGGCGCAAATCATCTCGAGTCTATGTGTACTGTGTTGAGGTGTATATTACTATCTTGCCGCCATGGTAATGAGAGCGATCCTCTTATCCCCAATACTTAGGTTAATGTGTATGTGCTCATTTTTCCCTTTTAAGCTGTTGTCACAGGTCATTTGTTGTTCATTTTCTTGGCCTCAGTGCACACTGCATTGAGGGCTTGGTTGCCCTTTTCCAAGATGTCTTCTCGGCAGCCTCAGGGCACCACTGCACATGTGCAAGTTGGATCCACAGATGCTAAGATTGTATCAGCTGTGGACCAGAAGCTCCCACCAAGAAAGTTCTCTCCAGAGCCTTTTGGGTAATTTTAACCCCTTCTTAACACGCCAGTCTTTGCACTTGTACACTTTATGATTACACTTTGTACTGTATAATTGTACAGCGAACAACGACATTGTTATATACATGTATTTGAAACCGATGCACTTTATCTTTGAATGTATTTTTCATATATATATTTTTGTACAATGATGAATAACACAACATTGCACAGGCACTTTAAGACACGCCTCTTTATGCTAATCACTTACTATGTTTTGCTATATATATCCAATGTGGGTCACTTGTCTGTTGCCTGATGAAGGTGTCACACACCGAAACGTCGCCACTTGTTCAATAAAGTTCACCTTTTATTTTGAAATTTGAACCATGGAGTGCTGCCCGCTTTTTACTTTATTTATATATATCTCTATATATCTATATGTATCTATATCTATATATACTGGACAGGAACCCTGGAAGGCACAGCAGGACACAGGAATGGCAGCAACACAGAGGAACACTGGAGACACTGGAGCGTTTTGGACGCTGGGTGTCAATCACTTCTGCAGGAATGGTTTAGGGAAGCCTGACATGAAAACCATAGAAATCCTAGGACAGTGATGGCAAACCTTTTAGACACTGAGAGCCCAAGCTACAACCAAAACCAATGTATTTTTCGCAAAGTGCCAATGTGACAATTTAAGCAGTAACTTATTACCCCCTGCTCTTTCGCAGGTTTGAATTGTATAGGCATCTTAGGACACCAATACAGTAGAAAGAAGGAGAAAAAGTTTGGATTATCATTGTAGCTTCCTTCTAGGGTCCTGGGCTGCAAGAGGCCTTAAGTCCTGTCTGACAAACACTGCCCTTGGGTGATGGCAAGGGTGCCCATAGAGATGGCTCTGAGTGCCACCTCTGGCACCTGTGCCATAGGTTCACCACCACTGTCCTAGGAGAAGATCCAGCAGCGAGTGAAGGGAAGTACTGGATTATAAGGGCGAGACGGATTAGCCAGCGCCAATCAGGAGGAGGCTGGCCCTTTAAGGCTAGACGAGCCGGCGCACGGGTGCCCTAGTCCGCAAGCAGGCGTGTGGCATCGTCGGACCCAAAGCAGAGCCAGGAACTCGAAGAGGCGAGTACGGGCCAGGGGATATAGACGCCACATAGAAGGACAAGGGTGTGCCCACGATCTGAAACATGGATCGCAGGTGCATCCGTGACAGATAGATGATAAATGATAGATATCTATCTATCCATATTCTATGACAGAGATATATATGAGAGAGATAGATATGAGATTAGATATGACTAAATAATAGATACATGTTGCTGACCTCTGGATGGTCTCCTGCTAGTCAGGGACACGGGTCCTTTGTAGGACAGCAGGGTAGTAGAGAGGGATACTCAGTAGTTATGATTTACAGGAGGAGGACTGCAGGACATGTGTGAGATGAAGTGAGATCAGGGCTCAGCTCCTTTACTTGTTTTGACTAATGGTGGATAGAGGGGGAAGGGCTGCTATACTGTAATATGACAGATACAGACATGTTAGGGGCAGACTGTGATCTGTATGGACCCTCTTCATTCCTGGGTGTAGTTACCTTGAATGTGCCCCTGTTTGCACTGGTACAGGCTGGTGTTATCACTGGTACATGTAGTGCAGATCACACTGCACTCGGCTACACAGCTCATTCGGCCCCTCCCCCTCTCTCCTATTGGCTTTTCCCTGTTAGCTGACCTCCTTCAGTGTGAGGCAGTGGAGGAATCTCAGGTCAGAGATGTAAACTGAGAAGCAGAAACTGAATCCTTCTGCGCAGACTCAGCCAGGGGAGAAGGCAGTCAGGACGGGACACAACTACCAGCAGGGAGAGCCAGCAGTCAGCTCACAGCAAGATAACTCACTAAGACTGGATAATTTTTAATAAATGTAAATGGTGAAAATATAGTTTACAGTGCACTGAGCTGAACTCTGTCCAGGTGCTTTGGTGGCACAACCCCTTTAACAGCTTGGGCAATAACACATTTGATCCATCTATGGACTTCAAGAGCCAACATGCTATTTGACAACTTATGAGTTTACAAGAGCCCAATGGAAACAACTCGGAAGATCAAACAACTGTTCATAACACCTCTAGAATCATATACAACCCCCCCCCCCCCACACACACATTTCTATCCAATAAGTTCCAGAACCCGAACAAGACCTCAAAACACTTTATGAAGAATCCATTTCAACAAACTTATTAAGTTCTAATTTAACCCCCAAACAGAAGGCTATTTTCACCCTCAAAAATAATGATCACATAGTCATACGTCCCTCTGACAAAGGGGGTTCCATTGTGATCTTGGAGAAAAATCTTTACTATTCAGAAGCAAATAACATCTTACTAGACAACACCACATATGTACAATTGGAGCGGGACCCTACTCCACGTAGCACCGTGGAACTCGGAAAACTTATAGAGGAAGGAATTCACCTAGGCATTTTTGATCAATCTGCCGCTGAAGACTTAATACCATGAAATCCGGTTGTCCCTGACCTCCATTTACTACCGCCCTTATGCGTTTCGTCCTATAGTCCCAGGCATAGGATCTTTACTAGAACAACTGGGCTCTTGGAAGTGTGCTATGTTCTTTCCTATTGTATACCTGGATTGAGAATCCGACAAAAGCACCTTCCCACAACAATGGAGTGCGGTACCCCTGTTTTCCAAATAATATTCCATCACTACCATAGAACATATATATCTTACAACCAACGAGGGGGAGATCGCAAAAAACACTTACATATGCGAGAAGCTTTTTGGATTATGTATTTGGATACGCATTTCCCCAAGGGCATGAACCATGAAAACTATTTAATGTATATTTACAAGACCAATTTAACATATATTTCAACTGCATATTTCCATATACAATTGGTTTAGTTTATAGTGGGTATCACACTATACATTCATAACTTACCATTCCTCTGGCGCTAGTGTGCCCCTGTTGCTCTGTTTCCTGTTTGCTCTGTTGTCACATAGCAACAGCTCATGTGTCTCCTGGCCACGCCCTTCACTTAAGGTCATGTGATTGTAAGTCTGTACCTTAGACTGTCTTCTAAGGAGAATGTGTAGCTGGCGTCCCATATTGGAGTTTTATATGCACATTTTTATCGCTCTTTTGCGAGTATGTTTTTAACCTAAATAAATCCTGAGTGTTAAACTGTACTATGCTATCTGCGGGTGAATTTCTTCCAGTGATCTACCGTAACATACGTTGCATACGGAGGTGGTCACAGGAAAAACGCAGGAGTCAGGAATTTGTGCTGGAGGAGTGTGAACTACTCTATTTTGTGAGTGACATATTGGAAGAGAAGGACACACGGAAGCAAGAGAATCGGGAGCTCCGGTCAGAACTTATCCTCTAAGGCCCCTTTCACACTTGCGTTTTTCACGCGCGTTTTCTGCGCGTGCTTTTGACGTGCAGAACTTGCATTGCACTCTGACCCATTGTAACCAATGGGTCTTTTCAGACTTGCATTTTTTTTTCACGCACACACGCGCGTTTTTTTAAACGCGCGTTTAAATCTCGACATGCTCTACTTTTGCAAGTCACGCGCATGAAAAACGCACCATACAAGTCTATGGAGATGCATCAAAGACGCATTGCACTCTGAGACACATGCAAGTGCAATGTGTTTTTCACGCATCAATTGCCATAGAAAAGATAGAGCTCAGTCCTGAGTCCATTTCACGCGCATTTTCTGCGCGTGAAAAACGCATTGAAATTGCATCAAAAACGCGCATGAAAAACTGAGACACTGAACAAACACTGACTGAAAACTGATTGCACTCGAGTGTGGAAGGGGCCTAAGGTTTGACTTGTTGCCAGGCAATAATATTTTTACACCGGATGTCCGATCATCAGCTGTACGATTGGATCTCCCACTCCTTAACCCCTTTTTAATTTGTTGCCGCATCACACACCTGCGCTTATGTTCTTAGGGAGTTTCCTTTTTCCTAGTTAAATGCACTCACTCTAATGCTTATTTAGGTATGACTAATGACCAACACATTGGGGCAGATTTACTTAAGATCGCGATCCAGCGGCGCGTTCTCTGCGGTGGATTCGGGCCGGGATTCATCAAGGTAGTTCCTCCGCCGTCCACCAGGTGGCGCTGCTGCGCTGAAAAGCATCTGAACGCACTCAAGTTCACCGAGCCGGACCAAGTGAAGGTAAGCGCGTCCCAAGCCACACTTTTATTGTTTTAAATGCGGCGGTTTTTCCAAATCCGTTGGGTTTTCGCTCGACCACCCCGATTTCCGTCACGTGCATGCCGGCGCCGATGCGACACAGTCCGATCGCGTGCGCCAAAATCCCGGGGCAATACAGGGAAAATCGTCGCAAATCGGAAATATTCGGGTAACACGTCAGGAAAACGCGAATCGGGCCCTTAGTAAATGACCCCCATTGTCTTGTCCGAAATCCGATACAACTTGCATTTTTAGTGCCACTTTTTGTACTCTCTTTTATATTATTATGGATTAAATAAATGTAGCAAATTTTTACCTATTACCAGTGCGGACCAGGTGGATTTTTTTCTCCTTTTTCTTTCTTCATACTATTACCTGGCAACCAGACCAAGCGATATCAATCCTTTATCCAGCACGGCAACATATACGTGATATGCATAGTCATAGTATATAAGGCTGGAAGGAGACGCAAGTCCATCAAGTCCAACCTTTAAGAATTAAATAAATGTTTTATCCCCATAACCCGTGATATTTTTGCTCTCCAGAAAGGCATCCAGGCCTCTCTTGAACATGTACATAGAGTCCGCCATAACAACCTCCTGCGGCAGAGAGTTCCATAGTCTCACTACTCTTACAGTAAAGAACCTTTGTCTATGGTGATGGTAGAATCGCCTCTCCTCTAGGCGTAGAGGATGCCCCCTTGTCCTGGTCACAGGCCGAGGTATAAAAAGTTCTTTGGAGAGATCCTTGTACTGTCCGTTCAGGTATTTGTACATTGTAATGAGGTCTCCCCTCAGTCGTCTTTTTTCTAAACTGAATAATCCCAAATTTTTTAATCTGTCAGTGTATTCTAGTTCCCCCATTCCCCTAATAATCCTGGTTGCTCTCCTCTGCACCCGTTCCAGCTCTACTATATCCTTTTTATACACTGGTGCCCAAAACTGTACACAATATTCCATGTGTGGTCTGACCAGGGATTTGTATAAGGGCAAAACTATGTCTTTATCATGAGAATCTATTCCTCTCTTGATACATCCCATTATTTTATTTGCTTTAGCAGCAGCCTCCTGGCTCTGTTCACTAAAATTAAGTTTACCATCCACCAATACCCCCAAGTCCTTTTCATCTTCAGTTTTACTAAGTAATTGACCGTTTAGAACATAATTATACTTTTTGTTTCCATGGCCCAAGTGCATAACTTTACATTTATCTACATTAAACCTCACCAACCATTTCTCTGCCCACTCCTCAAGCTTCCACAAATCCCTCTGTAATGCTAGACTATCGACCTCAGTATTTATTACTTTACACAGCTTAGTATCATCTGCAAATATTGAAACTTGACTGTGTAAACCCACTACAAGGTCATTAATAAAAATATTAAAAAGAAGTGGCCCCAATACTGACCCCTGTGGCACTCCACTGGTAACATCAACCCAATCTGAGAAGGTGCCATTAATGACGACCCTCTGTTTTCTATCACTAAGCCAATTACTTACCCAAATACACAGATTTTCTCCTATTCCCAGCAGTCTCATTTTATATACCAACCTTTTATGTGGCACGGTGTCAAATGCCTTTGAGAAGTCCAGATATACAACATCCACAGCGTCCCCCAGATCCAGTCTTGAACTTACCTCCTCGTAGTTCAGATTAGTCTGACAGGACCGATCTCTCATAAACCCATGCTGACGCTGGGTTATAAGGTTGTGCACAGTGAGATACTCCAGGATAGCATCTCTGATAAACCCCTCAAATATTTTCCCCACCACAGCAGTTAGACTCACGGGTCTGTAGTTTCCAGGATCGCTATTTGATCCTTTTTTGTATATTGGTACCACATTTGCTATGCGCCATTCCTGTGGAACATAACCAGTCCTAAGTGAATCTTCAAATATTAAAAATAACGGTCTGTCTATCACCGTACATAATTCATGCAGAACCCGGGGGTGTATGCCATCTGGCCCAGGTGATTTATCTATCTTAGCGGTTGCGAGGCGGCGCCGTACCTCTTCCTGGGTTAAACTATTGACATTATAAAAAGAATTAACATTATTCCTCATTGTGTCTTCCACCAGGGGATTTTCCTGGGCAAAGACAGTTGAGAAGGCGACATTCAGTAGATTGGCCCTTTCCTCATCTCCTTCCACCATGACCCCCATGTTAGTTCTAAGGGGACCCACACCCTCTGTTTTTAGTTTCTATGTGCTAATTGCACATTGTAATGCATGGTGAGTAAAATCCACATATACTGCCATAAAGTAGTATGGCAGTATATGATAGGATGAATCAGACTACCTAGGGTTAGAGTACCCTAGGGAGTCTGAAAAATAGTAAAAGTAAAAAAAAAAAAATTTTAAAAAAAATTTATAATAAAAACAAAAAATTCAAATCACCCCCTTTCTCTAGAACTGATATAAATAAACAGTAAAAATCATAAACACATTAGGTATCGCCGCATCTGAAAATGCCTGATCTATCAAAATATAATAACGGTTTTTCACAGCGTTTAACCCCGTAACAGAAAATAGCGTCCAAAAGTCAAAAATGGCATTTTTTTCCCATTTTGAAAAATATAAAAAAATTCATAAAAAGTGATCAAAAGGTCGCACAGTCCCAAAAATTATAGCAATGAAAACGCACAGCTCCGTACACCAGAGTATGAAAAAGTTATTGGCGCCAGAAGATGGCAAAATTAAAAAAAAAAATATTTTGTACAGGTTTTAATTTTTTTAAATGTATGAAAACATTATAAAACCTATACAAATTTGGTATCCACGTGATCGTACCGACCCAAAGAATAAATTAGATATGTCATTTGGGACGCAGAGTGAAAGCTGTAAAATCCAAGCCCACAAGAACACGTCGCAAATGTGCTTTTTCACCATTTTCACTGAATTTGGATTTTTTTTCCCGCTTCCCAGTACACGGCATGGAATATTAAATACCGTCACTATGAAGTGCAATTTGTTTCGCAGAAAATAAGCCATAACACAGCTCTTTATGTGGAAAAATAAAAAAAGTTATAGATTTTTGAAGTTGGTGAGTGAAAAATGGAAAAGAAAAAACTAAAAAAGGCCAAGTCATTAAGGGGTTAAGATGCCGTCACAGACAGCATCTTATAGGCCAGTGGTGGCGAACCTATGGCACGGGTGCCAGAGGCGGCACTCAGAGCCCTTTCTGTGGGCACTCGGGCCATCGCCCCAGCACACCAGACAAGACTCAAAGAATCTTCCTGCAGTTCCAAGCAGCTTAAAAGATGCTGCTTTCAGTCATATTTTGATACTGACTTTGCTACTTGGGACTGTAGGAAGAGGGAGAATTAGACAGGGTCAAATTATTTTTGGAGGACCTCCTGCGTGCCACAGGATTCTCTATGAACAGGGGGATACTGGAAAGAAGCTAAAATGATGAAAATTTTTCATCTTTCTACTGTGTTGCTGTCCTCAGGAGGCCAATATGATTGAAAGTTGTTGAACAGGGAGCAATAAGTTACTGCTTTAATTTTTGGTTGGCACCTCGCGATAAATAAGCAGATTATTGGGTTACAGTTTTGGCACTCGGCCTCTAAAAAGGTTCGCCATCACTGTTATAGGCACTTCCTGTGGACAGCCCTGGGGTCCTGATCGGACTTTGGGGCTGCCATGACAGCGATTGGCGCCCCTCGAAAACGGCACAAGGAGGATGATCATTGGGGAAAGACCCCTGTCAAGCATGTTAAATAAAGAGGCCGCGCCGACAACATTTAACGGGTTAAACACCCGCGATCAGAGCCCACTCCGCGGGTGTTACACAGGGATGTCAGCTATTGGCTGCAGCTGACGTCCAGTGTATTCCGATGCTGGCCCAGCTCCGATCTTGAGCTGAGCCGGCATCATCTCTGCATCCGATATATCAGACACTGGGCGCCAAGTCACTGTGCTCAGCGTCCAATATACGGACACAGAGCATGAACCAGTTAAACCACCACTTAACTAATGGTAAACTGTACCTCACCATTACTAGGATTCAAGCAGGATGTTCCCAGGCAGAAGTGGTCTCTGAGTTAAGAGTATCACAGAGGGTCCTCAGCAGGTTGCAAAAGAGAGAGACTGTGAGAGTCACAGAAAGGCATGAAATTGGATGTCCACTGGTACAGGTAAGAGCCCACACTATTTGAATAATCTAGTCAGAGTGCCTCTTCATGAACATGCAGATTGTAATTCTGTAGCCCAGAACCTCAATGTCTTGTTGGCCCCCCTTCAAGAATTGTGGGATCCAAAGTCTCAAAAGATAAATCGCCAACTTGGGATTAGCACGTGACGTTGCTGTTAAACTGTAATTGATGCTCAAGGTCAAGTTAATGAGATATTGACTTTCTTTGTTCACCATAGTTTCAATAAATTTTATTTAAATTAATTTCACCGTAGCATGAACCTTTTATGGTTTCCATAAATCTGAACCAAAAAACAAATTTCCTCAATTTTTGTGAGTGGCATATATATAAAATAATTGGGATATATATACAAATACATTCAGATAGTTGCCCCTTAGCCAGTCTGCTGTGTGCTTAGTGTAATTGTCTTGTTTTAAGGTAAATCTGGAGACTCAGGATCATCTATTTCATAGCATGAGTAGATGAGATAGAAAATAAGATGTTGGTCCACCAAATCCATCATATAAGTTTTTGATCCAGTGGTATCTAAAATAAATCCTACAAAGCTGATGTCTAATGAACTCAGTAGTTTTGGATTTTTTTTCACCCTTTTTTATCATTAGCACCACACTTGTCAATTGTCAAGTTGAGCAGATAAGTGTTTTTTTTTTGTGTAATATTATACCATTTTCCAATATACCTTTCTGCATCAGTTCCTCATGGTTTTCTAGATCTCTGCTTGCTGTTATTCAATATAAAGCCTCAGGGTGCGTTCACACGTTGCGTTTTGGTCGCGTTTTCATTGCGTTTGAAACGCATATACAACAGCTGATGAGAGGTGATTTGCCTAATTACATTACCGTTTGTAAACGCAATGTTAACACATGCGTTAACAAAACACATGTGTTAACCCGTTGTTAACGCATGCGTTAATATAGCGTTTATGATGCGTTTTGTAAATGGAAATGTTAACAGTGATGTAATTAGGCAAGTCACCCCTCCTCAGCTGTTGTATACACGTTTCAAACGCAATGAAAACGCAGGTCAAAACGCAACGTGTGATTGCGCCCTCAGTGTTTACAGCTTGGGGCATTAAAATCTGTCCGTGGTCATGTGATGTTACACAGGTTCACAGCTCGTTAGGATCACACAGTAATTGGTGCTGCAGCCGCAGAAAGGATATTCTGACACCCAAGCGCAATATTTGCAGATGGCCAAAAGAAGTCACACGCTGTCTGCATTACAGGCAGACCCTCCAAGAGTGTGTGGCGTATATATATTAAAACATAGAAGGGGTGAGATGACATAAGCTAGAGACCCTACAGCTAATAAGCAAAATTGTAAAAGCTGATTTAGGTGAAATTCAGGTTCAGGATATTACCGGATTCACAAAGAAGATGAAAAAACACACATGTGAGTAGTAGTATTGTACCATCAATTTTCCTTTAAGGAATATTCAAATATTAAAAATAAAGGTCTTTCTATAATGGTACTTAATTCCTGCAGTACTTAGGGAGTGTATGCTATTGGGGGCCTGATGATTTGTCTATTTTAGTGGAATTGAGACAGCGCTGCACTTTTTCCTGGCATAAACTGTTTATATGCATTAAAGCATTTACATTATAATTATATTTTCATCAGCCATGTGATATTCCTGTTTATGGACAGTTAAAAAAAAAAGTGTCATTCAATAGTTTGGCTCTTTTTTCATCTACCATGCCCAAGAACATGTTCAGACAAATACTCCTCTTTCATAATCTACTGCAAAAGAACGTGTTGCACATTGAAATTGTTGCGCTCACTTCCACATACCTAAAAGATAACATATAAACCACTGTCAACTTGAATGAGTAAAAAAAAAATGTTCAATTTTTCTTCCCTGGTGACCCATGTGATTGGTAATTACCACATGTTTTGCATATAAACAATGTAAACAAACACAATGCAAGGGGAACATGAGAACACACCCTCAGTGTTATAAAGTCTCAGGTGTGCAAGAGGAGCAAGTGTGTTAAATTTGCTGTTATTGCTCGTACAGTCTCATACTGGCCATAGAAGATCAACAATGCACCTCTTGGCAAAGAACTCTCTGGAAGTAAAATGGTTACTGCACACAAAGATGGCACATGCTCAGCATTATATCTACAAAGGGTCAGGTTGTCAGTGCTCAGACTATACATCACACATTGTATGAATTTGTCTGCACGTCTGTCGTACCAGAAGAAAGCCTCTTCTAAAGTTGATGCACAAGAAAGACCACAAAAAATTTCTGAAGACAGGTAGACCAAGGACATGTGTTGCTGTAACAATTAACTAAAATCTGACAAGAGCACAATAAAATGATTTGGTTCAGACAGTGTCAGCCGTGTGTGATAACAACCAGGTGAGAAGTACAGACACAAGTGTGTCTTGCCTATAGTTGAGCATGGTGGTTGGAGTGTCAGGTTTGTGGCTGCATGAGTGTTGCTGGCTGTTGAGAGCTACAGTTTACTGATGGAACCACAAATTTAAACATGTACAGTAGTGTGACATACTGAAAAGTATGATCCCCTCCCTTTGAAACTGATGACCCATGCTTTGCTAAAGAAACTGAGGCCAAAGGTGCTGAACTTGACAAGCTTGTCCCCATTTGAGTTACTGTGGGGCATCAAAGGTACGGAGCATCCATTCCTCCAACATCCGCCAGCTCTGCTAAGTCTCATCTGATAGCACACCCTAGCACAGATTTGTTTCCAATCCCATGAGAATATAGAAACAATAATACAGAACACATATATTGAATTCTCAGAAGCGATTCAAACTCATTAAAGTCTCCATAAATAATGGCGTTTCAGTCAAATTTTGATTTATTAGGAAGAAAGCAGTGTTCAGTGAAAGAAGATTCCAGGAGCAACCTGTGACGCTGTAGTGAACTCAATGCCCAAGAGTGTTAATGCAGTTATGCAAAATAGACACTTTGGAAAAAATTTGGTCATATGCAATTGGTGTCGTCACTTTTATTTTGTCAGCAATTTATCTATTAATGGTTGTGTGAATTTATGTTGAGGCCCCACCAAATGTACACTGTATATTTTTTGTTCTACATTTTATGAAAATGTTATATTTTGGAATTGATCCGAGAAAATATATTTCCCAAAATATGAGGTTGGCACATACTTTTGTTAAATACTGTAGCTTTGTCATAAAATACTTTTCTGACAACAGCTTTCACGCTTGCTCAAATGGTGTCCCTTTTATCATGTCAAGATCTATGGCGAATATGGAAGTGACTTTTTTTTTTAATCTGCAACTTTGAAGGGCAATTCCCATGAGATTAGCAGACTCTTAGGTGGTTGAAATCTGCAGAATCATTGTACATGGCTGTGCTGGGCTGTTCCCATAAAAGTGAATAGCTGAATAGTATAACGGAATTAGCGTACTGGAACGAGCGACATCGTTCAGTAGTTGTGATAACAGTATAGCTCATTTTGCTACACGGTTTCCACAAGACAGCCATGTTGGAGATGGGAATTACCCTTTATATACTGTTATTTACCTACATAATCTGTGTGGCATTCATTGGTAAAAATGTGAGCAGTGTTGTAGGGCTATTGTCTCTAATGCTGCATCAAAGCAATGTCAGAAGTGATCTTTACAGGAGAAATAGGAAGTTTATGTGTTGCCTGTGAAAAAAGTAAGCATCTCAAAAATTTAACCTAGCAACAGAAAAATAATAGCAATATAAAAGAAAAACCTCCAGGTGCAACTCACTGGAATTTGCTCCATACACAGCAGCTTGATGTGCGTCAATGATTTAATGTAAATGACTTGAGATCATCTCTGTATAACAAGAAACACAACTCTGCTATTAAATATGGGGCGCTTTAGACAGGACCAGTCCACTTGATTGTCCCACCCAAGTCTCTTGACTGTAACATCAGGGTTATTTATCAATTGAAGATTTCATAATTCTTAGAAAAAACATAAAAAAAACACTGTTTATTTCACAGAACGGAACACGCAATCAAACCCAGTCAGTCAACAGGAGAGCTTAAACACGTTGGAAAAGGACCAAGAAGAAATGGAGGAGAGGATTACTCTAAAGTGTCAGAAATAATACTTGCTCTTCACATGCCAGAGTCATAGCGGTCTATGAAGTTATGTAGTTCTTGCACACATAGTCCTGCCATCTCCTGTAAGCTGGAGTGCAGGGCGCTTGTCACTGCAGCCTCAATAGATGGGTCCTTTTTAAGTAATGTACTGGCAACAAATGCAAAAGTCTTGCAGTCTTGAGCAAAGGCCTGGAAAGAAAGAATAGTGGTGAAAGGGCAATAAAAAGCCACATGACTGACAAAAGTAGGCATCTGCATATGAGAAATAGGAACATATTTTTCATATCTGAGAATATGCGAGTTTGTAATCAGCATTCCCTGCAGTTGTCACCATCCCATAAAGTGGATTGGAAAAGTATGCATGCTCACGTACTTTTCTTCATTTTAAAACAGAACAGACCCAAACTTAAAGGACATCTACTGCAAAGATGAAATACTGTATTAAAATGACACCTATGGAGCCTGGAACCTCTCAGGCTCATTTGCATACAGTCCTTCATCCTGGTTGTAGATACCCTTGTAGATGCATATGCATTCAGACCCTCTTTACACCAATACCCTTAAATAAAATCATGCATGTCCAATCACCTCTAAAAATCACATAATTGATGAAAATTGTACCTACTAGGGTTCACTGATGAATCCAAATGTATATCAATAAATCAATACTTTCATGGTGAAAACGGTTCAATACTAGGACAGCTTGACGTGCAATACTCTATGGCTGCGTCCACACATGGCGTTTACATTGCGTTTTGAAATGTAATATAAGAGCTGAGGAGATCTGACCAAGTACATAGCTGTGAACATTTACAAACATTAACTCTATGTTAACAAACCATGCATTAAGCTGTAAACACAATTTTCTCACCTTCTCAGCCGCTGTATTGCATTTCAAAACGAAATGTAAACGCCACATGTGGACGCAGCCTCCAGGGTCACACAGTACTACGTGGCCGAGCTGCTTATTCTGATGTCCTCAGGGGAGGTTATCGGCTCTAACTGCTAGGTTGCAATCACATGTTGCAGTTAAAACTACATGATAATCTATTTTGAGAAGCTTTTAGGTGCAGTTTCTCATCTTAAAACAGGAAATATATTAACTGCCATCTTACTGGCAGTGCCTGCAGGCATCTCTGGGGATCCGATCGGACCCCAGAGATGCCATAGCAACGATAGGCGCCCCCAAAACGGCTCCGATGACGTCACACACTCCATCTAACAGGCACTGCTGGCAGGCAGCCCTGGGATCCTGGTATCGAAGATGGCGTGGAGGGGCGATTGTGGGGGAGAGACCCCTAGAAGGCAGTATAAATGCCGCGGACACGCCCGCCATTGGAGCCCTTTACGATCGCAGGTGTTACACTGGGGTGTCGGCTGTTAATTGCAGCCAGCACCCGTGTATCTGATGCCGGGTCGGCTCTTTATGGAAAGACTAGAATATTAAATACAGTCACTGCAAAGCACAATTTATTACGCAGAAAACAAGCCCTTACACTGCCCTCTAGTTATAGATTTTTGAATGTGGGGATTGAAAAGTGGAAACACAAAAACTAAAAAGGGTCAAGTACTTAAAGGGGTTAATAATAGAATAGTGGGTTATCTAAACAGTCATCTCTGACCATTACACCCAGGCCTTGTCAATAGACCTTCTTTCCCTCTCTATCTTTAAACCCGCCCCAACTCTTAGCTATTAAGAACATTAGAGGTTAGGCATTTTTCCGTATGATAAATATAATTAAGAGACTCATCCCCTTTATATCTCTCCTCTCCGTTATGTCCCCCTACGCCTTAACTATTGTAATACAGATGTACTTTTGCTTCTCATTTATTCAGAAAGCTTATATGTACACAAAGCTTTTATTCATCTGTATTCATTGTTACACTGTACAATATTCTAATTATGTGACGCTCCCAACAAAGCTTTTATAATAAACCCCCCCAAATTTATTATTAATAGAATAGTGTACATACTGTATACTAAAAAAAGCACTGAATCAAATCAATTATGAATCATACATTTATACAGAAACACAGTTGGTAAAAATTTAGGGCAGAGGTTGAACATGCTAAAAGAATGGATCAAAATATTCAGGTCTACAACCTGACTTATGCCTGACGAGCCTTGTCCTACATTTCTGACAGGCTTGGAAGCTATCCTCAAGTTTGCATGCCTCCTGTTGGTAAACAGTGCTACTCAAGCAATTCTTTTCACCCTCAAAAATTGAGTCTTTGGACCCCCCACCTTCCAGGGTTCTGGGTGACTGCTTTCACAGTAAAAGCAAGTTGGTAGCAGTGGGTTGACTTTATAGGGTACTATTAATGGTTGATTTATTTAATTTAAAGGAGACTCACCCCTTCAAGCTGTTCTTTTCTTGCCAAGATGAAAGCTGTACGCAGTTCTCGTGCAGTTTCAGGTAGTTTACAATTTACAGCTGACCCCAAGTGCTCTTGCTCACTGGTGCTGGCAGATATGTTAGACTCTGATGCTGTATCTCCCCAACAGCCCTGTAATACAATGAACATACAGTATTGGTCCCATTTACAATCTAGAAATTTCGAGGAGGAGGAAAAAAAAAAAAAAAAAAAAAAAAAAAAAAATCAAACCAGCCCCCCCCCCGCCCCCCCATAACACACTTCTGAGTAAAGGTAAAATGTTATTTAAAATGGTTCTTAGAGCATGCGTCTGGCTGCAGAGATTTAAAGCACCAGTATGAACAATAATAAAATGCCACGTCCACTATCACTGGAGGAAAAAGGTGAAAGGCTGCATTCACACTGACATGTAGCCGCGCCGGGGGGAGCGCCGCTCACCCCCACCAATCTCCGTAGGAATATATGCCACACGCGTCGTATTTTGGCGAAAGATAGGACATGTCCCATCTTTCCATGGGCTACGGAACGGTAAGGCTCACACCCGTACGGCGCCCTGCGCCTATTGCCGGCTACGGGGGACGTATATAGGCTGTATACACATCAGCCGTATATATATATATATATATACATACATATATACACATACACACACATCCCCCATACGAGAGTGTGAATATAACCTTATCTGATAATCTGATTCCTGACTTCCAAGTTAATTTGTAAATCCAGTAAACTGTTTTTCTTCAAATTTAAAAAGCGTAATATCTACTTTGAAAATTTTTATTTTTTTCAAACTAGGATAAATCTTAGAGCAAAATCACATTTTAAAGTAAAGCAAATTTAGGGATAAATACCAATAAAGGGATCTGAAGAGTCTTTTCCAGGCGGTGTTCATCTTTATCCTGGTTGCTGTGCATTCTCTTTCCCACAAATAATTCTTCATCTCTTTGTTGCGCACCAATGCCAACATCTTTCTCCTCCGAATGGGCTCTTTTTCCAGGATTCACACTTGTATAAAGTTCTTCTGTCTTTGTAGCTTGCTCACTTGAAAGAGCGTCCTAAAGAATCATAACTGATTAACACTGCAACGCAAATCAAACAGTCTAATAAATAGTGAAATATTATTGTATTCCATAAGTTTTACTAGCCAAAGAAAAAGTTACCTGGCAGAAAAGTCCCTATTTTGTTTAAAGTATCCCTGCTGACAACAGGCTCTTTTCTGAAACCCCAGACAATAAATCTACCAATTTGTAATTAAATTTATCATTACACATCTAAGTATGTATGTTAGTATGAATGAATTTATAAACCTTAGAGAACCATTTTTAAAAAAAACTAGAAGCACAAGGATGTGCTGGAGTTGCCCTGGCAATGACACCCAGAAAATAGGCATAATTATGTCATTAACTGGTTCACGACCACCCACCGTCTATTCCCGGCGGGCGGCGGGTCCCACTGCATGGAGATGGTTCACGGGCTGAGCCCTCTCCATAGCCGGTAAGTCTTTGCTGCACATTCTCAAATGTCGCAAAAAATGACACCACCCATGGCTCCGTATAACAAAGTATAAAAAAAAAAAAGTTATTAGCACCAGAAGATGGCAAAACTTAAAAAAAAAAATTTTGTACAGCAGGTATTTTTGACCCCCTTAGATATCTTGACATCCATTTTTGGAATATTATGACGAAGTTTTTGTTTCAGTTTCTTAAAAGAATAGATAATTACAGAATTTCCTAGCGGTCTGTAACCTTTTTTTCTAGCTCCTTCCATACACATATATATACATATACATATATATATATATATATATATATATACATATATATATACACATATATATACACATATATATATACATATATATATACATATATATATACATATATATATACATATATATATATATATATATATATATATATATATATATATGCACTGGGTGAACAAAAAAAGAGGAATTGAAGGCATAAAATGTCTTGTACCGCAAAAGCACATGGTATTTAAATGTTTAACAGCCATCATCAGTGTCAGCAAGAGTCGGCAAAACATTAACCCTGTATGGAGACTTAAAAAGGAGGGCAAATTCCATACCTGCTAGTTTTAGACCTTGCTCATTGAGAAAATTGGGCGTTTCAGACATTAAGTATAAGCCATATATTTCATGAGGTAGTTGATTGGGGAGGGGAAAAAAAAATAGGCCAGAATGATTTAAATTGGCACACAAAACACTCCAAATCCAGGAAAGGATTATAGACCTGTTTTTGACTGTCTAAATATGTGCCAATAATTGTACCAAAAACAGGTCTAAAATCAATATAAATGTATTGAACCTGTCAGGAACCATAAGCCATACCCACATTAGGAGGGTAAAAGATAAGAAACCTTGCTCTAAGTGGCAACAACACTCTGCACCATTTTTGTATAATTAACATATTACAAAGCATCAAACTTATGCCCTCCACTGAGTCTAATGGCCACAGACTGTTTAGTTAGACAACTCATAGCTACTGAATTCAAGCCACAGTACACTGTGAAGAATGCAAAACATGGAGAAGCATAATGGTTATGGATATTTCTCATACTTTGGAGTTGGACCGATGTATTGCTTGCCAAGCACCATAGAATATAATTTGAATATATCAAAACATATTAGGTCATATTAGGTCATATTGCCTAAGGGCGATGCCACACGTGGAGCTTTTGGTCCGTTTTAGAGCATCTGTTTTTTGGCCGTTTACCATGCGTTTGGCTGCTTAGAACCTGTTTATCAGTTAAGATAACCAGAAAAAAAAAGGTCAAAAACAGTTTAAAAAGGCTTGCGGTTTCAAAACATGACTGAAAATGCAATTGAATGTGTTGTGCTCCTAGTGCAGTGTATATGGAAATAAATACGAGGAATGAGCTTTTTTTCCTCAGTTGTTTAAAACGGTTATTATGCGTTAACAACTGCAAAAATGTGGTGTATTTTTAGGATGATTTCCAGATTAGACACTTTATTGTGAAGTTAGTCAGAACTAAAAACAAATACTACACAGACAATTCCATTACATACCTCTTTGCTGGATTCTGTGATCTCCATCTTTAAGTCACAGGCAGAAATTGCTTCATCTTTATGTTCATTTGGTGGGGTTGTGATTTCTACCATCACATCTTCTTTCTTAAAACCCTCTAGCTCTGTAATATCCTGTGATGGTTTTGCAAATTCTGACTTGACTTGTAGTTCAGAGCTTTTCGATTTTGATTGCGTTTCACTTTCGTCCTTTAATACAAGTAAAATACTTCTTATAATCATGAAAATAACTGTAGTGAAAATTAAGATGGAAAGTTAGTAAAACGTCTTACCTCACTTACGCCTGGCGTTACAATAGTGCGAACAGGATTATGGTTCACTACAACGGAAAGAAGATAAAATGGCACTTTTTCCAATATCTTTATTTGTTTTCAGTGAAAATCAACAGTCATAAAATTTGCCATAAGTTGTTGCATACTCAGCTGGTAATCTTTGGACAGCATGTTGTGACAGTAAAAATAACCATGCTCACTCTCTTCAGTGCTGTTTGGGCTTTCAGAACGAAACACTGGTTTTCCATACTGAACTTTCACAAGACATTTTTAATTAAACCATTTATGCAGATCCTCATACAATATTAAAAAAAACAAAAAAAAAACAAACAAACTAAAATGATTCTGCTGGTCAGTATTATTAATATTTAAAGTTTTGCTAGTAGCAAAATAAAAAAATAAAACCTTATTATAACAATGAAAATGCCAGGATGTTACAGACAATGTGCTGAAAAATGCCACCTCGGTTTATACAAGAGTACATAAAAAAAAAAAAAAATTTACATACTCACCTTCTACATCTTGTTGCAAGATAAAGTTGAGACTGTATAAAGTGAAATACCACAATACACACCACTCAGGCTACTAATATAATATATGTGTATTGGTCACTCTAGGTTCTGGTGATTGTAGATTTTTTTAAAAAAATCTATTTTTTGTAGTGTTATTCACATTATAATTTTAAAGAGAATAAATAAAGATAACATTTTTATATACACACAAGTGTTCTGTCTTGACCAATGGGTCGCAGGGAGGCCATTTTTATAAAATTACCCAGAAATAAATGTGGAACCAGTCAAAATACTGTATATACCGGCATATAAAACGACTTTTGAAGACTGAAAAATCTTCAGTCTGGTCTGGGGTCGTCTTATACGCCGGTAATGTTTCTTCTCACCTTTCTCGCGATCCACTGAAGCTCCGCTGCTACACTCCGGCCGCCGGTGACAGCTCCGTGGGTGCCGGCGTCGCAGAGAATATGACGTCGGCACGCGGCTGACGTCTTATTCTGTGAGCCGCCAGCGCTCAATGAGCTGTCACCGCCGGCCGGAGTGTAGCAGCGGAGCTTCGGTGGATCGCGGGAAAGGTGAGAAGCTGTTGTATTAATTTAATGCCGGAATATACAGTACATTCCTCCCTATTTTTTTTCCATGTCTCTATCTCCTGATTTTTCTCTTTCATTTTCTATCTTCCTGTCTGTAGGTCAGACACTACTCGATAACAACTTTGCTCTTTAGTACTTGGCAGATTAGCAGATTGGAGGTGTGGGTATTGTGTCCAATGAAGGTCCACAAAAGGTCAATGGTTTCATATGGAAGACAGATGAATGTATATTACTCGGCGCATCTTGTTAATAATCACGTGAATAATCTCTTTGAAGGAAATCTGAGCCATGGCTTGTACATCCAACAACAAAAAAAATTATACTTTTTACTTTCAGATGTAAAACTTCATTATTAATGTACATTACTTCTTGTGCTGTAACTGTAGTTTCAAAGAATTATTGTTAGGAAGATAAGCCTTATTACCGGTGTTTTGTATGCGTTCGAAAAGGGGTAGTCTTATACGGCGAATATATCTTAAACTCTATATTTTAACAGGAAAGTAGGGGGGGGTCGTCTTATACAATGGAATATACGCTTCTGTTATATATCCACGCTTCTGTTTTTGGAAGATACTTTGGCAATGGCATTAATTAATGCAAATAATATTACACAGTATTCTCGTGGTCTTGGATTTTACGGATTTCTTTGTACGCCCCAAATGACATGTCTACTTATTCTTTGGGTGGGCACGATTACGGGGATACCAAATTTGTATAGGTTTTATAATGTTTTCATACATTTACAAAAATTAAAACCTCTTGTACAAAAAAATTATGGGGATTTTGCCGTCTTCTGGCTGTAATAACTTTTTTATACTTTGGTGTACGGAGCTGTGGGTGGTGTCATTTTTTTGCGGATTTTGATTATGTTTACAATGTTATCATTTTTAGGACGGTGTGACCTTTTCATCACTTTTCATAGAATTTGTATTTTTTTTTTTAAAAAAGTGGCATTTTCGACTTTGGGCGCGATTTTCCGTTACGGGGCTAAGCACACTGAAAAACAGTTATCATATTTTTATAGATCGGGCATTTTCTGATGCGGCAATACCTAATGTGTTTATGATTTTTACTGTTTATTTATATTTACATCAGTTCTAGGGAAAGGGGGGTGATTTGAGTTTTTAGGTTTTGTTATTTATTTATTTTTTAACTTTTTTATTTTTCAGACTCCCTAGGGTACTTTAACCCTAGTTTGTCTGTATGATCGTATCATATACTGCCATACTACAGTATACGGGGATTTTACTCCTCACACATTACAATGTGCTAGTAGCACATTGAAATGCATGGGTTAACCCGAAGTAGCCTCGGGTCTTCGGAAGACCCGAGGCTACCATGGCGACGGATTGCCTCTCCCCGATGACATCACGGTTAGAGACTGTCCACTCATGAATAAGCTGGACAGCTTGAATATGATTATGACTTATTGGACATCTCACAGGTCATTTGCATACAGCTTTAGGACCTCATTGTTTAAGTTTACAGGCATGAAGAGAGACAATGCAGGGATAAAGGCAATGCCTTCTAATGGCAGTTTAGGGGGTTAATATTCCTGACGGGTCCTCTTTAAGAATGAAACAAATGTTTTTCCCCATAACCTGTGATATTTTTTTCTCTCCAGAGTCCGCCATAACAACCTGATGCGGCAGAGAGTTCCATAGTCTCACTGGTCTTATAGTAAAGAACCTTTGTCTATGTTGATGGTAGAATCTCCTCTCCTCTAGGCGTAGAGGATGCCCCCTTGTCCTGGTCACAGGCCTAGGTATAAAAAGATCCTGTACTGCCCGTTCAGATATTTGTACATTGTAATGAGGTCTCCCCTCAGTTGTCTTTTTTCTAAAATAATAATAACTAAATAAGTATTACTCCCCTATTCCCCTAACAATATTGGTTGCTCTCCTCTGCACCCGTTTCTGTTCTACTATGTCCTTTTTATACACTGGTGCCCAAAACTGTACACAATATTCCATGTGTGGTCTGAACAGTGATATGCATAAGGGAAAAACTGTCATTATCATGAGACTCTATTCCTCTCTTGATACATCCCATAATTTAGAAGCAGCTGCCGCCTGGCTCTGGTCACTAAAATTAAGTTAACCCATTCACTAATATCCCCAAGTATTTTTCAGCTCCAGTTTTACCAAGTAATTGACTGTTTAGAACATAATTATACATTTTGTTTCCATGTCTCAAGTGCACAACTTTACATTTAACTACATTAACCATTTCTCTACCCACTCCTCAAGCCTCCACAAAGCTCTCTGTAATGCTAAACTATTGACCTCAGAATTAATTACTTAACACAGCTTAGTATCATCTGCAAATATTGAAACTCGACTCCGTAAACCCACTACAAGGTCATTAACCCCTTCCCGACGGGCGCCGGGTCCCGGTGCATGGAGAGGGCTATAGTAAAATAGTAAAAAGTAAAAATAAAAAAAAAAAAGTTGAAAAAAAAATTATAAAAAAACCTAAAAATTCAAATCACCCCCCTTTCCCTAGAACGGATATAAAATATAAATAACCCCTTAACGCTCTGCGCCGTAGCTCTACGGCGCAGAGGTATAAGGAGTGTATGAAGAGGGCTCACGGGCTGAGTCCTCTTCATACAAAGGTGGGGGTTTTTGCATATTGCAGAAAACCCCCACTGCTAATAACCGCGGTCGGTGCTTGCAACCCCTCCGTTGCCGCTGGCAAAGTCGCCGGCGGCATTTAAAAGACGGCTGCGCGAGGGCGCCGCCATCTTTGTTACGATCGCCGTGCCCCCGAACGTCATCAGGGGGCAGCGATCGGTTGCCATGGTAGCCTCGTTTCTTCGTTTGACCCGGTTGCCATGGTAGCCTCGTTTCTTCGTTTGACCCGAGGATACATGGCTTCTGCATATCCATTACAATGAGCCTGTGGCTCATTGTAATGTATAGTGTGCAGAAATGCCATATACTGCGATACAGAAGTATTGCAATATATGGTAGGTCTGACCATCTAGGATTAATGTACCCTAGATGGTCTAAAAAATAGTGGAAAAAAAAAAAAAAAAAAGTTTAAAAAATAAAAAAAATTATTAAAATATTAAAAATTCAAATCACCCCCCTTTCCCTAGAACGGATATAAAACATAATAAACAGTAAAAATCAGACGCATTAGGTATCAGGCTAAAACGCCTGATCTATCAAAATATAAAAACTGTTACGGCCGGCGGTGACCTCCGAGACGGGAAATGGCGCCCAAATGTCCGAAATGCAACTTTTACACCTTTTTACATCACATAAAAAAATTGAATAAAAAATTATCAATATGTCGCACAGACCTCAAAATGGTTATCAATGAAAACTTTGGCTCATTTCGCAAAAAATGACACCTCACACAGCTCCGTGCGCCAAAGTATGAAAAAGTTATTAGCTTCAGAAGATGGCAAAAAATTTTTTTTCTTTTTTGTACACATTCGTTTAATTTTTGAAAATGTATTAAAACACAATAAAACCTTTATAAAAATTTGGTATCACCGCGATCGCACCGAACCAAAGAATAAAGCTGAGGTGTTATTTTGAGTGCACAGTCAAAGTCGTAAAAACTGAGCCCACAAGAACGTGATGTACGTGCGTTTTTTAAAAATTTTTTCCACATTTGGAATTTTTTTCAGCTTCGCAGTACACGGCATGTTAAAATAAATAACATTACAGGAAAGTTACATTTGTTACACACAAAATAAGCCCTCACACAGGTCTGTACACGTAAAAATGAAAAAGTTATGGATTTTTGAAGGTGGAGAGCGAGAAATGAGCGAAAAAACCCTGCGTCCTTAAGGGGATAAACAGTAAAAATCATAAACACATTAGGTATCGCCGCCTCCGAAAATGCCCGATCAAAATATACTAAAGTTTTTTCAATGCGTTTAACCCCGTAACGGAAAATAGCGTCCAAAGTCGAAAATGGCATTTTTTTGCCATTTTGAAAAATATAAAAAAAAAATCATAAAGAGTGATCAAAAGGTCGCACAGTCCCAAAAATTATAGCAATGAAAACGCCATCAAAATTCGCAAAAAAATGACACTACCCACAGCTCCGTACACCAAAGTATGAAAAAGTTGTTGGCGCCAGAAGATAAAAAAAAAAAAATATTTTGTACAAGATTTTTTATTTTTTTAAATGTATGAAAACATTATAAAACCTATACAAATTTGGTATCCACGTGATCGTACCGACCCAAAGAATAAAGTAAACATGTCAATTGGGAAGCAGAGTGAAGGGGTTAATAAAAATATTAAAAAGAAGTGGCCCCAATACTGTTCCCAGAGGTACTCCACTGGTAACGTCAACCCAATCTGAGAATGTGCCATTAACCCCTTCCCGACATTTGACGTAATAGTACTGCATGGTGGGAGGTGCGTTCCCGCAAAATGCAGTACTATTACATCAAACTTCTGGCCCCGGCTCCTGAACAAAGTCGGGGCCAGAAGCTGCGGGTGTCGGCTATATGTTATAGCCGACACCTGCCTCTAACACCCGCGATCGGAGATTTCTCCGATCGCGGGTGTTAACCCCTAACACGCCGCGACCGCGGCGTGTCAGGGGCATTTAACCGGGAATCGGACCCCCCCACGGCGCTTACCGGGGGGGGGGGGGGGGGGTCCGATCGCAGCCCCGGGACTGCCAGTGCCCGGGGCTGCTCGAACCTCCTTCGGGAGCCTTCTGGCAGGACCCAGCTGTAACACACTGAGCATGAGCAACTTGCTCAGTGTGTTACATTACACAGTGTAATACATCTGTCTCACGGTCCGTCTCACAGTGCTTAGTTCATACAGAACCCAGGGTGTTTTTTTTGGTCTATAATCCTGCAACAACTGAGGTTTCGACCAAAGTAAGCCTTTCGAGAAAGCATAATGATCATTTTTTGGAGATCACCTGGCACCCAAATTTCCTAAGAATATGGAGTATGTTCAAAGTGCGATTGGCTACCTATTCCTGAGACTCATCCACAACCAGAAAGTTGTCCAGATATGGAGAATGATCCTGTACTCACTGAGATTTCAAGGAGGAGTGCCTTGAAGTGAATATCATGGTTGGCAAACTTTATTTTGTGCACCCCAAATTGTTCTATTTTTAACATTTGACTTTTTAACAGTTTAAAATCTATGTTTGTCCTGAAAGAAAGAGATTTGAGTAGCAGCATTTACACGTGGTGTTAACAACTCACTTTCATCATGTTTATGTAAACATTTAAACATAATTTGTGAAAAATTGTTAACATGATGGAAACGCAATTTTAATGCAACACGTGAACACAGAAACTGAATAAATATGAATGCCACACTTGCAATTTTTACATTTGCAATAATTTGAGTATGTGGATGTAACATTTAAAAATTAGTAGAAGTTCAAGGGCTACGATAACTTACAGTGGCTTGCAAAAGTCAACAAATCTTATCACAAGTGACTATTAACTGCTTGAAGACAGGACAAGATAAGTCAATGCACAATGCTGCAAACTCCCATTGCTAATACCTATGATCGGTGCTAGCAGATGTGCAAAATCCGCATACCCTCCCATATTGAGTACAGGTGGTCCCCTACTTAAGCACACCCGACTTACAGACAACCCATAGTTACAGACAGACCCCTCTGACCTCTGGTGAAGCTTTCTGAATGCTTTACTATAGTCCCAGACAGCAATAATCAGCTGTAAAGTGTCTGCAATGAAGCTTTATTCATAATCCTTGGTCCCATTACAGCAAAAAATGTTTAAACTCCAGTTGTCACTGGGGCCAAATTTTTTTTTGTCTGGGTCTACCATTATAAAATAAACAGTTTCGACTTGCATACAAATTCAACTTAAGAACAAACCTCCAGACCCTATCTTGTACGTAACCCGGGGACTGCCTGTATATGGTAGGATCAAACAGACAACCTAGGGTTTAAGTATTCTAGAAAGGCCCAAAAATATAAAAACAACCCCTAAAAATTCAAATCACCCCACCCCCTTTCGCTACAACTGATATAAACAATAAAAATCCTAAACACGTAAGGTATTGCCGCATTCCAAAATGTCCAATCTATCAAAATATGTTAATAGTTACCGTATTCCCGGCGTTTAACCCTGTGACAGAAAATAGCCCCCAAAGTTGAAAATGCCACTTTTTAGCCATTTTGCAAAATATAAGAAATTCAATAAAACGTGATTAAAATGCCGTACAGTCCTCAAAATTGTAACAATTAAAAACACCATTAAAAGTCACAAAATTACACCAGCCACAGCTCCATACACTGAAGTATAAAAAAAAGTTATAAGCACCAGAAGATGGCAAAATGAAGAATTTTTTTTGTACAGGTGGTTTTAATTTTTGTAAATGCATGAAAACATTTTAAAACCTATACAAATATGGCATCTCTGTGATCGTACCGACAAAGAATAAAGTAGAAATGTCATTTATGGTGCACAGTGAAAGCTGTAAAATCTAAGCCCACAACAAAATGGTGCAAATGCGGTTTTTCATCATTTTCACTGCATTAACAATTTTTCTCCCGCTTTCCAGTATACGGCATGGAATATTAAATACCGTCACTATGAATTGCAATTTGTTACGCAGAAAACAAGCCCTCATACATCTCTTTATATGGAAAAATAAAAAAAAGTGATAGATTTTTGAAGGTGGGCCTGGTTGTTAACCCCTTAACGCCGAAGCCACTTTTCACCTTCCAGACACGCCCATTTTTTCAAATCTGCCCTGTGTCACTATAAGTTGTTATAACTTCGGAATGCTTTAACATATCTAAGTGATTTTAAAATTGTTTTCTCGTGACACTTTGTACTTCATGTTAGTTGAAAAATTTTGCATTTATTTATGAGAAAATCAGATATTTGGTGAAAATTTGGAAAAATTCTCGATTTTCAAACTTCAAAATGTTCTACTTTTTCCATACATAGTCATAACCGCAAAAATACTTAATAACTAACATTCACAGAATGTCTACTTTATGTGGACATGGTTTTTTTATGCATACTCTTATTTTTGTAGTATGTTATGGGGCTTTGAAAGTTAGGTGCGATTTTTCACATTTTCATTAATAACGCAAAATCCATCTATTGAGGGACCTACTCAGGTTTCAAATCACTTTGAGAGGCCTAAATAAAAGTAATACCCCATAAATTACCCCATTATAGAAACTACATCCCTCAACGTACGTAAAACTACTTTTATGAAGTTTGTAAACCCTTTAATTGTTTTACAGGGGTTAAAACAAAATCGGATGCCATTTTTAAAGTAAAATTTTTTTGGCTAAATTAATGTGTTTTTCAAAAAATGTACAAATTTTCAGTGGATAAAATTCCAAAACGCTCCACAAAATTTGATACCCAATTCCTCCTGTGTATAACAATACCCCATATGTAGTGGTAACCTGCTGCATGGGCACACGCCTGGGCTTCGAAGGGAAGCTGCGCCATTCAGAGCAGATCATGCATTGTCACTTTTTATTGGCAATTTGGACAATTATAGGGCTTATTTTTTGAGACATGAGATGCACTTTACAAATATTTCATTTTAGTGGGTCATTAGCTTATTGATGAGATTTTATTAACTCTTGAATGTATGCGTGAAAAGAAAATAGTCAATTTCGGTTTACTTTCTTTTCGTATTTTTTTGGGTTCGTACCCCGTACACTAAAAATACTATATTATCTTTATTCTACAGATCACTACGATTACAGGGATACCTCATTTATATAGTTTTTCATTTATTTTTACAATTTTATGGGATAAAAACTAATATAGAGGACATCTCATTTGTTTTTGCATCGCCATCTTTTTGGAGACGTAACTTTAATATTTTTTTGTTGACAGAGCTAGTTTAGGGCTTATTTTTTACGTGTTGAGTTGTTCTTTTCAGTGGTACCATTTTGGCGCACATTACTTTTTTTGATCCCTTTTTAGAACATTTTTGTGCAGAGATTTTATGAAAAATGTACATTTTTTGGCGTGTTTTTCGGGTTTTGTTTTTACGGCGTTCACCGAGCGGGTCCAATAATGTTTCTGAGTTATTGTACAGATTGTTACAGACGCGGTAATACCAAATATGTGGGGGTTTTTGGCGAATTTGTGTTTTTTTCACTTCATTGCATGTGTATAGGGAATATTTGTGTTTAGGGGACTTTAACTTTAATTCTTTTTATTAAAAAATGTTTTTATTTAATGTTTTTAACTTTTTTTATTTACTTTTACATGTAAGCTTGAACAAGCGATCCACTGATCACTTGTTCAAGCTATTCTTCACCTTACACAGTGTAATACAGGTGTATTACACTGTGTAATGTAACACCCTGAGCATGCTGCGCATACTTAGTGTGTTATAGCCGGGTCCTGCCAGAAGGCAGGGACCCGGCACACAGAAGAGGATCGCGCAGCCCCGGGCACTGGCAGTCTGGCAGATTCACTTTAAATGCCCCTAACACGCCGCGGTCAGCGCGACCGCAGCGTGTTAGGGGTTAACACCCACAATCAGTGAAATCTCTGATCGCGGGTGTTAGAGGCGGGTGTCGGCTATAACATATAGCTGACACACGCAGCTTCTGGCGCTGGCTCCGTTCAGGAGCCGGTGCCAGAAGCATGACGGAATAGTACTGCATTTTGCGGGAACGCACCTCCCGCCATGCAGTACTATTACGTCAAATGTCGGGAAGGGGTTAAGGGTTTTGACAAAATAGGGGAACTTAAGCAAGTTTCTGATATATAAGCCTTTTCAAATCTCTTTGAAACGTTTTATGTAAATGTTTTGTAAACTGATTTGTTAACCTTCTAAACATCCTAAAATAAAAGGATGTTTTAAAAATAATTATAACATACATTTACAACCAGATAAAATATGTTAGAAAAAGATAACAAAAAAAAAAAAAAGTTATTACCACAAAGTGATGCATGTCAGAAAATATGGCTTTGTCCTTAACCCCTTACTGACACTTGCCCTACTAGAACGGCACCGGGTCCCGATGCATGGAGAGGGCTCACGGGCTGAGCCCTCTCCATAGCCGCTAAGTCTTTGCTGCATATTGCAGCAAAGACTTACCAGTAACACCCGCTTTCAGTGCTAGCATCTTGCCGCGGATTGTCGCTCCCCTTTACGTCATCGGGGAGCGGTGATCCATCAGCCTTGCGTCTTCCAAAGACCAGAGGCTGTCTTGTTTTAACCCCTTCATTACAATATGCTATCAGCACATTGTAATGAGTGAAGAGGAAAAGCCCCATATACTGTAGTATGGCAGTATATGATAGGATCGATCAGACAACCTAGGGCTAAAGTACCTTAGGGAGTCTGAAAAATAATGAAAGTAAAAATAAAAAAAAGTTTAACTAAAAAACATTAAAATTCAAAAAACACCCCCCCTTTCCCTAGAACTGATATAAATATTATTAAAATGCCCAATCAAAATATAATAACATTTTCACTGCGTTTAACCCCGTAATGGAAAAAGTCCAAAATGTCATTTTGAAAAATATATATATAAAAAAAAATCTATTAAAAAGTGATCAAAAGTTTGCACAGTCCTAAAATTGACAGCAATGAAAATGGCATCAAAAGTCACACAAAAAATGACACCACCCACAGCTCTGTACAGCAAAGATGGCAAAATCAAAATAAATATTTTTGTAGAGGTGGTTTTAATTTTTGTAAATGTATGAAAACATAAATCCTACACAAATTTGGTATCGCCGTGATCGCAACGACCCAAAGAATAAAGTAGACATGTAATTTGTGGTGCACAGTAAAAGCTGTAAAATCCACGCCCATAAGAATACGGTGCAAATGCGGTTTTTCACCATTTTCACTGCATTTGGAATTATTTCCCGCTTCCTGGTGCACGGCATAGAATATTAAATACTGTCACTATGAAGTGCAATTTGTTACGCAGAAAATAAGGGATCACACAGCTCTGTACGAAAAATAAAAAAGTTAGGGATTTTTGAAGGTGGGGAGTGAAAAATAAATGGAAAAAAAAAAAAAAAAAGGCCAGTTCATTAAGGAGTTAAGCTGAAAAAGCCCTCTGTCCCTAAGGTGTTAATCACAACCACTTACCTGTTTTGTTTGTGTATAAATTCAAATGACAGTTTTTTAACCAACTAACTAATTCAGAAGGAAGATATGCATTAAGATATACTATTAAGGTAAACTGACTCCACAAGCAGGAAATGCATCATATAAGTATAGAATATACAGGGTAGGACTGGGATGCCTAGGGTCCACCTGTAAATTCCATTATGGGGGATTAACTTTAAACCACTACATGAAAATATTACCAGACACATAAGGAAATTCCTAAAATGTAGCAAACTACTTGCAGTAGCAATAATCTGCTTTCTAGCTGTTGTCAGTATCCTGCTTACGGTCTGTTCCCTTGACTATATGCCTCAGAGACATGAATATATACCCATATAGTAAGAGACTTCTGCCATTCACTGCTCATGTTGGGGGCCCACCGGTGGATCAACCTGTGGGCCAATCGAAGCCTGAGAATATAACAATCATTTACACATTTCTCTTGCTGTAACTTTTCTTCTTTATGAACAGCAGAGATATAGCAGATATGAAATAAAAAGGGGAAGATGCCTAACAATACCACGACAGCTACATTACCTTCAGAAGTCAAGTCGATTGCTGTGGTTCAGCCTCCGGAATCTCTTCCCACTAAGACTTTATCAGTGAGAGAAGTTGTAGCTAGCCTCTAAATAGCAATGTCTGCTATTCCATTTGATGGTTATCCATGTAATACATGGAATATTAAAGACTGTAACAGCTAACAAAATTCCACAAAAAACATTTCCGCTCACCTTTTTGAGCAGGTTGTGGTGTACTGGTCTTCATTCGAACTTCATTCTCTTTCTTATGTGCCTTAACGGGCTTATGGGAATATTTCCTGTGTGGCGTTTCTGAGTTATTGCCTCGGTATCGTGAAGATTCTCCATGTTCTCTCTGGTAGCCACCACGGTAATAGGATTCCTTATGATATCCACCATCATGACGACACCCTCTGTTGAATGCAGGTTCTCTATGCTCCCGATATTCATTATACATTTGATTTTCCTCATAGTACTCAGGGTAAGAGTGCTCTTGATATTCCACAAATTGATTGTCATTAAAATTTCTATCATTGCATGAGTTTTCATGATATGGTCCATAGCCATCATGCTCTCTGGGGAACAAAATATAGTGATTAACTGAAGTATTACCATTTTTTTAAACTACATATATGGAGTCATGCACATGCATAATTTGTGGCCAGATCACAACAACCAAAAGGTCTATGGTACCTGATTACGGTCTCACCACACCGTGACCTAGCTGAGCAGCTTTCTATGGAGAGGGGAGGGGTGAGGAACACTCACCACTGCTCCCTCGTGCTCGCCAGTTTTACGGCCCAGGAAAGCACACCACCATGTTAATAAGGCACAAGTTGGTGAATTCTCCATCCCTTACCTGCGATCATGGTAGCCTCCTCTGTATGGTCGGGGGCGGTGATTTCGAGATGGTGGAATCTTAAAAGTAAACATAAGGCAAAACAAAAAACATTGGCATTACTATAAATCGCTCCAGTTACACAGAGAAAATTTGGTGGAAGCGGAGAAGACAGAACACAATAGGCTTTCTTAAATAGGTCCTGGTAGCAGAGGGGGGGAGGAATATTTTTTTGCTAACCTATTCGGGCAACTCAGGGAGCTACAGCTAGTGAGCTTATATTGTTCACGTTGTGGTGCATGCACTGTATCTCACCATGCCATGAATGCCCATGCAGCAAATTAGAGAAGGTCCTATTCCCATCCGGAATTTCTCCAGGACGGTCATTTTCAATGAACACATGGCCCGTAACCTGAGGCCTGCAAATTGGACATTGTTGTGTACATGTAGCTGTACTTTTTAAATTGGTTAAAAAGATAAAATAGGTTCTATGCTAAACAAGACCCACCACAATTTAAAATACGCCTTAGGCCAAGTTTACACTAGATTCAGGGCTTTCCATTACAATCTCTGTAGAACCTAACAGAGATTATAATCGGAAGGTGTTCTGTTTACCATTGCAGTTAAGAATTAAGGAAGTGGGACCGAGGGCTACACACAGTTTGTACAAACAGAGCATTTGTTGCATATGTGCCAATATACAGGCAGTCCCCGGGTTACGTACAAGATAGGTTCTGTAGGTTCGTTCTTAAGTTGAATTTGTTTGCAAGTCGAAACTGTATATTTTATAATTGCAAGTCCAGACAAAATTTTTTTGGTCTCTGCGACAATTGGGATTTAAAAATGTTGGATTGTCATAAGAACCAGGATTAACAATAAAGCTTAAATTGCAGACACCTTTAGTAACTGTTATAGCTGTTTATTGTAATCTGGGGCTAAAGTACAGTAAATTACCAGAGGTCCGGTTGTAACTAGGGGTTGTCTGTAAGTCGGGTGTTCTTAAGTAGGGGACCACCTGTACAGGAAAGCCCGAGACTCCCAGGCATGTCATTTAACACAATCTGTATATATCGGTGAAATATGACCGATCTGACCCCAGAGGGTGGCTAAAAATTTTTCTTGAAAAAAATAAATAAATCAGTAAAAAGTTTCACACTTTTCTGTACGGGTATTTGTTTGCTTTATTTATTTTTATTATGTTGTAACCGTTTCTCTGTCTGGAAGTTTTGTAATGTTATCTGTTTAAAGTTTTGCCATTTACAAATAAAAAACAGTAATTACTGCATAAAAATTAACCCTCAACAAACCATATATTTTCTGAAAGCAAACACTTGACCCATTTTCAAATTTGCATTAATCCCTTAACGCCCTTCTTTTTTTGTTAATTTCAATTTCTCACTCCCCACGTTCAAAAATGATTTTTTTTTATTTTTACAAGTAAAGAGCTGTGATGGCATGTTTTCTGTGTAAGAAATTGCACTTCATAGAGATGGTATTTAATATTTCATTTTTTTAAATTTCTCCATCTTCTGGCGCTAATAACTTTTTCATACTTTGATGTACGGAACTCTGGGTGGTGTCATTTTTTGTGAATTTTAATGATGTTTTCAATGCTACCATTTTTAGAACTGTACGACCTTTTGATCACTTTATGATTTTTTTTTTATTTTGCAAAATTCAAAAAAAGTGCCATTTTCGACCTAGGGTGCCATTTTCCGTCAGAGTTAAACGTAGTGAAAAACTGTTAATATATTATGATAGATCGGGCATTTTCGGATGCAGTGATACTTAATGTGTAAGATTTTGACTATTTATATGACTTCTGAGGAAAGGGGGGAGGGTTATCTCAATTTTTATGTTTTTTTACCTTTTTATTTTTTCTATTTTTGCAGACCCCTACGGTACTTTAACCCTAGGTTGTCTAATTGATCCTGCCATACTACAGTATTTTCCTCCTCATTCATTACTATGTGCAATTAGCAACTGATCGCCACCCCTGATGACGTCATGGGGAGCGATGATCGTCACCCATGTGCCGCCATCTTTTGAAGCCGCCAGCAGTGATGAACGGTATAACACCCGTGATCGGTGCAAGCGGGTTTTACCGGTAAGTTTTTGCTGCAATACGCTCAGCCCATGAGCCCTCTCCATGCACCCGCACCTGAGGGGCGCCATACACTATTATGGCACGCGTCAGGAAGGGGTTAAGGAGTTTATAGACAAGGGCACCTTCATGCAATTTTTGATTGAATTTTAATATCTTTATAATAAAGTAAATAAAATTAAATGGCAAAAAAGTGTCTCAAAACAGAAATTTGAACAGAATGAACATATGTAGAAGACATACATTTTTTTAAAAACTCATGAAAGTAGAGGTGTAAGCATAACGTATTAAAAAATACAGTAACATTTTATTAATGCGCACAACCACCTTTATGCAGCTTTGCAGCAAACTGGGATAAAATTGAAAAATCTTCATACTGCTAATGTAAAGAATGTGTACTTTCATAAAAATAGTGAGATGTGAGGAGTTCACCAAAATATTTAGCAAAGCGAACGTTAAATTAAAAACATGCAGAGGCTCTGCTCTCTCTGAGATCAAGCGAAGCAACCAAAGTATAGTCTGTGAGTGCTTCTATCTAATGTCCCCATCTAAATCACAGCGATCTGGAGGGTCTGGCAGTGCTGGAGCCTCCTGACCTCCGCTCTAGAAGATGTAGGCAGTTTTTAGCAAGATTTTCTCTTTCCCAAAAGAATATATAGTCTGAAAAATACAATAACTGGACACATAATTTAACCTGTTAACGCTCAGCGTCCGATATATCGGACGCTGAGCCCATGCCGGTTCAGCTCAAGATCTGAGCCGAACCGGCATCGGGAAACACGGGGTGCCGGCTGTGACTGATAGCCGGCACCCCAGTGTAACACAGCGCGTCCGCGGCATCTAACATGCCTCTGGGGGGTCTTTCCCCCACGATCGCCCCCCCCCCCCGAACCGTTTTTGGGGGGCGCCGATCGTTGCTGCAAGAGTTACCTGCAAGAATTGCCGGTAAGATGGCATCTGTGACGTCATCTTACTGGCACAGTGCCAGCCTATGCAAGTGTATAGGCTGACACTGATAATACTCTGCAATACATGAGTATTGCAGAATATTATCATGAACAAGCAATCAGAGGATTTCTTGTTCATGTCCCATGGTATAAAAGTGAAAAAGTAAAAAAAAAAAATGTTATTCAATAAAAAAAATAAAGTAATAAATCACTAAAAATGCCCAAAAACCCCAAAACATATAAAAGAGACATATAACTAAAAAAAGTCTAAATCATAACACAAACCCCACATATATAGTATCACCGCGTCCGTAACAACCCGTAGAATAAAAGTAAATAATTATTGAACCCCCACGATAAACGCCGTAAAAAAAAACTGCTATAAACCTTCCAAAAATTATGATTTTTAGCTATTCAATCCCACAAAAAATGCTATAAAATGTGATCAAAAAACCATGTGTACTCCGACATGATACTGGTGCAAAGTACAACATGTCCCGCAAAAAATAAGCCATCAACCAGCTCCGTAGCCAAAAAAGTAACAATGTTATGCCACTTGGAAGACGGCAATACATAAATGATAGATTTTTCCCCAAAAAATAAAAAATCCAGTACAGAATTGATGCTTTTCTACTCCTGCCCTCAAAAAAAGTTCCTAAATTTTCAACAATAGGTGATACCAACCCCAAAATGGTAACAATGGAAAAAGCATCTCATCGCGCAAAAAAAATGGCATCACATGGCCCCAATAACGCAAAAGCGAAAATTTTATAACCTTCAAAAGGGGCCAATGAGGAAACTAAAATCCTGGCAGCTGCAGGGCTCTCCTTCCCTTCTGCGTCTCCCTGTGCGCCCATAAAACAAGTAATGGACACATGTGAGGGGGTCTTTGTACTCAGGAGAAATTGCAGAACAAATTGTATGGTGGGTTTTCTCTTTTTATATTTTGGAAATGTGTAAATTTTAGTGCTAAATGAACGTATAAGGGAACAATTTGACCATTCTAAATTTCACCTCCATTTTGATTCAATTACTATGAAGATCTCAAGGGGTTAACAATCTTCGTAAAAGCGGTTTCTGATAGCTTGAGGGGTGCAGATTTGAAAATGGGTTGGTTATATAGGGGGTTTTGATGCTAAATATGTAAAATTTCATTCAAAACTGTATTTATCCCCAAAATAGTCAATTCTGAAAATCCGGAAAAGCGATATTCTTTTTGTAAGCCGCGTGACATCAAAATAAATTATCCAGACATTTCAGAAATTATGAAAATGTAAAGTAGACAAATGGGAAATGTTATTCAGCAACTTATTTAGGTGGTAAATCTATCTGCCTGAAAACGCAATGATTTTGAATTTCGAAAATGGCAAATTTTTCAAAAAATTTATCATATTTTCTTTTTTTTTGTAAATAAACGCAAAACTTATCAGCCAAAATTTACCACTAAAATGAAGTACAACATGTGGGGAAAAAAACTATCTCAGAATCGCTTTGATAAGTAACAGTGTTCAAAAGTTATAACCATATAAAGTGACGCAGGCCAGAATCCAAAAAATCGGGCTGAGCCTTAAGCTACAAAATGTCTGCGTCCTTAAGGGGTTAATGTTGCTGACAAAGGCTTCTATGCTGCTGAGTCAAAGCCTAAAATCAAAACATAAGCCTCATCAGTTAATAGACTATCAAAGCATGAAGAGCTAACTCATTAGGACATACCCTCATTATGTTAGTAGGTTAAAGGGGTTGCCCGGGATTTGAAATGTAAAATAAAAACAAACCATTTTTACTCACCTGCTCTGGGAGCTTCAGGCTATAGGAGGCACACTACAGTGGTCAGGATAGCAGAGCTGGCTTTTGTAAACTTAGACCCAGCAGTGATGTGAAGCACCACAGGTGAACGAGAGCGTTTCAGCAGGCAAATATAGGTGGTCTATTGCTTTTATGGTCCACTAAGACATACAGTGGGTATGGAAAGAAGTCAGGGCTCTGACTGGGACAGATAAAAATGGTCACAGAGTTGTTTTGAAGCCACAGCTACGTTATTTTAGCTGTGTGCTAAGGGTTATTGGGGGAGATTTATCAAAAGTGTCAGAGCAGAACTGTTCAAGTTGGCAACCATTCAGGGATCAGCTTCCATTTTCCCCACAGCTGTTTATAAAACGAAAGCGGAGCTCTCATCTTCAGCCTAGTCTGAGGTCCAGAGTCCTCTGGAAGAGTTTTTCATCCAGGATTTCACTGTACTTGGCCGCATTCATCTTTCCTTCAATTGCAACCAGTCGTCGTGTCCCTGCACCTGAAAAACACCCCCATAGCATGATGCTGCTGCCACCACGACTGTTTAACTGTTGGGATTGTATTTGGCTGGTGATGAGCAGGGTCTGGGTTTTTTCCCCCACACATAATTCTTAGAATTAACACAAAGAATTTCAATCTTTGCCTCATCAGACCAGAAAATCTTATATCTCGCAGTCTGGGAGTCCTTCATGTGTTTATTTTCCCACATATATTCCACTTTCATATGTCTTGCACTGAGGAGAGGCTTCCATTGGTTGCCATTAAGCCCCGACTGGTGGAGGGCTGAGGTGATAGTTGACTTTATGGAACTATCTCCCACCTTCCTACTGCATCTCTGGAGCTCAGCCACAGTGACCCAGGTTCTTTTCCTCGTCCTGCGAAACTAAGCAATCGTTAGAGGAGTTGTGGTCGTCCCAAACTTCTTCCTTTTAAGGATTATGGAGGCCACTGTGCTCTTAGGATCATTGAGTGCTGCAGAAATTCTTTTGTAAGCTCCGCCAGATCTGTGCCTTCCCTGTCTTTGAGCTCCTGGGGCAGTTCCTTAGACCGGATGATTCTCCTGTTCTCTTACATGTACTGTGAGCTGTGAAGTCCTATATAGACAGGTGTGTGCCTTTCCTAATCAAGTCCAATCAGTTCAATAAAACACAGCTGGACTCCAATAAAGGAGTAGAACCATCTCATGGAGGATCGGAAGGAAATGGACAGCTTGGGAGTTAAATATGAGTGTCACAGCAGAGGGCCTGAATACTAATGAATATGTAATATTTCAGTTTTTGTTATTTAATAAATGAGCATAAGTATCTAAGTTTCTATTTTCTGTCAAGATGGGGGTGCAGCAAACAAAAAAAAAAACAAAAAACTTAAGATCTTAACAATTGGCTGCAGTGAAACAAGAAGTGACAAAATTTGAAAGGGCTCCGAATACTTTCCACTGTGCATTACAAGTTTTTCCCAAGAGGTTACCAATGTACCTATTGCCCCCTGCTGATAAATCATTTGGCCTTTAATATTTTACATTTGTAAAAGAACTACTTACATCCCTTGGAGGGTGTCCCCGATGCCATCCCCTGTCACCCCCACGGTGATACATTTCCACTGAACCAGGCCAGTGTGCCCTATACAAAAAAAACAAAAAAAGCTTTCATATTTACAATTAACAATATAAAAACAAAATCAACAAGATGGATATTGGTCGATTTCACTTATGGTTCATCCTTAGGGCTGCTACCTATTGAAAGACTGAGGGTAAAGCAAGTAAGTTTGGACATTTTACCATGTAAGTCATTAGGTTATTTATTTTGTTCTCCTGCTTTGGCACCCTGCATTTTGCTTTCATTTTACCATGGCTTAGATTGCCAATGTACAAAAAGTTATAGAAGAAAATTCTAGCTTTATTCACAAAGAAGTCAGAAGCCCCTATCTTGTCTGTATTGTTGTAGACTAATAATACATGTACAAATGTTCTTCACATGTAGCAGTCTATTAGGTTGGGAATACAGCAATAGATACAGAATGTTTGCAAAAAAAATAACGGATCCTAATTTACATTGCACAGATATCCCCAGGAAATCTACCATTTCATGCATAAACCAAACATACCTTGAGAATGCTGTAGCTACACTGATACAGGCACCTATCTTGTTTAATCCCTTTTCAGGACCTTGGGAAAGATGGTTGCTTCAGCCTGCCATTGATAAACACATTACACAGAGTTTTATGAACAGTCTAGAAAGGACTAGGCAACCTGAGCTGGATCACTTATACACAGCAGCTGTAGGGGAAGGTGCAGCAATTGATTACTTCCGCCTCTCAGGGTGCAGTCACACGTCGCTTTTAAAAACGCATTGCTACAGCTGAAGGAAGATTTGCCTTATTAAACAGCTGTTAACACCTGCGTTTACAAAACGCATGCATTAACCGCGATGTTAACACATGCATTAACACTTGCGTTTTGTAAACGCAAGCGTTAACAGCTGTTTAATTAGGCAAATCTCCCTTCAGCTGTAGCAATGTGTTTTTAAACGCATGCAGTAAACGCGACGTGTGACCGCACCCTCAGGGAAAACACTTATTACATCATTCTCTGGTGCAGTGCTTAGCTAATGTGAGAGGAAAAGCGCTGAGCCAGTCAAAGGAGCCCTGGCAAAGGAGCGAGAGAGCTTCATCACAATTTTAAAGTTGTTTTTTTCAGCAAAACCTATTCAGCACATGGATTAAACAAGGTATGTTTCTGCATTAGTGTAGCTACAGCATTCTTAAGGTAGGGTTGGTTAATAATGCATGAAATCACGTCATAACTGTGAAGTTACTGACAAAAAAAATATAGTTTTAGCACAGCTGGAGAGAGCCTTTGACAATTCCAATGATACCTGAATCATGCTGCTGGCTTCTTCCTAGTCTGAGATATATGTGGTATAGTTAATATTATTTCTTAGTAAATCAGACTCGGCTATTCCTGAAGTGGGTGGGCAGTTCCTGGTTGCGACATCAGCTCACCCCACTGAAGCCAGAATAAGACAGCATGTTTGTAATTGGCCGATCTGAAGGACGTGGTGAGTCACATGCTTGTGACATCACTGCAGGTCCTACAGCCACTTTTAACAAGCCTCCTATCCTCTGTAGCTGTACTATACAGTTTCCTATGGTTACCAGAAAGCTCGGCAAATACAGATTTGCCTGGGGAAAAGGTAAAACCTCTGCTAGCTGCTAAAAGCCTGAAGATAGCTAATTAGAGTAAATTAGAGAATTGCTTAATTTTGCTTAGTGCAGAGTTAGGCAAAAGTTTTTATACTTTACAGGTGTATTTAAAATCTTACATATGTCAATATAAGCAGTATTAACTTTCTAACAGTTTAACATGTCAGTGAAGTTAATTGCATTTCATATTAGTTGAAAAAGTTGAGTAATATTTTTTTTTGCCATAAATAAAACGAAAGTGCAATTTTTTCATTTTGTTTGGCTAAATATATATTTTTTAGATGTACACATTAACCATTAGTAATATATACGCGAGTGTAAGCCGACCCGAGTATAAGCCGAAACCCCTGATTTTGCCAAACTGGGAAAAACGATTGACTCGAGTATAAGCCGTGGATGGGAAATGCATTGGTCACAGCCCCCTCCAGTATATAGTCAGCCAGCCCCCGGTCGCATGTCGGCGCGTCCGGTCTTCTTTCTCCTGTCATGGACGCGGCCAGGTTATTTTCCAGCAGACGCGTACTAGGAGGCGGCCGCTGCTGACGTCATAGTATGTGCCGGCCAGGAAGAAAACATGGCCGTGTCCATGACAGAAGAAGAGCCGCGAGGAAGAAAGAAGAAGGGACGCTCAGATATCGGGGAGCCGCGCCGACATCGGAGGGTGAGTATATAAGTTTATTTTTTTATAAGTAGGTTATTTTTTTTAAGTGGGTTTTGTAATAAGGGCAAATAATAAGCCCTCAACCAGCTCTGCCAACCGAAAATACTAAAAAGTCTCTGAAAAGATTACATTACTAAAACAAAATGTGATATCCTCTATATTAGTTTTTCTTTAGTAAAGTTGCAAAAAAATCCATAGGATAAAGAGAACATTACCGCATATAATTGTGTATAAGCCGAATTTTTCAGCACAAAAAAGTGCTGAAAAACCTCACCTCGGCTTATATACAAGCCAATAAAAAAAATAAACTTACTCGCCTTCCAACGCCCCTTCTGTCTTCTCTGCGATTCTCCGTTCCCCACGGCCCCTCTTCTGTGACAGCCGGCAAAGTGCATGGCCGCGTCTAGGACTTAATCAGCGGCGGCATCATAGCCGCGTCTCTTCCGGCTGTAACAATCCAAAGCAATGCGGAGAACACAGAAAAGGAGCCGCGCCAAGCATCGGTACCTCCTGAAGGTGAGTATGTACGTTTTTTTTTTTGTTTACGTGCTGGGCAAACGAGATGGCTGTATACTTAAAGGGCACCTACCACCACAAATCTACCTATAAAGGTAGACTGGGTGGTAGGTGGATCATTGGGACGTGAGGATAGCCCTTTTAAGGGCTAATCCTCACGTCCCTGCACTTTTTTGAGAACTTTAATTTGATATTTATTCAAATGTACTTATGTGGCTACCGGGGCGTGGAGTAGCCGCTTATGAGATTACACGAGGCGGCTACTCCACGCCCCGGTAGCCACTTTACTCCTCCTACTCACCCATCTTCGGCGCGCAGCTCCGCGTAGCTGCGCGCCCTCGTCCGGCGAGCCTGCCGTCTGCGCATGCGCAGAAGAGCAGGCCCGCGCCTGTTTCGGAGTTGTGACCGCGCAGGCGCGGGCCTGCTCTTCTGCGCATGCGCAGACGGCAGGCTCGCCGGACGAGGGCGCGCAGCTACGCGGAGCTGCGCGCCGAAGATGGGTGAGTAGGAGGAGTAAAGTGGCTACCGGGGCGTGGAGTAGCCGCCTCGTGTAATCTCATAAGCGGCTACTCCACGCCCCAGTAGCCACATAAGTACATTTGAATAAATATCAAATTAAAGTTCTCAAAAAAGTGCAGGGACGTGAGGATTAGCCCTTAAAAGGGCTATCCTCACGTCCCAATGATCCACCTACCACCCAATCTACCTTTATAGGTAGATTTGTGGTGGTAGGTTCCCTTTAAGTGGGCTGGCTGTATACTACGAGGCTGTGACCAATGCATTTCCCACCCTCGGCTTATACTCGAGTCAATAGGTTTTCCCAGGTTTTGGTAGTAAAATTAGGGTCCTCGAACATATATTAGCCAGCCAGCCCCTGCCCCCAGCATATTAGCTAGCCAGTCGGCCCCTGCCCCCAGCATATTAGCTAGCCATCCAGCCCCTGCCCCCAGCATATTAGCTAGCCATCCAGCCCCTGCCCCCAGCATATTAGCTAGCCATCCAGCCCCTGCCCCCAGCATATTAGCTAGCCATCCAGCCCCTGCCCCCAGCATATTAGCTAGCCATCCAGCCCCTACCCCCAGTATATTAGCCATCCAGCCCCTGCCCCCAGTATATTAGCCATCCAGCCCCTGCCCCCAGTATAAAGCAAGACCAACATTGAAAAATAAAGTCAATACTCACCTTTCCAATGCCCCCGCATTCTTCTCTTCTTGTCCCCAGTAGCAGCAGGTCCGTGCGACGTTGCGGCGTACAGGCTCTGACGTCAGCTTCTGTTGCCATCATATTGCGTGTTGCGGCATGGACCTGCCGCTGCTGGAGGGACGAAGAGAAGACCTGAAGGGCGTCAGAAAAGGGAGTATGACATTCTTTTTTTTTTTTTTATTAGAGTATAAGCCAAGTTTGGGTTTTTCAGCACATTTTCTGTGCTGAAAATCTTGGCTGATACTCAAGTACATATGGTAGGTTTTAATGCATTTAAAAAATTCAATCCTTGCGTACAAAAGTAAAAAATCTTTATTTCACCATCTTCTAGAGCTAATAACTACAAAGACCCGTAACTGTCATGGAGACGGATCGGCGTTCCTCGATGAGGTCACGAAGAGCAACGATCTAAGCCAATATGGCGGCACACACTCTGCCAGCTATTTACAGCCACTGGCAGTGATGGGTTTAACACCCTAACTAGCTAGCACCAATTGTGGCCGTTACTGGTAGGCGGTTGCTGTAATATGCAGCAAACACCCACCTTGTATGGAGAGGGCTCAGCCTTGCTGTGTTTCTTGACGCCAGCTAAGCTCCAGTCAAGAGCTGTACCAGCATCAGTTAAGAGATGGATATATCTGTCTGGAGCAGGAAGGTCTTAAGCAGCACCATTCAAATGACATGAGACGTCACCAAGATGTGAAGCAAATGAAGCAATTATTGGATGACTTAAGATAAGCACTTGAGACAGCAGAGGCCCTGCCGATCTGAGAGTGATTAACTATCAATTCCCAAATTGATTTATACTTATTGCAACTGACCTGAGCTGTGGAAAAAAAACAAATCTTTATAACAAGATGGAAAACACTAGTTCTTATGATTTACCTTTCAGCCCTCTGCAGATAACGATAACTGCTATAGTGGAGTGTACTGTAACTTTCTGACCACTGTTAGGATGATCTCAAAGGGTCAAGATGAATCTAAGAGAAATGCATATTTTATTGTAGACATCTACTTTTATACACACAGAGTAGAATGGGGCATCAAGCAATTTCTGGTTATTACTTAAAGGAAACCTACCATTTCAAATGGTAGGTTTAAGCTGTAAACACCGAGCACCAGCGGTTTTAACACTTTTTAAACTTTATAGCAGAAGCCGCTTCGGCGCTGCGCGCGACCGTGCGCGCGCAACACCTTTGGCATTTCCTATGTAGGCGCGCGCACGATCGTGCGCACGCAGCGCCGAAGCAGTTTATGCTATAAAGTTTAAAAAGTGTTAAAACCGCGATACCGCGGTTTTAACACTAACGAAACTAAGCACCGGCACCAGCTCACCCTGAGCTGGTGCTCGGTGTTTACAGCTTAAACCTACCATTTGAAATGGTAGGTTTCCTTTAAAAGGTAATGAACATTATCTGCTGTCTACAATTCTGGCTAATAAAATTAAGTATTATTAAAGGGAACCTACCACCACGAATCTACCTATAACCAACCTGCCCTCTGCGCGGGCCTGCTGTTCTGCGCGTGCGCAGACGGCAGGTTGGACGGACGAGGGCACGCAGCTGCAAGGAGCTGCGCGCCGAAGATTGTGGGTAGGAGGGGTAAAGTGGCTACTGGGGCGTGGAGTAGCCGCGCCGTGTAGCCACAGCTGCGGCTACTCCACACCCCAGTAGCCGCATAACAAAATTAGCATAAAACTATCATATAAGTTCACAAAACAGCCCGGGGACGTGAGGATTAGCCCTTAAAAGGGCTATCCTCACGTCCTATTGATCCACCTACCACCCCATCTACCTTTATAGGTAGATTCATGGTGGTAGGTTCCCTTTAAGGTAATAAACAGCATGTCTAAATATTGCCGTTTAAGCAGTTTGTCTTATGGTGGAAAACTTCATAATTACACAAGAGGTCAAAGATCTGCAACGTAAGCCATATTATGAATTCTTATCACCACCTAGGATTCCATCACTCAAGGGATGAACAACTTAACAGAAAACATTTGACTAAGGCTATATTCACACTGCCGTTGCCCACCCGTACCGTACCATAGCGGGCAACCGCAGTGCACGGGGAGAGGAGGAGGAGGTGAGCGCAGCTCACCCCCGCCCCTCTCCATAGAGATACATGGCACGCGGCGCCGTATTACGGGACAGGTCCTATCTTTTTCCCGGGTACGGAGCGGTACGGTGCCGTGCACCCATTGCCGTCTATGAAGGAGGTATATCGGCCGTATATACGTCCTCCATACAGTAGTGTGAATGTAGCCTAGTACTTTGAAGTTTTCCCAGAGATTTGAACAAATTTGTAGTGCAGGTAAACTTTCCTAACAAAAAAAAAAAAAAAAAAAAAAAAAACAACCTACACCTCACCGAGCACCGTTATTACAAAACTGCACTTATTTTTCTTTACCAAAAGTTTTAAATATTTAAAACAAAACTGTAAAAAATAAAAGGTTATCTTAATGATTGTACTCACCCAAAGAGTAAAAGGGATGTGTCATTTGAACTGTACAATGAAAGCTGTAAAATCCAAGCTTATATGAAAACTGTATTTTAGTAGAAGTAAAGTGCTGCGTTCTTACAAGGTAAATTGTAATCAGAGTTTATCTTCAAAGCCGGTCAATTTTTAACCTTAAGAAAAAAAAAAAAAAAAAATGTTATACAATTCTTTTTAACCAATCGCTCTTTTGACAGTAGGATCACTCATCTCCCTCTGCTTTATGATTTTGTGAAACATGTTAAAGGGAACCTGTCACCACATTTGCACATCTACAGCCAGTGACAGGTTCCTATAGAACTAACTGACTGATACCCTTCTTTAACCCCTATGGGACTCAGCCTATTTTGGCCTTTAGGACGCGGCCCCATTTTTCAAATCTGCCCTGTGTCACTAGAAGTGGTTATAACTTTGAAACTATATAAGATATCCAGGGGATTTTGAGATTGTACTTCAAATTAGTTTAAAAATTTGGATGATATCTTTTGGGTTTAGTTATGGGAAAAAAAAAAAAAAAAAAAAATTGGCAAAAATATGGTAAAAACCTTTGTTTTCAAAGTTTTTTTTTTTTTTTTTTACGGGGTTCACTTTGCAGATCTAATAATGCCTCTGTTTTATTATGCAGATTGATACGGACGCAGCGATACCAAATATGTGGGAGTTTTGTGTATTTTATTCAATTGTACAGAATAAAAACTAATTTGGAGAAAATCTTGTTCATTTTAGCATCACCATTTTTTCATATGCATAACTTTTTTATTTTTCGGCTGACAAATCTGGTTAGTGGCTTCTTTTTTGCACAAAGAGTTGTTCTTGTTAATGGTCTCATTTTAGAGTGCGGAACATTTTTTAATAACTTTTTAGAGCATTTTTTTAAAGGTATTAATTAAAAATGGTATTTTTTTGGAAGTTTTTTGCGCTTTTTTTTTCTCCAGCGTTTACCGTGCGGGTCCAGTAATGATTCCTTTTTATTATACAGATTGTTTTGGACACAGCAATATCAAATATGTGGGTTTTTTGTGTTTTTTTTTATACTTTATTAAGTGTTTTTATGGGAAGATGACTTTTTTGGGGCTTATATATTTATGTATTTATTTTTTATTTGTTCTAATGTGTAAACTTTAGTGTTTTTACTTATACATACTTGAACCAGTGATGCTCTGATTGCTGGTTCAAGTTCAATACACTGCTCTACAATACTTTTTTTATTGTAGAGCAGTGTAAACTGTCTGAGCATGCAAAGCATGTGTTAGCTTACAGTCGATGCTTCTGGTACCGGCTCCGTTCGTTAGCCGATGCCAGAAGCAGGACGTTATAGCACGTCCCCGTGCGCTTAGTATCTAGCCGCTCATGGTGCGCCTAGGGGTTAAGCTAAAAATAGTTTCGCTTACATCCACATAAATCACCTTTGATCTTATATTACCTGCTAGGGGCCGTCTGAATATCAGCAGACGGCCCCTAAGTAAAAAGGGGCAGAGCAGTGATTTGAAGAGACACAGAGCTGTCAGTCAGAATAATGGGGCGTGGTCGATAGAGAGAGCGAAGAGTCACAGATACATGAGATGAGTCACATAATTTGCATATCAGAAAAATGTCTGTAATTAAGGTACAGTGCCCCACTGGCAGCTAATTTTAGGTGATATGGGGACGAATTGTAACCCTTTATCAGCAGGCATTGTTACTCTGGGTGGTCAAAATCCAGTCACAGGTCCTCTTAAGCATGCATATGGCATTGTGATAAACATTACAGTGCCACTGAGCACACTTTATTCAGCTGCCTGCAGATATTTATACTGTTCAGTACAGGCGTGATTATTTGATTACTTCTTAGTTTATAAAATACATGTATATCAATCACAAGTCATTTTCAATACATATGTATCGTCATTCTGATAAGCATCAGATAAGCATCATTTTCTCCCTTTGTGTAAACCACAAAATTTGTGTAAACCACAAAGAAGTGGTTTAGTTATTGTTGATACTGCCGGGCGTCTATCCGTTGCTGTTGACTTTTTTCAGGTGTAGCTAGCACAGAAATCAGAGTACGTGAGAGCTAAAAACTATATTTATGATTTAAGCTTCATTTAACCACATGATATCCCTATCAATGCTAATATACACCGAATCAATATTAATGTGCGGTCACACATACCACTAGCTTTTACAAACCCAGAGTGCCGTGGTGGGTCTCAGACGGATATCGTGTGCATTTATATGGAAGCGAATGCGATCGGTAGCCAGAACCCTGTGTCTTGCAACTGTTTTCACGGTTTTTGATAAATGTGAGCTGTCGCTATTGGAGAACTGCACAGCAAATTTACCAATGTACAACCAGGCTCTGGTGCAGATTCATAGGGGTCAGTATTGTAACTAGAAGAAGCAGGGCCCCATAGTAGACTTCTGAACTTATCCCTTAAAAAATATTCATACAGCATAAACACATGACAAATACACACAGCATATACACATGAAATATCACAGATGCTAGTGCCACCTGCTACGGCGGGCCCCATAGCAGCTGCTATCGCTGTAGTTGAGCCCCTGTTAGGGGTCCATGAGGGTGTCCTTTTCCCTCCTTCAAACAGTACATACGTCTATTTTGCTATAGAATTGCAGCATTATCTGTAATCATCCTGATATTTGCTGGACTGTCTCCCAAAATGGATTGGCGGCAGCGCTAGCTTGCAATGAAATGAGTGCTATGGGTGGGGGGGGGGCATAAATACAGAATATATTATGCACATGTGAACAGTGCCCCGTGTAAAGTGGCGTTCACACCTCCCTTAGCCTGCAATGATGCGTCTAAATAACCGCAATGCTAATAATGGAAGCAAAGCCTTGCACTGGTGGTCTCACTGCTGACTAAATACCCCTCATACAGAAGTCTGCTTATAGCGGACACCCTGCAGCCGCTCACCCCGGTTCCATCGCCAAGACGGCTGCCTCCAGCGTAACAGTGGTAAATCCATAACTTTCCGTACATTGCGGCCGCCTCACCTCTCATGCGGAGCCTTCACTTGCCCTCCCCCCCACATCCAGAGCGTGAAAAGACGTAAAGCTACAAGGCTGGGCGCCATGCAGAGCAGATGACTGCCGCCAGATCGTACAACGTCTTCCCACAGGAGCAGCTTCTTGTGCGTCTACTTCCAGGGCGCAGAACTGACCGTAGACTGGGATGAGACTCTGTAGCAACCCTGTCCCTTAGTTAGGGCGCACACTACAATGTCCCGCATACAACGCACACTCACCTTGCAGCTGGAGCACACTGATATCCAGAAGGCAGCGCTTGTTATCTTGTCCTGCAGCTCCTATGGCCGGCCTGTGCCAGTCGCCTATCATGACCCCTCCCTATCAGAGCCCCTTCCTGTCCAGGTCTCATTCACAAAGTGCTGCTAATGTGGGAACTGCAGCTCCAGGAGGTGGAATACAACTTCCTTTTCCTACGTTATTAACCAATTACAATATCACCGACTGCCATGCGAACAGTGACAATATAGCTCTCACAGCCGCCGCCTGGTACACTGCATTCATACAGCACCATGCTGAAATGGGATCCTATTCGGTGTTACTGATGGTCAGGGCCGGATAAAGGGTGGTGGGGGTCCCTGGGCGCAAACTGGTGGAGGCCCTTCCAACAATGTTTTTGGAAGTATATAGCGTGCCAGCCCCCTGTAGTATATAGCCTGCCAGCCCCCTGTAGTATATAGCCTGCCAACCCCCTGTAGTATATAGCCTGCCAACCCCCAGTAGTATATAGCCTGCCAGCTCCCTGTAATATATAGCCTGCCAGCCCCCTGTAGTATGTAGCCTGCCAGCCCCCTGTAGTATGTAGCCTGCCAGCCCCCTGTAGTATGTAGCCTTCCAGACCCTGTAGTATATAGCCTGCCAGACCCTGTAGTATGTAGCCTGCCAGACCCTGTAGTATATAGCCTGCCAGACCCTGTAGTATGTAGCCTGCCAGACCCTGTAGTATATAGCCTGCAGCCCCCTGTAGTATACAGCCACCAGACCCCTGTAGTATACAGCCACCAGCTCCGTGTAGAATTTAGCCGCCAGTCCCCTGTAGAAAATGGCCACAAAATAATAAACTTCATACTTACCTCAGCTTCCCTTCCAGTGATCCCACAAAGCTGCAGGTTCTTCCTAGCTCTTCAGGCAGCCACCGGCCACTGAAGACACAGCTGCCATCACTGGGGGAGATTACAGACGCACTGTTTTGGCAGCAGCATGTAGTGATCGGACGCCGACAGCCGACGTCAATACTCGTCGCCGGGGTCCCATCACAACCTGCTGCCGCGGAAACAGTGCATCGGGGAACTCCCCCAGCAATGGCAGCTGTGTCTCACTGACACATCTGACATCCTAGACCCCTATGTGTGATGTGGGCAGGCCGCTGCGCATCCTACACAGAGAGTGTCAGAGACACTGTCAGAGACACTGTGTCACTGACTGTCGGAAACTGGTGGGGGCCCCTTAAAAAGTGAAAGTGGTGGGGGCCCCAGGGCTAGAGCCCCAGGAGCCCCTCCTTTAATCCAGCTCTGCTGATGGTAGACATGTCCTACTAAGAAGTTCCTGAAGAACTATGCTCCTCAGGAGTTCTTTAATAATAACGCTATACACCACTCTTTAACCGGTTAAAGGACACCTGTCATCAAGTCTGTGTCACTTGTCCTGTCACTACTACCTGTTGGAGCAGCTCACAAGGATCCCATCCCAGCCTTTATCTAGTTATTTCATACATTATTCATTGTAAAATCATCTATTCTTTATCATGTAAATGTGGCTGGTCACATGGTCAGAGGCAGTGATGTCACCCCTGTTACCCCTCCCCTCTCCTCCCCCTGCTCATGTCTGTGTGTAATGTATAGTAAAGCATTGCTAGTGTGTGTATGTCATCTGCTGACATGCTGCATCCTCCTAATACACAGGTGAGAGACACAGACATCAGCTACACATGAATCTGACATGTTCTGCTGTAACATGGCTGCCTGGAGCTGCTGTATCTCTCCTAAACACACACACATATACACACACAGGCTGCAGGGGGTGTGGCCACCAGCACCAGCAAGCACATCATTATACAGCCTCACACCATTATACAGGCTGTCAGTCAAGCACTGGGGGTGTGGCTGTGCCTCCCACTCATGAATAGAGTGGACAGCTTGAATATGCTAATGCTTCATTGGACATTTCATAGGTCATTTGCATACAGCTTTAGGACCTCATTGCTTAGGTTTACAGGCATGTAGAGGGACTAATGGCAGTTTATGAAAATATATTTAGTTTAGGGGGGTTACTTTGCATGACGGGTTCTCTTTAAGGACCGGGCCCTTTCCCATTTTTTCATTTTCATTTTTCACTCCCCACCTTCAAAATCTATAACTTTTTCGTTTTTACACGTAAAAAGCTATGTGACGGCTCGTTTTTTGCGTAACAAATTGCATAGTGATCGCATTGAATATTCCATGCCATGTACTGGGAAGCGGGAAAAAATTCCAAATGCAGTGAAAATGGTGAAAAAACGCATTTGTGTCGTATTCTTGTGGGCTTGGATATTACGGCTTTCACTTCACGCCACAAATGACGCATCTAATTTATTCTTTGCGTCAGTACGATTACAGGGATACCAAATTTGTATAGGTTTTATAATGTTTTCATACATTTACAAAAATTAAAACCTCACGAACAAATTTTTTTTTTTATTTTGCCGTCTTCTTGTGCTTATAACTTTTCCATACTTCGTTATATGGAATTGAGGGTGGTATCATCTTTTGCGACTTTTGATGATGTTTTCAATGATATTATTTTTAGGACTGTACCACCTTTTGATCACTTTTTATAGAATTTTTAATTTTTTTTTAAATGGCAAAAAAGTGCCAGTTTTGACTTTGGACGCGATTTTCCGTTACGGGGTTAAACGCAGTGAAAAACCGTTATTATATTTTGATAGATCAGGCATTTTTGGACGCGGCGATACCTAATGTGTTTATGATTTTTACTGTTTATTTATATTTATATCAGTTCTAGGGAAAGGGGGGGTGATTTGAATTTTTAGGTTTTTTTATTATAATTTTTTTTTTTAACTTTTTTTTTTATTTTTACTATTTTTCAGACTCCCTATGGTACTTTAACCCTAGGTTGTCTTATCGATCCTACCATATACTGCCATACTACAGTATGGCAGTATATGGGGATTTTACTCCTTCACACATTACAATGTGCTGATAGCACATTGTAATGAATGGGTTAACCCGAAGTAGCTTCGGGTCTTCGTGAGACCCGAAGCTACCATGGCGACGGATCGCCGTTCCCCGATGACGTCACGGGGAGAGGCGATCCTCGGAAAGATGCCGGCGGCGATCAGCAAGAAAACACCCGCGATCGGTGCCGGCAATATGCAGCAGAGACTTACCGGCTATGGAGAGGGCTCGGCCCGCGAGCCCTCTCCATGCATCGGAACGCGACCGCCGCCGTGAATACACGGCGGGCGGTCGCGAACCGGTTAAAGAATTTAAAAAAATTCAGCTTATTAGTCTGGAGTGGTCCGGCTATATTGGCTATATTACCGGAGTGCCTCATAGCAATTGCATCAATTTCCCTATTTGATACAAGTCCACCCATGCATAAAGTAGTTGTTGGGTGGGATTAACATTTTTTTTAACAACAGGCTCACTTCTCCCCATGATGTTGGCCCGTGTAGTGGAAGAAGAGCATCCACCGCAGTAAGGGGTGGGAGCCGGAGCACCAATCTGCTTCATCCCAGCTCAGCGATCCGGTCGTGTTTTTAGAGAGGACCTGTCACCCTAAAGTAAGTGGCTCCTAGCGCTACCCCATATGTAGCAGTGTTACACTGTTAGCTTTATCGGAAACCTCCGATAACGCTAGCAAGCACTGCAGTGCCATAGCCTAAGACCAAGACGCCGGACCAAGCTCACAGTACAGTGCCAGTAATGCAGGGATTTATAGTAACACTACAGTGCCAGTGATATGGTAACAGTACAGTGCAAGTAATGCAGGGTGGTATAGTAACAACACTGTGGTAGTAATGCAGGGAGGTTGAGTACAGTGATAGCCACTCTTAGCCGGCTTATTTTGACATCAAACCTATGTAATAGCAAACAGAAAAAAGCGAGTGCGTAATCTTTTTTTGCAAGTGTGCATTGATTCTAAGTGTTTGCAGTCTCCAAAGTGGGAGTTAGGATTAAGGGGTTTAAAATTGAGGGATTTAAGCAGGTAACTACTGTTTTTTTTTGTGGTACACAGTATTCCCAATTAGTACAATGGACTTGCCAATGCTACACAGTGTACATCCTGTACCATGTATACTTTCCTGTACAACCGTTTGAGGCGAATACTGCTGTGTGTGATGTGTGAAAATTGCTCATCTTGAAGCCCAGATTCTGGATGTAAATGAGCAAGTTTTAAGGCTGCAGGCAATTGATGATATGGAGCGAAGTTTGCTTCTCCTGGAGCACAAACTCTCTGGGGAAGATGGGTATGGGGATGGAAGTATGGAGGTTCAGAGTAAGGGGGCAGCTAGTTGGGTAACATGTAGAAGGCGGGGTACAGGGAAGAGTTGCAGGGAGTCTAGTCCTGATCAGGTGCACCCCAATAAGTTTGCCAGGCTGGCGGATGAGGGGTATATCACTTCAGGGGTAGCAATGCTGCAGCAAGACATGGCCTTTAGCAACCAGGGGGACTGTCTGCTCCAGTAAGAAGGGGAAGGGCTGCAGATGAAGGGAGCAAAATATTATTTTTCAAGTACTATATATACTGCAGGTTATATACTGAAGGCAGGGGCTTTTAGCCATATACTGAGGGCAGCGGCTGCTGGGTATATACTAGGGGGCAGGGGTTACAGGCTATATACTGAGGGCAGGGGCTGATGGCTATATATCCTGGGCAGTCAGGGGCTGATGGCTATATACTGGGGCAAGGGGCTTCAGGCTATATACTGGGGGGCAGGGTTTTGAGGTTATATACTGGAAGGCAGGGGCTGCTGGCTGTATACTGGGGGAAGGGGCTGCTGGCTATATACTATGGGGCAGGGGCTGCTGGACATATATTGAGGTAAAGGGCTGGCTGAATACTGGGGGCATGAGCTGGCTGTCTATACTGGGGACACGGGGCTTCTGGCTATATACTGGTGGAATGAGCTGTCATGCTACATACTAGGCTTATAGTCGACTTAATAGGTTTTCCCAGTTTTTTGTGTCAAAATTAGGTTCCTCAGCTTATACTTGGGTCGGCTTATTCAGAGTATATGTGGTATATACGAGATGAGAAACTAAAAAGAGTGTGGGCCCTTTCAAGAATAACCTAGGGGGGGGTGTCATGGTGGAAGCATATGAGGAAAGGGCCAATCTATTGAATGTCGCCTTCTCAACTGTCTCTACCCAGGAAAATCCCATGGTGAATGACATGGTGAGGAAAAATGTAAATTCTCTTTGGAATGGCAACAGTTTAACCCATGAAGAGGTACGGTGCCGCCTAACAACCACTAAGATAGATAAATCACCGGGGCCAGATGGCATACACCCCCGGGTTCTGCATGAACCATGTACTGTGATAGACAGACCATTATTTTTATTATTTGAAGATTCCTGGAGGACTGGTTATATTCCACAGGACTGGCGCATAGCAAATGTGGTACCAATATACAAAAAAAGACCAAAAAGCGATCCTGGAAACTACAGACCTCTGAGTTTAATTTCTGTTGTGGGGAGAATATTTGAGGGGTTTGCTATCCTGGAGTATCTCACTGTACAAAACCTTATAACCCAACATCAGCATGGGTTTATGAGAGATCAGTCCCGTCACACTAATCTGATTGGCTTCTATTAGGAGGTAAGTTCCAGACTAGACATGTGGGAGGCTGTGGATGTTGTATATATGGACTTTTCCAAGGCATTTGATACAGTGCAGCATAAAAGGTTGGTAGATAAAATGAGACTGTTGGGACGTGGGGAAAATCTGTGTATTTGGAAAGAAATTGGCTTAGTGATAAAATAAACAGAGGGTTGTCATTAAAGGGGTTATCCAGGTTTTAAAAATTACTGAGGGCAGTGCTGGGGTGGGCTATTTAAACATAATAAACATGTACTCACCTCGTCCGGCGCCGCCGAGGTCCAGCGCCGCGGCCAGTCTTCTCTGTGCGCCGGTTTCATTACAAGGGCGCACAGGGAGCTTCCGGCCGCGGACCGGAAGCTCCCTGTGTGCGGCTTCCGTGCCCCTGTAAACAAACAGGAGCACAAATCAAAGGGACTGCGGCGCGGGACATCGGCGGCGCCGGAGGAGGTAAGTGGATGTTTATTATGTTTAAATAGCCCTCCCCAGCCTGGCCCTCACTAGTTTTTAAAACCCGGATAACCCATTTAATGGAACATTCTCAGATTTGGTTGACGTTACCAGTGGATTGCCACAGGGGTCAGTATTGGGGCCAATATTTTTATTAATAATAATAACCTTGTAGTGGGTTTACACAGTCAAGTTTCAATATTTGCAGATGATACTAAGCTTTGTAAAGTCATTAGTACTGAGGTCGATAGTATAGCATTACAGAGTTCTGGGAGCTTGGGGGGGATAAATGGTTTATGAGGTTTAATGTAGATAAATGTAAAGTTATGCACTTGGGACATGGAAACAAAAAATACAATTAAGTTTAATCAAGTCCCAATACTGCAAAGTGGTATATTAACAGTACTGTGGTAGTAATGCAGGGCGGTATAGTAACAGTACAGTCCCGAAACTGCAAGGTGGAATAGTAACAGTACAGTGCCAGTAATGCAGGGGGGTATAGTAACAGTACTGTGATAGTAATGCAGGTTGGTATAATAACAGTACAGTGCAAATAATGCAGGGTGGTATAGTAACAGTACAGTGCCAGTAATGCTGTTTTTTTTTTAACAACAGTACTGTGGTAGTAATGCAAGGGGTTATAGTAAAAGTACAGTTCCAATAATACAAAGTGATATGGTAATAGTACAGTGTGTGTAATGCACATTGGTAATGTAACGGTACAGTCCCAGTAATAAAGAGTGATATGGTAACAGTAGTATGGTAGTAAGGCAAAGGGTTATAGTAACCGTACACTGCCAGTAATACATAGTGATATAGTAACAGTACTGTGGTAGCAATGCAGGGAGATATAGTAACAGTACTACGGTAGTAAAGTAGGGGGTTATAGTAACAATACTGTGGTAGTAATGCATGGTGGTATAGTAACAGTACAGTGACAGTAATACGGAGTGATATGATAGCAGTACTGTGGTAGTAATGCAGGGGGGTATAGCAACAGTACAGTGCCATTAATACAAAGTGATATTGTAACAGTAGAGTCCTTATACTGCAGGGTGGTATAGTAACAGTACAGTGACAGTAATGCAAGTTTTTTTTTCATAACAGTACTGTGGTAGTAGTGTAGGGTGATATAGTAACAGTACAGTGCCAGTAATACAGAGTGATATGGTAACAGTACTGTGGTAGTAATGCGGGGGGTTATAGTAACAATACTGTGGTAGTAATGCATGGTGGTATAGTAACAGTACAGTGACAGTAATACAGAATGATATGATAGCAGTACTCCGGTAGTAATGCAGGGATGTATAGTAACAGTACAGTGCCAGTAATACCAAGTGATATAGTAACAGTACAGTCCCGATACCGCAGAGTGGTATAGTAACAGTACTGTGGTAGTAATACAGAGTGATATGATAACAGTACTCTGGTAGTAATGCAGGGGGGTATAGTAACAGTACAGTACAAGTAATACAGAGCAATATGGTAACAGTATAGTCCCGCTAGTGCAGGGTGGTATAGTAACAGTACAGTGCCAGTAATGTAGGGGAGTATAGTAACAGTACCGTGATAGTAATGCTGAATGGTTTAGTAATAGTACAGTGCAAATAATGCAGGGTGTTGTAGTAATGCAGGCGTATAGTAAAACTACTGTGGTATTAATGCAAGGGGGTGATAGTAACAGTACAATGACAGTAATACACAGTGATAAGGCATTGGTACAGTGCCTGTAATATAGAGTGATATTGTAACCGTACAGTCCCAATACTGCAGAGCGATATAGTAACAGTACAGTGCCAGTAATACTGATTGATACGTTAATAGTACAGTACTAGTAATGCAGGGTGGTATAGTAACAGTACAGTGTCGGCAATGCAGAGGTTTATAGTAACAGTACTGTGGTAGTAATGAAGAGGGGAAATTGTAACAGTACATTGCCAGTAATACAGAGTTATATAATACCAGTACTGTGGTAGTAATGCAGGGGGTTATAGTAACAATACTGTGGTAGTAATACAGAGTAGTATAGTAACAGTACAGTGCCAGTAATACAGAGTGATATGATAACAGTACTCTGGTAAGTAATACAGGGGGTATAGTTACAGTACTGTGGTAGTAATGCAGGGGGTTATAGTAACAGTACAGTGACAGTAATACAGAGTGATATGATAACAGTACTGTGGTAGTATTAAAGGGGGTATAGTAACAGTACTGTGGTAGTAATGCAGAGCAGTATAACAACAGTACAGTGCCAGTAATACAGAGCAATATGCTAACAGTAGTTTGGTAGTAATATAGGGGGTATAGTAATAGTAATCTGGTAGTAATGTATAGCGGTATAACAGTACAGTCATCAATACTACATAGTGGTATAGTAACAGTACAGTGCCAGTAATGCAGAGTGATGTGATAACAGTACTCTGGGAGTAATAAGGGGGGCATAGTAACAGTACTGTGGTAGTAATGCAGAGTGGTACAGTAACAGTACAGTGCTTGTAATCAAGTGATGAAGCAGCATTCCGTATAGATCAAATGAATAATTTTATTCCACCATGATAGTGTGACGTTTCGCTAATTCAATCAAGGCATTATCAAGCCTTGATTGAATTGGCGAAACATCGCACTATTATGCTGCTTCATCACTTGATTGCTATTCGGAGTCGGACCCCTTAAAAAGACCTGCACCCGAATTTTTCTTTTCATGGTGCTGCTCCATATTCACTTTTTGGATCTAGTATAGTGCTAGTAATACAGAGTGATGTGGTAACAGTACTGTGGTAGTAATACAGGGGGTTATGGTAACAGTACAGTGAAGTAATATAGAGTGATATGATAACAGTACTCTGGGAGTAATAAAGGGGGTGTAGAAACAGTAATGTGGTAGTAATGCAGAGCGGTACAGTAACAGTACAGTGCTAGTAATACACAGTGATGTGGTAACAGTACTGTGGTAGTAATACAGGGGGTTATAGTAACAGTACAGTGATAGTAATACAGTGATATAACAATACTCGGGTAGTAAGTACAGTGCCAGTAATACAGAGCGATATGGTAAAAGTATAGTCCTGCTACTGCAGGGTGATATAGTAATAGTACTGTGATAGTAATGCTGGTTGGTTTAGTAATAGTACAGTGCAAATAATGCAGGGTGTTTTTTTTTTTTTACAGTGACAGTAATGCAGGTTGTTTTTTTATATAACAGTACTGTGGTAGTAATGCAGGGGGTATGGTAACACTGCTGTGGTAGTAATGCAGGGGGGTATAGTAACAGTACTGTGGTAGTAATGCAGGGGGGTATAGTAACAGTACTGTGGTAGTAATGCAGGGGGTATAGTAACAGTACTGTGGTAGCATTAACACTACAGTGCAGGCAATGCAGGGCGGTAGGTGTAGTACAGACAATAGTAATTGCCCAGAACAATGACAGCAGCATACAGCAGGCAACTGTGTAACTAACAGGCGCCGACATAAAAGAGGATAAGGAAGTGCGAGTGAAGAGGGCGGGCACGCACTGCCAACCTCCGCCTGTAAGAGGTCACTGTAGGCTCGGCTGTCTCACAATGTACCCGGAAGCAGAAGAGGACATCATGGCGCCGGGCGATGTGGAGAAGAGTGCAGGCAGTAGAGGATGGGTTCGTGGTGCCTATCGATTTATAAGTGACAGAAATGATTTCAGACGGTGAGAAGCACGTGTGTCCCTGCGTCTTGCCCGGTTGGGCCGTGTGTCTGTACAACATGTCTTCGGCACATGTGGCCCTGTGAGTTGCTGGGCAGATGGGGTCACGCGTCACTGTGTCCTTCCGCATGGGGTCGTGTGTGACTGTACTGTGTTTTGTGCCGTGGCAGTGTCTCGCCATGACTGACTTTCTCCTCTCCTCTTTGCAGGAATCTCCTTGTTAATCTCGGGCTGTTCTGTGCTGGTGTCTGGGCTGCTAGGAACATGTTTGACATTGACTTGATGGCGCCACAGCCAGGCATATGATAGGGATCGCTGCTGGTAAGTGACCAACTTAGGTCAGTCAATTTCTGCTGGATACAGTGAAATGATATGGGTCCCTAGCATGCCAATGGTTGGTTGTATGGAAGACACAGAATGACTGCCTGAGCTGCATGGGGAGGTCTCCGCTCATGCGTCCTCTCCATACACACTTAGCAGCATTGTAACTTATTTTTATATAATTGTGCATGTAGGTTTTAATGACATCACACTTTTGTTTTGGTCACATTGTCCAATTTTCTCATATGGGACTTATTTCAATCCTTTGGCGTGTTAAGTTCTGCATTCCGTCAGTGAATGGTTGTTTATAATATGCAAGGAATGAAAACTAAAGATTAGTAGATCCGGATTTTAGGTTCACTCATCTCTACTTAAAACCCATACGAGCCTATATTTACCATTGCATATCACACATATCTACGCATATCACACATGTCTATACTGTGGCCCAAATACTAAGTGCAGGGTGCACCATTATTCAGTATTGGCGCTCTGTCTTCAATTTTCTTGCGCTCCCTGCATTTGCTTGGGAAGTGTGCACCATTTTTCTTGGCACACTTTTAATATAAAGTGAGCAACATTTCTGTTGAGTCGCTGTATTACATGTGTGGGAAACTCTGACTCGGCAAAACACACTTTTTTTTGTCTTGTCGGACACCATGCAGTCGTGACACAAAATAAGCCCTCAACCAGATCTGACAACAGAAAAATACAGAAGTTATGGCCCTGAAAAGTTGTCAATAGTAAAAACAATGCGATTTTCTCCAATATTGGTTTTGCTTAGGAAAATTGATATAGTTTTTCTTATTTTTGCTCAATGAGTTATCACCGCAATCGTAGTGAACCAGAGAATAAAGATAAAATATTATTTTTATGTTACGGTGAGCGGGGGAAAAAAAAATACTAACAATCCAAAATAAAAATTGATGATTTTGTTTGTGTCCCCCTTGAAATAGTTAATAAAATCTCATGAATAAGCTTGACTCCCAAAATGAATTATATATATACATTGTATATCATCCCGTACATAATAAGCCCTCATATGTTCGCATTACCAAAATAAAAAAAAAAATTTATAGGTCGTACAATGTGACAATACAAATCTGCTGTGAATGGCGCCTCCATTCATTCTATACTCGGCCGTGTGCCCATACAGCAGTTTACCACCACATATGGGGTATCAGTAAACTCGGGAGGAATTGGGCATCAAGCGTTGCAGTGCGTTTCATCGTTTAATTTATTCTGAAAATGTCAGTTTTGGCCTAAATTAATGTATTTTCCAAAAAGATTCTAGAGTTTCTAAATCGCAGGTCCATATTGTTTAACCCATGTGAAACACTTAAAGGGTTAATAGACTTAATAGAAGTTGTTTTACATACGTTGAGGGGTGAAGTTTCTATAGTGGGGTAATTTATGAGGTTTTACTATTATTTAGGCCTCTCAAAGTCACTTTAAAGCTGAGTTGTCCCTCAAAATGTGAGTTTTGGCAATTTTCATGAAAATAAGAAAAATCGCACCTAAAGTTCTGCGCCTCATAACATCCTAGAAAAATGACCGGAAGCATAAAATATCATCCCAACATAAAGCAGATATTCTGTAAATGTTAATTATCAAACTTTTTGGGTAGTTTTACATCTTGTCTGGAAACCAGAACATTTCAAACTTGGAAAATGAAGAATTTTTACAAACTTTTGCCAAATTTTCACTTTTTTCAGAACGAAACGCAAAACTTATCACTTAAATTTTATAACTAACATGAAGTACAATGTGTCACGAGAAAACATTCTCAAAATCACCTGGATATGTTAAAGCGTTCCGAAGTTATAACCAATTATCGTGAGACATGTCAGATTTGAAAAATCGAGTCTGGTCATTGAGCTGAAAACTAGTGTCGGTGATAAGGGGATAGTTACCTCTGAATATACTTCTGTGTAGTTTGTTCTGCAAAACCTCTAATTGAATCCTTCTATTTTGCAGTCCACCTTTGTACCTTGCACCTGTATGGAAATCATCTGGGTCCAGATTGTACTGTAGCTCCACTCAGAATGGGCCAATCACACACAGATGGCTGATGGATTTGGAAGCAACCCCCATTTGGGTTATTTATTATTGTATAAAGGGAATCTTGATGCTGACATAAGTTGAATAAAAAAGTCAATTTGTTTTGCCGTGTTTAGTGCAAGTTATTGGGGGCAGGTTCTTAAACAAGTTGGTGTAGGAAAAATATAGCTTGAATTTGAAAAAAAATGATTGGGGCATTTTTTAGCAAATTTTCATAAGTATTTGTTTAAAGACTGTGTTAGGTAAACCCACCCCATCAGAATCCAGCCCATGGGGCGCACAACTATGCACACTATGCAACCCAACGCCCACACTGCTTATGTGCCACTCTGGTCGTCAAAACAGTAAAGCACTTATTCCATAAACTTTTCACTGTCACCACCCTTTGATTAAAGCCTACAAGATGTCTACACCAGGCCAATACACTGAGATAAACACTCCTCTAGGTATTGTACAGTTCAACAGGACACACATTGCTTACAGCAGAACACAAGCTAATTACTAGCACTGTATAGGAGCTAACTGACTGATCAGTGGGGGTCTCATCAATGGGACCCTCACAAATCACGAGAATGGGGGAGTTTGTTGTATCACTATCTGAGACCGCGGTTTAGAGAGCAACCAATCGCGCATGCTCCAGCTGCTCTATTCATCTATATGGCACTGACAAACTATGATTATAACATATGAACACTTTAAAAGACATTTGTCAGGTGGAATTATAACAACCAACAAAGATACTTTCCAGGTGGTATAAATGTCCTACAGTACTGCATAAAATCTACCCTGAAGTAGACGACTCATGTTGGCGATGCCTCTCCGATACGGGTTCGCAATTACACACTTAGTAGGGATGCCCCATAATTACCCGGTTTTGGGAGGCAGTATGGGACTTGTACAATAAAGTCAGTGGGGAGGTGATTACTCCTTCCCCGGAATTCTTTACTTTCCTTATTTCCTTATTCTGTGACAAAAGCTAAAAAGGGGCTTCTTAGACACTTCTTGAGCACTGCTCAAACAGTTATACCGCGTCATTGGCGGTCACCCTCTCCACTATCTAGGGCAGAATTAGTAGATTGTTTAAACTATATTATGAGAATGGAAGAGCTTACGTTTCTGCATAACAATAAAATCACTACATTTCATAAGATCTGGTCTTCCTGGTCCATATTCAGGACCTCTACAGCTTTGACTTCTTAGCTCTCCTCAGGAGCTACCTAACTGACATCACTTAGTCCTTTTTGCCCCTCCCTGAATTCATTATGTGTTGTCCTAATGTTCTACCCTTTGTCCTTGTCAAACCGTTCATTTCCTGCTGTTTTTGATGGTGTGGTTCATTTTTGCATTAGTATAACAATTACTAAGATACACTTATATCTGTGCTCCTGTGACACATCATTCCTTGTGAATTATTGTCTTAACTTGCATTTTGCTGTTTATTTTTGCGTAAACAATGTACGTGTTGTATACTTACTATGCACAGTATTTCCATTTTCAATAAAATGATTTACCCATAACAACTATCAAAGCACAGGTCTCCTCAGACCTGTTGTAAACCTATTTGCAATCTAATGTCCTTATGTTTAACTTTTTTAATTTAACCTCTTCACACTCTGCGTCCGTGACTTACCGCTCAGTCTCCTGGATTCCTGGACACTTTTCTCATGACTGATCCGTCCTGTAGGTACTGTCTGTGCTAAAAATCCTAAATACAAATTAATAATTTTGTTTGTATCCCCCTTGAAATAGTTAATTAAATCTCATGAATAAGCTAGAGACCCCCAAAATGTGTTATTCTTTACATGTTGTATCACCCCGCAAATAATACGCCCTCGTACCAAAAAAAAAAAGTTATAGCCTGTACAATGAGACAATACAAATCTGCTGTGAATGGTGCTGCTTTCTTTCTATGCCCGGCCGTGAACCCATACAGTAGTTTACCACCATATATGGGATATCGTTGCACTCGGGAGAAATTTTGCATCAAACTTTGCAGAGCATTTCATCATTTATTATGAAAGTGTAATTTTTGGCCTAAATAAATATATTTTCCCAAAAAATTCAAGTTTCTAAATTGCACTTCTATCTTGTTTTAACCCATGTGAAACTCTTAAAGGGTTAACAGACTTAATAGTAGTTGTTTTACATATGTTGCGGGGTAAATTATTGGGTTTTACTATTATTTAGGCCTTGTAAAGTCACTTGAAAAACTGAGTTGCCCTTCAAAATATGAGTTTTGCCCATTTTCATGAAAATGAGAAAAATGCACACCGAAAGTTCTAAGCCTTATAACATTCTAGAAAAGAGAGAGGACGCATAAAATATAATTCCAACGTAAAGCAGACATTCCCGAAATGTTGGTTATCAAGCTCTTTTGGTATTTTAACTATCTGCCTGGAAAGCAGAACATTTTAAACTTTGAAAATGAGGAATGTTTTTTGAAATTTAGGCACATTTTAATTTTTTCAGAATGAAACGAGAAATTTATCACCTACATTGTAAGTCATGTTAGTTGTAAAATTTGTCTCGAGAAAACAATTTCAAAATCACGTCCCTGTCCCTGTGTGAGTGAAGGAGCAGGATGGGAAGGTGTACAGGAGCACAAAGGTGGGGGCTGAGAGCTGAGGAGTGATTGAGAAGCACAGATAGGTGAAGTGTTTTTTTTTTTTTTTGTTAACTATGTCTGTTTGGCCCTTCTTGTGTTCTATGAGCCTTTTGGTCTCCCCGGTGTATGGTTTGCCATGGCTGCTGGTCAGGCTCGGACTGGCCTGCCGGGATACCGGTCAAAACCCCGGTGGGCCCTTATCATAAGTCACCATCTCCTGCCTGTGTCTGTGAGCAGGAACATTCAGCTGAGGCTGCAGGAGGGGGGCAGCAGAGGGGACTATGACGTCCTGCAGGAGGGAGAGACAGGTTCTCTGCTCTTCCCACATCAGCGCTGGGGCAGGGAGTAAGACATTTCCTCCTCCCTGCACTGAGCACCTCAGCCCCTGTGTCACTGCAGGAGAACATGGCCCCTGATTCACTGGAGGAGCAGACAGTGAGCTGTCACTAATTACAGACCAGAGGACGTGGGCCCCCTAGTTGTCACAGTGGGCCCCCTTCCTCCTGGTCATGACAGACATCAGGGACCACCAATCAGCTAGCAGCAGCTGCTGGAGTGTCCTCCCCCTGGCACAGCACAGGCTGCACTCATGTGCAGGAGCTCAGGATGGGTGAGGAGCTGCTGATGGCTTCCAGCACAAGAAAAAGGTACAAAATAAAAGTGCATCACATTTACACACACACAGTGCACCTCATTACATCCCTGCAATGTGTACATACATATAGAATAACAGTGGACTCAAGAACTACAACTCCCAGCAGTTGAATGAGATGATGAAAGTTGTAGTACTTTGACTGTATTAAGTATTGATGTAGAATAAGGATGTCACATGTAACGCGCGGACTCTGTTTAGAATTTGAATCAAAACGCACGGGGGCAGGATGACGCACGCGATCGGTAATGGCACCCAGTGTCTTGTATTGTCCAAATGCCAGGGCAGAAGGAATCAATGTGTTGCGTGTGACTGCAGCCTCAGTATTACCAGTATACCCCACATTACGTGTGACCGCAGCCTCAGTATTACCAGCATACCCTGCGTTATGTGTGACAGCAGCCTCAGTATTACCAGCATACCCCGCGTTACGTGTGACCGCAGCCTCAGTATTACCAGTATACCCCGCGTTACCTGTGACTGCAGCCTCAGTATTACCAGCATACCCCGCGTTACGTGTGATTGCAGCCTCAGTATTACCAGCATACCCTGCCTTATGTGTGACCGTAGCCTCAGTATTACCAGCATACCCTGCCTTATGTGTGACCGTAGCCTCAGTATTACCAGCATACCCCGCGTTACATGTGACTAGAGCCTCAGTATTACCAGCATACCCCGCGTTACGTGTGATTGCAGCCTCAGTATTACCAACGACCCCCCCCCCCCCCATCCGTCATGGTGTCCAAATTGCAGATTCATCACCATTTCAATGCACAAACATTTGAATAAAAAGTGATGAAAAGCTTCTTCACTTCACAAACTGATATCACTGAAAACGTCAGCTTCTCCAGCTCCGTACATTAAAGTTTAAAAAAGTAAGAGGTGTGTGAAACCGAGCCTGTAATAAAAATAATGCAACTTTTTTTTGTCATTTATACCACATTTGGAATTTTTCTCCAGGTTCAACGGAATATTAACCCTTAAAGGGTTAAAGGCCAGACCATTTTCATCTTTGATTTTCCATTTTTACTTCAGTGTCTTTAAAAATCCATAATTATGTTATTTCCATGTACAGAGCTGTATGAGGCTTGTTTTCTGCATAACAAATTGTCCTTCATAGTGATGGTATTTAATATTCTATGCCATGTACTGGAAAGCGGGAAAAAATCCCAATGTGTTGAAATTGACAAAAAAAAACATACTTATGCCATTTTTATGTGGGCTACGTATGTATGGCTTTCACTGTATGCTCCAAATCATACCTCCCCTTAATTCCTTGGGTAAGTGTGACTTGTGAGGACACCAAATTCATAAAGCTTTTATTCAGTTTTTATATTAAAAAATAAACCTTTGTTAAAAAAAAAATGTCTTAAAGGGGTTTTCCCACAAAGACAAGTTAGGCCCCATCCATGGGATAGGGCATAACTTACTGATCAGTGGGGTCCCACTGACCTTTTTTTTACTGTATTTGCAGGCCGTAAGGGCTTCGCATTCCTACCATTTACAACAATATAGCTGCATCGCAATATGTGGCGACCTGGATGAAAGCCTGTATGCAAATGAGCCTGAGGTGCTCCAGGCTCCTCCACAGGTGTTAATGCCCTTTTAATGCTCACAGTGGCATTTTGTAGGTTAATACCTGTGATTGGTACCAGCAATCCATTTAGGGGGTATTCATCGGCCCCCATGTCCTCCCGGATATCTGGAGAGACTTAGGGTGAAGACACACATGGCGTTTTTGGGCCGTTTTTATTAAGTGCGTTTTCAGATCGTTGAAAACGCATGCGTTTTTGTCCGTTTTTCATTGCGCAATTTCGGAAAAACAGACAAAAACGCATGCGTTTTTAACGATCTGAAAACGCACTTAGTAAAAACGGCCCAAAAACGCCATGTGTGTCTTCACCCTTAGGGTATTGTCACACGTTAGCATTTTAATTGTGTTTTGTAACTCATTCAAAATGCAGTGTGTTGTGCCGCGACCAATCGCATACAGTAATCGTTTGTATGAAAACACATGCGATCGACAATCCGCACCCGGTGTCTTGCATTTGCACAATACAACGGCGCTGATTGCCGATCACATCTGTTTCTATACAAACAAATATGCAATTGGTTACAAATCGGAATCAAAACCCTAACATGTGACAGCACCCTGAGGCCTCTTGATGTATCTCCTGGAAAAAGCAGCCGCCGGGCAAAATCATACCAGGTCCATCCTGATGTAGTTTTGTATAAAAACAGCAAACAAAAGTTTGTAGGTTTTTCAAAATAATTCAGGCAAGCCCCGCGCCCAACGTGCACCCCTTCACGCCCACATGTCATGGAGGTGGCATAGTTGCTTTTATAATCGCACCCCCCGCTGTGTATAAAGAGGACTCAGCCTGTGAACCTTCTTCATATACAGGCAGTCCCTGGATTATTTACAAGATTGGTTCCTTAGGTTTGTACTTAAGTTGAATTTGTATGTAAGTAGGAATTGTATATTTTATAATTGTAGATCCAGACAAAAAATTTTTTGTCCCAGTGACAATTAGATTTTCTAATTTTTTTGCTGTAATGAAACCTTTACAGATGATCATTACAGTCTGGGACTAAAGTAACATTCAGAGAGGTCACAGTGGCCCTTTTTTCTTAAAAACAAGGGCATAGCCACCTTAAAGAAGAGGAGATCCTGCCAGAGGGGGCAAACACCAGTATGTTTGGTTTACAATCCTTGATCTGATGATAGATTTCCTTTAAGAGGTTAAATGCTGATTCCAGGGAGTTAAACAGTCCGGCATTGAAACCAATTTTTTTCCGGTACAAGTGGTTGCATTTTTAAAAATTTGTCAAAACCTATATAAATTTGATATTTCCTTTATTGTACCCACCCAAATAATAAAAGGGAGAAGTCATTTGGAGAGCACAGTAAAAGCCGTAAAAACAGCTCTCAAGAAAATGGATTAAATGTCTTATTTCATCAATTCCACCGTATGTAGATTTTGTCACAATTCTGGGGGTTTTGCGCCAAAAAAATGCCTTGCACCACAGTTTTCAAGGCTTTTAGACCATTTTTTTTACACTTTTCCAACTTGTCCGAATAAGGGGTGTGACCTTTAGGGAAACGGGTGTGTCCACAGGAGAAAGGGCGTGGCTTATGGAAAATCGTCCGTGCACCCACAATTCTGGCGCACAGTTTAGACCAACTAAAAGTAGGTCTAAAGTAGGAACCGACATTCTTATCCTGCACCAGAATTCATCATGATGGTGATAAATCTGGCGCAGCAAAAGACCAGTGATTTCCAGCTAGAAACTGGCGGAAGCTGAGATACATTGTTAAATCCCCCCCATTGTGTCTTGTGGGAACTGTTTTTATGGCTGTGCACTTCAAATGACATGTGTACTTTATTGTGTGAGTTTAGGCTGACTTGCTCAATGTACTATATATACTCGAGTATGAGACAAATTTTGAGGCAAAGTATATACTCGAGTATGAGACAAAGTATAAACCCTATCTCCGCTTATACTTTAATCAATGGCTAAAAAATCTCTACAGGTAGTCCCCGGGTTATAAACAAGGTAGGTCTGTTCTTAAGTTGAGTTTGGATGCAAGTCAGAACTGTATTTTAGAATTGTAACCCAAACCAAAATTTTTTCGGGTAACAATTGGATTTAAAAAATGTTGGGGTGTCATAAGAACCAGGATTAACAAAACTTAATTGCAGACACCTTTGATAACTGTTGCAGCTGATCATTGTAGCCGAAGGCTTAAATACAATAGATAACCAACATCCAGAGGTCCGTTTGTAACTAGGGGTCATCTGTAAGTTGAGTGTTCTTAAGTTGGGGATCGCCTGTACTCACCTTTCCGATGCCCCTGCAGGTCCTCTTCTGTCTTCAGGTTCAGCTCCATCTTTGGGTCCCTGTGGCTGCGTTGCACACACCATGATGTCATCGGCCCATACTATGATGTTGGCAAGTGGCTGCCATCATGATGTATGCAACAGGACCATGCGGGGGGCATGGGAAAGTTGAGTGCAGTGTTTTTGTTTTTTTTTTAAGCTGGGCAGGGGGCTCCTAGCTATATACAGGGGGTAGGGGTGTATGCTGGCAATGGCTTTATACAAGGGAGCTGCTGGCTATATATACTGGGGGAAGGTGGCTGGCTATGTATACTGGGGGACATGTGACCAATGCATTTTCCACCCTATGCTGTTTTCCCAATCTCTGAGTCAATAGATTTTTCCAGTTTTTTGTGTTAAAATTAGGTGCCTCGGCTTATAGGGTAATACACTAGCATTCAAGTGATCTAAGTAATCTAGACAATCTTTTTTTTTTTTGGATCCCCAGAAACAGGATTTTTTAACATGTTTCTTTTAACATGAAAGACTATTATCAGAAATGATGTTAGATCACAGGTCAAAAAGAAAAGGGTCATCTCAAAAGTTTAAAGCGGGTTTGTACACTACTCACAGATTATGAATATTTGCCTTTTGGTAAGATTTATGGAAAATTTATTGCGAGGAAAATAAGTATTTTGATACAAGACCGGTTAAAGTTATTATTCCTACAGAGAAAGTAGAGGTTTGTTATTTTTTATTGTAGGTACACTTAAACTTTGAGAGACAGAATCTAAAAGAAATTTTTAATTGTGATATCTAAATAATTAATTTGCATTTTAATGAAATAAGTATTTGATCACTTACTAACCAGGAAGAAATCTGTCTCTAAGACCTCTTTAACCTCTTAAAGGAAAACAACCAATTAGAACAAAAAAACAAACCAGACATACTTACCTGCGTTCCTCTACATTCTGCTCCCAGAGCTGATCTTCTTAAAATGTTGACTTATAATTAGCAGGCTAGAGCACAGGGTCAAGATGTGCTAATTATGCACACCCCCGCCACCTCCTTCTTCCATGCTGTATTTTATTCTCCTGACAGAAGCATTTTTAGCGCAAGTACTAGTCTAGGTTACTAGTCTAGGTTAGTTTAGAATTAACAATTTTTTTTTTTTGGGGGGGGGGGGGGAGTAGGTATTAATGTTACAAAATTTGGGAAAAAATACTTTTTTGTAGTGTAGAGATATTTTTAGTTTTCAGTAACTCAAAATGTGACAGTCCTAGTGTGTCATTTTGATACATAATATGTATAGCTTTGGGCCAACAGGGCGACTGTGACCTCTGCGTTCTTTGTAGGTCTGAAAACTTTAAAAATCAGCAGTGGTGTAGCCCTCTCACACGCCTCTTTAAAAACCCTGATTTTATTCCCGCCCTTAACAGGGACACCTTCCTCACCTATAATTCTGAAACGGACACCGGCTTGCAAGACCTCCTCCAGGGGTCCATTCTACAGAGAGGTGAGTTTCCAGGGCTGGAGGTAGAAACGTTTCATGGCTGAAAAATTCCCGGCTATGCTCCTCAACGCGTCCAGAAGCATAGGTTACGTTTGAAAAATCTAACTGCATCTGAAGGTCTATTCTGTTCTCCCTCTCCCCCAGAACACGAAAATATATAGTCTACTCATTCAGGAATCTGACACCTCCTGAATGTTACGGGTTGGGAACGGGAGCTAGAGACAACACTATCTTCAGAAGAGTAGCATAAAGCCTTTCTCTATTCTCACAAACAATCAGCCTCCTCTGTGCAGGAAAATAATTATAAAATAATCTAGATTATTACAGCTTGATACATTCCATCTACCCCTCAGTCCCGGACACAAGCTGGAGATTTGGTACTGAAAGATATGCTGCATGTCTGGTGGTCATTATGGGAGGGGGGTGTTGGGGGCTACACAAACAATAACTGTCTCACAGGTTGAAAACTCTCCTGAGGTGGCACTGCTCTTTATACTTCCTGGGTCCATTGGGCTGCAGAAATGTAGCTTTTTACAATATTGCTTGAAAGTGGCCAAATCGGTGGTCCCTCACAAGTGGCGATCCAATAGTACGCCTTCGGTTGCCGAATGAGCCCAGGAGATTTTACAAATGTAGGAACTCCTGGTGGAAATCGATTACTCCTGTGCGAAATTCTTTAAATTGTGACAACCCTGTGTCAGGCTCCAAAGCTAGTGGACCCACTGGACCACTGTGGACGATGACGTAAGCCGACACCTGGGACCGGAGTCTAAGTGGCAAGCGGTTTTCACCAGAACCCGCCACAAAGCGGGTTGGACTTGCTGCGGCGTGGTACCACCAGGTTGTTCCACAGGTGCGATTGTCCACGGTGGCTGCCAAGGTGAGGTACAGAAACAGAAGGCAGGTTCGTGGTCAGGGACAGGCGGAAGGTCAGGACAGGAGGCATAGGATCAACATCAGAGGCAAAGCAGAAGTTCAGGGCAGGCAGCAGAGGAGCGTAAACAGGAACAGGGCTGGGGTCACAACAGGAAATCAATACATGAGCACAGGTCAACAATACTAGCTTTCTCAGAGGCATATAGCATAGATATGTCAGGAAGTGCAGGGAGAGGCTGGAATATAAGGGATTCTAGGAAGTGACTAGCGCAAATTAATGGCAAGCTGGCCCTTTAAATCGTTTGAAGCCGACATGCGCGCCCTAGGACGTGCATGGCCACCGGACCGGAGGCAGGAAAGAGGACGGGTGAGTAGCACGGGTGCCACGCTGGCAGGCAGAGAGGGCACAGGTGAGCCCGGCCCATGACAGTTATCCCCCCCCCTCTGGACTCCACTTCTTCTTGGGCGGGAAAAATCTCACAAGAAGATCTTGGTCCAGGATATCTCCTCCGGCCCAAACCCCTTCCAGTAAACCAAGAACCGCTTACCTCTCACCATCTTCATATCTAGGATCTCCTTTACCTTGAAGATGTCAGTGAGGTCAGCCTCAGGAGCAGGAGGAGGTACTTGCAAGGAGAAGCGGTTCAGGATGACAGGCTTTAGTAGCGAGACATGGAAGGAGTTCGGGATGCGATGATTGATGCGCCTCAGCACCTTGAAAGGACCCAGGAAACGAGGACCAAGTTTATAGCCAGGGATCTCCAGGCGGAAATACCTGGAGGACAACCAGACTTTGTCACCTGGAGAGAAGATAGGAGTAGGCCTGCGTTTCTTATTGGCCTGAAGCTTGGTTCCAGCAGAAGCCTGTAGCAATGAAAGGGGCGTCTGCTCCCAAATGGACTTCAGATCCTGTACCAAGTCCACAACTGCAGGAACGTCCGAGGACATAGAGAAAGTGGAGGGCACGGGTGCAGTCATGCCCGGCGTCAGTATTCTGGGGCCCTGGGTTGACCGGGTGCAGTCGCCGAGGGCATAGATAAAGTGGAGGGCATGGGTGCAGTCAGGCATGGCGCCAGCACCCGGTCAACCCGGGGTACTGGAGGGGCCCACTAAAGCCCCCGGATCAATTGTACTAGTGTCTCTAAGTGTCTAAGACACTGGAACAAATGATCACCATCCGTATTGATGACTTTTCTGCTCACCTACTCCTTTGCTCGTTCCCCCGAAGCGGTGACGGGTCTGAAGCCGGCGCACATGATGATGTCATCAGATCACGTGTGCCGGCTTCAGGGCCGGCGCGTATGGGAGGCTCAGGCCGAAGAAAGAAGTCAGCAGCGGGTGCTGGTCCTGGGGAAAAAAAGAAATTGAAGCGGGAAAAGAAGAGAGTGACCAGCGAGCTTGATGTGGGTTGAGTCGCTGAGCAGTCTGGAGATAAAGGAGATTCTTGTGATCCGTGTATTGACAGACCAGAAAACAAGCTACCTCCAGGAGATAACGCCACTCTTCTAAGGCAAATTTAATTGGTATCAGTTCTCTTTTCGCTAAGGCACCGTTTCTCAACCTGTGGGTCGCGACCCCAGAGGGGGTAGAATGACCAAAACACAGGGGTCGCGATCCTATTACGTTTTTGCCGCGATTCCCGGCAAAACGGAGTATAACATGTGTGATAACTCACTGCTTGAGGACCTTCCTGCTGATACAGTGGAAGCTTGAGGACCTGTGGTGATGTCATCATCACTTGACCCTCTGGCTCCTCCTCTATACAGACTCCCGCGGAACTGACTGCTCTGCTCACAGTGAGTAGAACCTGAAGCAGCAGGGGGGGGGGAAGCACTAGAACTGGGGGCAGGAGAAGGGGCAAAACTGGAGACAGGAGGGGGGGGGGGGGCACCAAACCTGGGAGCAGGAGAAGGGGCAAAACTGGAGACAGGAGGGGGGGGGCACCAAAACTGGGAGCAGGAGAAGGGGCAAAACTGGAGACAGGAGGGGGACACACCAAAACTGGGGGCAGGAGAAGGGGCAAAACTGGAGACAAGGAGGGGGGGGGGGACACCAAAACTGGCGGCAGGAGGGAAAGCACTAGAACTGGGGGCAGGAGAATGGGCAAAACTGGAGACAGAAGGGGGGGCACTACAACTGGGGCAGCAAATGGAGGAACCAAAACTGGGGGAGGGGGGACAGTATTATATTAGTTATATTTTTGTACATATGGGGCAGTATTATACACTCACCGGCCACTTTATTAGGTACACCTGTCCAACTGCTCGTTAACACTTAATTTCTAATCAGCCAATCACATGGTGGCAACTCAGTGCATTTAGGCATGTAGACATGGTCAAGACAATCTCCTGGGGAAGAAAGGTGATCTGAGTGCCTTTGAACGTGGCATGGTTGTTGGTGCCAGAAGGGCTGGTCTGAGTATTTCAGAAACTGCTGATCTATTGGGATTTTCACGCACAACCATCTCTAGGGTTTACAGAGAATGGTCCTAAAAAGAAAAAACATCCAGTGAGCGGCAGTTCTGAGGCTGAGGCTACAATTTGCACAAGCTCATCGAAATTGGACGGTAGAAGATTGGAAAAACGTTGCCTGATGAGTCTCGATTTCTGCTGCGACATTCGGATGGTAGGGTCAGAATTTGGCGTCAACAACATGAAAGCATGGATCCATCCTGCCTTGTATCAACGGTTCAGGCTGGTGGTGTCATGGTGTGGGGAATATTTTCTTGGCACTCTTTGGGCCCCTTGGTACCAATTGAGTATCGTTGCAACGCCACAGCCTACCTGAGTATTGTTGCTGACCATGTCCATCCCTTTATGACCACAATGTACCCAACATCTGATGGCTACTTTCAGCAGGATAATGCGCCATGTCATAAAGCTGGAATCATCTCAGACTGGTTTCTTGAGCATGACAATGAGTTCACTGTACTCAAATGGCCTCCACAGTCACCAGATCTCAATCCAATAGAGCATCTTTGGGATGTGGTGGAACGGGAGATTCACATCATGAATGTGCAGCCGACAAATCTGCGGCCACTGTGTGATGTCATCATGTCAATATGGACCAAAATCTCTGAGGAATGCTTCCAGCACCTTGTTGAATCTATGCCACGAAGAATTGAGGCGGTTCTGAAGGCAAAAGGGGGTCCAACCCGTTACTAGCATGGTGTACCTAATAAATTGGCCGGTGAGTGTATATCACTGCGGCATGGGAGGCCCTTTTCTACAGTCGCTGATAGGGCTTTACTCTGTTTCACCCGGAGGGCTGGCGACTTTCCCCCTTGCTGTATGTCTTGAGCATTGAGCCTTTGGTAGCATGCAAACAATCCTCTGCAAATGTCACAGGAATATGCGCTCGGGTCAAACAATTTAAGATCTCGCTGTTTGCAGATGATGTCCTGCTAGTCTAAAAGTTATTAGACACATATAGTTATTTCTCTGGATATAAAATTAATAAACATAAGACTGAGGCCCTTCCCATCAATATACCCCCAAGAGAGCTGGCAACTCTCAAGATTAGAGATGAGCAAGCACTAAAATGCTCGAGTGCTCATCTCAATGCAATAGATCTCAATCCAATAGAGCATCTTTGGGATGTGGTGGAACTGGAGATTCGCATCATGGATGTGCAGCCGACAAATCTGCGGCAACTGTTTGATGCCATCATGTCAATATGGACCAAAATCTCTGAGGAATGCTTCCAGCACCTTGTTAAATCTATGCCACAAAGAATTGAGGCAGTTCTGAAGGCAAAAGGGGGTCCAACCCGTTACTAGCATGGTGTACCTAATAAAGTGGTCGGTGAGTGTAGTAGTTATATTCTTGTACATAGGAGAGAGTATAATAATAGTTATGTTCCTGTACATAGGGGGCAGTATTATAGTAGTTATATTCCTGTACATAGGGGGCAGTATTATAGTAGTTATATTCCTGTACATAGGGGGCAGTATTATAGTAGTTACATTCCTGTACATAGGGGGCAGTATTATAGTAGTTATATTCCTGTACATAGGGGGCAGTATTATAGTAGTTATATTCCTGTACATAGGGGGCAGTATTATAGTAGTTATATTCCTGTACATAGGGGGCACTATTATACTAGTTATAGTCTTGTACATGGTTTGGTTGAGAACCACTGCCACAATAGGAGACACCAGAGAGGAGAAATGCGGGATGAGCTGCCGGTAGTATTTTCGCAAAGCCCAGGAACCTTTGTATTGCACAGAGTCCTACAGGATGAGGCGATTGAAGAACAGCAGACAGCTTTGCAGGATCCATCTGGAGGCCTCTGTTGGAGATAATATAGCCAAGGAAAGGAAGACTCCGCTGGTGAAATTTGCACTTCTCAAGTTTGGTGTAAAGGCAATTGGCCCATAAACGACTGACGACTTGCCAAACGTGGGACTGGTGGGACTCAAGATCCGGAGAGAACACCAAAATGTCATTAAGATAAACCACGACACAGGTATATAGCAAGTCTGTAAAGATGTCATTGACTATTTCTTGGAAGACGACTGGTGCGTAACAGAGGCCAAACGGCATCACTAGGTACTCGAAGTGTCCATCATGAGTATTAAAAGTGGTCTTCCACTCCTCTCCCTCATGGATACGGATGAGGTTGTAGGCCCCACGAAGGTCTAGTTTGGAGAAGAACTTTGCTCCACGTAGACGCTCAAACAGCTCAATGACAAGGGATCAATGGCAAGGGATAGTAGTTCTTAACGGTGACTTTATTAAGACCACGATAGTCTATATATGAATGGAGAGGCCCATCTTGGTCACAAATAAGAAACCTGCACCAGTCGGAGATGAGGATTTACTTATGAATCCCCTCTGCAGGTTCTCTTGGATATAGTCCAACATAGCTGCAGTTCCGGGCACAGAGAGTGGGTACACCTGACCCCGAGTAGAAGACGAATTCGGAAGCAGATCAACAGGGAAGAGGTAGGGACCGTGCTGTGGTAAAGTCTCTGCGTGCTTCTTTGAAAATACATCTGCAAGTCCTGATAACTGGCTGGAAGACCCTTCAGAGGCCTGGGAACCACGGAAGAGAGCATGACTGGCACTGGATGGGGAACCACCATGCAGCGAGACTGGCAGTCAGGTCTCCAACAAAGAATTTCCCGTCTTCCAATTAAGCACAGGTGCATGGAGCTGCAACCATGGTAGACCTAACAGGAGGGAAGACGTGGACCGAGGTAGCACATAGAAGGACAGTCTATCTTTATGTAGTGCCTCGACTTGCCGTAACAAAAGCTCAGTGCAGTACCGGACCTGAGCGGAGAGAATTTGGCCGCTGACAGAGGAGATGACCAGAGGCTTCTCGAGGCGGACCATAGGGAAGGGATGCCAGGAGACCAGAGAGGCATTCACAAAGTTTCCTGCAGAGTCGGAATCCAGAAAGGCAGAAATCTGGAACTGAGCACCTGTTCTCCCAAGAACCCTAGGTGCAAGCGTTTCCCGGACACTGAGGACGGAGTGGACAGGTCTGAAGAAAATAATCCAGGCTGGCACGAAACGCGCGTCGGGGTGTCAGATGGCGTGACTAGGTCAGGCAATATGGCGACTGGTGGGTATTTAATTTGTTTATTAGGTTAGCAATATTGTGATGATGCACAGGTACATGACTGGACTTTTGATATTATTCATTGAATGATTTTGATATGCGGTACCGCATCGCTTATCTGTTGTGTGCAACCTTAGTACTTTGAAAATCTTTTTACCAGCACCTATGATGTAATTTCTTGTTTTATGTGTTCAGGGGTGCACCTAGCCTTTCTGCTGCCTGAGGCGAACTATAAAAAGACGCCCCCCCCCCCCACTCCATATATGTAATTTATCAAGGAGTGTCAGGACCAGACCCAATCATATTGGTTTAATGTTAAAATAAAGCAATGCAAAATACATAGAGCATCCCACCGTGTACTATAGAATAAACACAGCGAGCTACTACAAAGCACAAATACATACAACAATCCGCCATATAATATAAAATCAATACAGCGTACTGCCATATACCATATAATACATACAGCGTGCCGCCATATACCATATAATACATACAGCGTGCCGCCATATACCATGTAATACATACAGCGTGCCCCCATATACCATGTAATACATACAGCGTGCCCCCATATACCATATAATACATACAGCGTGGCGCCATATAGTATATTTTACATGGTGGCACGCTGAATGTACACACATACATACACATATATAAACAGTATATACAGCAAATATACACCCATACATATACAGAATATATATATATTACACACATACAAACACATACAGAGACATCTATGCATACATTCATACACATTTCTCCAGAGAGGACCACACTATGGAAGATTTGCAGATTACTGTTTTAATGGGACATTTTAAGACACAGAGGGAAAGGAAAGAATGGGAGTATAAATTGATGAGGAGATTCAACACCTTGCAAAGTGGTCTTAACATTCATGCCAGCTTCATGACCTCCTACCTCTGACCTGGAGGCCACAAGCAGATAAGAGCCAGGGCTCATGTGTCTTGCCTCATAGGTTTTTAATGTTTTTATTGCCATCCTGTTGTAAATAAGATGTCCCTGTTTTTATCAATCTGTTGTTTTAGAGGTTTTTTTTAATATCCTTTGATGATCACTGTTTAGTGTGTATAAAATGCTGTGAATTTTCTGTTTCATGCATAACATCATGTCTGACGAAGAGAACTAGTATTCTCGAAAGCTCACCATCAAATATACTCAGTTAGCCTCAAAAAGGTATCGCCTGATTTCTTCACTCTTCTTCTACATTCATACACACACATATATATACATACATAGAAGTTACCTTCACTCTTTTCTTCCTTTCTCGTCGGCCTTGTCCTCGGGGGGCTGGGGGGGGGGGGTTGCCGGGGATGTGAGAATCGCAGCCGGGGTGGGGGAGGGGGGAACGGGGATGTCGGAGCCGGGGGAAGGGGGGGACCAGAGTCGGGGGGGGGCAGCAAAAACGGGGGGGGGGGGGGGGCGGCTAGCGCGGACATTGGGCTGGGGCAGGGACTGGTACCTATGCCGGGCGGTGAGATGTGATAGGCGGGCCGCGGGTGGGGGTAGTGTCGGCCGGCGCGCAGGTACATGTGCCGGCCGCGCGCGTGTTGAATGGATGGGCGGGCCGCTGGGGGAAGTGCCGGCCCGTGCTGGTACCTGTGCCGGGTGTTTGGATGTGATAGGCGGGCCGCTGAGGGGAAGTGTCGGCCTGCGCGCCAGCACAGGAGCCGGCCGCCGCCCATCACATATTGTCCGGGGGGGGACTTTAAGAGGTGCCAGCTGGAACCGATGCCAGCGGGCAGGAGCCAGACGCCGCCCCCTGGTCTAGCAGGAGGCGCGCCGCCTGAGGCGAGAATCTCAACTCGCCTCATGGCAGGTGCGCCCCTGTATGTGTTGCCTCTCCATATTTGTTCACACTGTCCGTGTTGTTTTGCTTTGTGTTTTTAGGTCCTTTTTAATGGGGTATTTTTAGTCAGATAATATTTTGTGATGTAATTTATGAATAAATTGTGCAATAAAGACTTGTTTTCATTCACAAAGTCGTAATTATTTTCAGTTATGTAGATATGATAGGACTTCGTTCTCCTGACGTCGCCTGCAACGTTCATGAGTAGACAGCCGAGCTCTGTCCACCTGCATAAGTTCCCCTGGAGCTGTCACGGCAGGGGACTGAAGCGGCCTTTGGAAAGCAGGAGCCAAGCAAGGAAAACGTTGGACCCGGAGATGCGGTTGTTAAAAACGCTGTTCCTCAGAGCGTTCCAAAAGCCAGATATCTATCTGAGTGGCCAGAGAGATGAGACCACTCAGAGTAGACGGCAGGTCACATGCTGGCAGCGTGTCTTTAAATTGTCGTGAAAGTCCTTTTTTAAAGGTTGCAATTAGGGCTGCCAGGCTAGCTCCAAGGCCAGAGTATGGAACTGAACCGCATACTCACCAACAGATAAAGTCAGGTTCAGTACTGCATTCTCGGCTGAAGACGCCCATGCAGGTTCCCCCAAGAAAGACCGGAACTCAGAGAAGAGGTGATGTCTGCTGTAACCGAGTCTTTTCTGTCCCATGCCAGGGCCTTCCCGGAGAGGAGGCTGATGATAAATGCCACCTTAGACCGTTCTGAGATGAACTGCATAGCCATAAGCTCTATGTGCAGGGAGCAATGGGTGATAAACCCCTGCACAACCTGGAATCCCCATCATACTGTGATAGCATGGAAAGTCTTATCCTGGGTTCTGTGGCAGGCAGGCCAACCAGAGTAGCGGAAAAAGTCACAGGAACCTGGTGCTGTTGCTGAGTGGCCATCATCTGCTGAAGCAGGGCAGTCACTTGTCCAAGCTGTTGACCTTGTGTGGCAATCTGCTGGGATTGCTGGACCACGACAGTGGTAAGATCAGCAAGTTCAGAAAGCGGAACCTTGGCGGGGTCCATGGCCAGATCATACCGTCAGGCTCCAGGGGTAGTGGACCCACTTGAAGCCTCACAATGAAGAGGTACTGTTCATCAAAATGTGAACAGCATGATGAGGTGCCCTGTTTAAAATACTAATAATGAAACCGAACAAAAAAATACTAATACTGTAATTAAACCAGGAATTTACACCACTGCACACGTGCTGAGGGAGAGACAGTGTAACAGTCTGTAAAGAAAGATCACATAGTGGCTAGGGTAGTCTTTTAAACGCATTAACATTATTTAAGTTGATTTAGAAGGCAGGAGGTAATGTTTAACAACTATAAGAAGACAACAGTCACTGTGGCTGGATCTATAAATAAGTGTCCCTGGTTTATCATGCTTGATTTTGATTGTAGATGTTCTTTAAGGAGAATCGGTTACACCAAATTGGCCTGTATCGGGTCTCTATCTGGGCCCCATGTATAAAAGAAAAAGCCATGGTGTACTATTCCAGCTAGTTTAAAAAATATACTGTAAGTAAAAAATTAATTTACATTGGCCTGTAAAATATTTCGAGAGTAACCCTTTTCAACAGAAAGAAAGTGCAGCATGATTTCATGAAACAGATATTGTATGTAGTTATATACCCAACACATGAACTGATACCATCTTAGGTCCAGAATTGAGTAGGATTCATGATGTCATTTTATAAAGGCAGTTTTCCACCTGTAGTTCCAGCATCTGAAAGGGTACAAAGCAAAAACCCTTGGACACCAGTGCCTAGAGAGGGGAAAAAATAGACCAAGATATAAATGAGACTCCTAAAAAACACAATAATAGAGCCATACACGTGTATAAAAATGTCAACCAATCTTATCAGACTGAATATTTATTAACCTTTTAGGAGTTGGGTCCATATTGTACAAAATAAAAATGAATACAATTGTGCCAGCACGTAGGTTACCTAAGTATGGACAGTGTCCTGAGTTTGTCAGGTGAGGAGATCAGCAACAGGAAGAAACCACTCCCTTGTAGTACTATATGTTAAAAAGAAGAAGAAATTCAAAGATGCCAAAGACTAACTAAAAGTGTAAAGAAAACTGAAGACGGCTAGTCCACCACACCCCTTGGAATATACCATAGATTATACTGAGACCAGTAACAGACAAAGGAAGATTTCTGACTTTCAAACCACTGTCTTCTGGAGAGAAACTGCTAACCCCATGTACATTGTCTTCAGGGAGAACAGAAATGTTTGTAGGGCATATCCAGGCCAGACATTATGGCTATTTATTTTTAGGATTGCGGCGGAATTAATGTGCAAAAAAATTTAATGTTCAATTTAGAAAAAAGTTACACTAGTAATATTAAAAAAATTCACACACCCTAGAAAACAAAGCATCCAGCAAACTTATTATGGGATAGGAAAAGTATTTACTATTTTTCAATGCATATTTTAAGTTCAGGATCCTGTTGAAATTAAACAAACTATAGTACTGGTTCCAGTGCTGTCACTTGCCAGCATTTGTTTACCCGGCTGCCATTGTGAGGTCAAGTTGATTGCCCTTCCCTCTGCCGCTCACATTGATAAGAGCTGCAAGGGGGAAGAGCAGCTAAGCACCAGTCACATGTTGCACATGTAAAGCTCTGCCTACAAAGCCGCAGCATTCTCAATGGAACCAGCAACAGTATTTGCCATTTTAAAACCGATCAAGCATTTAAAATATATCATTTTTTTCCTATTGGAGTACTTTAAAGCAACACCTTCCATTATATCCCTAGATTCCCCCAATGTAGAACTCAATGGGGCAGATTTATCAAGTGTCTCAAAGACAGACAGTGCAAAGCTAGACTAGACAGTCTTATACTGCCCCAGATTCATCACTGTCTGTTGCTGGATGATAAATCTGGCATTATATAGTCCTCTAACGACCAGTACAAACTGTAATTGACAGTGTCAGTATTTAATATTACTTGCAATGTACACAGAAGCTACATAAAAATTCCAAATGCAGCCAGATTGAAAAAAATAAATGCATTCACGCCATTTTCTTAGGAGCTTTGTATTTACAACTAACTGTCACCAAACCTTTCAAGAAAAACTTTTCATACTTCAGTGTACGGAGCTATGTAAGGTGTTATTTTTTTCAGGACAAGCAGATGTTCTCATTGATACCATTTTGAGGGCTAAATGACCTCTTCATTGTTATTTACTCATTATTTTCATGTAGCGATTCAGACATTTGGACTTCACTTGGTTCACCATAGGGAATAAAGCTCTCTGATCGCATCACCTATGTGCAGTGGTCTTAAATGGTTAACATCTGCTATCAGTTCCAGCACCGATCAAGGGTATTTGCAGCATAATGCAGCAAACGCTCTTCCTATATGGAGCTCAGCCCATACTATTCCGACATGGGCCGTTAAGATTAAGGTTAAGACTGTAGATTTATCTCGCCTGTTCAAGTGTTCTCATTGTGACCTAGTCAGATTTACAAGGATTTACTTGTCAGACTGTGCTACCAGTAGCTACAGCCTCTAGCTTGTGATGCTTTCCTCATGGATTATGGGTCATGAAGACACAAGAAGTGTACAAATCTTACAGTCATGCTGTCTGATGAGAGCAGAGAGGAGGCTGCAGGGAAGCAAATGTCTTGTATGTACCTAATTATCAGGTAAGGGTTGCAGCAATGGTTTTCCTGGAGTGTCGCTTTAAGCTTTAAATGAATGTGTCGCCACACTAAAACCAAGCCCAAAACAATACCATCCTCTGTAATATGTGCACCCCCTGGAGATCGTTTTAGCAAATTTCTAGGTTGCAGCATGAATGAAAAAAAAATCTTTTATCTCCAGTTGCCTGACTGCAATGTACAACAGAATACAAGATGATTTTACACTCATCCTAGAAATAGGTTAGGGAAAGTTAGTATGGTGACAGTTTCCCTTTAACGTTGCGCTAATGGAGTTCAAAAAGAAGCAATTTACTAATAATGTACATTGCAGACAGTCTTGCAGCTGGTTTATGCTGGGCTCATATCCCTTTTAGGAGTAGAATAAACCTAAATACGGATACCAAATGAAAGGTCTTCCACTATGTATCAGTTTCCATTGACTTTCATGTAACGGAATGGTACCAAAGTATGATCAGATGTAGGGATGAGACTAAAGTGCCAGGAAAGACAGCACTGCAAAGTGTAGAAAGTGATTGACATTGAAACAAGGGTATAGTAATGGAAAATTGGAATTTTGCTTCTTTAAAGGAAACCTACCACTTAGAATGGCAGGGGTAAGCTGTAAGTACCGAGCACCAGCTCAGGGTAAACTGGTGCCGGTACTTACTTTCGTTAGTGTTATAAACCGCGGTATCGTGGTTTTAACACTTTTGAAACTTTAGAGTAGAAGGGGCTTCAGCGCTGTGCGTGACCGTGCGTGCGCAACATCTCCTGTATTTCCTATGTAGGCGCGCGCACGATCGTGCGCATGCAGCGCCGAAGCCCCTTCTGCTCTAAAGTTTAAAAAGTGTTAAAACCGCGATACCGCGGTTTATAACACTAACGAAAGTAAGTACCGGCACCAGCTCACCCTGAGCTGTTGCTCAGTACTTATAGCTTACCCCTACCATTCTAAATGGTAGGTTTCCTTTAAAGAGGACCTGTCACCCCCAATCAAACATGCCCCGGATAATCCTCTCCCTGGGCCCTTTAATTATAATACACATATATACACACACACACCAAGTGTATTTTAATGTATGTTGGGAAAGTTGTACTAAATGATCCTAAAAGGTCTGACCTCTTACCAAATAAGGAGGTAGGATCCACGTATATCCAGCGCTTGCCGTCGGGTATATGAGGGGGCCAGCACAAGTCCCCCGACACTGGTTCACCACGCCCCTTTGTTTCACTTTCCGCGCACTCTCAGCGGGGACCTGTAAGAGAAGCCGGCAGCATTGCATATATATTGCGCAATCCCTGTCAATGCGCACAGGCGCGGCCGCATAGCAGAGAGCCAGCAGCGATTGCGCAATATATGCGATTCTGCCGGCTTTTCTTACAGGTCCCCTCTGAGAGTGCGCGGAAAGTGAAACAGAGGGGCGTGGTGAACAAGTGTCGGGGGAGTGTCGGCCCCCCCCTCATGTATATACCACTGCCAGCGCTGGAGATACGTGGATCCGACCTCTTATTTGGTAAGAGATCAGATCTTTTAGGAACATTTAGTACAACTTTCCCAACATACATAAAAATAAATTTAGCATATATAGAAAGGGGCTGGGGAGAGGATTATGGGGGGCGTGTTTGGATGGGGGTCTTTTTGGGGGTGACAGGTCCTCTTTTTAGAACATGTGATCAGATTTTATCTTTTACACCTAAGGACAGGTTTTTATAGCCCTTTCTTTGTTCTTATGTTTAAGTGATCATTTTCATCAAGCATTTGAGTTGTGGAGTCATCCAGGAAACTAGTCCTACATCTATACATCCTACAACTATAGCCTACAAAAACAAAACTAGTCAGTAGCACACAATTCAAATAGTAAAATCGTATCCTTTATTCCATAGTACTGAATTCATAAAAAAGTTAAAAAATTACAGACAATGAGACAGAATAACAGGGCCCAAGACCCAGTTACCAACCCCAGCTACAAGGAAATAAATATAAGCTCTTAAGAAACTGGAAGAAACTAGGTGTGAAAAACACAGGTCAGAGGTTTCCACAGCCCATCACATTTACTTGGTCTATAGGTCATGGAATTTTTCATCTTTTGCAGGTAGAAGTCTCTCAGATGCTCATGTGATATTTATTATCTATACAATATACACTCAACTTGCATAATGTGAAAAAATGGCTGTCACTGGGTTGCAGTGATATGTTACTGGACAAATCTTTAGATCCTTGTAGTTGTGGGTTCAGGGAAAGTTACCTGGCTCTTGGACGCTGTATTCCTTGACTTTATGAATTCACTGTGTTATTGTATAAAGGATACAATTTGATTAAATTGTGTAAAACGGCCTGGTCTCGCTATTGGTGGGCTACAATCCGACCAGTGCAACAGAGTCCAGCCCTTGCAAGCTTCTCTCATTCCTTTTGACATTTGCAGCCAGACGTGTAGTCCACTGCAAAGCTTCACTGTGCCGATTTCCATGGTTTATGCTATTGCAGTGAGCTAGGTACACAAACGCAGTAGCAAGTTGCATACCTATCGCAGTGCAGGACCATTGGCCCGGGGAAATTTGCAACCAACAGAATATACTGCTCAGGTCAGAAGGAAGGACAAGACACTGAAGATCCATTAGTCAGAGGCTTGATGAACATCCCCACATAACTCAGTGGTCTTCCCTGACAAGAAGATTTAACTCAGTTAAATTATTAACTCACTTTGACAATTAAACTGAATGATGGGTTCCTGTAGCCCTTTGAGTTAAATAGTTAAAATCTGATGACAGCTTCCCCTTAAAATGTAACCAAATAACACTGCTACTTCAAATAATGAAGACCTCCACAGAATATGTCCGAATGGGGAGATCTTCAACGCTGCAATGTAAATTATTAGTTTTCATGAAATATCATGTTGCAGTACTGCTAAAATACACATTTACTATATACTTTTTGATCACTTAAGTTTGTAGACTTGGCTTATCTTGCAAAAAATTTTATATTGCAAAATAATTTGAATTTCTAATAAAGCTTAAAAGGGGTTGTGCAATCTTCTTTATTTATGGCCTAACCATAGGAGCCACACCTATCATGAGAATGGAGATCATGAGATCAGATGGTGAGTCTGAAAGATGTTCTATTCAAAAATGAAGCCAGATGTCATTTGAGAGGACCCACCAATAGGCCCTGCACTTATCAAGTATTTATGATTTATTCTATGGATATGTAATAAATCTATGGGATTAACCCTTTAAGATTAAGGGGACATGACAAACTAGTGTAAGGGAAAGGGAAAAAAAGCCTCCTAACTCGCTTATTCCACTGGTGATGGGCATCTTCTATGATGAAGTCACTTAAAATAACAGCATAAAAACTAGATTAATGAATGACATTGGAAAAAAACTTGTTTTTACAAAGATACAAAGTGGACCTCCCCCTTTGTGGGTTCCTATTACAAGAGCAGATTGGTCACATTGCCAGTCTGTTGCTACTCTGACAAGGTGAATAAAAAAAAATTACACAACCAAGAATCAGTCTACAGAATTAGAAACACCCCATTGTCCAAAACTTAAAAAAAACAAAGTTAAAAAGACCGGAAATGCACCGGTGCTAGTGATGTCATGGTATAGTAATTCGTCTGCCGTGCTCCTGGGGACTGGATGGAGCCTGAGGTGATAAGAGAAGATCCGGGATCCCTGGGTCACTCTGTGTGTTGTTGCTTTGCACACCAATCTGTGGATTACTTCGCTGAGTGTAGAAAAGGATGTAAGCCTGTGTCCTGCACACTTCCTCAACAGAGCACATGTTCAGTTTGGAATCATTGCAATGTACCCAAAATTCTGAAATAAAAGAAATCAATAAATAAGTACATGTAAAACTGTACTTAAGATGAAAAAGGAAAAATGTATGTATGCTTACCGCCCTCTGTGTTATAGCAGTATGCGGTGTAGTGTCCAGAACCAAACCCTTTACCATGATGCATTACTACTGCGGACAAGTCATACAGATACGTCCCTGGATCAGAGGGAGACAGTGAACTTCTACAGTATGGTTCCATATTTAACACTTGATCAAAGAAAACGTGGACTCCGATTTTCTCACGGTGGTTACGTCCAGACCATCTGGGGAAAAGTAAATATTCTATTTATGTGAATGGCATTTGATTTTGCAGAAGGAAGTCTACGTCAAGCTCTGTCACCTGATTGATCGGGGTTGCCAAAAGGTCCCCAATAGTTACAATGCTGAGTAGCCCCTTAATGACAAGGACTGAAAAGGAGTTAATGGCTGGGCATTTTTAGTGAAAACATATTAGGCAAAGGTGTTCTATATTCACAGAGCTATTGATCTGTGAAAAAAAATGTTGTAGTTGTGCTTTAATGCATATACAGGATCACTGGTACTGCTGACTCCTCTACCTAGTGCTACTTCAGAGCTATGCAGAGAGGAAAGGAGAAGGAAAAAGCGGTAAAAAAACCACTTCTACCTTCTCCCAAAAGATCTCCTGCGACCTCTGACAGTTTTTTTTAAAATTATTTTTAAAGCCCCCCAGCAATATATAAAAAAACGCCATGTTAACACATTTATGTAAACAAGTAGTCAACTATGTGTTAACACAACAACGTTAACCTCCTCCAAAAATACAGCCATAAAACCAGTAAAGATTTACTTTAGCGTGCAGTCACACATGGCAATTACAGTGCATATTGAAACACAATTACTTGGACATATCATTTACGTAAACACACTGTTAACCCGGGTCGGACTGGCCCACGGGAGGGCCAGGGGATCCTCCGGTGGGCCCCCGTTACCTCCGCTACGGCAGGGGCCTCCATCCGATCTGTGTGCCCTGTCAGCAAGGTCGCAAGGGTCAACAGTGGGCCCCCGATATCTCCGCTCAGGCAGGGGCATCCATCCGAGGCCCCTGCCAGTGAGTGACAGCTCTGGTACTCGATGCGGCCATAAGCGGCCACTCGAGTACCATCTCTGCTGTAATGCCATTGCCGAGTGTTCGGGCGTCGCGGCCGTTTTGTCCCAGCACGCGCCGCACTATGACCCCTGATGCGCGGCAGCGTGAGAGCATCATCACGCTGCCGCGCATCACAGTGCGGTGCGTGCCAGGACAAAACGACCGCGTAGCCCGAACACTCGGCAATGGCATTACATTGTGAGCTCCACTATTGTGGGGAGAAGAGAAGGGGAGAAGAGAAGCAGAGGACGCAGGAGCGCTGCTATAGGTAAGTGAATTTTATTATTTTTTAACTACTAGTCTAAATATGTAATTGGCGGGCTACAGTAGTAAGGGGCTGCATATAGCAAGGGACTCCATTGCAGGAATTAATATTAAAGGGAACACTAGAAGCGTAAATATAATAATGTGACTAGTTGCAGGAATATATAATTAATGGCAACGAGTACTGTGCTGTGTCAATACATACAAGATAGGAGTAGTAGTACTGTGCTGTGTCTATATATACAAGATAGGAGTAGTAGTACTGTGCTGTGTCAATATATATACAGGATAGGAGTAATAGTACTGTGCTGTGTCAATATATATACAGGATAGGAGAAGTAGTACTGTGCTGTGCCCATATATACAGGATAGGAGCAGTAGTGCTGTGCCCATATATACAGGATAGGAGCAGTAGTACTGTGCCGTGCCCATATATACAGGATAGGAGCAGTAGTGCTGTGCCCATATATATAGGATAGGAGCAGTAGTACTGTGCCCATATATACAGGATAGGAGTAGTAGTACTGTGCTGTGCTCATATATACAGGATAGGAGTAGTAGTACTGGGCTGTGCCCATATATACAGGATAGGAGTAGTAGTACTGTGCCCATATATACAGTATAGGAATAGTAGTACTGTGCTGTGTCCATATATACAGTATAGGAGTAGTAGTACTGTGCTGTGTCCATATATATATATACAGGATAGAAGTAGTAGTACTGTGCTGTGTCAATATATATACAGGATAGGAGTAGTAGTACTGTGCTGTGTCAATATATGCAGGATAGGAGTAGTAGTGCTGTGCTGTGCCCATATATACAGGATAGGAGCAGTAGTACTGTGCTGTGTCAATATATACAGGATAGGAGTATTAGTACTGTGCTGTGCCCATATATTCATGAAGGGAGTATTTATTAGGACTTTTATACAAAATATTTGATAAGAGGAGCAGTAAATATAAGAATAATTAAGGAGAGCATTATATAAAACATAATTAATAAGTAGGAGCACTGTAAGACTGAAATGATTAATTGGAAATTATATATTATGAAAATAAAGGGAATTATGTCCAATTTAATTTATTAGGTGTATCATATTATTTACTCAGGGGTGTGTATTGTAACATACTGAGGAGTCGCAATGTAATATTTGATTTATTTAGAGGGCACAGTATGGTTTTTGTTATGGGGGTATATTTGGTATTTGTGGGGGGCACAATGTGGTCAGTTGTGTTCTGAGTTGTAAATATTATTTAGGAGCACAGAGTTATCCAGGTGACATTATGCTGTAGAGACTGATATTTTTAGTTGCACAGTGTGGAGAAGTGCCACACAGAGATGAAGATATCTGGTGGAAAATTCTCCAGGGAGAAGTTGATCTGCAGTTCAGTACCCAAAGGAGAAGACGAGTGACATGCGAGGTACTGAATCCCACTTCTGATAACTGTAATTACTGACTAACTGTCTAGACTATTTCTATAATGTCACTGCCTAGTCTTCTTATGTGCTGAAGAGAACATATGTAGAAGGTGAAGGGTTATAGTAAGTTATTCTTATAGGTAAGTTAGGGCTAAGCACAATGCAGCCGCAGTGAACTCCTGGGAAATAACGAATATTTCTAGGTAGCGGTATTGTGGGCCCCCAGAATCAATTTCTCTAGTGGGCTCCAGGCACCCCAGTCCGACCCTGCTGTTAACAATGCAAGTAGGCAAATCTCCTCTACGCAGCTGTGGACTTTAATATAAAAGTGCACTGCAAACTCCATAAGTGAATACACCGTTAACAAAGGGGAAGGAATATTTAACAGTTTTTGTTTCCAGAGTCCTTGTGGAGGAGGGGTAGGTGGGGAGGAGAGTTGTTCATGTGTCTGTTAAAGCATTTAATATTTCACCACATGACACATTTGGACTTAAAGGGGTTAGCCACTTTACCTCAGATTTTTTGTAATGTGGGTTTGAGTATGAGGGGGCAGGATATTAGGCAATTTACTATTAAAAGTTCTGCTCTGCTTTCTGGTCTTTTACCTCATCAGCCGGACATTCTTGTCCATAAAATGGCTGCAGATGGAGGGTCATGAGATCTCTTAACTGTTCATGAACAAGTTAGAGATCACATGACCCTCCATCTGTGGTCATTTTATGGACAGGAATGTCCGGCTGATGAGGTAAAAAGACAAGAGGCTTCACCTTAAGTGTCAAGAAAGCTGTGCAGAACTATTAGTTGATGAATATTGGTAAATTACCTAATATCCTGCCCTGCCCCTCCCCCCCACTTACACACATTACACAAAACATGTAATGTTAAATTACCCTTTAAAGGGAAGCTGTCACTAGGGACCTAATTTTCACTAAAGACAGATTGTAAAAGCCCATGACACCTGCAGTGCAAAGATGCCTCTCTGCCTTTTCTAAGCATTTGCATTACAATATAATTGTGTATTATAACTTACACTTGCATCCTGACAAAATCCTGGGGTAGTCACAGTGGCTGGGCTTTGGTTTGGATGCATTTCAAAAAACAACATGTGTCTTGTCTGTGTTACTTACTCCTCAGATCTTAGCCCACACCTAGCTCCTGTATAGCTACTCCCAACCGCACTGATGTAATCTCAACAGGCTGTGACCTCTGAAGGAACAGGAGGAGGAGCTGTACGGGAGCACAAAGGTAGGGGCTAAGATCTGAGGAGTGAGTAGCACAGACAAGGCACATGTTGTTTTTTGAAGTGCATCCAAACCAAAGCCCAACCCCTGTGACTACCCCAGGATTTTGTCAGGATGCAATATAAGTTATAACACACAATTATATTGTAATGCTTATAAAAGGCAGATTTGCACTGAAGGTGTAATAAGCTTCTGCAACCTGTCTTAAAGTGAAACTGTCACCAGGGACCTAATTTTCACTAAAGTTGCTCATAGTAAAACATATTGGTTCAAAGGTAAAACAAGTTTTAGATCCATCTATCAGAAACCCTTCTAGATAACTATATAGTGGTAGGAGGGAATATACATGGAAATAGAAGAAAAAATGTAAACAACAAGTATAAAGTAAGTAAAATATCTTCACAAAACCACAAAACAAATATTACCTGAACCGCTTAAGGTGCAGCCGCAAGACCTGAGGTAGTCTGAATATCATAAGCTGTTTCTTGGCCTCACTCAGCACAAGAGGTTTAGGGGAAGATTTTCGCCTCCGTCCTGGAATGAAACAAAAAAGTAATATTCCCATTAATATGTTGCTAATCCCAGATCTAGTAATCTTGAATAATTTAACTCCTTAAGTTTACAGCCAGTTTATATGAGAAAAAAAAACAAAAAAACAAACAAACAAAAACAGGGCTGAAGCTTAACCCCTTACCGCATTTCAACGTTCCTGAGTGGAAGCGGGGGTATGAAGATGGCTCACGGGCTAAACCCTCTTCATACTCACCAGGTGTTTGCTTCGCAATGCAGCAAACACCCGTCGCCAACACCAGCGATGGCGTTAACCCTTTGATCGCTCCTGGCAAAGCTACCGGCGGAGCATGGGTCGCCACCATCTCAGATCACCATCCGTTGCCAAGTCAGCCTCGGGTCACACAAAGACTGTCATGAGGCTGTCTTTGTGTGACTGACACAGAGGCTGTCATGTTTTAGGCTATCTATTGCAATGTGTGATTTGCACATTGTGATAGATGATGTGCCAAATCCCCATATACTACCATACTGTAGTATAGCAGTTTATGGTAGGATCAATCAGACAACCTAGGTTCAAAGCACTCTAGGGAATATGAAGGAAAAAAAAAAAAAAAAAAAAAAAAAAAAAAAGTAAATTTTTTTTTTAAAATAAATAAAATCAACCCCCTTTCCCTTGAAAGCATTGAAAACTATATCAAAAGATGACACCAAATACAGCTCTGTACACTGAAGTATGAACAAGTTATTAGCGCCAGAAAATGATGATTTTTTTTTTGTACAGGAGGTTGTAATGTTTGTAAAACAAAAATTATAAAAGCTATACAACTATGGTATCTCCGGGATTGTACCAACCGAAATAATATAGGAGAAATGTCATTTGAATTGCAAATGAATTGCAATTTGGTGTGCAGAAAACAAGCCCTCATACAAATTTTTGAAGGTGGGGAGTGAAAAATTAGAATGCAAAAACGAAAAAGGGCCTGATTGTTTAACCCCTTCCCGACATTTGACGTAATAATACTGCATGGCGGGAGCTGCGTTCCCGCAAAATGCAGTATTATTACGTCAAGCTTCTGGCGCCGGCTCCTGAACGGAGCCGGCGCCAGAAGCTGCGGGTGTCGGCTATATATTATAGCCGACACCTGCCTCTAACACCCGCGATCGGAGATTTCTCAGATCGCGGGTGTTAACCCCTAACACGCCGCGGTCGCGCTGACCGCGGCGTGTCAGAGGCATTTAAATGCAAGTTAAAGTGAATCGGACCCCCCCGGTAAGCGCCTGCTCTGATCGCAGCCCCGGGACTGCCGGTGCGCGGGGTTGCGAGATCTTCATCCGGAAGCCCGGTCCCTGCCTTCTGGCAGGACCCGGCTGTAAGACACTGGGCATGCGCAGCATGCTCAGTGTCTTACATTACACAGTGCAATACATCTGTATTGCACTGTGTAACCTGTAAAATAGCTTGAACAAGTGATCAGAAGATCACTTGTTCAAGCTTAGATGTCATTACCTGTAAAAAAAAGTTAAAACAATAAATAAAGGTTTTTTTAAAATAAAAATAAATAATAAAAGAAAGTGAAAGTCCCCGCAAACACCACATTTCCCTGTACACAAGTAATAAAGTATAAAAAACACTAAATCACAAAAAAACCCCACTTATTTGGTATCGCCGCGTCCGTAACAATCTGTACAATAAATCCTAATCATAATTGGGCCCTCTAGGTGAACGTGGTAAAAAAAGAAACCCAAAAACTTGCCAAAAATTAAAACTTTTTATCAAATTGCTTTACAAAAAATGTTCTAAAAAGTGATCCGAAAATGTTATAAGCGCCAAAATGATATCACTGAAAAGAACAACTTGTCACGCAAAAAATAAGCTCACAACCAGCTCCGTCAACCAAAAAATACTATAGTTATGCCGCTATAAAAATGGCAATACAGGCGGTCCCCTACTTAAGGACACCCGACTTACAGACAACCCATAGTTACAGACGGACCCCTCTGCCCACTGTGACCTCTGGTGAAGCTCTCTGGATGCTTTACTATAGTCCCAGACTGCAATGATCAGCTGTAAGATGCCTGTAATGAAGCTTTATTGATAATTCTTGGTCCAATTACACCAAAAATTTTGAAACTCCAATTGTCACTGGGGCAAAAGAAAAAAAATTGTCTAGAACTTCCATTATAAAATATACAGTTCCGACTTACATACAAATTCAACTTAAGAACAAACCTCCAGACCCTATCTTGTATGTAACCCGGGGACTGCCTGTACTAAAACAAATGTAATTTTTTCTATTCTAGTTTTCCTTCAATAAAATTGGACAAATATAAATAAAACTATATAAATGAGGTATCACCGTAATCGTAGTGATCCGTAGAATAAAGATAATATATTATTGTTATGCTACAGTGAACACCCCCCAAAAAAATGCTAAAAATCCAAAACAAAAATTGATGATTTTATTTATCTCCACACGAAAAAAGTTAATAAAATGCTTCGATAAGCTAAACACCCTCTAAAATAAAGGGTTTTTTTACAGTGCATCTCGTCTCGCAAAAAATAATCCCTTATTTGACTAAATTGCTTAAAAAATAAATGAAGATTGTATAGCCCATTCCCAACGCGCGTTGTTATAGAACGGTGCGGCGGGTAGTGACTTTCCAACACCGGTCAGACACAGTGATCGGGGCAAGATGGCAGCTGTTCCTGACAGCCATCCATCCTGCCCCATGGACCAGAAGGGTTCCGTCCCCCCCACACCCCCAGTTCATGATCGCTGCTATTGGCTCATCAATTCAGACCAGCCAATAGAAGCGAATTTACTTATGACGTCAGTAATACTGGTCACTATGTCTGTAGACACGGTGATCGGGGCAGGGTGGCGGCTGTTCCTGACAGCCACCAATTGTGCCTTGTGGTTCAGAGGGGTTTTGTTGCCCCCCTCTGTCCATGTTTGCCGCTATTGGCTGGTCGATTTGGTCCAGCCAAAAGCAGCAATATTCGTCACAATGGGCATCGCTAGGGTGAATAAGAGCAACACTTGGCGATAATTTCCCTACGGAAAACGAAGATATGGTACAAAAGCGCTGGCCGTGCACATTGTACAGATTATGCTGTACAACTCTTACGTGCTGTTCCAATGTGCAGGTCCTGCCGTATCATTTCTCCGTTTTCAAGAGGAAGGTATTAGGAAACTAATATTGGGACAAGAAGGACGGGGCCCCAGTACCTCTGGTTTAGATGTTCCAGGACAGCATTTTCCCGGTGAATTCTGCTGCTTCTAAAGGTAGGACTCAATAAAGAGTCTGTTCCAAAAGAGGAGTTAGGATGGACACTACATACTACTAATAGACCTGCGACACCTCCAGAGTGACAAAAGTTTAGTTGGTCCCCTGGTATATTCTACCTCCTTATACGCAACACATTCACAATTCACGCCCAAGCTGTTCTGAATTCATTTAGGTAAAATTAATAATTGTAACAACTGTTAGGTTACGTTGCTCCCTATACCCCTCCATTATTTCATAAGGGGCGCCACATAACTGGCACTGAACTTTCCAGAAATAATTGCAATTTCCATCTTGGACTCCATCGCACATCGTATTTGGAAACCACCTATATGTTCAAAATGCTCATTTCACGACGTGTATTACCCTACACCACATATTACACCTTGCTAAATTCCCCAAGGGGTGTACATTCAACAATTAGGGTCACTTTTCGGGTTTTCCTCTGCTTTGGTACCACTACGGCTCTCCAAATGTATCCTGACACATGTGAAGGATTTCTGTCAAATTTGGCCACTAAAAGACAAACATCCCTCTTTTCCTCTACTGTGCGCCCATAATGCATTTTATATGCACATGTGGGGTACTTCTACACTCGGGAGAAATAGTTTTACACCTTTTTCGGGGTTATTTAATATATTATCCCTTGTAGCTTACAAAAATTAGGGGTAAAGTGACATTTATAGGAAAATGTTCACCTTTTTAATGTTTAGTGCCTAATTGGATCATTAACCTGTAGGGGCAAATACATATATTACACATTGCAAAATTCTCTAAGGGGTGTGCGTTCAAAAATTAGGGTCACTTTTCGGATTCTTATCTGTTTTATACCACTAGGGTTCTCCAAATGCATGTCAAACATTTCTGTCAAATTTGGCTTCTAAAAGGCAAACATCCCCCTTCCCTTTTACTGTGCGCCCATACAACATTTTATATACACATGTGGGGTACTTCTACACTCGAGAGAAATAGGTTTACACATTTTGGGGGGTTATTACATATTTTTATCCCTTGTGGCTATAAAAAATTAGGGGTACAATGACCTTTATAAGAAAATTTTCACCTTTTTCCTATTTAAGTCCTAATGAAATCAAACAACTTTACGGACAAATACACATATTACACCTTGCTAAATTCTCTAAGGGGTGTGCTTTCCAAAATGGTGACACTTGTTGGGGTTCCCCTCTGTTTTTGTACCACTACGGTTCTCTAAATGCATCCTGACACATGTAAAGGATGTCTGTCAAATTTGGCTTCTAAAAGGACAACGCCCCTCTTTCCCTTCTGAGCTTCACTGCGTACCCATACAACATTTTATTTGCATGTGTAGGGCAATTTTATACTAGGGAGAAATGCTAGTACACATTTTTTGGGGTTGTTTAATCTTTAATGCCTTATGGGATACAAAAAATAGCCGTAAAAGTGACTTTTTTGGGAAAATGTTCATATTTTTCCTTTTAGGGACCTAATTGAAGCAAACACCTGTTGGGGAAAATACATATATTGCACCTTGCTAAATTCTCCAAAGGGTGCACTTTCCAAAATGGTGACACTTGTTGGGGTTCCCCTCTGTTTTGGTACCACTAGGGCTCTCCAAATGCATCCTGACACATGTAAAGGATGATTGTCAAATCTGGCCTCTAAAAGGCCAACGCCCCTCTTTCCCTTCTGAGCCCTACTGTGTACCCATACAACACTTTATATGAAAAAGTGGTGCAGTTCTGTGCTTAGGAGAAATAGTTTTACACATTTATGGGGGTTGTTTAATCTTTTATCCCTTGTGGCTTACAAAAATTTGGGGTAAAAGTGACTTTTTTGAGAAAATGTTCACCTTTTTTCCCTTTAGGGGCCTAAATGAATCAAACACCTGTTGGGGCAACTACACAAATTACACCTTGCTAAACTCTCCAAGGGGTGTACTTTCCAAAATGGTGTCCCTTGTTGGGGCTTTCCTCTGTTTTGGTACCATTATGGCTCTCCAAATGCATCCTGACACATGAAAACTTTTTCAGCCATATTTGCCCTGCAAAAACGAAACAACGCTCTTTCCCTTCCAGGTGCCCCACTGTGTCCGTACAGCGGGGTACAGTGACAAAATGGGTATTGGCATACTCAGGAGGAATTGCCCTCAACATTGTAAAATGCATTTTCCTTTTTAACCCATTGTGAAGGTGCAAATTTTAGTGTTCAATGAATCTATAGTAAAATAAAATTACATTTCTATAATTTCACTTTCATTTATCTTTCACCCTCATGAAACGCTCAAAGGGTTAACAAAATTACCAAAGGTTGTTTTGAATATTTTGAGGGGTGTAGTTTCTGAAATGGTGTCATTTGTGGGGGTTTTCTGTCATGTAGGCCTTATAAAGTCACTTCTAACTAAATTGACCCTCCAAAAGTAGGTTTTGTTGATTTTCGTGAAAATCTGAAAAATTGCACCTAAAGTTATAAGCCTCCTAACATCCTAAAAAAAGGAAAAGATGTTTGAAAAATGATGCCAAGTTAAAGCAGACATATGGAAAATGTTAGTTATCAAGTTATTTTAGTGATATGACCAACTTTCCAAAAAGTAGAAAATTTTGAATTTGGAAAACATTGTTTTTTTCAAAAATTTTGCCAAATTTCCATTTATTTCATAAATAAATACTAAATATATTGATTAAATTTCTCAACCAACAGGAAGTACAATGTGTCACGAAAAAAAAATCTCGAAATAAACTGGATATGTTAAAGCATTCCAAAGTTATAACCACTTAAATAGACACATGTCAGATTTTAAAAAATGGGCCGTGTCAGGAAGGTGAAAAGTGGCTTCAGCGTTAAGGGGTTAAGGAAACCTGTCAGAAACATCTACCATCACAACCCCCAAAACCAAAAGTCCTACATTGTTTAATGTACAGATTTTTTTTTTAAATTCACAGGTTCGGAATGAGGGACACACACCATGTAGACGATTTCCGAATATTCGGTTTTAGAAAACATGTTAAAATGTATTAACCCCTTACGCTCTGCGCCGTAGCTCTACGGGTCAGAGGTACAGGGAATGTATGAAGTGGGCTCACGGGCTGAGTCCTCTTCATACAAGGGTGGGGGTTGTTGCATATTGTAGCAAACCCCCACCTCTAATAACCGCAGTCGGGCCGTTGTCGCCGGGAGGGGGGGGGGGCGATCGGTTGCTACATAGCTACATAGCTACATGCAGATTCGGTACAATGAGCCAGTGGCTCATTTTAATGAATGAGCTGCAAAAATGCCATATATTGCAATACAGAAGTATTGCAGTATGTGGTAGGAATAATCTGAAAATCTAGGGTTAATGTACCCTAGATGGTCTTAGAAATAATGGGGAAAAAAAAAAAAAATAATCATAAAATATTAAAAAAATTCTAATCACCCCCCTTTCCCTAGAACTGATATAAAACATAATAAACAGTAAAAAACACAGACACAATAGGTATCACCGCATCTCAAAATGCCCAATCTATCAAAATATAAAAACTGTTACGGCCGGCGGTGACCTCAGAGACGGGAAATGGCGCCCAAATGTCTGAAATGCGACTTTTAAACCTTTTTACATCACATAAAAATGGAATAAAAAGTGATCAAAATGTCACACAGACCTCAAAATGGTAGCAATGAAAACGTCGGCTCATTTTGAAAAAAATGACATAATCACACAGCTCCATACCTCAAAGTATGAAAAAGTTATAAGCGTCAGAAGATGGCAAAAATGTATTTTTCTTTTTTGTACACATTCGTTTAATTTTTGAAAATGTATTAAAATGCAATAAAACCTGGAAAACTTTGGTATCACGCGATCGTACCGAACCAAAGAATAAAGCTGAGGTGTTATTTGGAGCGTGCATTCAAAGTCGTAAAAACTAAGCCCACAAGAACGTGCGTTTTTTTTCCAATTTTTCAACATTTGGAATTTTTTTCCACCTTCGAAGTAGACGGCATGTAAAAATAAATAACATTATGGGAAAGTAAAATTTGTTACGCACAAAAAAAAAAACCCTTACACAGCTCTGTACACAGAAAAATGAAAAAGTTTTGGATTTTTGAAGTTGGAGAGTGAGAAATGAGCGAAAAAACCTTGTGTCCTTAAGGGGTTAAAAGAACAAACAGCAAGTGTATACTAAATAGAACACAACCACATTGGGGCACATTTACTAGAGGTCCGTGGACCGCATTTCCATTGGGTTTCCCGACTATTTTGGGCGCACACGATTGGATTTTGGTGCAATCGCGCCGACTTTCATGCAACACAAAAGGGGGGTGGGGGGTGGCCGTCCCCTTTCCGCCGACGCCACTTCACAAAAATTTGGAAAAATGCTCTATTTTTTCTCTCCTTTGACACATGGTCATAACAGCAAAATAACTAGATAACTAACACCTTCACCTAATACTTGCTTTATATTGACATGGCTTTTTATGCGTCCTCTCATTTTTGTAGGATGTTATAGGCTTAGAACTTTAAGTGCGACTTTTCACATTTTCATAAAAATGCAAAATCATACTTATGAGGGACTTGCTCAGCTTTCAAGTCAATTTGAAAGGTCTGAATAAAACTCCAGAAACTACACCTCTCAATGTATGTAAAACAGCTTTTATGAAGTTTGTTAACCCTTTATTTGTTTTACAATTTTGGGTGCAATTTTGAAATTTAAAATTTTTTGGCCACACAAAGTTTGATGTCCAATTTTTCCAGAGTATAACAATACCCCACATGTAACCTGCTGTAGGGGCACACGCCAAGGTATTGAAGGGATTTGCATGGTTCAGAAAATATTTGCATTGTCACTTTTTAAAGGCTATACAATCAATTTTTTTTTTTTGCTACCAGGCAAATTAACCCCCAAAAGTAAAAAGATTTTTATAAACAGCCATTAGAATGCATTTCCCCTATCCCTGCATTGTCCCTCTACATGCCTGTAAACCTAAACAATCAGGAACTAAAGCTGTATGCAAATGACCTGAGAGATGTACAATGAATAGGGCGGCACGGTGGCTGAGCGAGTAGCACTTCTGCCTTGCAGTGCTGGGATCCTGGGTTCAAATCCCACCTAGGTCAACATCTGCAAATAGTTTGTTAAGATTGTGAACTCCATGGGACCAATTTGAAATGCTTTGTGCAGCGCTGCGTAATCTGTCTGCACTATATATAGAATTATTATTATGAATCATTCAATATTCAGCTGTCCAGCTTATTCATGAGTGGGAGACACAGCCACACCCCTGATGCTTGCCTGACAGTCTATAATGATGTGACACTCCTAGTGCTGGCTCCTCTATGTGCTTCCTGATGCTGACGGCCATACTCCGTGCAGCCTGTGTGTGAGAGATGCAACTGCTCCAGGATGAAGCCATGTGTATAGCAAAACATGTCAGGTACTTGTGTAGCTGATGTTTGGGTCTCACACATGTGTATGGGAGAACAGAGGATGTCAACAGATAAAGCAGCGAAACTAACAATGCTTTACACATTACACACAGGGAGAGGAGATACAGGGGTGACATCACCTTCTCTCTGCCGAGCCTCATTTACATAGTGGGACGCTATTTTTCAGGCTACAAGGCAAAATGGGGGAATCTCAAAACAATGGGCTGAAAATATTTTCAGGTTACTGCAAAGCAACCCAAGGTAAAAAGTTTTCAGAGGTGAAACAGAGGTTATTCAAAGCCAATGTCAATGTTGTCGATCACCCGAACAGGTATTGACCTGGAATATAAGGGGATTTGGGGAAGCAATTAAAATACAAATATATTGTGTTTGATTATATTGGCATGCACTTGCCCACGATTGCTGCGTTACTGGAAACGCACTCGACAGCAGAAACAGTTGGTTTGGTGGAAAAAGATGGATGGTGCACCAAATCAACTCAATTCAGACGTCACTTTTGAGAAAAATCTAATTTGAGCCGTTTAAAACGTCAACTTGTTTTTTTGTATGCAGCAATTGAGGGCAGGAGGATTGTATTCAGGGATTGTCAGGGTCCGTGACAATGGACTGAAGTTGGACCGACTGACTCCACAAACATATAATAAAATTGTCTAAAAATGAGGTCTACCTTAAGTAAATTTTATAAAGGTCTATGTTATCAGATTTTCATCTACATCACCGAATTAAAATAAGGGGTGAGAAAAGGGACAATCGGGCCAGAATCAAAAATTGCTTATATTATTGCCAAAGCCTGGTAAGAACTTCTCAATGCAGGTTCTTATAGATGAGAACATGAAGCTTCTTTCTAAGATCCTCGCCTCACATCTGGCTCTTATGCTCCCAGGATTGATTGGTTGATTGCAAGTAGGGTTCGTAAAAGGGAAGAGACGCAGTTTACAAGTTATGTAAGGTGTTGACTGTATAAGATGGGGTCCAGCACCATCCACAGCAAGGAGAGAGACTCTTGTAGCCTTAGATGCCATAAAGGCATATAATAATGTCAGGTGGGAATGGTTGAGTATGGTGTTGGCTTATGGGTATCTCTGCAAACTTTTGTACCTACTAAAAGGGGTTGTCTGACTATATTTATTGAACCCTTGTTGTGCCTAGCAAATTCAGAAATGTCAGTGGCTAAAACCATGAGGGAGGTAGAGAGATTTGTACATCTACTCCACCACCATTAGTTAGGGAGGCCGGATATGTGGAGGAATTACAGGTTCTGGACTCCAGAGTTTTGAATACTTGGGAGTTAGGGTCAAATTGTAGTACAGGACTACTGAGAGTTAAATATTAAACCCTTACTATCTATAGTAAGACTGGAAGTTATTACTTGTTGACAAAAAATGCTCTTGTGAAGGAAGTTCAACCATTATATTTCCGCCTCCTCTATTTGGATAGATGGAAAATCTTTTAACCCTTACAGGACTGAGCCCTGTTTTTTGAGTTTCTGATTTTTACTCCCCTCATTCTAAAAGTGATAACATTTTTACATTTACAAAAATATTTGAGGGCTTGTTATCCGCGGGACAAATTGTACATTTTAGTGGCACCATTTAATATTCCATGCAATATGCTAGAAAGCATGAAATAAAATTCCAAGTGTGGTGAAATTGACAAACAGAAAAAAAAAAAAAGCAACATTTGCTGCGTTTGTTGTGAGCTTTGTTTTTACGGCTTTCATTATGTGCACCAAATGACACTTTCGCTTTATTCTCTGGGTCGATACAATCACAAGGATACCGAATTTATATTGGTTTTAGTAGATTAAAATAAATAAATAAATCCTTGATGAACCAGGTGACCTGGGGAAGGAGAAGGGAAGGGTTAGAATGAAGCAATCCTATTTATGTTGATCCCTTTTTCATTTATTTCTGCACAGATACAATTCATGATGCAAGCCCAGAATTCACCCATTATGAAGAAAAGGAAATCTACCATTTGAAGAAGCAAAAAACCCACAAACACACTAAAAATACTCACCTCCTCTCCTCAAGGTGTCCGGCACTAATTGCCAATTATGCACGGCCCTGGACTTGCTCTCCCATGCTGGGTGGAAGAGGTGAATTCACACTCTCACGTGACATCACCTCTCTCTCCCAGCAAATTAGTGGTAGGCGCAGGGACATGCATAATTAGCAGCCCAGAGCACCGGACACCTTGTCCCTGTGTTCCGTACTGCCAATTAGGTTTCTTTTCTAGGTGATCCCGGCGTGTCAAGACTTGCAGAGGACAGCGGCGAGATCAACATCAAGAGGAACGGAGGTGAGTATTTCTAGTTGTTGTTTTTTAGGTTTAGTAGTAGGTGTAGTACATGGCCAACTAGTGAGCTCCTCTTGAAGAATTGGGCGCATTTCAAAATGACTCCAGGTATAAAAGGGAACACCATTGTGGGATAATCATAACCGGATATGTATTAGACCCTGCTGTGACAGCCATGGGATCCTCAGTAAGGGTCCAAGCTGTTATAGCAGTGCCGTAATAACATTTTCTAGGACTTTTTAATGCTAGAAAAAAAAAAGAAGTTTGTCAGAAAGTTTCACCCAATTTTAGAAAAATGCTTCTGCACTGTTCGCCCTCTCTCTCTTCATGCCTCCCCCAACAGGACACCGAGAGTGTAAACTACAGACTAGGGATAGAAGAGGCATGAGGTCAGTCACATGCAGGAGAGGAGCCATGGAACAACAAGTATTCTTTATATTGCAGCTACATGGATGAAAAGCAAGATACATATCTTAACAAGAAATCTAGGGGAGGGACCATGCATGTTAAAATGACCCCATTCTGCTTTACAAAAGAGAGATTTTACATAGGCACAGACAGCATTAAGAAAAGAGCGGCAATCGCTGATTGCAAAACCGCAGCCCACGATTTTTGCTTTAATAAAAAAAAAAAAAAAAAAAAATGGCCTGAAATTTCGAAAAATTCACCTTTTTCAAAGTGATCTGCTTTTCAAATAGATTATCATCAAAATAAGGTACCGGTAATTACTAATATTTACAATCACTCTAGTTACTCTAGTCTTAACATTTTAATTCTGAGAATTGCTCAATATTAGTTTTTTGGCAAACATTTCTTTCTTGAATGGTAAACCCCTTGAACCTTTCTTGGCTGAGATTTTGCAGGAGGTGCTGAAGGGGGGGGGGGGGGGGGGAGGGGAAATCACCAATAATGGAGCAATTAGGTCACAAACTGAAAATCAGGTCAGTTACCTGCGCAAAAACTTTTCTTCTGCCCACAAATAACTTGTCAAACAAAAACATCAGCAATGATAATCCGCTTTTAGGAAATCACACGACAAAATAAAAAGGGTTGAAAATTAATTCAAAAGCTTATCCCCAACCCCTTGGAGTGTCACATAATTGTGAAGCTGATCCACATATACGATAAAAGGTTAAAGGATAACAACTGTATAACATCTGTCTTTTTAAAGCCCCCGTAGACTTCGGTGGGGGACCAGAGCCCCAAACAGGACCTAGAATAGGACAAGCTCTGTGTTTTTTCCCTCAGGACACTAGGCTCATACAGTGGGGAAGGCACAGCTGTGTGTAAGAAACAAATATACATAAGGATTTGAGCCATCCATAAAAACAATGGTTAAAACACATAGTGAGAAACATTTGGTGCATGAAAACAGTATGAATCAATTTCAATTGTTTTATATACAGTTTAAGATAGATTAAGAATAAATTATAAAAGGACTGTTGGGATTCCGAGGAAAGGGAAGTAAGAAGACTCCTTAGGGAGACTACCATTTAAGGCCTTCTCAGTAGGCATGGGGAGGCTCACAGCCATTAATGCTCCATCGGGGATTCTGGGATATATGCAAAAAAAAGTTTTCCAGGATGGAACAACGAAAACATTTCCTCTTGGTTACTTTGTAAGGAACACTTAAAGCACAACCTTTTTCAGAAAGCTTAATGAAATGATTCCCAACTGTAGGATAAGCCTTTTTAAATGTGTTTCCATCTCATCAGTGCAGTCTAATAAAGTGATTTGAAGCTGGAAAAGATAATTGCAAAACCTTTTCAGCAAAATTAATTTCAGAGTTTAAAGTTGAAGGAAAGTAATCAATTTGCTGCTCATTCACTCCCATTCAAGAAGAAGACGCGGTCTGGAGTATTTCCAAGACCTATATTGGCAAGGTTATTACTCTCCCCGTATAGAGATTTGATACTGGCAAAATAATAGAGTCTTCGGAACAAAGCATAACTTAAGGATGTAAAAAACGAGACGCAAAATATAAAATAAATATTCTTTATGCTTTCCCACTGAATTACAGGTTGGTTAACCAAGAAACTTTTTTTTTTCTCTCATGACAATTCAATATAGTAGATATGACAGCATGTAATGGCTGTGAGAGGGGAGAATGTGATGTGTAATATGCATCTCATGCAGAGGTCGCATTTACGCCTCACCACGCGTCATAGACACGTGAGGAGGCGCCATTACCCCCCCCCCCCAAATAATTGCCATTCTTAAGTTACGCTTATCAGTAGAACGGAGCCGCTCAGCAGGACACGTAACGAAGTTATCAGTGTCATTGGCACGCCAGAGAGATCCAGAGTAAGAGCACCGGCCCCGGGGGAGACATGTGGACCGCGAAGCTGCTGCTCCCCGTCCTGCTCCAGCTCTCCCTGCCCACAGCTGCCTGCGTTTATGTGATCGACGGGACCTAAGAGCAGTGTTGCGCGTGCGTGCCGTATTGCGTCGCGAGTGCGTGTGTGCCGTGTTGCGAGTGCGTGATGTGCTGTGTTGTGTGGAGAGTGTGTGCTATGTGTGCTGTGTATTACTGAAATTTTTATACTCCTCCGGTAAAAATACTCCTTAAAAATGGTGAGAGTAGCATTTTTACCCTTCTGGAAATATGTTAGTGCGACCTCTGATCTCATTATCCCTCATATCCTTCTAAGTGTCCTAGTAGAATGTTCAAATGCTAAATTAAAAGTGTATATAAACCTGTACAGCACTAATCTAACCGCATTGTCAGTACACAAAACTACAGGAATCATGAATTGTCTGGTTACAGAGTACCCGTGCAAGCTCTGGAATTTTAACCCCTAAACGCCGCAGCCCTCTTTCGTATTTGCGTTTTCATTTTTTACTCCCCACCTTCAAAAATCTAACTTTTTTATTTTTCCATGTATAGAGCTGTGTGATGGCTTATTTTCTGCGTAACAAATTACACTTCAAAATCGTGGTATTTAATATTCCATGCCGTGTACTGGGAAGCAGGAAAAAAATTCCAAAAGCAGTGAAATCGGTAAAAAAAAAAAAAAAAAAAAAAAAAAAAAAAAAAAACACATTTGTGCCGTATTCTTGGGGGCTTGAATTTTACGGATTTCACTGTACACCCCAAATGGCAAGTCTACTTTATTCTTTGGGTCGGTTCGATTAAGGGGATACCAAATTTGTATAGATTCTATAATGTTTTCATACATTTAAAAAAATTTTTGCGGATTTTGATGACATTGACAATGTTATCATTTTTAGGACTGTGCGACCTTTTGATCACTTTTTATAGAATTTTAAATCACTTTGGGCGCGATTTTCCGTTACAGGTTAAAACGCAGTGAAAAACAGTTATATTTTGAAAGATCGCGCATTTTCGGACGCAGCGATACCGAATGTGTATATGATTTTTACTGTTTATTTATATTTATATCAGTTAGAGGAAAAGTGGGCGATTTGAGTTTTTAGGGTTTTTTATTACCGTATATACTGGTGTATAAGCCGAGTTTTTCAGCACAAAAAATGTGCTGAAAAACCTTGCCTCGGCTTATACACGAGTCAAAAAAATAAAAAAATTAATACTCACCCTCCAGTGTCCGCGATGTTCGTCGCGACTCCCGGCGGCTCCCGATCCCTGTCGCAGCTCCCCGTGTCTCCTCTTCTGTCTTCTCTAGCCGACAGTCGCATCCATGCGATCTGCCGGCCGTCGCACACTGTGATGCAGCGCTGTCGCCGCTGATGACGTCATCAGCGGCGACAGCGTCGCACCACAGTGTGCGACGGGCGGCGCGATCTCCCGCCCAGAGAAGATAGTAGAGTGAAGAAGCCGCTGGAAGCCGCGATGGGGATCGGAAGCCGCCGGGAGAAACATAGGGGACACCGAAGGGTGATCATTAAGTTTATTTTTTAAATCTGTATGCCGCACGGGGCCGGGCTGTATGCCACACGGGGCCAGGCTGACTGTATACTACACCCTCGGCTTATACTCGAGTCAATATGTTTTCCCAGTTTTCTGTGGTAAAATTAGGGGTCTCGGCTTATACTTGGGTCGGCTTATACTCGAGTATATACGGTATATATTTTTAAAACTTCTTTTTATTTTTATTATTTTTCAGACTCCCTAGGGTACTTTGATCCTAGGTTGTCTGTAGGATCCCATCATATACTGACATACTACAGTATGGCAGTATGTATAGATTTTACTCCTCGTACATTACAATGTTCTTCGGAAGACCCGAGGCTACCATGACGACGAATCGCCGCTCCCTATGAAGTCACGGGGAGCGACGATTCTCAGAAAGATGGCGCCGCCATATTTTTAAAGCCGGCGGCGGCGAACAGCGGGATAACACCCGTGATCGGTGCTGGCACTGATCGCGGGTGTTACCGGTAAGCCTTTGCTGCAATATGCAGCAAAGACTTACCTGCTATGGAGAGGGCTCAGCCTGTGACCCCTCTCCATGCACCCGCACCTGGCATGTGAGGTAATACTACGTCACATGTTGTTAAGGGGTTTAGACTGACCAGCCTAGCGAGTGATGGGAGCTAAAACAGCAATAAAACTAAGTAAAATAAGGGGTTAAAAATGATTTTAATTGTGTTAACATGACTAGGGGTTTGAAGTGTAAGAATTTTCTTTTACGGGCAAACCCCTTTAAATTGTAACCGTCATTCTGAACAAAAAAAACTATTAAAATACATAATCCTGCTCCAGGTGTCCCTGGGAATCATTCCTCAAAGTATTTTGCTCTCGGTCGTCATTTAGTACCTCTTTTATCCCATAGCAACCATCTTTTCCCGCTCTCAAAAAACCTACAATCAGCAAGATGGAGGGGCGGGACCTGTGTCCTGTCACCTCATCACAAGCGCCTGCTGTTGACCAATGACACTACATCTATCCATCCATCTCATATTCATCTATTATCTACTCATATCTATCTATCTCTATATCTATATATGTATCTATCTACCTTTCTATCTAAGTAAAACTCCAGCACAGCACATGAGGGCACAGCTTGCTGACTTGGAGAGTCTCTCCTGCCACTTCCTTGTGTGAGGTGATGGGGGAGGGGGGCAGCAGTTTGTGTCTGTGTGCATTATTTGTTTAATATCAAGAAGAGAAAAGAATTTGTCCTATGGGGACATTATCACCCATTTGTCACATAAAATTTTACTTTTATTTCTGACTTGGATCAAAGATCATTCAACTTTGAATGAAGCTTTAAAACTAACAGACAGTTGCACGGGGAGGGGGGGGGGCGTGGCTTGCGCGTTGATGTGACCAGACGCGTATGAGAGGGTCTCCCGCTCATAACTCGCAAATATCCTGCATATCTGGCCTACTAGAGGATTAAAAACTCACCCCGGTTGCTGGGAAAGACATCTTCCTCTACCAACTCAGCCACGGAACTGACCGAGAGCAGAGATCACTAGGTGCAGTACACGCAAAGACAAAGCGGGACGACGCAACGGGGCAGGAAACATGGCCGCGGGCCGCCGTGCGAAAGACAGGCTCTCAGAAATCGCGGCGCGCCTGGAAGCATTTGCGAGAGATGGTCCTGGGCAGAACAACGCACCTGCTAACAAGCTGTTTCGGGCTGAAGTGCATACAGGAGAGAGACTGGAAGGCCCAGCACGAGGCCAAGATGGCCGCGGATCCTGAGGAGGAGGAGGAGGAGATGGCGGAGCCAGCGGGGCTGGAGGAAAGACCAGCGAGCGATTCAGAGACGGACAACCAAGAGACAAGCACTGAGGAGGTGAGCAGCCCCGGCGCAGAACCTACCCTGAGAGATGTGCTGGTTGCAGTCATAGCCTGCAAAACGACCTGACTAAGCAACTTGGCTGCCTCACAGATGAGGTAGTGCTAGTACGGCAAGACATGCATAAAGTGAATGAAAGAGTGAAGGAGGTGGAAGATAGGGTCAGCAAGGTAGAGGACCAATTCCCTCCTGTAATGAGAGATATGCGGAGAGTTGTTAATGCCACACAAATGCTCATGTCTAAAGCAGGCGACAGAGAACAGACTCCGCCGAAATAATATTCGAATTGTAGGAGTCCCGGAAAAGACAAGGTAAGGAATGCGGCAGACTTCTTTGAGACCTGGCTGAAAGTAATCTGTGGCCCTGATATACTATCCCCATTCTTTGCAATTGAACGCGCTCATAGGGTCCCAACAAGGCCTCTACCGCCAGGGGCACCACCGAGACCTATCCTGATGAAACTCCTTCATTTTAAAGATAGACACTATTTTACGCAGAGCCAGGGAACTGAAAGACATTACTATAGATGGGAAGCGAATCTCCATAAACCCTGACTTCTCAGTGGAAGTTCAGAAGAAGAGAGCGCAATTTACAGAAGTAAAGCGTAGACTGAGAGAAATGAATGCTGTCTACTCCATGTTATATCCTGCGCGACTACGAGTGGTGGCTCTGGGTGGGAGGCATTTCTTTGATATACCTAAGGATGCCATGGACTGGCTTGACATACATAGAAGACAGATCCGTGAGGAGCGTCGCAATGCCATGGAGGACTGATCATTTCTACCATCAGGAGCAGATAAGTATGCAACAAAACAGTAAAGAAGGCCAGAATGAACGTTTATATGCAAATAAATGCGTGACTGTATTGGATACCTTACACACTAAAACTAAAGGGTTATGAGATGGAGAAAGATGGGAGGCGCTCAGACCCCAGGTCCCACTATGAGTGGGAAATGTCGTTGTTGTCAATGTTTTTTACAGTAATTTACAGTTATTGTATTTTGAGTTCTCAGGCAGTTGGGATAGGGGGTGGGGGGAGGGATGCCAGTCAGGAAGCAGTGCAAAAAGCGGCATAGTAATAGGCATCAGGGACACAATACAAAACCAGGTATATGACAATGGCTAAAATCAATGTGTTGGCATGGAATGTGAGAGGCACAGGGGGTGCAAACAAAAGGCATGCTATTTTCAGAACTCTTAGAAGTTTTCAACCTGCTATACTGTGTTTGTCTGAGACGCATTTAATTAAGGAGCATGCTTCTCTCCTCAACAGATCATGGGTGGGACACCAGTACCACTCTGTATACTCCACCCATGCACGAGGGGTTAGCGTTTTGGTACACCGAGATATCCCATTTTTATGTCATAGACAACTGATTGATAGCGAGGGTCGATTTGTCAGTCTGCAATGCTCCATATATGATGTACAGGCAGTCCCCGGGTTACATACAAGATAGGGTCTGGAGGTTTGTTCTTAAGTTGAATTTGTATGTAAGTCGAAACTGTATATTTTATAATGGAAGTTCTAGACAATTTTTTTTCTTTTGCCCCAGTGACAATTGGAGTTTCGAAATTTTTGGTGTAATTGGACCAAGAATTATCAATAAAGCTTCATTACAGGCATCTTACAGCTGATCATTGCAGTCCGGGACTATAGTAAAGCATCCAGAGAGCTTCACCAGAGGTCACAGTGGGCAGAGGGGTCCGTCTGTAACTATGGGTTGTCTGTAAGTCGGGTGTCCTTAAGTAGGGGACCGCCTGTACAGTGTATTATTGCTGCAATATATATTCCCCCTCCTTATAACAGCGTGGTTTTCAAGAAAGTACTGACCTTTGTGGCTGTCTCTCCGGTGATTCCAGTATTAATTGTTGGGGACTTCAATAATTACCTTAATTCCTTTTGGGACAAGTTCCATACTGGCAACATTGCAGAGTCAGCACCCCCAACAACGCTAGCCCGCTTGACAGAGGTGGTTGGGTTGTGCGACATATGGAGATACCGAAACCCAGGGGTTAAGCAATATTCTTGCTACTCTGCCTCTCACAGATCACTCTCCAGAATTGACTTAGCTTTGGGCTCAGACTCACTTATGTCATATGTAACAGAAGTAACATACTTGGCTCGGAGATCTCACATTCCCTATTTAATTAGAGAAGATGGGGTAAAGGTGACTGAAGACAGAGACATTTTGCAGACTCTACAGGAATATTATAGATGTCTATACACTTCCACCATTTCTGACACTTGGGAGGATATGGTGGGGTATGGCGAGACCCTCCCCGTAAAAGCCCTCTCAGAAGAGGTCAAGGAAATTCTAGACTCCCTGATAACAGAGGAACTAGAACTAGCTCTGGGTACAATGCAGAATGAAAAGGCCCCGGGGATGGACGGGCTCCCGGCAGAACTCTTAATCCCATAAGGACCATCCTTCTACCTAGGCTGTTGACCACCCTGGAAAAAGCAGACAGTCAGGGGCGGCTGCCCAACTCTATGCTGGAAGCAGTAATTGTAGTGATCCCCAAACCAGGGAAGGATCCCGCCAGACCCGAATCATATAGACCCATCTCCCTTCTCCCGGTGGATGTTAAAATATTTCCCAAGGTCCTAGCTATGCGCTTGAACCAGGTGATCTCGGAGGTTATACATCCGGATCAGACTGGATTTATGCCGCAGAGATCCACCTCCATTAACCTTCGCTGACTGTTTCTAAATCTACAGCTGTCAGAGGAGGGGGCGGAGCAAGGGCAATGCTCTCACTCGACGCTGCCAAGGCATTTGACGAGTGGAGATACCGATGGATGGTAATGCATAAGATGGGGTTTGGACCCAGATTTACAGCATATATTAAACTGCTATACTCTTCCCCCAAGGCCCGAGTGAGAGAAAATGGCAACATTTCTCAGGAATTTTACTTGGAGAGAGGCACTAGACAAGGATGCTCTTTGTCCCCCCTCATTTTTGCCTTGGCTATCGAGCCGTAAATAAGTCTTATAAAAAAGGATGTTGGTCTCTGTATGGGCTGTGTCATAGCTTACAGATAGGAGATTAAAGGGGCTACACCGCAGTAAGGTTACTCAGCTGGGAATTAAATTGATGGTCCGGCCGGCTTATACATAGACCTCTACATGATAGGACCTACTACTATTTGCCCTATACGCCCTGGATTCCCAATGTCTAATTCGCTGTGTGCCACTGTCTGTTAGTTTTAAAGTTTCACTCATAGTTGAATGATCTTTGATCCATTTTCTTAAAGTCAGAAATAAAAGTCAAATTGTATGTGACAAATGGGTGATAATGTCCCCATAGGACAAATTCTTTTCTCTACTTGATATTGAATATAATACACACCCAGTCACACTGGTCACAATAGGCAACTTTATTATCTTCTCCATTATTTGTTTATACACAAGTGTAGGGAAAGCTGAGGGAGAGATGAGAGTGTAGGTGTTTGGTCACTACATTATTTAGGGCTTCTCCCTGCACATCAGTGAGTGCTGGAGCAGTAAGACATGAGGTAATCAGCTGATTGCAAGGAGGTGGTGTGTCTCCTGCTCCGTAGTCTGCTCCTTTCTGAAGATAGAATGTCCATAGCAACAGCTATATGAGACATTACTGACATCTAGGGGAAGTCGGCAGAATACAAGAGGAAGGAGCAAGATTCGGGTAACTAATCCTATTGCAAAATGGCTTAAAATTATCTGCCCTTCAAATGCTTTTTGAAATGACGGTTACACTTTAACCCGGTCCCGGCGCATGGAGAGGGCTTGCGGGCCGAGCCCTCTCCATAGCCTGTAAGTCTACCGGCTTACCGGTAACACCCACGATCGGTGCTAGCACCGATCGCGGGTGCTTTCACGGCGATCGCCGCCGGCAACGCTGCCGGAGGCTTCAAAAAGATGGCGCCGCATGACGTCACGGGGAGCGGTGATCCGTTGCCATGACAGCTTCGGGTCTCACGAAGGCCCGAAGCTGTCTCGTTTTAACCCATTCATTACAATGTGCTGTCAGCACATTGTAATGAATGAGGAGTAAAATCCCCATATACTGCCATATTGCAGTATGGCAGTATATGGTAGGATCGATCAGACAACCTAGGGTTAAAGTACCCTAGGGAGTCTGAAAAATAGTAAAAGTAAAAAAAAGTTTAAAAAAAAAAAAATTATAATAAAAAAACCCTAAAAATTCAAATCACCCCCCTTTCCCTAGAACTGATATTAATATTAATAAACAGTAAATATCATAAACACATTATGTATCGCCACGTCCGAAAATGTCTGATCTATCAAAATATAATAACGTTTTTTCACTGCTTTTAACCCCGTAACAGAAAATAGCGTCCAAAGTAAAAAATTACATTATTTTGCCATTTTGGAAAATATAAAAAAAATTAATAAAAAAGTGATCAAAAGGTCGCACAGTCCTAAAAATGATAGCAATGAAAACGCCATCAAACGTCGCAAAAAATGACACCACCCACAGCTCCGTACAAAGTATGAAAAAGTTATTGCCGCCAGAAGATGGCAAAAAAAAAAAAAAAAAAATTTGTACAGGAGGTTTTCATTTTTTTAAATGTATGAAAACATTATAAAACCTATACAAATTTGGTATCCACGTAATCGTAGCAACCCAAAGAATAAAGTAGACATGTCATTTGGGGCACACAGTGAAAGCTGTAAAATCCAAGCCCACAAGAAAACGTCGCAAATGTGTTTTCACCATTTTCAATGCATTTGGAATTTTTTTCCCGCTTCCCAGTCCGCTCCATGGAATATTAAATACCGTCACTACCAAGTGCAATTTGTTACGCAGAAAATAAGCCATAACAGAGCTCTTTATGTGGAAAAACGAAAAAAAAAATTATAGATTTTTGAAGGTGGGGAGTGAAAAATGGAAGTGAAAAAACTAAAAAAGGCCAAGTCGTTAAGGGGTTAAGGAACGTGAGATGCTCAGAATGAAGCAGTATGTGGTAGATGTGTAGGTGGACATTCACAGCCATGCCTTTCTGTGACTCATCTAGCCAGTCTCAGTAATAATTATCATTATTCACTATTCATTGTTACCCACGTCAGATCCTTTCTTATTTCATCACATTCCTCTATGTTCATATCACACTGCTTAATACATTTCAATTCAGCCCATCCCTCCCGTTTGAGTCGATCTTCTATCGCCTAAATCTTTGCAGGTCCGCGATCCTGCAATTCCCTTTAAAGGGAACCTGTCACCAGGAGACCCATTTTTAGCACTCCCCCAATCACCACAGAGCATAGTACATACACTGCCAAAGTGTTTTTGTATATATAAAAAAAAAAAAAAAGGTTTTACACCGCTTTCCTGGTACAATATAACAAATCTTTTTTTTTTCTTTAAAAACAATTTTTAATACAAAAACACTTTGGCAGTGTATGTACTATAAGAAAAGACTTTCAATGATCCAGCCAGGTTCCAATGAAACTTTAAGACTTATTTAGTCAACATCGGGTATCCACAGCATGGTTTCAATATTCCCCTTAAATTGGATTTAAGGGAACTATTGAAACCATGCTGTGGATACACGATGTTGACTAAATAAGTCTTAAAGTTTCATTGGAACCTGGCTGGATCATTGAAAGTCTTTTCTTATGTTGTTTCGACCTTGACAAACGTGGTGGAGTCCGTGCCGTTTCCAGAGTACAAGGAGGCTGGAGGTGAGCTGGAACAGTTACTTTTCTCGAGTGTATATACTATGCTCTGTGGGGACTGGGGGAGTGCTAAAAATGGGTCTCCTGGTGACAGGTTCCCTTTAATGGAGATTTGAATGGTAGTGTGCAATTATCCTTAAAAATATAATTGGAAATTGGATCCAAATCTAAAATTTACCCCTATATACATTTTACTGGCTTATAAGGTTTCAAACTATAGTTTTCTGTATGCGAGTCATTAACCATGTTGAGAGTCAGTTTTACAAAAGATATAAAACACTTAATTAAAAAAAAAGGCAAAAGCATTAGATGCCACTCACTGTTGCACTGGTCACAAGCATAGATTCTTCCTTCCAGCGCCTCCGTTTCTGTAAACTTTGCCAGCATTTCTGTAAGTGTGCACTCAGTAGTAGTCACTGGAGCAATCCCCTTTTCCAAACAATGATAACGCTCTGGGAATTCCAGGGACAAGTCCCAGAAAGGTTCAACTGTATCAGACTTATAAGTACAAGTTAAACACGTAACCTGCAAATAAATATATAAAAAAGAAACATCTTATAAAAAAACAAAATGAGTAAAAAAAAAAAACAAAAAAAACACCACCACACAAACACAGGGCACCAAACATACTGAGAATTCCATTAATTTGTGAGCATATATTCAGCATTTTTCCTTAGACAAGATCACCAGAAATATTTTGGCCAGTATTTGTAGAACAATGCTTTCCACACCAGGCTTAGACTACCGACCTGCTGCAGCATAGTCACTGCAAAAAACAGCACTAAGCAGACCCTCCCCGCTATCTGGCACAGAAATATTTCTCACTCTTAATTTTGGCAAGTAATGCAGAATATGGACCACAACACCGCTTTGTGAATGCGGCCTTATAAGATAACATTTAGAACATTTTAATAGCTGTACGTAAATCTGAGTATTTGACTATTTAACCGGTTAAGGACTAAGCCATTATACACCTTAATGACCAGGAAAAATTTCACAATTTTGCTATATGCTGTTTAAGGTGAAAATTTCTCAGCAGTTAATTGCCATATGTCTCTTATATTCATGTCATTTTTAGTTAACAAATAGGGCTGCATTTTGTGATTGGCTGTTCATTTCAATTATTTTTAGTTTTTTTTCTAAAGTATGAAAAATGGACAAAAAATTTTTAAAAAATGGCAAATTTATCATTTTATGTACGCAGTATTCACACATAGTATGGGATTCTAGCTAAATTAACCTAATTTTATATTCTGCTATTTCTCCCGTGCATGAGGATACCCAATGTGTGTGTGTTAATTGCAGTATGGGCACGTGCCATGGCCTGGCACAAAAGGAGGCAGTTTGGACTTTTTTGTTCTATAAATCCCTCAGATAATTTTCGAGGCGTATACAGCGTTTTGGACATCCTTGACCGCAGGGGTATTGCAATCTCCCCATAAATCATGTCACCTCCTAAAGTAGACCCCTCAAGCTATTTATTAAGTGGTTTAACATTTTCATAGGCGCTCTGGGTTTTTTCAGACTTTTTCTTGAAAAAGACAGAAAAATGAAATTTTCATGTTTTTTTAGCAAATGGGTCAATTTAAGCGCCCGTTTTTCAAACACAGTTCAGGAAGTGGGTAATAGTGACCTCATTTCACATTCTGCTATTTCTCCCGTGCATGAGGATACCCAATATGTGTGTGTGAGTTGCTAAATGGGCACGTGCCACTGCCTGGCACAAAAGGAGGCAATTTTGTATTTTGTGGGCCAATAAAACTCTTTGCTAATAACTACTCATAAAAAGCAGATCTACAAAGTATTCATCTAGGGGTATAAGGAAATTTTTAGAGAAAAAAAAAGAAAAAAATATAATGTGCATGCAGATAAAGGTATCTGCATCATTCAGTTAATGGGAGACAAACTTTACACCCCCCCCCCCCAAATACTGTTTCCCTTTTGCAAAATAAAGAAAAATTCTGGGGAAAAAAAAAAATCACTTTTGGCTATATTTCGAAATTAATTACTAATAATTTAGAACGGTGTGGTACTTCTTAAAGCAGGGATGAATGCACAGGCCGGGCTGTGAGGGACATGAGGCACAGAAGTAACGGGAATCTCTGCGCTGTCCATTTTTACTGCAGACACGACACCTTTTCTGGGGGTAGGTGCGGGTTTCCGTTGCTGGAATGGGACTGATAAAATGTCTTTCTGTTAGTCTTTTGACATTTTCACACTCAAGGCTTTGTCTGGTGTCCTGAGGTTCAAATATGAGGCCTTCAATGATTTTCTCCTGAAAATCAAGGTATGTGTCCCTGCCCCCCTTCTTTTTATAAAGAACAAAGGCATTGTGTATTCCAATTTGAATTAGGTAAATTGCAACTTTTTTGTACCAGGTTTTTGTTTTTCTTTTGACTAAATAGGGTTGTAACACCTGGTCGCTTAAATCCACCCCCCCCCATGTACTTATTGTACTCAGCCACACTAACTGGCTTTTGTCTGTCTGCTGGTGCCCCTCTTTCCCGCACTGATACGCATTCCGCAGAATGGATGGTGCTCAATAAATATACATCTTTGCGGTCTCGGTATTTGACCGCTAAAAATTCGTCACAAGCGTACGCACAGGACTCCCTTTTTCAAGGCTTTCCCCACTAACTGCTGCGAAAAACCTTTTCTGTTTTTGCGCATCGTTCCACACGCCCCAGTGTTTGCAGCATGCAAATGTCTGAATAGGGCCACACTTGTATAAAAATTATCACAGTACAAGTGGTACCCTTTATGTAGCAGAGGCTGCATTATCTCCCACACGATCTTGCTGCTAGTGGAGAGATCAGGAGAGCACCCAGGAGCAGTAATAGTCCAGTCACGTCCTTCATAAATCCGAAAGGCTGTGGTATATCCGGACTCGCTTTCACAAAGCTTATATAACTTTATTCCATAACGTGCCCGTTTGGAAGGGAGATATTGGCGGAAGCTGAGTCTGCCATGAAAACTCAGGAGGGACTCATCCACAACCACATTCTGCTCTGGCAAATATTTTTCAATGAAACTCTTATTTAGCATATTTATAAGGGGCCTTAGTTTGTACAAGCGGTCACGGTTTGGATCACTGCTTGGAGGAGCTTGTGAATTGTCACTGAAGTGCAGGAACCGCATTATGTGTTCATAACGTGACCTGGACATGACTGCGGAATATACAGGTGTCACTTGGATGGGATTTGTAGACCAGTATGATCTAATTTTGGGCTTTTTTACAATACCCATATTTAGGGTTAGTCCCAAAAATTGTTTTATTTCATGAATATTAGTTGGTGTCCATTCTCTTGCATGGACAGATAATGGGTTCTGTCTTATGTACTGGGTGGCATATAAATTGGTTTGGTGGACAATATGATCTAGCAGAGTGTCGCTTAGAAATAAAAGAAAAAAGTCAATTTCTGCAAAACTGGAATCGTCCACTGTTATGCCAGGGGTGACAGTGAACGCATTAACTCTGGGTGTAAAAGATGGAGCTGGTTCCCATGGGAGAGTGCGTGCCTCAATTATAGGGGCTACAACGCTGCTAGGTCCTGCAACCTCCTGATCTGCTGCGTCAACATCACCAGAGACACCCCCTGTGGATGATTCTGAAGTGACGCTGGCATTGTCACTGCCTTCAATGTAGTCCATATCTGATGCGGTCTCAAATTCAGAATCGGACTGAAGCAAGGCGTAGGCCTCCTCAGCAGTATATTGCTTTCTCGCCATAATAACACTAACTAAATAACGCTAACTAAATAACACTAACACTAATTTTTTTTATGCTTTTTTGTTTTATATATATTTTTTGTATTTTTCTAGTTTTTTAAAAAATTTTTAATACTTTTTATAGTTTTTTTTATATAACCTTACAAATGGTAGCAGTAACGAAACTAGCAAACTTTACGTACGCTTTGTAAGTGAAAGCACTAAGCGTACCAACAAAAAAAATAAATTGTAAAAAAATGAAGGGTTAATCACCCACAGTAATAGGCAACGGTAAAAATTACCGCACCAATGCGCCCGTAGGTCCTACCTGCCTATAAGTAATCTATTACACAGGTATATGGGGAAAAAACTTTTTTTTTCTTGGTAGAGAACTGTGTAAAGAAAGGGTTAAATAACCGGTATATAAAGGGTTAATCAGTACAGGGAAGTAATGTGCTGCTTGAAACTGTAGAATACAATGAATCGCTCTGACAATGAATCTTTCTTCTTCTCTTCTCCTCACAAAGAAACAAAGTGTGAGGAGAAGAAAAGAAGCAGAAGATTCAGTGTCAGATAACAATAATAAACTTTGATGTGACAGCTGTGATTTGTTCTCACAGCGATCATGTGTGCAGGGAGGACAGGATTGGTCCCCCAAACTTTGCCTAGTGACCAAGGCTGCTGGTAACAGCCTTGGCACTAGAAAAAAAAAGTTATACACTGCGCCTGTGCAGTGATTAAAGTGCCGCCGTGAATCGGCTATGCGCCGGACTTTAAGGACCGCGGCCGCCCGCCGTGAATACACGGCGGGCGGTCGCGAACCGGTTAAAATGGTCCATGTGACTGGCTTGTGAGTGAGCCCAGCTCACTGTAAAAAAAATCCCAACATCAAATCAGAAGAGCCAAGGTTGAACTGGTATACAGAGCACAATGGTCCAACAAGTTGAGGAAAGTTACTCTGGGCCCAACAAAAGCAGTTGTCACGTGTACAGTATGAGGTTTCCTGGACCACACATATAGCCCTGAAGAGGCCTGAAATACTTTTAATAAGTATTCAGATTAAAATTGCTTATGTCCACTAGCAGACTGTGAAGATTTACCGTATATACTCAAGTATAAGCTGAGATTTTCAGCACAATTTTTGTGCTGAAAATGCCCCACTCGGCTTATACTCAGGTATATTAAAAAAAAAATAAGTCAGCACTCACCTCATGGTGTCCTTTTCTCCACGCAGCATGTCTTCGGGTTCCTGTCCGGGCAGGTGCAGGTCTATGCGATCCGCCAGCCCAGACAGGAACCCGAAGACATGCTGCGTGGAGAAGAGGAAAGCGGGGGAAGGATGGCCAATTTATGGGGGGGGGGGGGGGGCACTCTGCTGGCCATTTTTTTTTAGAGACTAGTGGCTGCATTCCCCATCCTAGGCTTATACTTGAGTCAATACAATTTTTCCAGTTTTTTTATGATAAAATTAGGTGCCTCGGCTTATACGGTAGGTAATCCATCTCGTCTCCACTAGTGGGACTCCTGCCCTAAAAAAAAAACAGGACAGTTTCCATAGGCTGGAGTACAGACTGTGGCAAGGTGGGCAACTTAAACACCTATCCCACTACAGGCTGTATTTTCAAGCTAGTACTTTGAAGGTTTCTGCTTCAAGTTTATAATAGATGCTTTATCTGTGGTGCATTATATGTATACAGACTGCAGGCTGTAAAGAAGGGGGAATGGGTGTGTGGTTATGATGTAACTCTCTTTATCCACATGCCGCAATTGAATGTTCCCCAACGGTGAGCATTGGTATTATGAAGAGGGATCATGGGCCCTCGTGGGTGTTAACCATTTCAGTGGCGAAAGCATTGGGCGCCACCATCTTGGGTATCGCAGTAAACATTAGGAGTGAGTAGACCCCATAGGGTTTAAATACTGTTAAAAAATCCTATGTATTATATACAATATAAAAAATAAAATCATAAACATGTTTGCTGTGTCACAAAATACCTGTTCAAAATATTATATTATATATATATGTGATAAAAAGTTAGTACTGTCCGCAAAATGGTAGCATTGAAAACATTATCTCCTCCGGCACAAAATGACACCATATAGGCCTGTACATTGAACTATGAAAAAAAATTATTGGCTTCGGAGTATGGCAAATTGTTTCTCTTTGAACATGAGATTTTAACTTTTAAATTTACTAAAACCTATATGAAATTTGGTATCCCTGTGATCGAACCGGGCCCAAGATAAGTTTGTTACAGGGCTCAAGCATGTTTTTTTTTTTTTTTCTCAAACAATTTCACCACATTTCCATTATTCCCAGCTTCTGAGAGCATGAATATTGAATATCACTAGGAACTACAATGTGTTAGGCAGAAAACAAATACACCACTGGAAAAAGTTATAGAATGAAAAGTGGAAATGCAAATACGGAAAAGGGCCATGTGCTTAAGAGGTTAATCAGCCTGCAACAGGGTCTATACATAGTGCACCTCTGATGAAGCATGCATTATAAAATAAATGGAGAAACGTGTAAGTTGCTAGCTTGATAGCACAGTCTTTAGGATAGTTGACCTAGCTGCCACACCTTGCCAGTGTGGCTTATCCCGTTGGTTGTATGACAATATGACCAGGTTTAAAGTGTAACTGTCATTTCAAAAAACTTTTGATATGTTGTAGGGCAGGTAATTTTAAGCCCTTTTGCAATTGTATTAGTTAACAGAATCCTGCTCCTTTCTCTTGTATTCTGAAGACTTCCCCTAGATGTCAGTAATCTCTTAGATAGCTGTTGCTAGGGACATTCCATCTTCAGAAAGGAGCAGAGACTACGGAGCATTAGACACGCCCCCATTTCTCTCTCTGCTCCAGCACTTATGTGCAGGGAGAAGTCCTAAATAATGTAGTAACCAAGCACCTGCACAACTCTCCCTCAGCTTTCCCTACACTTGTGTATAAAGAAAAAAAATACACAGAGACACAAGCTGCAGTCCCCCCTTCCCTTACACAAGGAAATGGCAGGAGAGACTCTCCAAGTCTGCAAGCTGTGCCCTCATGAGCTGTGGAGTTTACTTAGGATATACATAGATGGCTAGGAGATAGAAAGTTATTAAATAGATGGTAGATATGAGTAGATAATAGATAGATATGAGCAGCATAGATAGATATAGTGTCATTGGTCAGCAGCAGGTGCTTGTGATGTGGCAGGTCCCGCCCCTCCATCTTGCTGATTGTAGGTTTTTTGAGAGCTGGAAACCATGGTTGCTATGGGCCAAAAGAGGTACTAAATGAGGACCGAGAGGCAAAATACTTTGAGGAATGATTCCCAGGGACAGAATAACTCAGAATAACTGTTACACTTTAAGGCAAGTTTAAAATTCATGCAGGTCTTCTACAACTGATTGTTTTAAACTGCCCTTATGCAATATCTAGGTTTACAATAATATTCATTCTTGTGGGTTTTTTTCTTTTATAGGAATGTGGAGCACTAAAGCTAAGCATTCTGGTAAAGGAATATACAAATATGTTTTCCAGGATAGAAAAAGGAAATCTGACTCTTGTGCTACAGTTCCAATATATAAGTTCAGAGCATGGGTTTGGACAAGTAACTTGGAATACTTGATTTGTTACTCTGCATCTTTGACATTATTTGCTCTCCATATGGTAGGGTAGATCTACTGTCATTGTAACCCCTTTGTCCTTCTCCTGCGCTGCTTTAACCCCTTGCTGATGAAGCCAGGTTTTCACTCTCCTAACAGGCCCTATTTTTAGAACCAGACATGTGTCACTAGAAGTGGTTATAAAACTTTAAAATAAATACCGAGACGATTTTCAGATTGTTTTTCTCATGGCACAATTTCACATAAAAAATTTAGGCCATATATTTTGTGTTTAGTTATGAAAAATTATCAATTTTCCAAATTTCCTGCTCTCCAGGGAGATCGTCATATCACACCAAATAACTTGCCGCAAATGTCACAAATGTCTGCTTTATGATTTTTAAAGCAACACCTCATTTTTTACAGAATGTAAAGGCTTAGAACATCAGGAGCAATTTTTCACATTTTTATGAAAATCACCAGGACTCAAAATTTGAGGGACCAACTCAGCTTTCAAGTGACAGAGGCCTAAATAATAGAAAATAAAAATACCGCTTTATTGAAACTACGCCCTTCAATGCCCCCCAAGAAGGTCCTCTTCTATCCATTACGGCCCTGGCATCTGCTCCCTGTCGGTCCGTCGATGACATTCTAATGTGTGCACCAGCATTGGCACGCACTATGTTGTCAGCAGTCAGGATGCGGCTAACTTCATGGTGCCTGCGACAGACAGCACACTGACACAGAACAGATGCCAGGGCTGTGATGGATAGTAGAGGACCTGCAGGCATTTTATTAGGGGCAGGGGCTGGCAGGCTATATATCCTACAGGGGTCTGGAAGGCTATATACTGGGGGGGAGCTGTGACCAATGCACTTCCCACCCTCGGCTTATACTCGTGTCAATAGGTTTTTCCAGTTTTTGGTGTTAAAATTAGGGGTCTCGGGCTTGTACTCTAGTATATATGGTAATTTACACCAAAAAAAATTACATGTTCACAATGGATTTACTGGCAAAAAGCTCTGCAAAGTTTGTTACGCAAACTGTTAAACCCGAGTATGCCATGGCAGAGAATTGAAGGGAATGAGCAAAATTCCAGAACAGATTTACATTATCACATCTGGACATATGTGGACATATTTTTTGCAGGTTGACATGAATTTTTTAGGTACCTTTAGGGCGTTTTGAAAATCATCAATTCTTGTATGCTACAAAAAAACTTTAGAACATATTTTGTTTAGAAATTTAATATAAAATGGATTTAAAAAAAAATGATAAATTATGGCGTTCACCATACGGATCCAATAATGCTTCATAATTATTGTACAGCTGTGTTTATTATACTTTAATAGGCACTTCTATGGAAGGGGGTGGTTGGTGGACTTTATTTCATCAATTGCTCAAGCTACTGCATGCTGACACAACGGTTATGGCACCAGCTCTACATGTGAGTTGATGCCATAACCAGGGTATAACAGTGCTCTGTTTTGAAGGAAATTAGTTACAAGTCAGCAGTACTATTACATCCATTTGTGGGAAAGGGTTAATAGAAGAGCTTGAAGCTCACCACATTAATGTTCCTGCCTCTTTTACCAAGGGTCCATGGGTTCAGAAGCTACTGGTTTCAGAAAGGAGAGGAAGCATTTACTGCTGTTAAATAAAAGCTTCGCATCAACAAAGTAAAAGCTGAAAAATTCTTGTAAGAAGAGGGTTTATGCGGCAGTAAGCCATTTGCAAAGATTTTCACTGGACAACCCCCTTTCCTAAAAAAGACAGCGTGAAAGTCATACAAAATGATTATAGGCGGTCCCAGGCCAAGTATGCAAGTCAAAACTGTATATTTTATTATTGTAGCTCCAGACAATTTTTTTTTTCCCCAGTGACACTTGGATTTTCTAAACTTTAGCTGCAATGGGACCAAGGATTATCAATAAAACTTCATTACATACACCTTACAGCTGATCATTGCAGCCAGGGACTAAAAGTAAAGCATCCAGAGAGCTTCACTAGAGGTCACAGTGGCAGAGGGGTCCGTCTAGTGGTTGTCTGCAAGTCTGGTGTCCTTAAGTAGAGGACAGTCTGTATATGTTAATAAGGCTGAGGACTAGGTTTAGACCTTGGCTCGTTTATGGAGTATATATGATAACTATGATATATGATGCCCTTTAAGGTCGTACTAAGGCATCGTTTTCCTTTTGCCATCCAGTAAAACAATTCATTTTCCCAGTATGCTCAGTGAAGTATGCATGGCTAAGGAAACCAATTCCTTCCCGACCCCCTCATTTGGCCTCTCACCTACCCTATGCTACAATGACGATGAGCAATTACTCAAATGGCACTGTCGGCAGTTTGGTGCATTTTCCTTCTGGAAGAGATCTACTGGTATGGCTATTATCCCCAGTCAGGTCGCTAAGCTTTCCGGAAGTTGGGTGTTGGAGCCAAATTCTTTAAAATCGCACTGGAGGCATAGTTTTCCTTTTGCCATCCTGGAAAACCGTAGCTTTTTTATTAATCAGATTTTATTTGGCTCATGTGTGAGTAGAGCTGGGTTGACACCATGCGGCATTTAAGACCTGATATATTTGCTATATGACACAACAGTCCTTTCTCACCTGACTGAGCAGTTGTCCATGGAATATGGTGTTTACCACCTTCAGCACCTGCTTTGTAAGCTTTCTTTGTGAGATAGAGATAAGTATCCTGTGCTTGCTGCCCTCAGACTCCAGTTCCTGTTGCACCTTATCAAGCAGCTCACAAAGGAACTCCTGTGCATCTTGCTGGTTATAACCTCTGAAAGCTGGGATCAAATTCCACACAGAATGCAACATGGCAAAGGGCGAAACCAGCGCCCACTTCCCTGACCACATTACACGAAAGAGGGTGTGCAGTTCATGGCAGAGGGACAGCTGTTTGGTGCTGGGTTCCTTGGCTTGAATGAGCTCCAGGCTTTTTTTAATTGATGACCCTCCACCATTTAACCCCAGGCCCCTTGATGGGTACCCAGAATCCAGGTTACCCGTACGGTGCTTGCCATTGCTGCCTTTATTTGCCAACAGTTCGTCTTTTTCACAGGGGTCCAGGGTAAGGAAGCATTCCCTGAACTTCTGCAGGTGGCTGAGCACTTGCAGAATAGAGTTCATATAGCAGGTGTTTCCAAGGTTTCGAAGCCCCGTCACTCCAGGGGTCACAGTAGGTTTAAAGGAGTACAGCTGATTAAAGCGCCTTTGAGCTTCCTTCCTTGAAGCAGTACTGCTGGTTGTCATGTCCCTGAATTTACGAGGAATAAGGCTATCCCTGTATGAATGTGACAGTAGACGGGCACTTTTCCTGGGGGGAGTGTTTGCAAGTTCTTCTAAAAGACGCCGTTTAACTTCCTGTCTCCGTAACCTAGCTTCTTCCCTTTTCTTCTCAAGTTCCTCATGCCGTTTCCTTTCTTCCAATTTTAGTTGTCCCCTAGAAGATTTTTCAAACCAAAGTCTTAGTGCTTTAGCTAGCAAAGTTTGTCGTCTATAACGCAATGCTGTAAGCATCATTGACTGCCCCTGCGATGACCTATGACATCTATACCCATCACTAGCTGTGGTTTGAGACCTTAAGCTTCTTCGACTTGATGCTTCCTGCTTTTGACTTCGCACCGCAGAAAGTGAACTTCTCAGTAGCTTTAGGTCACCCTCTGGGTTATCATTTAAAACATAGTCCTGGCACAAGTAGCAGAAGACGTAAAGCTCATGCACCTCCATAACCAAGGGGTGTCTGCTTTCCTGAAAGTGGCGCAGGGCATGCTCTTCGATATAACGCCCACAAGCCACGTGGGAACACTTAAGACATGCCCACACAGATTCTCTTGTATCACAGTCCACACAGCGCCATTTTTGTGGATTTAGTATGGAGTGGTCTTGTGCCAAGCGTAGGCGTCCAACATGTTTACATCGATCCATGTCTCACAAGATCCAACTGTCCACTCTAGAAAATAATATGAATACATATTAAAACATTTAAAATAAAAAAAAAAAACCTTTAAATAATGCAACATAAATCATGCATTCAATCCAAAAAGCTTGACTGCTTAAAATTTATTCAAACAAAGGAAACCGTTGGTACAATTTTTGCAGCACCTGATCAGAATAAAGTTGTGTTATGGGCAAGGATTTGTATTTTTGCATACCAAAGAGCTGCAGATAATCTTTGGTAGCAGCCCAGGGGATTTGTGTAATCTTGTGTATGTATATAATCTTGTGTGTTTGTGTAAGTGTGTGTTAGCAATAGATGGAATTAATAGACTAAATTTATTTTAAATTCCAGGACTCTAACTGGACTGCCCCCAAACACTGTCTGCAACTTTGTAAGCTCAAAACTACCAGCAGCCTCCTTTTAGTCCCTTAATGACAAACCGATTTTTAAAATTTGGCCTATACGGCTAACGGAGAATAACTCTAAAGGTTTTATACATCCAACATATTCTGACATTATTTTGGAGGTAACAGAAAATGGATAACTAAAAAAAGCAAAAGTACAATTTTGGCGGAGAGTGATCAGAAGTGTCTGGGAGCATTACTGTTATAGTTGCCCACGATAACCAATTGGAGCGCAGATTTCATATGTTTATAAATTTGCACAAAATGTACATTCGTAATATTTTATAGTTCAATATGCTCAACTTTTAATGATTTTTAATACTTTTTTTTTGCAATTTAGAACATTTGCAAAAGAAATGTTTTGTATTTTTAACATTTGCAGGATTTACTACAAATAAGGTAAAAAAAGTTAAATATTTTTCTTAAAGTATGTTTAGTTGTAGTGGTTCGGCACTCAGTCAACTGCGCCTCGTGCTCGTGGACAAATGGTGCTTATAAATAGACAAGGAAAATCCCGGCACTTCGAGGTAGGTGAAAATCAAATATTCTTCTTTTATTTAACAAGACATCATAAATCAAGTATAACACGCAAGGAAAACGCGTTTTTCGGATCCACCCAAGCCTTCATCATCTGGCGTCTTCCTGAACAGTGGTGTTTCTTAAGCAGATGAGCGTCCAATGAATGCACTGCTACCGGAACACATCATCATTCTGCTGCGTCATCAATCATGTGATCACATAACGTGATCTAACATTAACCATGTGACCGACCATGTGATCATGTCACGTGATCAGTTTAAATGAAAAACAAACACTAGCGGATGCTATCGTCTTGCAGGGAGATGCAATCGGACAAAACATAAGGTATGTACATAATAATGGAACATTCATGTAAACATAATAACCATTTTGGACATTATTGTTTTTCAGCATAGTTTAAATCATGTTTTATATTCAAAAAACTATTTAAATACCAAATTCTCAAAATCGCTACATTGTAACATCTATTGTTAGGAGAATTAGTGACGTTGATCTCCTATCTGGAGACAAAATACATTTTTCACAGATGTTAGTATAAGGAAAAAAAGGGGTTAATATTAAGAATAGAAAAATAATGGGTTTTGTTCTATACCATGTCTTCTCTCCCATTATCAGGTGTACTCATGGGTTCTGTTTCTGTAAAAAGATAATGAAAGGGTCAGACTAGAGTTGGCCAACTTCATAGTCCCTATTTAAACCATGCGGTTCCAATGTTTTCAGTTCATGTATCCAAAAGGCTTCTTTTCTTAGTAACAATTTGGTGACATCTCCCCCCCGTCTAGGTGGATCTACTTTGTCGATAACTTGAAATTTCAATTGTGGTAATGAATGGTTGTATTTTTTAAAATGTGCAGGTATTGGTAATAGGAGATTTACTCTCCTAATGGTCGATTTATGTTGACCGATGCGGTCTCCTATACGCTGGCCGAAGATACATAAAACTCTACATAACCCACCTGGGAGACCTATTGTGTCCTCCATGGAATCACTACTCTCTCCATTAGCAATTACACTGGAGAAATTGCTGACTCCTTTAAAGGAAACCTATCATTTAGAATGGCAGGGGTAAGCTGTAAGTACCGAGCACCAGCAAAGGGTGAGCTGGTGTCGGTACTTACTTTCGTTAGTGTTATAAACCGCGGTATTGCGGTTTTAACACTTTTTAAACTTTAGAGCAGAAGGGACTTCAGCGCTGTGCGCGACCGTGCGCGCGCAACACCGAAGCTTAAAAAGTTTAAAAAGTGTTAAAACCGCGATACAGCGGTTAATAACACTAACGAAAGTAAGTACCGGCACCAGCTCACCCTGAGCTGGTGCTCGGTACTTACAGCTTACCCCTGCCATTCTAAATGGTAGGTTTCCTTTAACTAAGAAAATGCCTTCTTTTTTGTTAGATACAGGAGATTTCCTGAGAATTGTACGAGACATTAATAATATCTCATCTGAGACTTGGTTGGTCACGATCGATGTTACAAGTTTATATACATCTATAGAGCATGATAAAGGGATACAGGCTGTTGAATGGATCCTCCAAAATAGTGAATATAGTACTGAACAAAAGACATTTATATTGGAAAGCCTAAAACTTACTTTGTACAATAATTTTATGTTCCAGGATGACTTTTATTTACAAAAACGTGGTACGGCCATGGGGTCGAATGTGGCCCCCCCATATGCAAATTCGTTTATGGCCTTCTTTGAGAATCAATTTGTCTATTGCAACCCTTTATTTGAGAGACATATAAAGGTTTGGAGGCGTTTCATAGACGATATTTTCTGCATATGGGAGGGGCCACTCGACATCCTCTTGAGCTTCCTGAATGACTTAAATTCAATATGGGAGGAATTAAAATTCACCATGACATACAGTCAACAAGAAGTAAGCTTTCTAGACACCAAAATCATTAAACAGGAAGACGGCACGTTACTTTCCGACATTTATAGAAAAGAAACAGACCTCTTACACTTCGACAGTGCTCATCCCCTTTCAGTTAAGAGGTCAATCCCAAAGTCTCAATTTCAGCGAGTTGATCGAATAGTCTCAGACCCCATGTTAAAACAAATTAGAACAGAAGAGATGAAAAAAAAAATAGATTTATACAGGAGGGGATACCCTACAAAAATATTGGAGGAATCAAAACAAATAAGTGATATTAGAACTAGAGAGATATCTAAACCCCGACTACCTTATGTGAGTCATTTTCACCCCCTAATGTACAAAATAGATAGAATCATCAGGAAACACTGGCATCTGATAAAAGAAATATACCCACATATACCAGAGTTCCAAGAACCTCCCCTAATCTGTAACAAGAAATTACCCACATTGCGGAATAAACTTGTCAGAGCTGACTTGGGTAGTGATAAAAAAAAAACAGCACGACAAACTATTAGCAACAAAGAAACATGGCACTTTCCCTTGTTTAAGCTGTCAACAATGTAATAATGTTAAGAAAGGTGACCTCTTCTTTCACCCCCATTCAGGACATACATACAAAATACAAAAGATTTTTTCACTTGTAATTCTAGAGATGTAATATACATCATCAAATGCCCTTGTGGCCTCCTATACGTTGGGGAAACCCGCCAGCGTATAGGAGACCGCATCGGTCAACATAAATCGACCATTAGGAGAGAAAATCTCCTATTACCAATACCTGCACATTTTAAAAAATACAACCATTCATTACCACAATTGAAATTTCAAGTTATCGACAAAGTAGATCCACCTAGACGGGGAGGAGATGTCACCAAATTGTTACTACAAAAAGCAGCCTTTTGGCTACATGAACTGAAAACATTGGAACCGCATGGTTTAAATAGGGACTATGAAGTTGGCCAACTCTAGTCTGACCCTTTCATTATCTTTTTACAGAAACAGAACCCATGAGTACACCTGATAATGGGAGAGAAGACATGGTATAGAACAAAACCCATTATTTTTCTATTCTTAATATTAACCCCTTTTTTTCCTTATACTAACATCTGTGAAAAATGTATTTTGTCTCCAGATAGGAGATCAACGTCACTAATTCTCCTAACAATAGATGTTAGAATGTAGCGATTTTGAAAATTTGGTATTTAAATAGTTTTTTGAATATAAAACAGGATTTAAACTATGCTGAAAAACAATAAAAATGTCCAAAATGGTTATTATGTTTACACGAATGTTCCATTATTATGTACATACCTTATGTTTTGTCCGATTCCATCTCCCTGCAAGACGATAGCATCCGCTAGTGTTTGTTTTTCATTTAAACTGATCACGTGACATGATCACATGGTCGGTCACATGGTTAATGTTAGATCACGTTATGTGATCACATGATTGATGACGCAGCAGAATGATGATGTGTTCCGGTAGCAGTGCATTCATTGGACGCTCATCTGCTTAAGAAACACCACTGTTCAGGAAGACGCCAGATGATGAAGGCTTGGGTGGATCCGAAAAACGCGTTTTCCTTGCGTGTTATACTTGATTTATGATGTCTTGTTAAATAAAAGAAGAATATTTGATTTTCACCTACCTCGAAGTGCCGGGATTTTCCTTGTCTATTTTTCTTAAATACACAACATTTACAAAGCATTCATGAAAATGTAAAAAAAAGACTCAAAATGCGTTTCCTATTTTCCTCAGATTTCATGATGGGGTTGCTCTTCACTATGGAAATTATTGACCATTATCCCATGTTTGGCAATTGGTTTTAAGGACAAGCTTGAATAGGATTCAGGACCCTTTGAGTGTTTGAAAAAAAAAACAAACATTCAGTTGCCACAAAGATTGAAACCTGCCATAATTGACCCCAATTTGAAAAATAAACCATTTAATGAATTTATAGTGAGCATTTTGACCAAACAGTTTATTGCTAGAACTAACCCACTACAGAATAAAAATGTCAATTACAGTTGTGATGCAAAAAGCTGTAGAATGGTATCTGGACTTTAAGGCAAGACAGTTCTACCTTACTTACTAGTTGTTCATTCTAGATTCATCATCCGCTTTATATGAAGAACTCATATGGCATCAAGTGTACTTTTATGTGATTGTGAGGGGCAGTCCGAGGATTTCACAATATAATAAACATGATTTGAATGCTTGGGGGGAATGAGATGGAGCACTAAGCAACACGTGTTATCTGAGTCTCTGTCTCTACCCCAACCATTTCCCCAAGTTGGGGGGGGGGGGGGTTTCAATTCTCCCTGTCGGTCTTATACTCACAACTCACATATAACTGGTCATAACCATTGCAGCATCAATTTTAATATGATGCATATTATATATACACTCACCGGCCACTTTATTAGGTACACCATGCTAGTAACGGGTTGGACCCCCTTTTGCCTTCATAGATTCAACAAGGTGCTGGAAGCATTCCTCAGAGATTTTGGTCCATATTGACATCACACAGTTGCCGCAGATTTGTCGGCTGCACATCCATGATGCGAATCTCCCGTTCCACCACATCCCAAAGATGCTCTATTGGATTGAGATCTGGTGACTGTGGAGGCCATTTGAGTACAGTGAACTCATTGTCATGTTCAAGAAACCAGTCTGAGATGATTCCAGCTTTATAACATGGCGCGTTATCCTGCTGAAAGTAGGCATCAGATGTTGGGTACATTGTGGTCATAAAGGGATGGACATGGTCAGCAACAATACTCAGGTAGGCTGTGGCGTTGCAACGATGCTCAATTGGTACCAAGGGGCCCAAAGAGTGCCAAGAAAATATTCCCCACACCATGACACCACCAGCCTGAACCGTTGATACAAGGCAGGATGGATCCATGCTTTCATGTTGTTGACGCCAAATTCTGACCCTACCATCCGAATGTCGCAGCAGAAATCGAGACTCATCAGACCAGGCAACGTTTTTCCAATCTTCTACTGTCCAATTTCGATGAGCTTGTGCAAATTGTAGCCTCAGTTTCCTGTTCTTAGCTGAAAGGAGTGGCACCCGGTGTGGTCTTCTGCTGCTGTAGCCCATCTGCCTCAAAGTTCGACGTACTGTGCGTTCAGAGATGCTCTTCTGCCTACCTTGGTTGTAACGGGTGGCGATTTGAGTCACTGTTGCCTTTCTATCAGCTCGAACCAGTCTGCCCATTCTCCTCTGACCATCAACAAGGCATTTCCGCCCACAGAACTGCCGCTCACTGGATGTTTTTTCTTTTTTGGACCATTCTCTGTAAACCCTAGAGATGGTTGTGCGTGAAAATCCCAGTAGATCAGCAGTTTCTGAAATACTCAGACCAGCCCTTCTGGCACCAACAACCATGCCATGTTCAAAGGCACTCAGATCACCTTTCTTCCCCATACTGATGCTCGGTTTGAACTGCAGGAGATTGTCTTGACCATGTCTACATGCCTAAATGCACTGAGTTGCCGCCATCTGATTGGCTGATTAGAAATGAAGCGTTAACGAGCAGTTGGACAGGTGTACCTAATAAAGTGGCTGGTGAGTGTATATATAATATATATATATTAAAAAAAAATTACATTGTTCATAAAATTGTGCAAGCACTAATGAAAATGTATCACCTCAATTCTTCTCTGTCCATAAATAGTCCCATTGTCTCTCTAATCCTATGTTGGGACACACAAAAGGAACTCCCACTAGGGGAGATTCAATAGGCCTCCTCCACCAGGTGGAGAAGGCACATGAGTCTCCCCCTCCCTGTTAGTTTTTGGCTTTCTCTGACCCACGCGCCACTATGGGCGTGTAGCAGCAGAGAGTGGATGGGAATGCCCAGCCTGCCACATTTACTAATTTGATCTACAGGTAGGAACAGGCGGAGTTTAAACACATATTTATTAAAAAGCCAGCATGTCTCTAGGCGACTAGGATCGCAGGACAGGCAGCAAGGGGAATTTTAAAACTGGGGTTACTGACAAAAAAAAAATAGTGTTGGCACAGCAGGAGAGAGCCTTTGATAACAATTGCAACTGTATCTGTATCATGCTGCTGGCTTCTTCCTAGCCTGACAGGTCTTGTATATTTAACATTAGATTCTGATTCAGCCATTCCTGATATGGTTGGGCAATTCCAGGTTGTCACATCAGCTCAAGGCAATGAAACCAAAACAAGGTCAGCATATTTGTAATTGGCCGATTTGAAACATGTGATGCGACAAGCCAAGTGTCGTTTCTAGCTGTACAATACCTTTTCCTAATAGCAACCAGAAAGCATGGCAAATAGAGATTAGCCTTGGGGGAAAGGTAAAACCTCTGCTAGCTGCTAAACACATGCAGACAATTATAGTAAATTAAGAGAATTGCTTATTTTTGCTTAGTGCAAACGAGTGTTAGGCAAACGTTTTATACTTTACATTTATAATTTGAATTCCACCCACTAGCTTTTAGGATTCACATTTTGCTTGAAAATTTCTCAGGCCTCTTTAAATGTTTGAAGAGACACTGAGCTGACAAAGGAGAGTGCGTCGATTTGGAGTCACCCACAAAATTAAAGTGGAAAAACAATACAGTCCGACTTAAAACAAGTCAATATGAGGCTCAGTATTGTGTGTGGCCTCCACGTGCCTGTATGACCTCCCTACAAACGCCCAATCATGCTCCTGATGAGGGAATAATGGTCTCCTGAGGAAGCTCCTCCCAGACCTGGACTAAAAGCATCCACCAACTTCTGGACATTCTGTGGTACAACATGACGTTGTAAATGGAGTGGGACATGATGTCCCAGATGTGCTGGGGAAAAAGCGGGCCAGTCCATAGCCTCAACGCCTTCATCTTGCAGCGATAGGGTTATCACTGTGTACTACGCCTAGAAAAGTCAATATGCCGAATTAAACACTGAAAGATTAGATGTTATTAAGCAGTATCAAAAATGATGAACTGCTTCTCTGAAAGTTAACGATAAGCAATTAAGATAGCATTAAATAATCAAACATAATGCCTGCCAAAAACAAGGAAAGACATCATTACACCTAATGACAACGCATATGTATCGCAATAAGCGTGTGATTTGTACATATAGATTTGATGAACAATCAAGTAATTAAGCAACCACGCCTGTTTTAAAAAGTATAAATAACTTGCGACGGCTGAATAAAATTATGCTCATTCTGAGTTCTGCATCATTTGCCCAAGCATCTCTTTAATACTTTTTCAATTACAAATCCCTCCAAAATATCAGGTCCGTTTGTGGCAATTCTATGAACACCATTACTGACCCACTGCCAAACCGGTCATGCTAAAGGATGTTGCAGGCAGCGTATCGCTCTCCAGACTCTTATGTCCGACATAAGTGCAGGTTCACACTGAGCACATATCTGTGAGGACCAATTTGCTCATCCTGGTGTTCTCTGGCAGATGTCATGCATCTTGCACGGTGTTGGGCTGTGAGCACTAACCCCATCTGTGGACATTGAGCCCTCATGTCATCCTCATGGATCCGGTTTCTCTTTGTGCAGACAAATGCACATTTGTGGCCTGCTGCAGGTTATTTTACAGGAGGTCATTTTAGTTTTCCTTCTTGCACAAAGTTGGGAGGAAGTGGTCCTTCTGCTGGGTTGTTGCCCTCCTCTTAGTCTCCTAGTGCACTGGCCTGTCTCCTGGTAGCACCTCCAGCTTATGGAGACTACCAAACAAACACAGCGAACCTTCTTACCACAGCTTGCATTGATGTGCCATCCTGGATCAGCTGCACTACCTGAGCCACTTATGTAGGCTGTAGAGTCTCATGCTACTATGAGTGTGAAAGCACCTCCAACATTTAAAATTGACCGAAACATCAGCCAGAAAGCTTGGTACTGGTGGGCGTCTGACCCACCTGTATTCTTCTATGCATGTATCGAAGAAACAGTCCAGTTCAGCTTTCAAAAATTCAAATTATTTATAAAAGATTAGGTTTGTTTTGATTAGGAGGTCTGTTTTTACAGAAAGACATTTTTCCCCAAATATTAAAAAGGTAGATGGCTGAGGTAACCGGTTTCCTACTTGCCTTTAGGGTCTCAATGACCTTTAAGGAAAGGTCCTTAGATTCAAAGAACAACCCTTCAGGATCCAAGCTGATAACTTGGAACTGGAGGGAATGGGATGAAGAGAGAGAAGGAGAGAGTGAGTGTAAGAGAGAGCGCTCTGGATTTTGGCACCATTCAGGAGTTCAACTTTTCCGGCACAGATCTGCTGCTTGGTTTTCTATCCCCATCATGTGAGTAGCTGTCAAAGAAAGAACATTTTCTACTGCCCAGGAAAAACATTTTTTGGGGAAAGATGGAAAAGTTTTTGATTTTGTGCATCCCTGTCTTTTTAGGTAAGAGACTTATGTTGTCGGAAAGTATCAGAATATGGTGGTAGGCAATTCTGAAATCAAATTCCCCCTTATGGCCCAGACCGCTTTGAGCTCCCTGAAATTTGATCAGCTTTTCTGCACCCCCTTCCACCAAGAACATTGCACAAGTTAATCAAGGAATTTGCCACCACACCCAAACGGTAGGTGTAAGGAGTGTAGGTCTGTTTTTGAATCTGCAACAAAATCAAGAGATCGTCCATATATGGGATTATAGTTAGTTGCTTACCTAAGAAAAGCAGACCTACTATCAGGATCTTCGAGATGATCCAAGGAGAAGAGGAAATGCCAAAAGGGCAAAAAATAAAACTGGAATGCTTTCTCCCGCTGGCAATATAGCACACATCCACTCTTAAGAAATCTAGGAAGAAAAATGTATGGTGTGATGAACATATAGGTACAAGGGAGATTCACAGGCCAGATATTGCCCTGTTCATCAAGCCACCCATATCCCTCACCTCCCCCCAGCCACAGTGTAATTAGCCTAATGGAGCTAGCTAGAGTGTTACCTAACTCGGCAGATGGCCGAGCTTCAAAGGATCTCTGAAGCCGAATCTTCTCCATTGATCTCCCCCCATTTTCAAACAGGAGACAGAGTCAAATAAACTCTTAAACCAATACATTGATTAGGGACAGTTATGGAGTTATGGTCTATCTGAGCCCAAGGGCAACTACGTTTTTGGATTTCTTATCACCAGGAAATCACAGTGGCCCAATTCCCAGGACTCTAGCAACCTTGGGTCCAAAGATATTGACCCATTTGGATAGGTACATAGCAAATGGGTCAGGTTTGGCATCTACAACTTCCACTTAAGAACCTATGACTTCTCCAGGGTTCTGGACTTAATACCAGGTAGGAGGGATCCATGGCCCCTCCTGGGGTTGGACAGAGGTGTGTCTGCATCTGATATAATCAGACACCTCTGAATCCCCATTGTCTTCGTCTGGGAACCAATTTACCATCAAGTGCAGTGGAAGTGGATCTTAAGGTGTGGACTATTAGGCTGAACTGCTGATACTTATACCCCTACCTTTGTATTTTGTACTCTAACTGTATACATCTCTACTGTGTATTGTTTTGTCTAGTGTGCCTGTAAGGCAATTAAATAAAATCTAATCTGTGCTTTTTTTTTTTTTTTTATCTCGATCCACGAATCCCCACGTCAGAATCTTGCTTATATACACGCTACCGGGTTGGTTCCTCACCCTATATAATCCTGTTACGGACCAGGCTTATATTAAAGGAGAACTGGTGGTAGCTTCTCAAGGTTGATAAGATTCTGTCTCACTGAAGCTAGTGAGAGGGATCTTATAGCCATTCAGGGCTGTGATTTATTGTTGTGCCATATCTGGAAGTTGTGTGGACAACTTTAAATTAGGTCCTGCGCCTCCTGTGCGTTGTGGGAGTGTCTATAAGAGGATAAGTGACCATGCGTACCCTTCAGGGGTCCGAAACATTGCCTGTTGTGAAGGAAATCGCGACAAGCAGAAAAGACTTGTTTGGGCTAAACAGCACAAGGAATGAACATTCGAACAGTGGAAAACTGTGCTTTGGTCCAAATTAGAGATTCAACCCCGGTTTCTTTGGGCGGCGCAGAAAAGGTGAACAAATGGACTCTACATGCCTGGTTCCCACCGTGAAGCGTGTAGGAGGAAGTGTGATGGTGCTTTGCTGGTGACACCGATGGGGGATTTATTCAAAATGAAAAAGTATGTTGAACCAGCATGGTTACCACAGCATCTTGCAGCGGCATGCTATACCATCCGGGTTTGCGTTTAGTTGGACCATCTAATTTTTCAACAACAGAGAAGGGGGATGTGTATAATCAAAAAAAAAAAATTTAATTTAATTAGGCATCAAATTGACCATTAAAAAAAAAAAAAAAAAAAACATGGAGGCATCTACAAATACAAAAAAGACATTGAAAAACAAGACCACAATATGCATGGTTTGTCCGATATATGTGTTTTCACAAATTGATCCTTTATACAGCATCACCTTTTGAGTACCGTATATTCCGGTGTATAAGACGACTTTTGAAGACAGAAAAATCTTCTGTCTTCTCTGGGGTCATCTTATACGCCGGTAATCCCGACCCCCCGCCGTGTATTCACGGCGGCGGTCGGGTCCCGGTGCATGGAGAGGGCTCATGGGCTGAGCCCTCTCCATAGCCGGTAAGCCTTTGCTGCATATTGCAGCAAAGGCTTACCGGTAACACCCGCGATCTGTGCTAGCACGGTCGCGGGTGTTTTCACAGCGATGGCTGCCGGCAGCCTCAAAAAGACATCGGGGCGCATACTCACCCTCCGTTGGCCCCGATGTCTGCGCGGCTCGTCTTCAGTCTTCCGCGCCGTCTTCTTTCTTCTGCTGTTTTTCCCAGCAGCGGCGTCATACTAGGCGCCTGCCGGGGAAGGTCAATGGCGGCGCCCAGCAGAAGAAAGAATCCGGCGCGGAACACTGAAGACGAGCCGCGCAGACATCGGGGCCACCGGAGGGCGAGTATATAAGTTTTTTTTTTTTTTTTATGCTGGGCTGGGCTGTATACTACTGGGGGCTGTGCTGTAATGGTAATGTTGTTGTTGTATGCCTTATGTTTATGAGCGACAGTTTTCCTGCTATATACCTGCATGTCTTAAGAATTTAAATTAAAAAAAGGACCATGTTAAATTCAAATCTGTTTTTTTTTTAATTTTTACCGGTGTTTTGTATGCGTTGGAAAAGGGGTAGTCTTATACGGCGAATATATCTTAAACTCTATATTTTAAACAGGAAAGTAGGGGGGGTCGTCTTATACACCAGGTCGTCTTATACGCCGGAATATACGGTATATGTAATTCTTCATACTATGTTTCTGTCTTATTATTTATATTTAAATTGTAAAACTTCTCTACATACACCAAAATGCATTCACTATTTGGATACCTCCTTCGTCATAGGTTAAAATATGGTTGTGTCATTTATTTTCCTTTATTTGGGTCCTATCTATCTTTCGTAGGCATAATGCTTTTCATAATGTACTTTTTTTTTTGCTGTCTTGACACCCATTATGTGTTCCATTGGTACGAGTTCCTCCCACCCTGTGATGTATTTATGGTTTCTCCATCTTCCGTCGTTTTGACAAGCATCAAGCATTTCACATGTGCTCCTAGTACACAATGACGCATTTCCGGTTTTCACAGCCGTAGGTCATACATTTTTTCATTTTTGACCGTAACTGTACGCCAGAAAGCCATGGGTATAAAAGGCAGTCCTCTCTAGGTTTAACACCACCCCTGATGAAGCCTATTTGAAACGTGTCAGGTGTTCCTCGACACGGACTGGTAAATGTATTAACTATCCGGTAACTACTTAGTATTTGGTGGTATCCCCTTTTTTCCCCATTCACTTTATACATTTTTTATTTATCCAGGCTGTATTACTTTGATAATTTGATAAATAACTGTGTTACAAATGAAGTGCTATACATAAAGCTTGTTTCATCTCCTTAATAACACACCGAGTCATCCTGTATATCTTATGAAATTCACTTCTAGTCTGAGATTGTCCCTGTTTTTTTTGTATTTGTAGACCTCTCAGTGGGTTTTTTAATGGTTTTTATAAATTTGACGATGACTAATAAAATGTGTTCATTTATTTGATATACACATCCCGATTATTCTTTGCATGTTTTTCTTAATTATACTATCCCTATACACAAATTGGGGTCATTGCTCTGTAGAAAAAAATGAATGAACAAACACATATCCAGGCTGTGTAAGGGCTATTTGACCAAGGAGGAGAGTGATGGGGTGCTAAGCCAGGGGACCTGGTCTCCACAGTCACCAGACCTGAACCCAATTAAGATGGACCACAGAGTGAAGGCAAAAGGGCCAACAAATGCTACGCATTTCAGACCTTCAAGGCTGTTGGAAGACCATTTCAGACAACTACCTCTTGAAGCTGATCAAGTTAATGTGAGTTTGCAAAACAGTAATCAAAGCAAAAGCTACTACTTTGAAGAACCAAGAATATAAGACATTCAGTTGTATCTCCTTTTTTGGTAAGTATATAAATCCATGTGTTAATTCATAGTTTTGATGCCTTCGGTGTGAATCTACTATTTTTATAGTCATGAAAATACAGAAAACTCGTGGAATGACAAGTTGCGTCCAAACTTTTAGTCTGTGCTGCATACGAGTCTCTCTCGCCCTTATCTGGTCACACTATTAGAGGCGGCCCTGGGGTGGGGTCATGGTACAAGGTTGGGTGCTTTGCGCTGTTTGCGTTTCCAAATTTTTCTATTGTTACATGGGCAGGTGCTAAATTTTATTTGAACCCATTGTTGTACGGCACACTCTGTACATGTATAACTGTAAGCATGCTTAATGTTCCTACATGTTCTTTTCAATTTTTACCGTGGTGAAAATTCATCTATGGTAGCAGGCTGAGCATGCATACTGTATAATTGTACATAGTTTCCAATTTTATTTTTCTTTGTTATGTGAGGTCCTCCAAGACCAGCATTTATATGCTGCATCTCCCAATGCTCTTTAACCCATTAAGGACGCAGGTTTTTTTTCACTCATTTCTCACGCTCCACCTTCAGAAATCCAAAATGTTTTCATATTTCCATGGACAGAGATGTGCAAGGGCTTATCTTGTGCTTAACAAATTTTACTTCTCAGTGATGTTTATTATTCCTTGCCGTATACCTCTGCATAAAAGGCAGAGAAGGAGCGTTTGTCGGTAAACTAGGATACAATCAAAAATTATGGGACAGGAATATAGACAATAGAGAAAAACCATAAGCAGACATTATCAACATCCCAAAAAATTTAATTCTTTCCCTCAGTGTGTTTCAGAGAACTGTAAGAGACTTAAAACAACCACTCCAACATTACACCAAGTGACCCATTCTGCCCCTTTTTTCACCACGTGAGAAATAGATAGAGAAGGAAAATAAGCTGTTGTGCTTCAGAACAAAAAAACCACGCAATGTAATTACCTATTACCCCCTCACCATGGCAGCACCATCAGAGAGAGATAGAAAAACACTGCTTAGGGAGGGATAACCGAGGATAGTACCCTATGACCAAAAGAAAGATCTTGAGATTCCCCCCACATGTAACTGATAGTGACAAAAGAAAGTGTGATGGGGAGGACTACATAGCTGCTCTACAGATCTTTTCTATTGACACCTCTCTAAACTTTGTAAACTCTGCCCAGATAGCTACAGCCCTGGTGGAATGAGATTTAAGGGCACTGCCATATTTTCAGCCAAATAGGCAACAGAAATAGCAAGTCTAATCCATCATGGTATCCAACATTATCTTGAGTGCAAGGGTACTAACTGAAATGTCACTTAAGGTTTCAAACGGATGTTATATAAAAGCATTTAATACTACTCTTAAATTCCAGGAGAGAAGGGGGGCTGTTTATTTTGAGGTAGGAAATATACAAGATACCGCCCTGAAAAATGTAATCACCCAAGGGTGAGAGCCCAGGAAAGTATTAAATAAAAGACACCACGGTGGAGACCTGCTTCTTAAAGGAAACCTACCACTTGTAGTGGCAGGTTTCCGATGGCAATACCGAGCACCAGCTCAGGGTGAGCTGGTGCCGGAGCTTATTTTAGTTAGTGTTTTAAACCGCGGTATCGCGGTTTAAAACACTTTTTAAACTTTATAGCCGGCGCAGGCAGGTACGCGCTCGGCGCTTACCGTGCGCGCAGCTACATAGGAAGTGAATGAGAGCCGCGCGCATGGTAAGCGCCGAGCGCGTACCTCCATGCGCCGGCTATAAAGTTTAAAAAGTGTTTTAAACCGCGATACCGCGGTTTAAAACACTAACTAAAATAAGCTCCGGCACCAGCTCACCCTGAGCTGGTGCTCGGTATTGCCATCGGAAACCTGCCACTTCAAGTGGTAGGTTTCCTTTAAGGTTGGCCGGTTTAAGTCCTTTGTCTAATCCCCTTTGGAAGTCTAGAGTTTTAGCGATATTTGGGTGATCTTAATAAAAGTTAGGGATCTCACAGAAGGAGAAGGCTTTCCAGAGTCTAAAATATATTTTAGAAGTAATAGGTTTTCCGCTTTTCTGTAGAAGTGCTAATAACCAGGCTCCGTTTCCCCAGAAGGAAGCGATCAGAATTACTGTAGCCTGCTCTTGTCTTATCTTTTTCAGACATTTTCTTGCATCCTTGTTAAAATTAAGGATTGTGGTGGTGATTAAACATGAAGCCTCTTTGCCTTCTAGATCACTGCCAACCACTTTCCTTTTAATCCTACAACCTCTTCTGGACGAAAAGGAGTGCTTCTGAACCCTTGACTGCCAGGGAAGCCCTTCTTTCTATCAGAAGCTTTATCAAGTATCTTATCCAGTGTGGACCCAAATAGATACTCTCCTTCACAAGGTATGGCACAACCTGTATTTTGTTGCCACGTCTCTATTACAGCTTTTTAACTGAATAGCTCTTCTAGCTGAATTTGCAAGTGCAAAAGATATGGCTGACAGTCTTAAGGCATCCAGTCATATATCAGCCAGGAAAGCTGATGCTTTTTAGGGAAGTTGTGACATCTCCCTTGGAATACCCAGTCTGATTTTATTCTAATTGTGACATCCACCTAAAGAGGGATCTCGCCAGACACGTAACCGCAATATTAGGCTTATAGGCTGCTAAAGTAGCCTCCAAAAACCTCTTATCCATGTGATTTTTTAAGTGCCCCACATCATGATCAAGACAGAAGTTAATATACAATAAGTGTGCATTCACATGGCAGGGTCCATTCAACCAGTCTTCTGGTGTTCGAGCACTGAAATAATCTCAATTTTTATTTCCCCCTTTATGCCACCTCCATGCTAAGAGGGGCACAGCTGGCAACATCGTGGGATGGCACAAAGCATTCCTGCCTAAGAAAAATTTTGCGGGCCGCAGATATTTCTATTCTGGAAATATGTGCTGCAAAGCCAGGCCAGCAAACAGCCTCTTCATAATATGCTGGTGCAAGATAAATCACCCTCAGTCTTCCTGTATTTATTAGCATATCTATATTAATTCATGCGAGTTTTGCTCATCCCCATGTCCTTATTTTTTTGTGGTGTATATGCACATGTGAATTAATAAAGAGAATGATGTTTATGGACTTATGTCATGCCTCTTTACAGTTATTTCAGGTTGACATTATATAGCATGCCTTATTCATTCACACTTATTGATCCCAATGGTGTTGATCCTAGTATGGTTGGTCTACAGTCTTCTGCTAACAATTTCCGTCTGCTGTAGAATATATTCACTGCTCTACTGGCTCCTGCCCATGCCCCCATGATGTGTCAGCTCACTGCAGACACTCTCCCTCTGGCTTCTTGTTGCAAAGAGCGTATGGGGTGAGAGGGGAGAAGAAAAGGGGCCAGCAGAACAGTGAATATATTGCAGATGTAAATTCCCACAGTAGAAAATTTCAAATTACAATCACTGGCTGGGAACCAGGTAAAGTTATATACAGGCAGTCCCCGGGTTACATACAAGATAGGGTCTGTAGGATTGTTCTTAAGTTGAATTTGTATGTAAGTCAGAACTGTATATTTTATCATTGTAATCCCAGCCAGAACTTTTTTGGTCTCTGTGAGAATTGGATTTTAAAAATGTTGGGTTGTCATAAGAATCAGGATTAACAATAAAGCTTCATTACAGACACCTGTGATAACTGTTTATTGTAGCCTAGGACTAAAGTAAAGCAAATTACTAATATCCAGTGGTCCGTTTGTAACTAGGGGTCGTATGTAAGTTGAGTGTTCTTAAGTAGGGGACCGCCTGTACTTTATTTCAAACACCATATAACAAAGACATGGTTGGAAAAACACATTTGGCATATACAGTACAGTAAAGTGTTCTTAGGTGTGGTGCAAGGCATTTGAGGCAGTTTTAGTCCCGAATTCCGGCACAGGCAGCTTATCTGGCCCACTGTATGCTTATACAGTGGTATACATAAGAGGAAACAGTTGGCAGTATAAGGGATATATGCGTTTGCTGTACACTGCAATTGAAAAGCAAAAGGTAAATATCAATGGAATGGAACATTTACCTGGTCATTTCACAAGAAAATCCTCGCAAGCCTTGATTTTTTTCCCCATGTCAGAAAACTGACTGTATTCCCTCTACAATGTGACCACTTCGGCAAAGCTGGAGAAAAACTTAGAGGCATGTTCACCACATGGCTGTTTGGAATTAGAATTAAAAAAAAAAAAAAAAAAAAAAAAAAAAAAAAGTCAGTATTTGCAAGATAACAAATCTTGTTCTTACATTATCTCGACTATTTTATAGTGAGAGGAGCACATTATATGGACAATACTGTAAAACCACACTGATTTGTAATATTTCCATTCTTACTTCCACACTCTTTTCTGTATTATAATGTAAGCCTTGACCAACTTTGTTTCACAGAACACTTTTTTTTCCCTAGCAACGGGTTTCAAAAGAAAAATATATATTAAACGTCTTTTAGTTGTCAATACTAGCAAATTACTAGTACAAGAGTGGATGTTTGAAAAATGTGGAATGTTCACACATCTGGCTTTGGCCCTCCATTGTCAGTAGACATTTTAAGAATTTATGACATACCTTCACAATGGAGGGCAACTGCATATCCCATTGTGTGATTACTTAGTGGGATACATTTTTCCCATGATACCAAATTTATACAGGTTTTATAGCGTTTTAATACATTTTCAAAAATTAAACGAATGTGTACAAAAAAGAAAAAAAATGTTGCCATTTCTGATGCTAATAACTTTTTCATTTTGGGGTACGGAGCTGTGTGATATGTAATTTTTTGTGAAATGAGCCGACGTTTTCATTGCTACCATTTTGAGGACTGTGCAACATTTTGATCATTTTTTTATGTGATGTAAAAAAGTGTAAAAGTCGCATTTCGGACATTTGGGCGCCATTTCCCGTCTTGGAGGTCACCGCCGGTTATAACCATTTTTATATTATGATAGACTGGCATTTAGGGTTGCGGCGATACCTAATGTGTCTGTGATTTTTACTGTTTATTATGTTTTATATCAGTTCTAGGGAAAGGGGGGTGATTTGAACTTTTAATATTTATTTTCATTTTTTTTTCACTATTTCTTAAACCATCTAGGGTACATTAACCCTAGATGGTCAGATCGTTCCTACCATATACTGCAATATAACTGTATCGCAGTACAGGCGGTCCCCTACTTAAGGACACCCGACTTACAGACAACCCATAGTTACAGACGGACCCCTCTGCCCACTGTGACCTCTGGTGAAGCTCTCTGGATGCTTTACTATAGTCCCAGAATGCAATGATCAGCTGTAAGATGTCTGTAATGAAGCTTTATTGATAATTCTTGGTCCAATTACACCAAAAATTTTGAAACTCCAATTGTCACTGGGGCAAAAGAAAAAAAATTGTCTAGAACTTCCATTATAAAATATACAGTTTCGACTTACATACAAATTCAACTTAAGTACAAACCTCCAGACCCTATCTTGTATGTAACACGGGGACTGCCTGTATATGGCATTTCTGAACACTATACATAACAATGAACCACAGGCCGCCCCCCGATGACTTTCGGGGGAGCAATGATCGGAGGCAAGATGGCAGCGCCATTGCCGGAGTCCTTCTTTTCATATACCCTAAATTTGTAGGTATACCCTGATGTACATTCACACAGCTTATACAACTTCACGCCATACCTTGACCTCTTATTGGGAAGGTACTGGCAGAATAGAAGTCTCCCTTTAAATTATACATGTTTCGCATGGGTATTTGCCTGCGAAAAATTCTTTTCAAAGTTCTAAACACTCTACTTTTGATGCAGATTCCACAGATTTTACTAGAATGTTATGAGGCTCAGAATTTGGGCTCCATTTTTCACATTTTTGGAAAATCAGCAAAACCAGTATTTAGATGGACCTTCTCAACTTTTAAATTGACTGTGAAAGGCCTAAATAATAGCTGGACTCGTAAATTACCCCATTATGGAAACTACACCCCGTAACGTATGAAAAAGCATTTAAGAGGTTTGTTAAACCTTTTAGGTTTTGTTTAGAGGTTAAAACAAAATGAAGGTGCAGTCTACAAATTGTGATATATATTTTTTTTTTAAAGGTATTAATTAAAAATTATCTGTTTTTTGAACATTTTTTGCAAATTTTTTCCTGGCGTTATTAACTGTGCTGGTCCAGTAACGATTCTGTTTTGCTATACAGATTGTTACGGATGTGGCAATACCAAATATGTGGGTTTTTTTGTGCATTTGTGTTTTTAATACTTTATTAAGTGTTTTTATGGGAAAGTGACATTTTGGGGGCTTATATTTTTATGTATTTATTTATTTTTTTATTCTAATGTTTGAACTTTACTGTTTTTAACGTTTTTTTTAACTTCTACAAACTAGTGGTGCTCTGATCGGTGGTTCAAGTCCAATTCACGGCTTTACAATACGAATTCATTGTAGAGCAATGTAAACTGTATAAGCATGCTGACGCAGTTTACAGTAAGACCCGGAAGGGGTCCGACTGCCATGAACATCGGATAGCCCCGGGGCATTTGGCAGACCTCGGGGCTGCCCAGAAGTGGATCGGATCCCCCGGTAAGTGGCACTGGGGATCCGATCCACACTCGCCATCAAAGCCGGCTCCGAACACGGGTGTTAAGAGTCACTGATTCTGGTGCCGGCTCCGTTCGTGAGCCAGTGCCAGAAGCAGGACGTTATAGAAAGTCCCTGTGCGGGAAGTATTTTCACGCAGGGACGTACCATAATGTCCAGGTGCACTTAGGGGTTAAAGAGTAACTAAAGTTTTTTTCCCCGCAAATCAATAGCTATTGGGACATAAAACAACATTGCCTATTATTATTTTATTATCATATTAACTTATATGCAGCAGTTTCCTTTCTATAGTCCTCAGAATAAACAAACTCTACAAACTGGTGGGTTTCATGAGAGGGGAGGGATGCAGCTCCCTGCTCACAGAGGAGGAGGTAATGTGACAGAGCTCCCTCAGTGTATGTAGCAGAGCTCAATTTGTTCAAAACTATGGATACAGATGTCTCCTGCACAGAATAGTCAAGTACAAGATTTCCCCTGTTCCCCATCAGTCACTCCATCCCAATCTGTGATTCTACAGAACTTTCTCTCTCCACACCTGATGCTGCAGCCCTTCCCCCACCTTGTACTAGGCAGCATCAGCTCTGTGCAGATAAGCTATTAACCCTTAGTGCCCAGACAGCACAGGCATAGATTTCATGTACTTATGATTTCTACCACTTATTACATGTTAACCGCTCCTCCATGTGATGGAAGATGCCACCATATAAATCCTGTATGTGCACTTTGCAGTGTTCAGTGAAATTACTTGTGGGAAATTAAATTTAATGCTAAATTACTTTGAGAAAGAACACAAGACATCATGGGATCTGTGGGCAAGCTAACTGGCCTTAGCTTGAGGGCATACACTGACAGACAGTCTCTGTCCATTTCAACTCTGGTAAGAAAGATATTTGTTCCTTTCAGAACAAAAATGCCATAAATTTGGAAAGAAAAGTATGAGCAACACAAAACAGGCATGGCTCTGTTTGTTTTCAAAGGAGGAAATCGTACCGTATCGCTCCGTGTGCCCATTGCCAGCCCATGGGGGAAGTATATATTCACTGAGGTAGATTTGAAGGCCGTGTTAACACCATGTGTCTCTCACCCTACACCTGAACAATCTTTAACCCCTTCCCGACATTTGACGTAATAGTAGTGCATCTCGGGAGGTGAGTTCCCGCAAAATGCAGTACTATTACGTCATGCTTCTGGCCCCGGCTCCTGAACGGAGCCGGGGCCAGAAGCTGCGGGTGTCAGCTATATATTATAGCCGACACCTGCCTCTAACACCCGCGATCGGAGATTTCTCCAATCGCGGGTGTTAACCCCTAACACGCCGCGGTCGCACTGACCGCGGCGTGTTAGGGGGAATTTAAAGTGAATCGGACCCCCCCCCCCCCGTTGCGTTTACCGGGGGGTCCGCTATTCCGATCGCAGCCCGACTGCGAGATCTCCTTCCTGTAGCCGGGTCCGTGCCTTCTGACAGGACCCGGCTGTAACACACTGAGCATGCACAGCATGCTCAGTGCGTTACATTACACAGTGTAATACATCTGTATTACACAGTGTAATGTGAAGAATAGCTTGAACAAGCGATCCGTGGATCGCTTCTTCAAGCTTACCTGTAAAAGTAAATAAAAAAAAAGTTAAAAACATTAAATAAAAACATTTTTGAATAAATATAAAGTTAAAGTCCCCTAAACACAAATATTCCCTATACACATGCAATAAAGGGAGAAAAACAATCCATACAATAACTCAGAAACATTATTGGACCCACTCGGTGAACGCTGTAAAAACAAAACCCGAAAAACACGCCAAAAATTTACATTTTTCATAAAATCTCTGCACAAAAATGTTCTAAAAAGGGATCAAAAAAAGTAATGTGCGCCAAAATGGTACCACTGAAAAAAACAACTCAACACGTAAAAAATAAGCCCTAAACTAGCTCTGTCAAGCAAAAAGTATTAAAGTTACGTGATGGCGATGCAAAAACAAATGAGATTTCCTCTATATTAGTTTTTATCCAGTAAAATTGTAAAAATACATGAAAAACTATATAAATGAGGTATCACGGTAATCGTAGTGATCTGTAGAATAAAGATAATATAGTATTTTTAGTGTACGGTGTACGACCCCCAAAGAAAGGAAACCAAAATTGACAGTTATTTTCACCCATACATTCAAGAGTTAACAAAACCTCATCAATTAGCTAATGACCCACTAAAATGAAGTATTTGTAAAGTGCATCTCATGTCGCAAAAAATAAGCCCTTATATGTCCAAATTGCCCACAAAATAAAGATTGTATAGCCAATGAAAAGTGACAATGCATAATCTGCTCTGAATCGCGCAGCTTCCCTTCGATGCCCAGGCGTGTGCCCATGCAGCAGGTTACCACCACATATGGGGGATTGTTATACGCGGGAGGGATTGGGTATCAAATTTTGTGGAGCGTTTTGGTATTTTATCCACTGAGAATTTGTACATTTTTTGAAAAACACATTAATTTAGCCAAAAAAATTTCCCTTTCAAAATTGCATCCGATTTTGTTTTAACCCCTTTAAAACAATTAAAGGGTTAACAAACTTCATAAAAGTTGTTTTACGTACGCTGAGGAGTATAGTTTCTTTAATGGGGTAATTTATGGGCTTTTACTTTTATTTAGGTCTCTCAAAGTGATTTGAAACCTAAGCAGGTCCCTCAATAGCAGGATTTTGCGTTTTTTATGAAAATGTGAAAAATCGCACCTAACGTTCAAAGCCCCATAACATCCTACAAAAATAAGAGTATGCATAAAACACTATGTCCACATAAAGAAGACATTTAGTGAATGTTAGTTATTAAGTATTTTTAGTAAGTAGAACATTTTGAAGTTTGAAAATCAAGAATTTTTCCAAATTTTCACCAAACATCTGATTTTCTCATAAATAAATGCAAAACATACCACCAAAAATTTTCAACTAACATGAAGTACAACGTGTCACGAGAAAACAAATTTAAAATCACATGGATATGTTAAAGCGTTCCGAAGTTATAACCACTTATAGTGACACAGGGCAGATTTGAAAAAATGGGCCGTGTCAGGAAGGTGAAAAGTGGCTTCAGCGTTAAGGGGTTAATGTATCCTGTTGTGACCACTGCCCTAATATTCACATGGATGTCAGAAACCAAGATTTTCTAGGTCACTCTCTTTAGTTGTTTGTATTCTACTTGTAGTTCACTAAAAGCCACTTCTGCCCCAGGTAAATGATGCATATCAGACGAGGCCACCTTCCTCCACAGGTTTATTGCGGATGCTCATGCATCCATCATAGCTGTGATGAAAAAGGTCAGTTTGGTGACCACGATCAGTCTGTGGCTACAAAGCTCTTCATACAGAAACCTTCAATGTTCTAACGGATTTCTAGCACTTTTTAGTACTGTGTACTCTCTAGTAGCCATTTTGTGACATTGGATTAAACTTCTAGTCTTCTCTTACCATTTGGTGATGTTAAAACAACGACATACCAAGGACAAGACTTGCACAATAGTCTAGTCATTGCCATCTCCACAGATCCTCACACTTGCCAATTATTCTGCCGCTAACACATTAACTTCACGAAATAACTAAACAGCCTGAAAAAAGTACCCTATGACATATGCCACAAGATCGAAGGCATTTATTCCACCTACCAGCAGTTACATCTACACTATTTCCATTACATTTGATGCAAAGACTATTGCTAATAACATAAAACAGGATGCAGGTATGAATAGAGCCTAAAATGTGTCGGGGATTGCTGGTCCTCGTGATAACACCGCCTGTTAGGGCTAAGAATAGGACTAAGGTGTATTGTTTGGGTCCACATCTGATGTTCTGTGTTATAAAAAGCAACTTCTTACAGTATGAAGTTATTCAAATCCATGAAGCCTATAAACAGACTACACTAATGTATGGGACCATCTGTGGCCTCCTGACCAAAAGGCTGAGGGGACAATGGCTAGCAATAAGTGTCAGCACAAGGACCACCTGACAAGTAACTTCCCAAAAATACAACAAAATCCTTATGTGAAACCACAACCTGGTGGAGCAGCCTGCAGGATAAAACGTGACTGAAGCCTGCAACAGACACACAGAGCGCACAACTAAGGCCAACACAGGGCGAATGTGTCCAGCGCAGACAGCGTGCAGCCGCCACATCACAAGTATCCATCACGGGCAGCAGCATTGCTGCCTTTCTATTATTTACATGTGCATGTATACATACAGGAGCTGGGTATGTGCCTCCCCCCGGTACCACCTCCTCCGGTTTCCCTTCTGCTCCTCCCCTCGGGCCCGTCATTACCCAGCAACCCGCCCCTTTGGAACCGGTACCTGCTTTCCCGGTGCCTGCTCCTCCTCCTCCACGGTGTCTCCGCCTCATGTCTTCACTGCTCCCGCTCTTTATTCCGCCATTCGCGGCACGCTCGACCTGTCACCCACCGCCACCACGCAAAACCACGCCCACTGGCTCTATATACCATTATCCCACTGGCTCCCGCCCGCCGGCGCTTGGTCCTCCAGCCGCTGTGATTGGCGCTGGCAGTAGCCACACACACAAAGCGCTGCCTCTCCTCCACCACGTTCAGCGCACGCAGGCCGCACTAGGGGTATTATTGTGGTTCTACGTAAACTACGTAACGTCTGTAAGAAAAACCTGGCCGTACGGTGTAACATTGTTTGTGAATTCAGGCTCCCGTAGAAAGTGTGGTTGTGCAGTAAAAGGGTAAATAAGGTTGCAGGAAACAAAGAAGTCTTAAAGGTGTAGAGCCCCGGCGTGACTTGAGTCCTGCGGCGGGGAAGCTTTTGCTAGGTTACACATAAGGTGGACTCTAATGAAAACATTACAGATCACGGCCACTTCTTGCCTTCTTTCTGTGTAACAAATTTTATTTCCCAGTGACATATTATTCCATGCCGTGTACTGGGAAACTGGAAAAAAAAATTCCAAATGTGGTGAAATTGGCAAAAAACGCATTTGTGTCACTTTCATGTGGGGTCAGTTTTTACGACTTTGAATTTGCGTTCCAAATGATACATGTACTTTATTCTTTGGTTCAGCATGAGCATGGTGATACTAAACTTATAATTGTTTCATTGTGTTTTAACGCCTTCCCCCCGAGGCCCGTTTTTAATTTTTCATTCTTCACCTTCAAAAACCCATAACTCTTTTATTTTTACATGTAAAGAGCTGTGTGAGGGCTTGTTTTCTGTGTAACAAATTGCACTTCTTAGTGATTAATATTTAATATTCTATGCCGTCTACTACCGTGTTTCCCCGAAAGTAAGACCGTGTCTTATATTCTTTTTGCACACAAAAGTCCCACTATGTCTTACTTTAGGGGTAGGTCTTATATTGGAAAAAAAAATGTCGATATCCCACACATCTCCCATAGGGTTACAGCCCCATACAGTATCCCACACATCTCCCATAGTGTTACAGCCCCATACACTATCCCACACATCTCCCATAGTGTTACAGCCCCATACAGTATCCCACACATCTCCCATAGGGTTACAGCCCCATACAGTATCCCAAACATCTCCCGTAGTGTTACAGCCCCATACAGTATCCCACACATCTCCCATAGGGTTAAAGTACCTGGTACCGTAATGGCGATGGGATCAATTCCTCTGCGGTGCTGGGTAGAGGTAATCATGGGGATACCAAATTTGTATAGGTTTTATATTGTTTTCATACATTTACAAAAAATAAAATCTCCTGTCCAAACACAATACTTCTTTTTGCCATCTTCTGGCTGTAATAACTTTTTTTCATACTTCAGTGTATGGAGCTGTGTGTGATGTAATTTTTTGCAAATTTTGATGCCGTTTTCAATGCTACAATTTGTAGGACTGTAAGCCTTTTGATCACTATTAATAGAATTCTTTTATAATTTTCAAAATGGCAAATAAGTAGTATTTTCCATATACTATTTTCCATTACGGGGTTAAACTCTGGGAATTTCCGGGCCCTTTCCTGTTTTTTCATTTCCATTTTTCACTCCCCACCTTCAAAAGTCTATAACTTTTTTTATTTTTACACGTAAAAGAGCTGTGTGACGGCTTGTTTTCTGCGTAACAAATTGCACTTCATAGTGATGGTATTGAATATTCCATGCCATGTACTGGGAAGCGGTAAAAAAATTCCAAATACAGTGAAAATGAGTGAAGAAACGCATTTGCGCATTTTCTTGTGGGCTTGGATATTACATCTTTCACTGAGCGCCCCAAATGACATGTCTACTTTATTCTTTGGGTTGGTACGATTACGGGGGATACCAAATTTGTATAGGTTTTATAATGTTTTCATACATTTACAAAAATTAAAACCTCCTGTACAAATTTTTTTTTTTTGATTTTGCCATCTTCTGGTGCTAATAACTTTTTTATACTTTGTTGTACAGAGCTGTGGGTGGTGTCCTTTTTTGGGACTACAGTATGGCAGTATACAGGGATTTTCCTCATCATTCATTACCATATACGAAATAGCCGTGGGTCTTCGGAAGACCCGAGGCTACCATGGAGATGGATCGCCGCTCCCCGATGACGTCACGGGGACCAACGATCCTAGGCAAGATGGCAGCGCCCATGCGCTGCCGTCTTTTTGAGGCTGCCGGCAGCGATCACTGTTATTACACCCGCGATCGGTGCAATATGCATAAAAGACTTACCGGCGATGAAGAGGGCTCAGCCCGTGAACCCTCTCCATGCAGCGGGTCCCGACCGCCGCCGTGAATCAGTTAAATAGAATACCGTAATTGTGTTTGGTGACAGCAAACTATAAGTGACTGCCGAGAGCATCTGGACATAGCTAGCAGCAAACAATAAAACAGTTTTTCCAATAGAACATGTTAAAATGAGATTTAAATGAAACCAGTCACAGCATTTCAACACACCAAACTAACCTTCACCGCAAAAAATACAAAGATGTAATCCTGTTTACAATCATGCCCTGTGTTTATCTGTTGGTGCTGAAAAAGATAAGTTTTAATTAAGATTTTGGTAAGCAAATGAGCCCAAATAGTCATGGGTGGCAGGTGATGTACAATATTTAGCAACACTGGTCTGACCGTGGAACAATGCCCTCTGGTGTGACATCCTCCTCAATCTGTAGCACCTCCCAGGGACTCATGCATGATTCCCCATGGCTCCTGAGTTTGCGGATGCATGCCTCCAACACCATGTTAACTCTTTGGAAAATGATTACATTTTCTACTTCTTTTCACATGACTTTGAGTGAGATATTTTATAGGTAAACAGGCGAGATTTCACATAAAAAAAAAAAGTAGCACTAGAAAAGATATATAATACCCTACCTGAGGGTGCTGCAAGTTTAGTGGGGTAACAGCTGTTGGCAGTGACACTTTAAAGGGGTTTTCCCACAAAAGAAAATTCTCACATCTCCATCCCTCTAGTGTGATTAGATCATCAGGGTACAGGGTTTATATACACTTTTATCTGGCTTCTGTACTAACACACTGACACATAGACAGAAAGATGAGACGGATCAGAAATGCGCACACACAGCTCTACTACATCTCACAGATCATGAGATCCATTAGATTAGACACACAGCTCTGCTCATAGATATGCCATCTCCTTCCCCCAGATCACTTATCTCCTTGTAGTTTGCTGCCTCTCTCTCTGTTTACCATGTGCTGACAGGATGTGATCAGTGAGAGTCTCTTAGCTCCAGGCAGGGGGCGTGGCTACAGCCACAGACAGAAACACCACAATCTCACACAGAAATCCAAGATGGCTGCCACCTGACACTACAGGGTCGTGTCTAGGGGGAAACTGAAATTGTGTACACCGGGACTGATAGAGACAGGTTGGACTTATCTGTGAAATGCTGCTTTTTTTTTAATAACGGTGAATTGGAGAATGTGTTATTTTCTTATGCTGAGTACATGAGAGTACATAAGAAACTTGTCTTTGTGGGAATACCCCTTTAAGTTATATCAAAACTGCTTGTATGGGAATTATTACTCTGTACATCATTATAGGCACTTTCTAGAAATACAAACACCATCTCCTTTAGGAAAAACATGGGGAGTAAGAATTATTTACTACCCCATATACCAATTCATAGCCCACTTTTTTTCTAGCAACTTATGAAGGCTGGCAACAAGATATTTGGATGCACTCCTTTAATGGGACAATCCCCCTGAAACAAGAGTCCTAAATATCAAGAACAAATGTATCTTTTTTTCTGTCCTTAAACCCGGTTGTGAAAAGAGTGCCACACAAATTTTCCAGTATAAAAAGAATAAATGTAAAAATACAAGAAGATGTAACACTCATAATCTCATTCCAGTCACTGTGCCCTGCTGGTGCTTGCGAATCTTGTTAAGCAGCTCCATATACTGGACCATGGTGTCTGCAGGTGTGTAGAGCGCATCATGCTTTGAGCTGAAAACTGGCGGAACAGTTGGCGCATGACTACCCATAAAACTTTGCATAAACTCCACCATCAGATTCCAACAGTCTCCTGGTACAGCACAAGGGCAGTAATCCACCTGTGAAAGTAAAACAAATCAAAAGATTTAGTCCTGTGTTATGTTTAGCAGAAAAAAAAATCTTCCATATTTTAAAATTTGTACTATATCAAATTAAGCATAATTAAATCAATTAATCTAGGCAACTCTGAGAACTGTTACATGATAAAGATTTACTCGACATCTGATGCAAATGTTCGATCACTGGTGCAATTTATTAATTTCCCAGCTGCTGGTAGGGCTAGCTGGCGGAAAAAATAAAAACTATATCCTCATTTAGGAACTATTTTTATGTGATTTACTCCCCCCCCCCCCCCAAAAAAAAAAAATTCTTGTTTAACCCCTTCGTGGCTGCCATACGACTATACAAGTCCTATTTGCACATGCCCTGTGCAGAAAGGATGTTTATAAAAGTCTTGACAGTGACCAACTTCAAAACGGCCATATCTCCTGAACCCTGTCACATAGAATCATAATTATATTATAAAAAGAAGAATTTCACCTTTAAAATGATGTAGGATTGTGTATGGATACTTAACAGAACCAGAGATATCCACCCTTAAAGTTTATGTACTGCTTTCTATTCCAATTGCAACTTTAAGAGTGGATATCTCCGGTTATATTTCATATTAAAGGGGAGACTCTTCTATTTAATATGACACTAAAATTGTGTTTCTATGTGTAAGGGTTCAGTAGATATAGGCGTCTGAAGTGTGCCCCCCTCCAGCCTGTCAGCTGAAGGCAGAATATAGAAGAAGCTGCACGAGACTTTCACTTTGCAGAAGTACACGCACCCTTTGCATCTGTAGCTGAACCTGTAAAAGTGTGATGGAATAATGCTGGACATATTTATAACATATTTTGGTAAAAGTTCCTACTTGTTTAACCCCATCAGTACCGATGGTCATGGGTGCCAGAAAGACCAGGTCAATTCTCGACGTTCTGCTATGCACTACTTTACATGACGATATCTCTAGAAAAACTTTACATATCATAACAAATTCAACTTTGTTTTCTTTTCAAGACATGTGAGACTATCTTGATACAATAGTTTTAAATAATTACATATTTAAAATTAGCCAATAATTGACTACAAATGTGAAAAAAATAAGATTGTCATTTTTCCACTTAGTGTTTTTTAAAAAGTAGTTACTTCTACCAAACTAGATTATAAATATGAACAGCATAATTCCATCACTCTTTTTCAGGTTCAGCTATAGATGCAGAGGGTGCATGTACTTCTGCAATAATGAAAAGTAAAAGTCTTTCCTACAGCTCCTTCTACATTCTGCCTTCAGCTGACAGGGTGGAGGGGGAGCGCACTTCAAACCCCTATATCTCATGAACCCTTACATCTAGAAACAAGATTGTGGTGTCATATTAACCCCTTAATGACTTAGCCCTTTTTAGTTTTTTCACTTCCATTTTTCACTCAACACCTTCAAAAATCTATAACTATTTTATTTTTCCACATAAAGAGCTCTGTGATGGCTTATTTCCCGCATAACAAATTGCACTTCATAGTGACGGTATTTAATATTCCATGCCGTGTACTGGGAAGCAGGAAAAAAATTCCAAATGCAGTGAAAATGGTGAAAAACGCATTTACAATGTTTTCTTGTGGGCTTGGATTTTACAGCTTTCACTGTCCGCCACAACCGACATGTCTACTTTATTCTTTTGGTCGGTACGATCACGGGGATACCAAATTTGTATATGTTTTATAATGTTTTCATAAATGTACAAAAATTAAAACCTCTTGTAAAAAAAATTTTTTTTTTGATTTGCGATGTGCTGGCGCTAATAACTTTTTCATACTTTGGTGTACAGAGCTGTGGGTTGCGTCGTGAAGGGGTTAAATAAAATGGTTCACTTTCAGACATGCTTAAAATTTCCACATACCCACGGCTGGTTCACTTTCACTTTACCTTAGTCCATACTGTTAAGCCAACCTAGTGCCAACTGAAACAGTAAACATAGCACAGCATCAAAAACTTTCTAGTATGGTTGCAACCGTGTTAAGGCACTGAAACTACTCAGTATTCCGCCACTAGTATCTGCAATTCTGGTGTCAGAGAAGTACACAATTCATCCAGTAGAATTATTTTGGTTGGCTTTGGATGCCGTTTGTTTACACATGAGCATTAAGAGGCTTCACAAAGCAAGGTAAACTAAGCTATTAAGAATTTTACTGTTTCTTATGCCATTACTAGTCAAAGAAAAAGGCATTTCAAAAAATTCAACCAGATGAGCACATAACCCCTATCACTCTACCCTTCAGCTGTGCATGTCATGATTATTATCAATTTAAGATTTCACATCTATTTTAACAATTCATATACAACATGGAAAAACCTCCATTAGCAGATTCCACCCTCATTTATGAGAACCTTTAGCATGCAGCTTTATGATCGATTGCTGCGGACAATCAGCCTTTTGTATTCACAAGAGTTCTGACCAAGTACCGTATATAGTACAGTATAGGCTGACCTGAATATACTGTAAGCCGAGGCACCTAATTTTACCACAAAAAAACCTGGGAAAACCAATTGACTAGATCGAGTATTAGCCCAGGGTGGAAAATGCATTGGGCACATTTTTCACCCAGTACATAGCCAACCAGCCCCCCAGAATTCCCAGCACATAGAAAAAAAAAAACTGTACTCATCTCAGACAGTAGCAGGTCTGTGCGCGATAGCCGTACACACACAATGATGTCAACAGGCGGCTGCCATCATAGTGTGTGCGCTGCCATCTGCTCTCCCCACAGGATTTAAAGAGAAGGCCTGCAGAGAGCAAAAGGTGACTACTCAGTTTAATTTTTTATAGACTCGAGTATAAGCAGAGTTTGAATTTTTATCCAGGACATTTTTTGTGCTGAAAAACTCAGCTTATAATTGAGAATATATGGCAATTTTCATTCTCTACATTATTATTCAAATACAGACGGTCTCCGACTTAAGGACAGCCAACTTTACAGATGACCCTTAGTTACAAACAGACCTCTCAGCTCAATGTGATCTCTGGTAAAGCTCTCCGATTTATTTTAGTCCCAGGCTGCAATGATCAGCTTTAAGTTGTCTGTAATGAAGTTTTAGTGGTAATTCTTGTGTGAAGTGTGAGAAGGCACAGGGTGTCGTGGTTGAGGGCCGATACGTGTCACCGAGGTGCCTGGCCTCAGTGAAGTAAGCCGTTAATCTTTGTCAGAAACCTTAGGGTGAAGACACACATGGCGTTTTTAGGCCGTTTTTGGGCCGTTTTTGGTTAGTGCGTTTTCAGATCGTTAAAAACGCATGCGTTAAAAAACGCATGCGTTTTTTGAAAACGCATGCGTTTTTGTCCGTTTTTCATTGCGCAATTTCGGAAAAACGGACAAAACCGCATGCGTTTCCAAAAAACGCATGCGTTTTTAAAAAAACGGATGCGTTTTTTAACGCATGCGTTTTTAACGATCTGAAAACGCACTTAGTAAAAACGGCCCAAAAACGGCCCAAAAACGCCATGTGTGTCTTCACCCTTAGGTTTCTGATCCTTATTTAAAAGTAGTATAGCTGCTTGCTGTAGCTGATCCGGGCCGGATTTTACTGGAGTAGTGTGAGAGCTGGGTGGGATGACTACTCCCATGTATCCAGAACAGGTGTTGCCTTGCATTTATTAGCACGGAGCTCTAGCAGAGCTGAGAGCGACTCCAAGCCTGAAGTGTTGGTCTGCTGTCTTTCTCCTGCTGTTGTCTCAGGACTGGTTCGGAGACACTGGAGGACTCTGCTGTAACTTTACAGACTATATGGTGAGGATAACCTGTCTTATGTTAACCGGTTAAAGTACCCTAGGGAGTCTGAAAAATACTAAAAATAAAAAAAATTATAATAAAAAAACCCTAAAAACTCAAATCACCCCCCTTTCCCTAGAACTGATATAAATAAACAGTAAAAATCATAAACACATTAGGTATCGCCGCGTCCGAAAATGCCCGATCTATCAAAATATGATAACGGTTTTTCATTGCGTTTAATCCCGTAACGGAAAATCGCACCCAAAGTCAAAAATGGCACTTTTTTTGTCATTTAAAAAAAATTCTATAAAAAAGTGATCACAAGGTCGAACAGTCCTAAAATTGATAACATTGTAAACGTCATCAAAATCCGCAAAAAACGACACCACCCACAGCTCTGTACACCAAAGTATAAAAAAAAGTTATTAGCGCCAGAAGATGGCAAAATCCCCCCAAAAATTTTTGTACAGGAGGTTTTAATTTTTTTTTAATTGTATGAAAACATTATAAAACCTATACAAATTTGGCATCCCCGTAATCACACCGACCCAAAGAATAAAGTAGACATGTCATTTGGGGCGCACAGTGAAATCCGTAAGATCCAAGCCTACAAGAAGACGGCACAAATGCGTTTTTTTACCAATTTCACTGCATTTGGAATTTTTTTCCCACTTCCTAGTACACGGCATGGAATATTCAATACCATCTCTATGAAGTGCAATTTGTTACGCGAAATAAGCCGTCACACAGCTCTGTACATGGAAAAAATAAAAAAGTTATGGATTTTTGATCATGGGGAGTGAAAAATGAAAAAACAAAAAAGGGCCAGGTCCTGAAAGGGTTAAATAAACCATCCCTTATTGGACATTACTGTTTTGGTGAATAAAATAAAGGTGGGAGAGGGCTAACTAGTGAAATTTGTGGTAATAATGAAGTTCGTCTGTAATGAAGTTTTAGTGATAATCCTTGTTCCCATGACACCACAAAAGTTTTAAAATCCTATTGTTACTGAAATACAAAATTAAAAAAAAATGTGGCCTGGATTTACAATTATAAAATAGCAGTTCTGACTTGCATACGAATTCAACTTAAAGAGAACCCGTCAGGCAAAATAACCTCATAAACTAAATATATTTTCATAAACTGCCATTAGAAGGCATTGCTTCTATCCTGTCATTGTCCCTCTACATGCCTGTAAATTTAAGCAATGAGGTCCTAAAGCTGTATGCAAATGACCTGTGAAATGTCCAATTAGCCATTAGCATATTCAAGCTGTCCAGCTTATTCGTGAGTGGGTGGCACAGCCACGCCCCCAATGTATGACTGACAGCCTGTATAGTGATGTAATGGCTCCTCCATGTGCTTGCTGGTGGCCACGCCCCCTGCAGCCTGTGTGTATAGGAGAGATACAACAGCTCCAGGCAGCCATGTTGTAGCAGAACATGTCAGGCACTTGTGTAGCTGATGTCTGTGTATTAGGAGGATGCAGCATGTCAGCAGATGCAGCACAGACACTAACTATGCTTTACTATACATTACACACAGACATGAGCAGGGGGAGGAAAGGGGAGGGGGAACAGTGGTGACATCACTGCCTCTGACCATGTGACCAGCTGCATTTACATAATAAAGAATAGATGATTTTATAATGATTAAAGTATGAATTGACTAGATAAAGGCTGGGATGGATCCTTGTGAGTTGCTCCAACAGGTAGTGGTGACAGGACTAGTGAAAGAGACCTGATGACAGGTGTCCTTTAAGTACAAATTTAAAGAACCTATTTTGTAGGTAACCCAGGGACTGTTGTATATAATAAATGCTGTTGATCAATGCCATTTCAATGCCACAGTCTGTCAATTACATACATCTAAGTTTTATGTTTAACTGATTTTTAAGAACATAAAATGAAAGTACCTCCACAGATATCCCACGACCACTCTGCCCCATGGTGACTGTACCAATCTTCACAAGGAAATCACAATACTGGTAACGTGTTCCACGTGTCTCCATCTTATTAGCCTTTGCATTTTGGAAGAATCCTTTAAGTTTTATCATCATTACATCCAGGTTCTGGTCAGCAACTAAGCAGGGTCCATTTTCAAACAGAGCAAAGGTACTGAGCGGGTATTCTGAGCAGTGCATGATGTAAAGAAGTTTCCCAGACTGACCTGGATCAGGGAAATGCATTAAAAAAAAAAAAAAAAAAGTCAGTGGGCAGTGGATGTAGGGCAAAAGCTTCTGGTTGTTTGTGTTTTGGACAAACAATGATCTGAATTAATAGGTTATCCTATGGATAGGTCATCAATATCTAAAACGTGTAAAACTTCTATAAAAACTTTTATGAGCAATATTAAAAAATTACAAAATTTATCACTCCTTTGTGAACTAAACCTGTCTATAGATGGGCCTCCATTTAAACCACATTCCAACTGTTGCCGTGGCTACATTGGGTGTGATGATGTCACTTAAAGGATACCTACCACCACGGATCTACCTATAAAGGTAGATCGGGTGGTAGATTCATCTATAGGACTTGAGAATAGCCCTTTTAAGGGCTAATCCTCACGTCCCCGCAATTTTTTGATAACTTTTATTTGCCTAATACGCAGATTTACTGAAAAGAGGCTACTGGGGCATGGAGTAGCCAGAGCTGAGGCTACACGGTGCAGCTACTCCACGCCCCAGTAGCCTCTTTGATCCTCCTACCAGAAATCTTTGGCGCACAGCTCCTCGTCAGAGAAACCTGCCGTCTGCGCAGAACAGCAGGCCCGCGGCTGCGCCGTCACTGCTCCCTTTAACCAAGTACTTCTTTGCGCATGTTGAGAACAGCTGTGAACACTAGGAACATTTACTAGACCACTAATGTGCGAGAGTGAATAGAGTACCTGGTGTGACCAGCATCAGCTCAAACTCCCCCATTTAGACTTGTATGATCCTCCTTTCCCCAGAGCAGCTGAATGATATAGATTTTAATGTAGTGTGATTTTCTTGATACCTGTAGACCCCACATTGGTCCCTGCAGTGTGGTAGGTTTCACAGTCCACATAAAACGTCCCTTGTTTCTCAGCTCCCAGCTGCTCCAACTTGCGAGTAAGGATTTCCACAGTTTGCTGTATACTTTTGCCTTCAGCTAGGGGAACCTGTGTGACACTGAATAGTAACAAACCACAAATGATTTCTACCTAACAAGTGTATCACATCAACAAAAGACATTTTAATATCAAAATGCCTTTATAACCTGCAGAAAATAAACAGAATAAATAAATTGAAGATAAACTTCAGTACACCTTTGACACTTTTCCTGCCAATGACAGACCCAGAGGTCGCACTAACATTTTTCCATAAGGGTAATAATACTCCTCTCACCATTTTTGAGGAGTAATCTCAGCCGAGGAGGAGTATGAAATTTTCAGTAATACAAATATATAACTCCTAGTCATATATAGTGTTAATAGACTTTTGTTCCATATGACTATGTTTTTACCCTGTACTGTCTTATTTTATATGTATATGTCCCCTATGATTTGTAAAGTGCTACGGAATATGATGGCGCTATATAAATAAAGATTATTATTATTATTATTATAGATGTCTATTTATAGAAGAAAATTTGTTAAAGCCCCTGTTTTTGTAGCTTCTTGGGACAATTATAGTACTATTTGGGGCCGACGCCGACCCCAGACCCCCAACCACCCACAGAGTTGCCCAAGGCTGAAGCTGTGCCCCAGACCCCACCCACAGAGAGGGCCAGAGCTGACGCCCGCCCAAGACCCCTCCACTCATAAAGTGGGCCAGAGCTGACGCTGGCCCCAGACCCCCACCACCACCCACATAGCGGGCCAGGGCTGACTCTGGCCCCAGATCCCCCCCCACCACCCAAAGAGCGGCCCTGCGCTGACACTAAGCCCCAGACCCCACCCACAGAGAGGACCAGAGCCGACGCCGGCCCAAGACCCCACCACACACAAAGTGGGCCAGGGCTGACACTGGCCCCAGACCCCCACCACCACCCACAGAGCGGGCCAGGGCTGACGCTAAGCCCCAGACCCCACCCTCAGAGCGGGCCAGAGCTGACGCTGGCCGCAGACACTCCACCCCCAGGACCCCCTCCCCCATAGACCTGGCTGATGCCCGACACCGCTAAACTTATTTCATTTTCTTTTGGGGGGGGGGGGGGGTTGGGGGCATATCGCTTTTTTTAAACTGTTTAATTTTTAAGTTTAATGTCATTTTTTGGGGGGTTTTTTAATTACATTTTTTTTTATTTTTTACAAGGTCGCATGTGTTCCCTGCTAAACTTGTATATAGATCACAGATAACAGTGACCTAATGGTAACAGTATTGGATCACTGTTATCAGTGATCTGTATACAGAGTCATGCAGGGAGGATGCATATAGCACCTTCCCTGCAGCCTCTCACTGTATACAGGGGCTGCTCTGGCTACAAGATTGGTCTGTCACATAGACAGCCCAATCTTGTTCATGCACGGTCGCACACAGCCATGGGGGGGATGGGCGGAGCTACTCACTGCTTCAGCCCGCGGCCGATGTAGAACGTCATGTGACCTGTGCTCCGGTCACATGACTTTCCATCGGAGCCGCAAGATAGCTTACATAGCCAAGGACATATTGAATGCATCCTGGTCACTTCATGATTGTGGCATGGGATATGTGGCATAGAAAACCATAGTTCATTTTACAAATAAGGAGAATTGTTCCCACCGTTAATTCGGTTTCCATTAGTCCCCCATGACGGCCCCAACTGGAAGATGGCCCTTGACCTCTGTAGGGACAGGAAGCAGAGAGGTTAAATGCCCCTCCCCCGCATCCACACTCCAGTGGCTACCAAATAACTACACCGGCTGTGGATGCAACCCATCTATTGTATGTTATAGTCACACACAGTTACAACAGGTTAAATAATAACAAAACTAAGACTACTCTGTCTTATAAAACAAAAGGGGGCGGGAAAATATATGGGCCGTCATGGTGGACTAATGGAAACCGAGTTAACGGTGAGAATAATTCTCCTTTTCCATGGCGTCCCCCATGACGGCCCAAACTGGAGATGTACCAGATTACCAGTACTTCTTTGATGGTGGTTCCGATCCAAGGGGCAATAGACGCTTTGGAAGCGTTCTTCCCTGTGTACTGCAGAAGGATGTTTGTCGTCCTTTCTCCAAGGTTTAGAGATGTCCAGGTAGTGTAGAAGACATCTCCTCACATCCAGAGTATGCCATGCTGATTCCTTACTGTTCTTTGGGTTCTGGCAAAAAGAAGGTAACACAATTTCTTGATTGCGGTGAAAACTGGAAGACACTTTGGGAGCAAAGGTCTTATCCAGAGTTAGAATTACTCTATCTTCCAGAACTCTAAGATAAGGTTCTCTAAGGGAGAGAGCCTGAATCTCCCCTAGCGGTCTAGCTGAGGTTATGGCTATAAGGAAGGTCAGCTTAAGGGTTAGGCTTCTATGGTCCGTATTCTCTAAGGGCTCAAATGGAGGACCTATCAGGTGATTCAACACCAGAGACAAATCCCAGTTTGGGATGTTTTGTTTTAGGTGAGGCCTTAATCTGGAGGTAGCTTTTACGAACCTCTGGATCCCCAAAGAAGGTACTAAGGGCCGACACCTGGACCTTGAGTGTACTCGTCTTCAGCCCTTTATCAAAACCTGCTTGCAGGAAATCCAGTATCTGCGAGATGTTGGGAGACAACTGGTTAGGCGGAACTGAGCCGCAAAAAGGACACGAATTTCATCCATATTCTGGAGTAAATTCTGTGGGTGACCACCTTACGACTAGCCTTCAGCATGGAGATTACCTTGTCGGATAGCCCCTGGGCTGTTAGTATCTTCCTTTCAGGATCCATGCAGCGAGCTGGAGAGCCTGCGTATTGGGATGAAGGACTGGACCCTGGAACAGGAGATCTGGACGAGGTGGTAGCAGGAATGGATCCGCCATTGCCATCTTTTTTAGCCAAGGAAACCAGTTCCTTTTTGGCCACCAAGGCACTACGAGTATAACTTCCGCCTGGTCTTCCCTGATCTTTTGTATGACTCGGGACATGAGAGGTATTGGAGGAAAGGCATACAGTAACAGCCCCCCCCCCAGGACTGGCTGAATGAGTCCCTTTGGTTGAAGGGAACTGTAGGTTCCAGAAAAAAGAAACACGGGAGCTTTGCGTTCTTGCTGGAGGCAAACAGGTCTATTGACGGATGTCCCCACCTCCTTGTTAACTGAAGGAAGACGTCCTCGTGTAGACACCACTCGTTTTGATCGATCTTCCTCCGACTGAGGAAGTCTGCTGCCTGATTTTCTTCCCCTTTGAGGTGAACGGAGGAGAGGGATTGAAGATTGTCTTCTGCCCAGGCGAAGATTTTGTTTGAGAGTGCCAGGAGACCCGGATTTTTGGTTCCCCCTTGGTGACTTAAGTATGCCACCGTAGTGACGTTGTCCGAGAATATCCTGTCGTGCTTTCCCCTCAGCATTTGTGTGCTGGACTTCAGGGTTTCCAGCACAGCTCTTAACTCCCGATAATTTGAGGAACGAGATTTCACCGAGTCTGGCCACAGACCTTGAACAGGATGACCTGCGACAATCGCTCCCCATCCCGACTGACTTGCGTCCGTCTGTATAGCTGTCACCGGCCGCCAGGGTACTCCTTTTTCCAGACTTGCTGGATCTGTCCACCAGTCCATGGATCGTGAGACTGAGAGGGGAATTTCCACCTTTTGGTTTAGGTGACGAGGATCTTTGTCCCAAGAGGACAGCACCCAGTTTTGTAGTGTCCTTGTATGACTTTGACTCCATTGCACGCACTGGATGCATGCAGTCATGAGCCCAGGATCCTCATTGCTTCTCTTATGGAGCAGCACTTCTTCTTCTGGAACGTCTTTTACCTGGAGAATTAGATTTTCTCTCTTTCCTGGTGGGAGAAAAGACATTTGTTGTGTGGAGTCTTTTAGTACTCCCAGGAATACCACGTTCATGCTCGGGTCTAGGTTGGATTTTTCTGTGTTGATAATCCAGCCTAGCCGTTGAAAAATCTTCATGGTGATATCCCTGTGAAGAATCAGCTCCTGACTTGAGGCACTTACTACCAGAAGGTCGTCCAGGTACGGAATGATGGATATTCCTTCTTTTCTCAGGAATGCTACTACCTCGACCATAATCTTCTAAAAAGTTCTCCGTGTAGAGGATATTCCGAAGGGAAGGGCTTTGTACTGAAAGTGAGCTTCCTCGCCTTCTGGTGACAGGACTGCGAACCTGAGAAACTTCTGCGAGTTGGGGTATATTGGGACGTGGTAGTAGGCGTCCTTCAGGTCTATGGTGCACATGAACGCCTGATGATGGATTAGAGCTGAAGCGGAAGAGACTGTCTCCATCTTGAACTTTCTGTAGAGGACAAACTTGTTTAACCCTTTCAGGTTGCAGATCATCCTGGACTTCCCGTTTGGTTTCTTTATGAGGAACAATGGAGAGTAATGTCCTCTTCTTTGATGTTCCGGAGGTACGGGGATAATCACATCCAGCTCTATCAACTTCTGTCCAGAGTTGGAGCAACAGCTCCCGAGAGGGTTGTCTGGTAAGGACGTAATTTGTGGGAGGAAGAGCGGTCAATTCTATCTTGTAGCCGTCCTGGAGGATAGACAGGATCCAGGGGTTCGATGTTATCCGGCTCCATTGCTGATGAAAATTTAACAGTCTTCCTCCCACCTTGGCGTCATTGCTTCCTGAAACTCGGGACGGAGTTACTGGCGCTGAGGAGAAACCCCCTGCCTCTTCCACCTTTAGGGTAGCTCCATCTTCCTTGCTTACCCTTACCCCTAAAAGACAGTCTCCTGTCTTTGGGGTCACGAAAGGAAGGTTTCCTCAGATTGGTCCTGGATTCTGGGAAGCCCTTTTTCTTATCCGCCGCCTTCTCCAGTATGGTGTCCAATTCGGGCCCAAACACGTACTCCCCCTCGAACGGGATGCTGCACAGTTTAGACTTCGACCTGGAAGTCTCCGCTCCACTGACGCAACCAGAGGGATCTTCTTACTGAGTTGGTTAGAGCTCCTTCTTTAGCACTAATCCTCACTCCTTCCGCCGAGGTATCTGCAATGAAAGCTGTGGCTACTTTCAGGGTCGGGAAGGTATTGAGTAACAGCTCCCTTGGTGTTCCATCCCTTACGTGCTTTTCCAACTCCATTACCCAGTGGAACAGGGTGCGAGCTACGGACGTTGTAGCGATGTTGGACTGAAGGTTCAGCATGGAACACTCCCAGCTCTTTTTTAACAAGCTATCTGCCTTCCTATCCAGCGGGTCTTTCAACTGGGTAGCATCCTCAAAAGGCAAGTCGGTCTTCTTGGTCATTTTAGTGACCTGGATGTCCATTTTAGGAGCCGAGTTCCTCTTCATCAAAAGAAAGGCGATTTCTGAATTCTTTTGAAAGAGAAATTTTATTTTCCGGATCCCTCCATTCTTCCAGAATCAGATCTCTGAGTGTATTGTTGACTGGGAAACACGCCTCTTCTTGGCTTTGAGCAGATCAAAGAGTTCATCCTGAATGGACTGCGTCTCTTCTACCTCCTCTATTTTCAGGGTATCTCTTACAGCCTTTAAGATGGGCTCAGAGGCCAGCAGATATCTTGACTCCATCCTGTTTGCAGAGGTGGAAGAGGACGTATCAAACTCCAAAGAATCCTTGACCGTAGCTCCTTCAGAGTCTGAAGCGGGGTCAGAAGATGAATCCACTATTCTCTGTCGCTTTTGAGGTGGTTCCTGAGGGGGTAAAGGCAGCCAAGGATGATGGCACAGATGATCGGTATTCCTCCTGGATAAAGCTGCGCATCTCATCCATGAATGAGGTCCTTTCCTCGCAAATCAAAATTATCCAGGCATTTTTTGCACACGGGTTTTTTATATGCACTAGGTAGTTTTTCAAAGCACATGTTGGACTTTTTATGAGCCGTTTTCTTCCTCTCAGAGGAGGATTGCTCCTTAGCACGGCCTTTTTCCTTTTCCTTGGGATCCTAACAAGGAAAGGAGAGCCCAGATAAGGAAGTGCTATAAACAGGACGTGCGGGTGACCCACCACCCTATCCCTTTAACCCCTACTCACAGGAGGTGGGGATATGAGGTCCAGACCGGAGGCCTCCAAATTGCATGATTCCATGCTCCTAGAGGAACTACAGTAACCAGCCAGCCTAGAATGTAATGATAACAATTGAAGGCCTGGAGATCAGCACTGCAATGGTTAAAGGGTAGGATTTTACCTGGTACCGGTAAGCCAGGAGAGATTCACCAGGGTCTATAAGGGAAATGTGGCCCATGTCAGAATGTAGTATACATAGTATAATAAACATAGTAGGTACCAACATAATATACAGGTGTACATAGCTCAGAAAGATGTTGAAGTAAAAAACCTGACCTGAATAATCGCCAAAGGGAACCTTAAGCTCGCAAGCCGCAGGTTAGAGGTGTGCTCCGGAATGAAGATTAGACCTCAGATCAACCCGATTACCACGCTAGAGCAATTTAAACTTACCGCCCCGTGATCCTACTTCCGGTTTCGGCACTCCACCGGAAGTTGACACCGGGGTCGACCGGAAATGCGCGGGAGCGCGAGGATCGTGCGTTCCGGGTGTCCTAGGCTCCAGGAGCTGCGGGCAGAGCCGGAGAAGACGCAGTTCCCGACGGGCAGAGGAAAGGGCCGCAACCCGATCGAGGCCCGGAACTGTGCTGGTAAGGGATAGGTTCCGCGCCATGGTGTCCCCCCTCACTGTCCCAACTAATGGGAAGCGAGGAGAGAAACTTCTCTCTACTTCCTGCCCTGTGTAGGGACAGGAAGCCACTGGAGTGTGGATGCGGGGGAGGGGCATTTAACCTCTCTGCTTCCTTTCCCTACAGAGGTCAAGGGCCATCCTCCAGTTGGGGCCGTCATGGGGGACGCCATGGAAAGACATGATTCCATGTGCTGATACAGACATACTGACATATGACTGTAATACTCAAGAGTGGAAGCAGCATGCAGTGTTCTCATTCTCCACCATTTGCTTAAATGGGTATTCCGGGAATATGAACGTCTGATGGAAAAACCCATGATGATATAAATAAATGAATGTAACAAAAGTCAAAGTCATTAGTCAAAATTGAGCTTAGATAGTTTGATTTTATGATTCACAAAATTTTATGGCCTCTCTAAAGTAGGCAGAGTTATCACCAAGATGGCTACTACTGGAAACTACAAGTCCCATGATCCTTTAGTTCCCAGTAACTCTTCCCGCCTCATAAGCTCTGCTCCCAGTGATGATGTAACAGGCTGTCCTGCTCTGTTACCATAGTAATGATGTGTAACTGCCATCACCACAACACCAGCCATACTGGATTCACTGCAACCAAACGACTACAGCCTAACAGTGACTACAGTATTGCTTTTCCTAGGACCACAATCCTGTCTGTGCCAAATAGCTGAAGTGTGGTTCCAGTTCCTGAGCTTGGAAAACATTAAAAAGTAGGGTACTGTCACATGTGGAGTTCATCCAATCGCTTGTTCAAGCCCTTAGACACTGCATTACACTTGTACTGCAGGGTACAATGTACTAACTGACGCATGCTCAGTTAGTTACACCTGAGTCCAGCAGGAGGCAGTCTTTAACAACAAACGCCACCTGGGGTAGCGCCAAAAAAATGCCCATATCCGGACAGGAAAGATAAAACGTCACTTTTAATGTTAATCAAAAATATAAAAAAAAGTGGCAGTGGAGACACTCCTAACTGCTCAACTTGAGAGACAAAATGTTAAAAACACAGGTGCCTAGGGCTTACAGATTTCACTGTACAGAACTGAAATGAGACTGTAGGGAGAGAATGATCATGTAACCAGGATACCGTGAAAAACATAAGGGTAGAACTGTCGAGGGTGTCTCCAGGGTGTACCTTACTCTCCTGAGTGTATATCAGGGTGCTAAAGGTTAAATTGGGTGAGCAATATTACACTTATCTAGAATGTAAAGGGTTATTGTCATTTAAACCCAGTACAAAGGGTTCAGTAGTGTGGGATCAAGTATGATCCCTTTACATACCAAACCTAGCTATATCCCTCAAGTTAAATGCCTCTATGCTCACACAGACACCAGTGTATCAGGCACCACTTTCAATATCTGATCCTAATGGATGTCTAGTCACAGGCACTAACTGGACCCTAGTACAGCTCTACTGTCCTACATAGTCTCAGAATAGAGCTAAGGTATACGAAAATAGCCTAGGCACTCCTGCTGATTAAAATAGAACAAAGATTAGACCCCCTCAGAAGGAGGCAGAACCCATTGTGAAGAGTTTTTCCGGTCCCGCGTGTGGGCTTTGATGACACATGACTTGCAGGACCCGATGTTCCGCAATCTTCTTCTGTTGCACAACGACATACAAAGGCGGCGCGCGTCAGAAGAAGTACCTATGGAGTATCTATGGAGCCCAGAGCCTCAGAGGCTGATTTGCATAATATTTTAACCCCTTTTTTTGTAAAAACAAAGGAAGAAGAACAAACAGATCCTGTCACAGTCCAGCATGCAAGTGTGCTTGGTTTACAATACTTGATTGCGGTGGTAGATTTCTTTAAAAAATAAAGATGCTGCTGCATGCACCAGCCATCAGCCGCCATGGTATATATACAAAGTCCAAGATCAATGGGACTGCAGAGAAACCGGTTGCTTGGTATCTGGTGTTTGCCAAATAACAGACTAGAAGAGTGCACAGGAGGGGTTAGTAAAGAGAGAGTTGGAATTACAGGCAGTTAGGGAGCATTATAGGTTTGCCTAAAGAGATGTGTTTTAAGAGCATGTTTCAAACTTTGGAGGTTGGGTATAAGTCTGATAGTCTGGGGTAGTGCATTCCAGAGAATTGGTGCAGCTCGGGAGAAGTCCTGTTGAGTGTGAGGTTTAAATTAAAGGTAGAGAATAATCTAAGATCACTGGCAGATCATAAGAGCACGGGAAGGGCGATAGACTGAGAGGAGACAGGAGAGATAAGGAGGTGCAGCATTATGCAGAGGTTTGTGGATGAGGGCGATTTTAAACTATTCGGAAGACAGGCAGTGGAGAGACTTGCACAGGCTTGAGGCATCAGTGTAGTGTTTGGTCTGAAAGACAAGCCAGGCTGATTCAATAAGAATAGATTGTAGAGGAGAGAATTTAAGAAGTAGAAGACCAATAAGTAGGGAGTTACAGTAGTCTATGCGAGAGTGAATCAGAGCGACAATAAGCATTTAAAGGTTTCAAATGTGAGAAATGGGATTCTGGAGAGGTTTCTGAGATGCATGCGGCAAGAGCGAGAAAGAAATTCAATATGTGGAGCAAAGGAGAGGTCAGAGTCCAGCACAACCCCAAGACAGCGGCTGGGAGGCACACAGGCGCCATGTACGTCCCTCAAATGTGAATGCTCCCATAGTTCGTAGATAATGGAAAGACAAGAAGTTCAGTCTTAGAAATATTACATTTCAAGAAGAGAGACGACATGATGTCAGATATGGCAGAGATGCAGTCACTGTTCTGAAGTAGGGCATCAATAATGCTAGGTGCAAAAGTGTATAGTTGGGAATCAGCAGCATAAACATGATAATGGAAACTGCAGATGGTTTCTCCGATGGGGGCAGTATAGAGGAAAAAGAGAAGGGAACCTAGGACTGAGCACTGAGGAACCCTGATAGTGTGAGGAAGATGAGAAGAGAAAGATCCATAAAAAGATACTGAAAGTGCAGTCAGAGAGATAGATAGAAAACCAAGGGAGCATAGTGTCCTTCAGGCCAATAGAAACAAAGCCTCCTGAGGAGTATCAAACGCTGCTGAGAGATCCAGAAGATGAGGTGAAAATAGTCACCTAGCTGTAAGAAGATCGTTGGAGACTTTAGAAAAAGTCATAAGGAGGGGGTGTGGGGGGGGATGAGTCTGCCTGAAACATAATGCGTTTAAAACGGCACGTGGGACGGCGCCCTGAGACTCCCAGGCCTGCTGTAGAGAGAGTTCAATAAAACCCTGCTGGAGTATTGCAGTATATTTTATTAGCAATCAGACCCCCTTTTTTATTAAAAAAATAATAATAATAATTTTTTTTATTAATACCCTAATACCTAGAATCCCAAAAATGTTAGTCTGGTCCGCAGATAATGGCACATCTCTTTACAATAAAGTATGAAAAAGTATGGGTGCCAGAATGTGGCGATACCACTAAAAACCTTTTTATACACAAGTTTGTTTTTGTTTATGTATTTAAATATACCAAAGGTGATATAAATTTGAAATCTCTGAACATAATGACCCAAAGAGTAAAAAGAGTAAATTTCACCTCAGCAGTACAGGTAGAAAATTACACAAATGCATTGTTTCATCAATTACACTCGGAAATTTTATTTTTCCAGTTTCACAGTTCCATAGAATATTAAATGGACCACCAGGAATTCCAAAATGTCCTGCAGAACACATGCCCTCATACAGCTCTATAAGTAAATGGATGGATGACTTTGCCTGTTTCCCTGAAAATTATTAATACGATTCGTCCTATAGATTGCCATCTCGACACCACCATTATTGGAACGCAAATACGAAAATCTGATAGCAACTGATATATGCGAAAATAGCCACATTCCTTCTAATTCTCAGTACGCAGACTGTAACCTACTCACCATGTCACCCCCATGTTGTCCTGACAGCAGAGCTAAAAGATGACGTGCCAGCGCAGAGTTATGCCGTTTGTGAGTGCCACCCCTAGCGCTGTGATACGCACATATTGAAGTCCATTTACTCTGCCCCGTCTGATAATAAAGAAACGAAACAGAGACGGCTACAATAAAATGGACGACTTCACTTCCGCTAGTGATTACATCGGTACGGAAGTGTGAACTCTGAGCCACATTTTGACGTAGCGCATGCGCAATAGATACTGTGCCACACGTGTGTAACGATGCCGAAACAGCGGGGCTCACGGGGATCCGCTCCCCGTCATGTGGCGCTGGGAGAGCAGATCATGCAGGAAGGATCAGTCAGGCCCACCACCCGGGTCAAGCGGCGGGGGCAAGGTTCTGAGGCCCAAGATGATGGTTACGTGGATGAGAAGTTGTCACGGAAGATCCTGGAGCAGGCCCGGATTCAGCAGGAAGAGCTGGAGGCTGAACACGGGGCCGGGAGCCTGCCTCCCAACCAGAAGACCACTGTACTTGGTAAGAGTCTCGCGACAGAGCCCTGGGCAGAATGTTCTAGAGAGTATTGGCTTCTAGTATCTTTATGGCATATATGAAGGATATCCTACTGGGGACATGCATCCCTAGTCATCTTCTCCCAGATGCAAGACCTAGTGGGATCAGCTGATTGGGGAGGGTTGTGCTCAGAAGATAGCCCTACAAGGTAACAATATTCACTAATATGCTCTATTTTGTTGAGAGGACTTTAATATTTATACACAAAAACTCTCTGTATGTGTTGAGAGCTGTGGAGGTAGAAGCTCTTCAGTGTTCCCTATCAGTTCCTCCATCCCAGTTTGCTTCTACAGAACTTCCTCTGTACCTCATGCTGCTTCCCTCCTCACCTTGTCATTGGCAGTATCAGCTCTCTTCAGATAAACTATTAACCCTTAGTGCTCACACCACAGGCTATAGACTGCATGTAACTGGTGTACTGATGATTTCTACCACTTATTACATGTTCCCTTCTCCATGTGATGGAAGCTGCCATGCTGGTCACCATATGCATCCTGTATGTGCAGTGTTCAGTGGATTTACTTTTAGGAAACTAAATGGATGTAATGATAAATTACTTTGAGAACACAAGGCATCATGGGATCTGTGGGCATGCTAACTGGTCTCAGCTTGAGGGCATAGACTGACAGACATTAGTCTCCACCCACTTCACCTCTGGAATTTTGTCAAACACATTCAGAACAAAAATGCCATAAATTTGGAAAGAAAGCGGCGAGCAGCACAATATGGGCATTGTTCTGTTTTGTTTTTAAAGGGGAAATCGCATATAATAATTAGTAAAATAATTACAACTTTACAGTTACACTTAACCCCTTCACGCTCCGTGGCGGATATATCCGCCACGGCGCTTATGCCGGCTCGGCTCTGGATCAGAGCCAAACCGGCATCGGGAAACACGGGATGCCGGCTGTAACTAATAGCCGGCACCCCAGTGTAACACCCGCGGTCGGAGTGGGCTCCGATCACGGGTGTGTAACCCGTTAAATGCCGCGGTCAGCACGACCGCGGCATCTAACTTGCCCCACGATCGGCCCCCCTGAACAGTTTTCGGGGGACGCCGATCACTGCTATGGAAGTGCTGGGGTCCGATCTGGTCCCCAGCACTGCCTGCAGGCACTGCCAGTAAGATGGCGTCTGTGACGTCATCTTACTGGCATAGTGCCAGCCTATGCAAGTGCGTAGGCTAACACTGATAATACCCTGCAATACATGATTATTGCAGAGTATTATCATGAACAAGCAATCAGATGATTGCTTGGTCATTTCCCATGGTGGAAAAAGTGAATAAGTAAAAAAAAATGTTATTCAATAAAAAATAAAGTAATAAATCAATAAAAATGCCCATAAGCCCCATAACATATAAAGAGACATATAAGCCCAAAAAAGTCTAAATCATAACAAAAACCCCACATATATAGTATCACCGCGTCCGTAACAACCCGTAGCATACAAGTAAATCATTATTGAACCCGTACGATGAACGCCGTAAAAAAAAACTATTGAAAACCCACCAAAAATTAACATTTTTACCTATTCAATCTTACAAAAAATGCCATCAAAAGTGATCAAAAAAACATATGTACTCCATAATGATACTGCTGCAAAGTACAGCATGTCCCGCAAAAAAACAAGCCATCAACCAGCTCCCAAGTCAAAAAAGTAAAAATGTTATGCCACTTGGAAGACGGCAATGCAAAAATGATAGATTTTTTCCCACATTACGGTTTTATTTGACAAATTTAGTAAAATGTAAGAAAATATATTCAAGTCTGGTATCCCCGTAATCGTACCGTCCCATAGAATAAACTAACATGATTATTAGGCTAAACGGTGAACACGAAAAAAAAGGTCAAAAATCCAGTACAGAATTGATGCTTTTCTACTCATACCCTCAAAAACGAGTTCCTAAATTTTCAACAATAGGTGATACCAACCCCAAAATGGCAACACTGGAAAAAAGCATCTCATCCCGCAAAAAAAAATGCCAGCACATGGCCCCAATAACGAAAAAGTGAAAATTTATAGCCTACAAAAGGGACCAAAGAGGAAACTAAAATCCTGGCAGCTGCAGGTCCCTCCTTCCATTCTGCACCTCGCTGTGTACCCATAAAACAAGTCACACCCACATGTTGGGGGTCTCTGCACTCGGGAGAAATTGCAGAACAAATTGTATGGTGGGTTTTCTATTTTTATCTTTTGGAAATGTGTAAATTTAAGGGCTAAATGAGCATATAACTGGAACAATTTGACCAATCTAAATTTCACCTCCATTTTGATTCAATTACTATGAAGATCTCAAGGGGTTAACAATCTTCCTAAAAGCTGTTTCTGATAGTTTGAGGAGTGCAGACTTGAAAATGGGTTGATTATATACGGGGGTTTTGATACTAAATATGTAACATTTCATTCAAAACTGTATTTATCTGCAAAAGAGTAAATTCTGAAAATACGGAAAATCGCTATTCGATTTGTAAGCCGAGCGACATCAAAATATATTATCCAGACATTTCAAAAATGATGAAAATGTAAAGTAGACACATGGGAAATGTTATGCAGCAACTTATTTAGGTGGTAAATATATCTACCTGAAAATGTAATGATTTTGAATTTCAAAAAAGTGAGATTTTTCAAAAAATTCATCATTTTTTTTTTCTTTTTTTGCAAAATAAACGCAAAACTTATCAGCCAAAATTTGCCACTAAAATGAAGTACAACATGTGGGGAAAAAACAATCTCAGAATCGCTTTGATAAGTAACAGTGTTCAAAAGTTATAACCATATAAAGTGACGCAAGTCAGAATCCAAAAAATGGGGCTGAGCCTTAAGCTGTAAAATGGCTGCGTCCTTAAGGGGTTAAAGTATCCAGTTTAATAATGTAAAGTTCATGCAAGTGAAGTATTGCATTGTATACTTAAAGGACATTGACCACCAGGATGGATTGTAAACCACACACTGATTTACTGGTGTTTGCCCCCTCTGGAAGTATCTGTTCTTACAGGCTCACCACTATGTCAGTGTGCTTGGTTTACAATCCTCCATCCTGGTGGTAGATGTCCTTTAAACAGCAGTAAAATGAATAGGAATAATTTTAAATACAGAATATCTTCCATGTTAGATTTATTTCTGTATTCTCAGTTTTAGCTTCAGTTTCGGCATAGAATTTAAGAACCTCTAAGATATTATTGTTTATCAAAATAGTTTATCACAATCAAATCATACTAAGGCCCACTTCACACTTGTGTTAGGACCTCCTTCATTATCTTCCATCACTAAAAGGATAATAAAAGTTTAAAGACAATCAACCAAACCAAAAACCTATCAATACTCACATCTGCTCATCTTTATCTTGATCCTGGCGCTGTTTTTCATTAAGCTTGACATGCCAGGATCACCTAGAAAAGAAAGTTTGTTTTTTTTTTGTTTGTGTTATTTCTTCGAAGGACAATAAAAAAAAAGAAAATTTACAATTCTTTGTATGAGTCAACAATCAATCGTTATATGATACATAAAGAAGAGAAAAAAACCCAGAACAAAACAGAGAACCATGTGCTATCTATACAAAATACAATCGCTGTCTATACAGATACAAGTGTTATATATCTTCCTTTATTACTGTTATACCCTAATCCCTCCTGTCACACGTTCCTCTCCTATCCTTTTTAATTTTTTTTCTCTCCTCCGTGTCCCAACGTCCTATTTCTTATGTGTCCGATATCAATTTTGACTTTATCTTCCTGAATTACATATCCATATATCCCAACCCGAAAAAAATTTTTTTTACTTGTGGCTCCCCCCCCCCCCCCCTCATACATAAATAGCTCATAATTCCTTAGCTTATTCATCCCCAAAATTACTCTCTCTATCGGAGGTGAGCAATTTGTTTTCCACTTGTTTTGAATCTCTAGCCTAGCTGTTGAACATTGCCAAAGGTATCCTTTTTAGGCTTCGCTAGGCAAAGACACATCTTTCTCTATAATGTTGAGAAGAAATATCTCTGGGGAGACAGGGAGTTTAACCTTACATCGTCTTTGAAACAACCTGGCCACTTGTACCCAGTAATTTGTGACAAGTGGACAGTGCCACCACAGATGAAGATTTGCTTGTTCACCGCATCCTCTCCAGCATTCGTTTATTGTGTTGTTATAAATATTTGCTAATCTATTTGGTGCTAAATGCCATCTTAAAATATTTTTCAGGAAGCATTCGCTGTGATTTAAACACATTAAACTGTTGTTAAATGATCAGAGCCGGTCGCTTAGTAGAAATGTTTTCCCTAATTCTGTTTCCCATTTTTGCATATATGTTAATTTAGTATTTGAGGAACTAAGGGAATTTAGATCCCCATATGCGATTGAGATACCGCCTTTCCATTTATTTTTACCCTCTAAAAAATTTTATAAAGAGTGGCCTACCTACATTGTTGGTGTACATTTTCCCTTGTACTCGTTGCAGAAACGACACCAATTTCTTATAGTTGAGGAACTCACCCTTGGGGATGCTATGTGTGTTATAGACATCCTCAAATGGCCAAAGAGGAGAGGTTTGCAGCTTTCCATTTTTCTGCTGGGAAATCTATATAAGGCACAGGCTAAGAACATCCATATCAACTTCATGCCTAGCCAGGTGTATATCTGACCTGCTGGAATGATAATTGTGCCATGCTGTTATCATTGCCTTAGTGGTGTCAAGCATCAGCCCAGTCATACTATAACCAAGCCAGTCAGCTACAATTAAGTTTTTCAGTGATGTCTGTTTTGCAAACGATTCCTCTATGGTGGTCCATTTTTCCCTCTACATTTTGCCATAAACTTTTTATTGGTTCCATTAGGGTAGCTTCTTGGAATCTTGATAGATTCGGATGTCCCACCCCGCCTAAGCTTTTCGGAGCATTTAATGTTTTTATGGGCAACTGTGGGGGCTTACCATTCCAAATGTATCTATCAATATATTTTTGGATCTTATTTATCTCTTCTTTTGGAAATCTCAGGGGGATAAATAAATCTCATATAATATAGTACAGTAGGTAAAATATTTCTTTTTACAGCAGCGATTTTATTTAACCAAGTAAGGCGGCAGTTTGTCAGATATTTGATTATGTTAGTTATCTTATCATTTAATTCTGTCAGGTTTTTTCCTATAGTTTCTTTAAAGGAAACCTACCACTTAAAAGTGGTAGGTTTATACACATATACATGGCACCAGCTCAGGGTGAGCTGGTGCCAGAGCATATTTTTGTTAAGGGAACAAAGTGCGGTGCGCCGAGTTATAAGTTAATATAACTTATAATACTAAGATGGGGACTTTGTTCCCTTAACAAAAATATGCTCTGGCACCAGCTCACCCTGAGCTGGTGCCATGTATATGTGTATAAACCTACCACTTTTTAAGTGGTACCGTATATACCGGCGTATAAGACGACTTTTGAAGACAGAAAAATCTTCTGTCTTCTCTGGGGTCGTCTTATACGCCGGTAATCGTCTTATACGGCGGCGGTCCCGGTGCATGGAGAGGGCTCACGGGCTGAGCCCTCTCCATAGCCGGTAAGTCTTTGCTGCATATTGCAGCAAAGGCTTACCGGTAACACCCGCGATCGGTGCTAGCACCGATCGCGGGTGTTTGCACAGCGATGGCTGCCGGCAGCCTCAAAAAGACATCGGGGGGAAAATACTCACCCTCCGTTGGCCGCGCTGTGCTGTCTTCAGTCTTCCGCGCCGTCTTCTTTCTTCTGCTGGGCGCCGCCATGTCTTTCCCCGGGTCGGCGCCTAGTATGACGTCAGCAGCGGCGCGTCATACTAGGCGCCTGCCGGGGAAGCTCAATGGCGGCGCCCAGCAGAAGAAAGAAGACGGCGCGGACATCGGGGGAGCAGCGCCGCACATCGGGGCCACCGGAGGGTGAGTATATAAGTTTTTTTTTTTTATGCGGGGCTGTGCTGTATACTACTGGGGGCTGTGCTGTATACTACTGGGGGCTGTGCTGTATACTACTGGGGGCTGTGCTGTATACTACCGGGGGCTGTGCTGTATACTACCGGGGGCTGTGCTGTATACTACCGGGGGCTGTGCTGTATACTACCGGGGGCTGTGCTGTATACTACCGGGGGCTGTGCTGTAATGGTAATGTTGTTGTTGTATGCCTTATGTTTTTGAGCGACAGTTTTCCTGCTATATACCTGCATGTCATAAGAATTTACATTAAAAAAAGGACCATGTTAAATTCAAATCTGTTTTTTTTTTTTAAATTTTTACCGGTGTTTTGTATGCGTTGGAAAAGGGGTAGTTTTATACGGCGAATATATCTTAAACTCTATATTTTAAACAGGAAAGTAGGGGGGTCGTCTTATACACCAGGTCGTCTTATACGCCGGAATATACAGTAGGTTTCCTTTAAGGGAGCCGGCCAACTGTATCCCCAGGTATTGGAAGCCTTCTGGGGACCATAAGTATGAAAAATTTTCTTTGATTTCTCTTTCTAGTGCCGTGGTTCTCTTTATTAGTAGCAGTTTGCTTTTGCTTTCATTGATTTTGTAATATGATACTAAGGAGTATATCTTAACTACCTTTTTAAAGGCGACCAGGGAAACAGCTGGCTCCTCGCATGAAATAATTATATCATCGGCATATAAGCCCACTGTGTACCTATCTCCTCTGATATTTACTCCATTGATGTCTTTATTTGTTTTTACTGCTTGTGCAAGGGGTTCTATAAAGATGTTAAATAACAGGGGAGATAGCGGGCATCCTTGACGGACGGCATTAGTGATCTTAAATTTCTTAGAACAGAACCCCAGGCCGCTTATGAAGGCCGTCGGGCAACTATACAGAAAAGAAAGTTATAATTGGCAGCACGGAGCGTAAGGGACCAGATGTCCCAGCATAGGAGAGAGAGGTGCGGGGGGGGTGTATAATGAGCAGCCCGGAGCACTGGACATCTTGTACCCTACGCTCCGTGCTGCTTATTATAACTTTCTAATGGAAGCACTAACAGAAGCCACAAAAAGTCCATTGATATCCAGTGTAAACAATGCTAATTCTTTATTTTGTGTAGATTACAAGAGTAAAAGCAATGAGTCTGATTCTGAGGATGAAGAGTGGCCTACACTGGAGAAAGCTGCTTCAATGGATGCAGGGAACTACAGTGAGGAGGTGCAGGTGAATCCTGAAGATGAGAAAGCAATTGAGTTGTTCATGAACAAAAATCCACCTCTAAGGTGAGGAATATTTTATTCTATTTAATTAGAAGATTGGTTGGTTAGTATCTGGTGAAAACTACATGAAGTAAAAGCTTCAATTTTGGTGGTGCATTGCTGCTTATTCTGTGTTATCTTGTACAGCTCTTCTTATTTATTTATTTTTTTTCAATGTCCTGTGTGTCTTTTTTTTCGACCTTTCCCTCTGTTTTTAATCCTGGGTCCCATTTAAAAGGAAATCTACCATCAAAATTAACAATGGATAAACCAGGAACACTTGCTATTGCAAACTGCAATGAAAACATATCAAAAACTCACATCAAAGCAGAGGTTTATGCTCAAAAGGGGATTTAAAAATAACAAAAGTGACCAGATTTATATATACCACAATACATAACATCAAAAAGAATCTACACTCCCAAGAAAACACAAACCATTAAATATTTGGTTGCAATCCAGAAATGTTTCTAACCCCTGAAGACTTCCTTGAACGTTCTGTAGTGTGTGTGGGGAGGGGGGCGGTGGTGGTATGAAGCCGGATCACGGGCTGAGCCCTCTTCATACTCCCGGGGTGTTTGCTGCACAATGGAGCAAACACCTGTCGCTAACACCCGCGCACATCTGCCATGGGTGCCTTCGAGCAAAGCCGCTTGTGGCATTTAGAATCTCTGCACTGATCGTCACTCTACCTGACATCATCAAGGAGCGCCTATCCCTCGCCATGACAGCCACGAGTCACACCAAGACCCGAGGCTCTTTTTCTTCTCTGTACTATATGTACTACAATGTGCGATTTGCACATTGTAATATATGATGTGTTAAATCCGCATGTATAGTCATACTGTAGTATATTATAGTATGGCAGTATATGGTAGAATCAATCAGGTAGCCTAGCGTTAAAGGGCATCTACCATCAGAATGAAATACTGTATGCAAGTGAGCCGGAGGGGCTTCAGCCTCCATAGTCCTTTAAAGTACCCTAGAGCATGGCAAACCTTTTAGAGACCGAGTGCCCAAACTACAACCAAGTCCCAATTATTTATCGCAAAGTGCCAACACAGAAATGTAATTGGTGATTTACACTCCCTGCTCTGTCACAGCTTTCATTTATTTCAGCACCCTGAGGAAACCAGTAAAGCAGAAAATAGAAGAAATTTGGATGATCGTTGTAGCTTCCCTCCAGGGTCGCACAAACAGGAAGAATTGTCAGGGCCTGAGCAGGAGCTAACTGTTTTTCCTGGCATTTAACCCCATAACAGAATATAGTGCCCATTTTGAAAAATATAAAAAGTGAACAGAAGGCCGTAAAGTTGGTAGCATGGTAGCACTAAAAACGTCATCAAAAGTCGGGAAAAAAATTACACTGCACACAGATTTGCACATTTTAATTTTTGTAAATGTTAAAAAACCTATATAAATTTGGTATTCCCAGTGATCGTACAGACTTAAAGAATATTGTAGACATGTCATTTGGTGCACTCACTGAAAGCTGTAAAGTCCAAGCCTACAAGAAAACAGAAAAAATGCATTTTTTTTTACACTACATTTGAATTTTTTTTCCCCGCTGCACAGTACACAGCATGGAATATTAAATACCGTCACTATGAAGTGCAATTTTTTACACAGAAAACAAGCCCTTGTACAGCTCCCTACATGAAAAATTTATGGAATTTTGAAGGTGGGGAGTAAAAAATGAAAATGCAAAAACAAAAAAGGGCCTGGTCGTTAAGGGGTTAAACGCACTTATCTCCAGTTCTATGACACCTAGAAACACAAATCTAGATTCATATTGAACGTGAGATTTTAGGTGCCACGGATTCGGTTATCGCCTTCTGAAGAGAGAGGATGGACGCTATCCATGGCTTCCTTCCTTTCCCTGCCAAGGACATATCTCATACGCCCTCAGTGTGGCATACAGATGCCACACTGAGGGCGTATGAGATATGTCCTTGGCAGGGAAATACAGATGGCAAAGGACATATGAGATATATTCTTGGCAGGAAGAGGCCATGAAAAGCAAATATATGAAGATCAACAAAGTTGATGTGCCTAGATCTATGTGTATGTTTCTATCATGCTTCATTTTGATGGTAGCTTTCCTTTAGTGAGATATAATACAAAATTTTATATTATTCCCTGCACTATTCATTTCTACAATTAAAAAAAAATTGCATTGGGATTTCTGTATGAGAAACGGCAATGATTTTTTTTTTTCTTTTTTTTTTTTGCTTTAGACGAACACTTGCAGACATTATCATGGAAAAGATCACAGAGAAACAAACAGAAGTAGAATCTGCAATGTCAGAGGTTTCTGGAAGACCAATGCCGCAACTTGACCCTAGAGTATTAGAAGTCTACAAAGGTGTAAAAGAAGTAAGGTGTTTTTTTTTTTAATTTTTTTTTTTATCCTAGTTAATAAGTATTCTGTTTTCAGTGTTTGGTTTCATGGGGCTTGAACCAAATCCCTGACTTCATTGTATCTGACCAATTTTTTTAAAACTTTATTTGTTGACCATTTGCAGTAAAAGTAAACATATAATAAAAAAAAAATGGACCTGAGATTCAAGAGATTGATGGATACAGGTATGAGCAGGACAGCCATGGGAATCGATCACATTCATATGTTATTTGTGTGCAGGGCCCGGAAACTGTTTCTGCTTATGGTTTTGTTCTGCATATCTGCAATGCTATCTTCAAGTTAATAAATGGAGTTTGGTTAAATCATAATATTTTCTCATTTTAGGTATTATCCTCTTACCGTAGTGGTAAGCTCCCCAAAGCTTTCAAGATTGTGCCAGCTTTGGCAAACTGGGAACAGATCCTATACATTACTGAACCGGAATCCTGGACTGCTGCAGCAATGTATCAAGCAACACGGTAGGCTTTACCATTGGAGACAGGGGTGTGACGTCGGTAAACCTTCGTAGGTGACCTCAAGTCTGACCTAATTATTGGTGGCAATACAGCAACCACAAACGCAAATAACAATTTCCAAAATGGAGGAAGTGCCTCATGAACAATAGAACTTTCAGGCTTTTCTCTGGGAACAGCTCACTAAGTGTTTCACATAATGCTGCACAGTCTAGCAGTGCTAGACTTGGCTTTTATAAATATAGTACTTTTCATGTGTGTTTCTGAATTTGCGATGTTAGAAAACAGTTTTCCCCTTTTTAAATTCTATATCCGAATCCCTCAGAGCAGCTTACCTCTACCCAAATAGGCCTAACAATATCAAGACTGATTTGTTTGCTAATCTATAGTTTTTCTTCCCAACCAGAATCTTTTCTTCTAACCTGCCTGAACGTATGGCACAGCGTTTTTACAATTTGGTTCTGCTTCCTCGCATTCGAGATGACATAGCAGAGTACAAGCGGCTCAACTTTCACCTTTATATGGCTCTTAAAAAAGCACTATTCAAACCTGGTGCTTGGTTCAAAGGTAAATTTGGCATGCAATAAGAATTTTGGAAAATACATGTACATCTAAACCTGTCTTTTACGCAAAATGTATCTCATAAAGTTGTAAAGATTTATTTTAAAGTGATCCTTATGTTTCTAAAAGTGGGGATGGTGTGTTCAGGATGATATGCAGTGTTGGTTTTCCTCCACGCAGAGCATTTTCGTGTTCAAGCACCTAATAGCATATGCTTACTCTGCCCCCTACATTGCTTGTTTGTTGCAAACTCCAAACAGGACTTCTTATGGCTTGCTTTTAAAATCTACAGTACCCAGTGGCCTCTTTGCTGCTTTTCTAACTGGGTTGTCAGTTAAGGTGGATGGCCATGTCTTTGTAGTTTAGTAGTTGTGCGATACTTCTTCCTTTTTAGAGCAATGGATTGCACAGTACGGAGATGTACAGTGCAATATGTTACCCACAGCTGTGCATTGAGACTGCGTTTATGAAATATGTTACCTGTACACACTGGATTTTATTTTGGGCTAGAGTACATATCATTTTCTTCACAAATACATGATACTTTGCGTAGCTGTATCACACAAAATATAAGTGCTGTTAACCACTTGAGGACAGAGCCCTTTTTAGTTTCTTCATTTCCATTATTCACTCTCCACTTAACCTAAAAAATCCATAGGTTTTTTTTTTCCATGTATGGTATTTAATATTCCATGCATTGTACTAGGAAGCTGGAAAAAGATGACTTTTTCAATGCTAACATTTTGTTGGGGACTGTACGAACTTTTGATCACTCTTGGGAAATGGCAAAAGTGGTGGTTTGGGTGCTATTTTCTGTTACAGGGTTCACTGAGAATAACCTTTTTATATTTTAATTGGGCATTATGAGATGCAGTGATCTTTAACATGTTTTTGATTTTATTTGTTAATTTCTGAGGAAATGGTGATTTTAGAATTTTTTTTCTATTAGCTATGTTACGGACCCCTCTCCATACAGAACTGGTGTTTGCGGCATATTGCAGCAAACATCCACCACAAGTACCAGGTTCCTGCCGGCAGCGCATGAGCATTACTATCTTGGCTGTCATTGTTGCTCCCCATGACGATCTGTCGCCATGACAGTCTCAGGTCTTTATGACCCGAAGACTTTTAATTCCTGCCAATCTGTTACAATATGCCAGTGGTATATTCTAACAGATTATGTGCAAAAACCCCACATAGTGCTATACTGTAGCAGCCGCCCTCAGTGTCCTAAGGCCCCGTCATCCGATGTGACATTAAAGAATGGAGGATGTGCACCATTAAATACATGAGCACATGTATAAATGTTTGTATGTATATATATATATATATATATATATATATATATATATATATATATATATATATGTGTGTATGTACAGTATATCTTTAGGGAAGGGCTGCCATGGAGCCCTGCCTCTCATGATTACGGCCTTGGTTTATACTGTAGTATAGCAGAATAGAGTAGGATTGATCAAACCACCTAAGATGGTTATTACTGTAGTACCGTATTTTTAGCGCCCCCCCCCCCCCCAGGGGGTCTAAAAATAGTACAGAAATAAGTCCTACCCCATTTACAGTTAAAATAATAAACATGTTAGGTATTGCCACATCCAAAAAGATTAATCAATATAAAAAGTTATTCCTGGAAATGGCTCCAAAATATCCACTTTTTTTGTCTTTTTGCAACTCAAAAAACTGAAGTAAAAATATATGGTCCCATGGCTGGTATCTATGTAAATGTCATCAGATCCCGCAAAAAAAATTACCTTTGCAGAGCTCTGTACACCAAAGTATTAAAAAGTTATCGTCAGAATATGGCAAAATTAAAGGTTTTTTTTCCCCTACAAAAGATGTTAATTACACTGTCTAAATTTGGTATCCCCAGAATCGCATCAACCCAAAGACTAAAGGGGGAAGTTTCATTTGGAGCATACAGTAAAAAACGTAAATAATGAGAAAATGGTGCTAAAGTGTTTTTTGTCAAGTTCACTGCATATGGATTTTTTTGTTCCCAGTATATGGCATGGAAAATTAAATTGCCATCACTAGGAAGTAACATTTGTTAGGCAGAAAACAATACATCCTAAAGCTTTTTGTGCGGAAATATAAAAGCTGTAGATTATTAAAGAAGTGGAGCAAAACACGAAAAGAACTTCTAGAGAACTTCTCTTTAACCCCTAGGCGCACCAGGACGTTATAGTACGTCCCCGGGGCTAGAGACTTAGCGCAAGAGGACGTTCTATAACGCCCTGCTTCTGGCACGGGCTCACGAACGGAGCCGGTACCAGAAGCAGCGGCTGTCAGCTGTCTAGTACAGCTGACAGCCTGCGCTAACACCCGCGATCGGAGCCGGCTCCGATCGCGGGTGTTAACCCCTTACACGCCGCGGTCAAGCATGACCGCGGCGTGTAAGGGTGTTTGCGCTGTGGATAGAATCCCCCGTGCCGCTTACCGGGGGATCCGATCCTCTTCTGGGCAGCTCCGAGGACTGGCATGTGCCCCGGAGCTGCCCGGTCTACCTGGCAGTCAGACCCCTTCCGGGTCTAACTGTAAACTGTCTGAGCATGCGCAAGCTTGCTCAGACAGTTTACACTGCTCTACAATAATAGTATTGTAGAGCAGTGTATTGAACTTGAACCAGTGATCAGAGCATCACTGGTTCAAGTCTGTATAATTAAAAAAAAAAAGTCAAACACTAAAGTTAATACATTAGAATAAATAAAAAATAAATGCATTAAAATATAAGCCCCTAAAATGTCACTTTCCTATAAAAACACTTAATAAAGTATAAAAAACACAAAAACACAAAAAAACCCTGCATATTTGGTATTGCCGCGTCCGTAACAATCTGTATAATAAAACAGAATCGTTACTGGACCCGCACGGTACACGCCGTAGAAAAGAACAACTCTTCTTGCAAAAAATAAGCCCCTAACCAGATTTGTCAGCCGAAAAATAAAAAAGTTATGCATATGAAAAGATGGTGATGCTAAAATGAACAAGATTTTCTCCAAATTGGTTTTTATTCAGTACAATTGAATAAAATACACAAAACCCCCACATATTTGGTATCCCTGCGTCCGTAACAATCTGCATAATAAAACAGAATCGTTATTAGATCCGCAAAGTGAACCCCGTAAAAAAAAAAAAAAAAAGCTCCAGAAAAAAGATCATTTTCAATTAATACCCTATAAAAATGCTCTAAAAAGTGATTTAAAAAATGTTATGCACTCTAAAATAAGACCACTAAACAGAACAATCCTTCTCGCAAAAAATAAACCATTTAAACAGATTTGTGAGGCAAAAAATAAAAAAGTTATGCATATGAAAGACAGTGATGCTAAAATTAACAACATTTTTGCCAAATTACTTTTTATTCAGTAAAAATGGGAAAAAATAAAAAATCTATATAAATGAGGTCTTTTTGGAATCGTGGCGACCCATAGAATAAAAATAATATACTATTTTTATGGTATGGTAAACGGCCAAAAAAATCCCATAAAAATCTTCCTGAAAAGTGATGATTTTCATTTCCTCCACCAAGAAAGAGTTAATAAAATCTCACCAATTAGCCTATAGATTCCCCCAAATTGCATACCAGAAAAGTGCATCTCATGTGGCAAAAGAAATAAGCCCCTATAGGTCCACATTAAAAAAAAAAAAAGAAAAAAATTATAGCCTGTACAGTACAATGTGACATAGCAAATCTGATCTGGATGGCGCCTCCTTCCCTTCTATGCCCGGCCGTGCGCCCATACAGCAGGTTACCACCACATATGGGGTATCACTGTACACGGGAGAGATTGGGTAACAAACTTTGTGGAGCCTTTATTCATTTAATCCATTGTAAATGTTTAATTTTCCACCCAAAATGGGTGTATTGTGAAAAAATATTACAATTTGCAGACTGCACCTCCATTTTGTTTTAATTCCTATAAAACACGTAAAGGGTTAACAAACTTCTTAAAAGTGGTTTTTCATACGTTGAGGTGTGTAGTTTCCACAATGGGGTAATTTACGAGTCTCACTATTATTTAGGCCTCTGTGTCAATTAGAAGTTGAGCAGGTCCATCTAAATACAGGTTTTGGTGATTTTACAAAAAATGTGAAAAATGATACCTAAATTCTGAGCCTCATAACATTCTAGTAAAATATGTGGAATCTTAAAAAACCATGCCAACATAAAGCAGACATTTGGGAAATGTAAGTTATGAATTTAATTAGGAGCTATGACTATCTGCATCAAAAGTAGAGAATTTAGAACGTTGAAAATAAAGAATTTTTCCAAATTTTTGCCAAATGTAGTTTTTTTTCATAACTAAACGCAAAAGATTTCATCCAAATTTTTAAACTAATTTGAAGTACAATGCGTCACGAGAAAACAATCTCAAAATCCCCTGGATATCTCATAGCGTTCCAAAGCTATAACCACTTATAGTGACACAGGTCAGATTTGAAGAATGGGGCCGCGTCCTTAAGGCCAAAAGAGGCTGAGTCCCGTAGGGGTTAAAGGGAGTCTACCACCACTCCTAAACGTTATACTCTTCAGACAGCATATTGCAGAGAAATGCACAGGATTTTTCTACATACATGTAATTTTATCATCATGATATCCGTTTCCTAGAAGCTTTTGTTAAACTCCATATGCTAAAAAAGTACTCAGGGCAACTGTAGCGTTGCTATTTCTTTTTGAACCAATGGGTTACGACTTCTTAGGCTGCATTCACACACTCCGTTGGATTGCATTTCTAAACACAATCCTTTTGGAATGGGAGGGGGCTTGGCCCGACTGTATATGCATTTCCATTGAAACGCATGTGATCGGTAGAGGGTGCCCAGTGTTTTACAATGTTTACATGCAAAACACTGGGTACTCGTTCCTGATGGCATGCATCTCAATGCAAATTTTTTTATGCCATGGGGCCCCATCACGTTCCAATTGAACTGTTTAGAAACGCAATCCAAATGGAACATGTGAGTAGAGCCATAGGTTTTATGCACTGCACAGGTGCCGTAGATCTCTGTGGGGGCATGATATGTGCGTTCGAATCCCTTTACCCCGTATGGTCATGTGCAGAGGGCCTTGCAGGACAAAACTTGCAGGAAATTTACATTTTTTTGTGCCTACTCCTACTGGGTCTTCAGGGAGTAATTTCAAATCACCATGTCACAACACTCTCTGATCTGGTAGAGGAAAAAATAATCTTATCCAAGAGGAAATTCTTGGTGACTGTATGATACTCTGATTCCAATAGGGCGGCACCACTGCCGAGGCCAGTTCACTCCTTGGTTTAGGATCCTGCAATGGGTCCTAGTAGGGATAGGGCAAGAAACATAGGGGGAGATCAGTCTACAACAGAATTCTGTCATCATTTGCACTAAAAAAAATACCCTGTCTACTCCACATTTATAAAGGGTTTTTGACCTTTTTTTTGGCTCTTAGGACTAGCTCGACAAAGGGGTGTGGCCTTTTAATTGGGACGTGGCCTTTCTGCAAAAAGGGTCGTGCGGCAAAAATTTTCCTGACCCAACTCAATTTTGTGCTAACTTTCTGGCGTAAAATAAGCCTAATAGGAGGTGCAGAGTACGACTAGACAGTCTTATACTGCACCAGATTTATCATCCAGCACCAGACACATGTATGAATCTGGTGCAGAATTCACCAGATTCTCAAAAGAAAATGAAAAGCGTGCATATAAAGTCAACAAGAGGCAAGGTATCCTGGCGTCTAAAGGACTTACTGATTTTTATATTCACACTTTTAATTTTATTAAACAAAGTGTTTTACTCTAAAACCAAAGGATTTGCACTGTTTCTTACCCAATCCCTACAAGGACCCATTTCAGGAACTCCGACATGGGAGTGAATTGGCTTTGGCTGTGGTGAAACCCTATTGAAATCAAAGTATTGAACCATCAAAGTCACAAAGTGCAAGGGATCCCTTTTGGATTGAAATCCTCTTTAGTCTTGTTGAGGAGAGTGTTGGAACATGGTGCTTTGAAAGTGCATCCTTCAAGACCCGGTAGGAGTGAGCACTGACAAAATGTAATTTTCTATATGTACCATACTTTTATTTTCTGGGAGTGAAACAATCTGCCAGAGGCTCCTGTGATATATCTGCTTTACAAATACTATCTTTGTTTGTACAGGTGGTCCCCTACTTAAGGACACCCGACTTACAGACTATCCATAGTTAAAGACGGACCCCTCTGCCCACTGTGACCTCTGGTGAAGCTCCCTGGATGCTTCAGTATAGTCCTAGACAACAATGATCAGCTGTAAAGTGTCTGTAATGAACATTTATTGATAATCCTTGGTCCAATTACAGCAAAAAAATTTGAAACGCCAATTGTCACCAGGGCAAAATAAAATTTTGTCTGGATCTACAATTATAGAGTATACAGTTTCGACTTACATACAAATTCAACTTAAGAACAAACCTATGGACCCTATCTTGTACGTAACCCGGGGACTGCCTGTATTATATTGGGACAAAACTTTTGCTCATGAGACATATGGTTAGGGTTAAAGCAGACATGCCAGTACTCAAGGTCCAGAGGACACGACCTTGGTTCACTAACTGACTCCTTAACATAATATTTGAACCTGTATAATGAAATAATGTGTTTATGAAATCCATTAGAATTTTTCTGTAACACGGTGGCAGAAGACTTGGGTAGGTGGTAGACTCCCGTTGAGTATCAAAGATTCTATTAAAGAAACTTTCACAAATTTTCTCAGTTCCGACAGCTAAACTTTTGAGATTAAATGTCACAATTGTTAAATGGTGTAGGTCATTATTCTGCTCAATTCACAACGATATTGTTATCTAACTCTTCATCTAGGAATCCTCATACCTCTTTGTGAATCTGGAACTTGTACTCTGAGAGAAGCAGTGATCATTGGAAGTATCCTGACTAAATGCTCTATTCCGGTTCTTCACTCCAGGTATATATATATATATATTTTTCTCTTTTCTGTTACCTACAAAGTTGTCAGCTATTTACCTATGTAAAGTGGACTTGTGGTTGCTACTGACATGTATGTTGCATTCCCCATTGAATTACAGTAAACCCCTTGACACTTTCATAACTGCCATAGCACGTTTATAGACGTCAAGACAGTGGCCAATTTCAAGTGGCCCAATATTTAGCTTTTTCATAACCTGTACATTGTGACCATGCAATACAGCAGTTTCCCACCAAATATGGGTTATTGGCATACTCGGGACAAATTGGGTATCAAACTTTATGGCAGTTTTTAGTAATTTAATCAATTGTGAATGTGTCATTTTTGGCCTAAATGAATGCATTCTTCTTAAAAAGATAAAAAAAACCATTTCAAAATTGCATCTCCTTTTTGTTTTACCACCTATGAAACATGTAAATGGTATTAACAAACTTCCTAAAAGTGGTTTATCCTACAATGTGGGGTGCAGTTTCTATAACGGGGTTGTATTATTATTTAGGCCTCTCAATTGAAAGGGCCTCATAACATCCTAGGAGAATGAGGACGCCTAAAATTCTTGCCAACACAAAGCAGAAATTCGGGAAATGTTAGTGATGCCACCCAAACAACTTGAAACTATCTGCCTAGAAAGCAGACAACTTTGGCTAAAATTTTTAAAAATTCTTATTCTATATTCTTATATATTATTAATTCTTCAATTTTTCAATTTATTTCATAACTAAATACAAAACAAATCATCCACATTTTTCAACTAACACATAGTAAAATGTGTCATGAGAAAACGGTCTCAAAATTATCTGCATATGTTAAAGCATTCCAAAGTTATAACCACTTATAGTCACACATGCCAGATTCTAAAAGTAGGGCCTGGTCAGGAAGGTGAAAACTGGCTTTGGTTTGAAGTGAGCCCCTCTCCAGGAATTAGTATTAGTATATAGTGAGCCAGAGGGAAAACAATTATGTTCTTTAGGTTCTACAATAAATGTAGAATTCATTTACTCAAGTTTTTTTTTTCTACTTGTATTAATGCTTACTCTTTGTTTTTTTGCTACAGTGCTGCTATGCTGAAGATTGCAGAAATGCCATATAATGGAGCAAACAGTATCTTCCTTCGGCTTCTCATAGATAAGAAATATGCCCTTCCTTTCCGGGTTCTTGATGCTCTTGTTTTTCACTTCTTGGCTTTTCGTGCAGATCGTAGAGAACTCCCAGTACTTTGGCATCAAAGTCTTCTTGCTCTCTGCCAGCGATATAAAGAAGATATATCCTCAGAGCAGAAAGAGGCTTTACTAGAACTATTACGAACCCACAGTCATCCACAGATGGCTAATGAAATTCGTAGAGAGTTGGTTAATTCTAAGTCTAGAGATGTTGAATGCACCACACCTATGGGCATGGACTGAGCAACACTGATTATTATACCAGGGCTGAAATGTTACTTTCATTCTCTCAACACAAAAACCTGAAACTAAATATTGCTGGAATGCTAAATGGACTGTCAACAAGTTTTTACCGCAGTAAACGTGCCTGTTTACCAGTTAAGAAAATTGAGCTCGAAAGTTAAAATAAAATGAGCTGAAGAGATGACTCATCAGTTCAAATGCCCATATCTTGGGCTTTATAGTACCAAGAGCCTCGCTTGTGATTTTCTTAGAACCGGACATATAACCGTTTGGAATTGGATGTTTATCTACAGTTCACATTTCCAACTATGTCTTAGGCTACATTCACACGACAGTCATGAGGACGTATATACAGTGGTCGATATACGTCTCCATAGACGGCAATAGAACAACGCATAGCCATACAGCACATCTTTCCCCATGTGCATGGTTGTACACTGTGCATCCTGTGCACTGCTCACCCCTCCTGCTCTCCAACATGTGTCCCGTAGCCGGGCGGACAAACGTTCGTGTGCATGTAGCCTTAAGGCCAGATTTCACGGACCCACATCAAATTGTAAGCATGATGTACTTTCCATGCAAGGCACAGTGTTATTACAAACCCACTTTTCTCATGTAGCCTGATATTGTCTGCAATCCATAATCATTACCTGTACATGATAAAGGACCTTTGCTGTTATCATGATTTGGGAGGGGTAACTATTGGGATCATGTTTTCATGAAAGCAGAACAACAAATTCTTAAAACCATGTATGGTTCATGGAACTGTTCTGTCCTGATGGATCTGTACAGATACCTGTAACAATGTGGACAAATCTATCTTTAAGACCAGTGCGACTCTGGTTTCTCCCCTATGGTAATGTCATCCAAGGACTTATCCTGTGCTTCAGCATAGGATATGTGGTCAACTCCTGCAACTACACTCCTGTGTTCCAAGTGCAGTGAAACCATACACAGATAAAGCTCACACTGGTGGCCAACCGAGGAATGCATTAAAAATTATTCTATAATTTTTAATGGTTCACCAAATGCGGGATGCAATAAAAAAAAAAATCTATAATTGGACCACAATTCACATTTATGGTTCCCAAAAAAACACAACAAACTTGCACTTAAGAATTCTTGTGATTGGTTAATTAATTACAAAATATCCAGGTTTATATCCTGGCATTTAGGCAGAGCTCACCTGTGGATGACTCACAGAATACAAACAAGGGTCCATGGCCTAAGCCAAAATGGCGTTTGTGAAAAATCAATAATTTAGGAACTTTTAAGCAATGTCAACTCTCCGTAATTGTGCACTGCTTCAGCCTTGTCCTGCCCAGCGTAAGGACTGTGTTGTCCCTGACAGGCAGAAGTAATCAATCTCTGCACCATCCCCCAGCTGTGTATGAGTCAGCCAGCTCAGGTTGATTAGTTCTGCCTGGACCGTTCAGGAAGCTCTGTGTAATGTGTTTATATTCCGTAGCACCCAGCTTTTTCAAGGTCCTGAATTTTATGATTTGTTTTTTTGAGAAAAACCACTCGATTCAGGGATTAAACAAAATAAGTTTCTGCATCAGTGTAGCTACAGCATTCTCAAGATATGTTTTGTTCACAATGCATAAAACAAAAGGTAGATTTCTTTTAATAACAATTCTTTATTTAGCGCCTACAGATTACAATGTACTACACAGCTTGCCAACTTGTCCCCTGTCCTCATGGGGCTCACAATCTAATCAACCTACTAGTATGTTTTGGAGTGTGGGAGGAAACCGGAGGACCGAGAGGAAAACCCATGCAAACACGGAGAAAACAGAGAAACTCTTTGCAGATGTTGACCTGAATGGGACTTGGCAGAAGTGCTACTCACTTTAAGCATTAGTGTGTTTCTTGTAGGCATATGATGGCTGAGATGCAAGGCCATACGTGGTGAAGTACTCCCCAAACAATTTTGATGTGGTTAGCCATTGTCATACGGTACACACAAATAGGAAACGGGGAGGTCAAAATGGCTAATAATATTGACTCGCGCCAGCAGATGACAGTAGAGAAACAAGATTATAACACAAATCTCATGTTTTCTGTTGAACATTCATACGGGTTTAGGCTTCATTCAGACAGCTGTCTGTGGGGATATATATGCGGCCGCATATTCGTCCCCATAGACGGCAATGGCGGCATGACAGCGGTAGTAGTAACAATCCGCGCTATACTCGGGGAAAAGATGGAGCATGCTCATCTTTCCCCCTGTCTGCATCCGTGCGCCCCTGATTTCTATGGAGGGGTCATAATGCCATGTGAATGTACCCTTACATGTAGTTCTGGGTTATTTTTTATATAATCCAAATCTTGATTTGTGGCATTGTAATACCTATTATGATTTGTGGGTCCTTTTCATCCCCTGATTTTAGATTAAAGAAAATCTACCATCCCAATCAATTAAGATGAAGGCTCCTAAATCCAGGCACTGTGACAATCTTCTTATATTTATTTCCCGTGGTTTCCATCTTTCTAAAATCAACTTTTAAAATTATGCTTATTAGCCTAGCCACTCTGATCTGGCTTTACTGGCTTCTTCAGTACTTGTGCAGTGAGCACTTCCTAACGTGCTGAGGGAGCAGTGGGAAGGAAGAGACAGTGTAAAAGCTTGAAAACCAGATCACAGAGAGATTCATTTTTTTAAAGGAGGTCATGGATAACATGTATAAGATTGCCACAGTCACAGTACTTGGATCTATGAGTAAGTGTCCATGATTTATTATGCTTCTTTTTGATGGTAGATTTCCTTTAAAAGCCAAGTCTTATGAGGTTATCTACTAGCAGTTTACAGAAAGCGTGGGTTTTATCAAATAAATCATAAACAAAAATGTTTGTTGTTTATAGTTAATGCGATAACAATGAGAAGTTTATAAAAAAATTTTGGATTGGACTATTAAAGAGAACCTGTCATGCAGATTGACCCACCCAAAATAGACTTCTTTAAAACTATGTTTAAAAAGCTTTGTCCTTATCCCTAAATTGTTCATTTTCATGGCTGCAATGTTACAAAATCTGTTTGTAAACTTATATGCAACTGATGCGAGTCCATCACACTACCCGAGTCCAATGAAGCCCTGCATATTCATGAGTTATTTGCACTGTTCTGCCTCCTTTTCCTGATTGACAGGTCTCAGGGCTATGATTTTCTGCTGTATGGAACATTGAGAGAGAGAGAGCTCATTGTGCACTTAAAGTCAAGTGACCAAGATGCCATAATCAAAGGTCCTCTTACATTTGCAACATCAACCCCATGTATGTATCTGATCACACAAAATCACATCAGCCTCCTTGGAGGATGGGGAGGAGTAGAAGTCCATGGAGGATGATGTGATTTCATGTGATTAGATATATGCATGTAGTACCGTTTGCTAATCTTATGACAGGACTTTATATGAACTTGTCACTAGCTGTATATGTGGTGACAGGTTCTCTTTAAGTATGCCATTGGATCTCCTGTGGGCACATACGAGCGAGGCGAACCACAGAATCGTTATACAGAGGGTACACTAATAAGCTGCCTTTTTTGTGGCTACTCCAAAAGCCTCAACTACAGGTGTTCATGTGTATTCTTGCTTGTTGAAACTGTTTATTACAATGACTAGATATTTACAGGAACTGAGATGTCCCATGATAAGTTTGCCTCTATGCCGATATCTGCGGCCATGGACACTTGTGCTCATCTGGGGAGGGATGGGAAAGGAGTTTGGGGTTTAGGCTGTAAAAAGCATTTGCCAAAAAACAAGCAACGTATTTTTTTTTAATTAAACATGTAAAAACATTTTTTATTATCTACTATATTCGTATATGCTTTAACCCCTTAAGGACGCAGCCATTTTGTAGCTTAAGGCTCAGCCCGATTTTTTGGATTCTGACTTGCGTCTCTTTATACGGTTATAACTTTTGAACACTGTTACTTATCAAAGCGATTCTGAGATTGTTTTTTCCCCACATGTTGTACTTCATTTTAGTGGTAAATTTTGGCAGATAAGTTTTGCATTTATTTACAAAAAAAAAGAAAATATGATAAATTTTTGGAAAAATTTGCCATTTTCGAAATTCAAAATCATTGCGTTTTCAGGCAGATCGATTTACCACCTAAATAAGTTGCTGAATAACATTTCCCATTTGTCTACTTTACATTTTCATAATTTCTGAAATGTCTGGATAATTTATTTTGATGTCACGCGGCTTGCAAATAGAATATCGCTTTTCCGGATTTTCAGAATTGACTATTTTGGGGATAAATACAGTTTGGAATGAAATTTTACATATTTAGCATCAAAACCCCCTATATAACCAACCCATTTTCAAATCTGCACCCCTCAAGCTATCAGAAACAGCTTTTACGAAGATTGTTAACCCCTTGAGATCTTCATAGTAATTGAATCAAAATGGAGGTGAAATTTAGAATGGTCAAATTGTTCCCTTATACGTTCATTTAGCCCTAAAATTTACACATTTCCAAAAGATAAAAAGAGAAAACCCACCATACAATTTGTTCTGCAATTTCTCCTGAGTACAAAGACCCCCCACATGTGGCTGTGACTTGTGTTATGGGGGCACAGCGAGGTGCAGAAGGGAAGGAGGGCGCTGCAGCTGCCAGGATTTTAGTTTCCTCATTGGCCCCTTTTGAAGGCTATAAAATTTTCGCTTTTGCGTTATTGGGGCCATGTGATGCCATTTTTTTTGCGGGATGAGATGCTTTTTCCAATGTTACCATTTTGGGGTTTGTATCACCTATTGTTGAAAATTTAGGAACGTTTTTTGAGGACAGGAGTAGAAAAGCATCAATTCTGTACTGGATTTTTTACTTCTTTTTTTTTTTGGTGTTCACCGTATAGACTAATAATCATGTTATCTTTATTCTATGGGTTGATACGATTACGGGGATACCAAACATGAATATATTTTCTTACGTTTTACTAAATTTGTCAAACAAAACCCTAATGTGGGGAAAAATCTATCATTTATGTATTGCCGTCTTCCAAGTGGCATAACTTTGTTACTTTTTTGGCTACGGAGCTGGTTGATGGCTTATTTTTTGCGGGACATGTTGTACTTTGCACCAGTATCATGTCGCAGTACATATGGTTTTTTGATCACACTTTATAGCATTTTTTGTGGGATTGAAAAGGTAAAAATCATAATTTTTGGAGGGTTTATAACAGTTTTTTTTTACGGCGTTTATCGTGCGGGTTCAATAATGATTTACTTTTATTCTACGGGTTGTTACGGACGCGGTGATACTATATATGTGGGGTTTGTGTTATGATTTAGACTTTTTTTGAGTTATATGTCTCTTTATATGTTTTGGGGGTTTGGGGCATTTTTAGTGATTTATGACTTTATTTTTTTATTGAATAACTTTTTTTTTTTACTTTTTCACTTTTATACCATGGGACATGAAGAAGCAATCATCTGATTGCTTCTTCATGATAATATTCTGCAATACTGATATATTGCAGAGTATTATCAGTGTCAGCCTATACACTTGCATAGGCTGGCACTGTGCCAGTAAGATGACGTCACAGACGCCATCTTACTGGCAATTCTTGCAGGTAACTCTGGGGTCCAGATCGGACCCCAGAGTTACTATAGCAACGATCGGCGCACCCCGAAAACGGTTCGGGGGGGCCGATCGTGGGGGAAAGATCCCCCAGATACATGTTAGATGCCGCGGTCGCGCTGACCGCGGCATTTAACGGGTTAAGCACCCGCGATCGGAGACAACTCCGATCGCGGGTGTTACACTGGGGTGCCGGCTATCAGTCACAGCCGGCACCCCGTCTTTCCCGATGCCGGTTCGGCTCAGATCTTGAGCTGAACCGGCATCAGCTCAGCGTCCGATATATCGGACGCTGAGCGCTAAGTCACTGCGCTCAGCGTCCGATATATCGGACGCTGAGCGTTAAGAGGTTAAAAGTGTTTACTGCTTACTCTTTCATAACACCCACTGAATGTAACACAGTCACAATGCAACACAGTCAGATGAACAAAGACGGGGGAAGCACGTAGGGTACAGATGGAGATAAGCTGTAACTTGTCTTTTATTTTTGTAAACTTTAAGGTACAGTCTCTATAAAACAGCTGTGTTGGACTATGCAACATTGAAAACTACAACTGGACAGGGCTGGAGTTTGTATAGCCTAATCATCACTGAAGTGCTAGAGAAGAAGTAAAAAGAACAAAGAGTTGTGTGTTTTCTCTACTCTATTCTATTTTTTTAGTTTGCCTCTTCTAATGTGAGCCTAACATGAATCAAGATAACAATGAAAAACAACCTGTAACTGGAAAGGGGCTGTGTTAATTTTTTTCTTTTTTAACTGGCATTAGGGATTGTGAAAACAAGAAAAAATATATATACTTGCCTGTCACTCTGTTCCAGTGCTGTGCCTACCGGCACTTTATGTATAAGCATTACACAAACTGTAGGCAGAAGCTGGAGAGGGTGCACTTCATGGTTGTGGTAACCACTTTTCTACACAAACAGATGGGAAGCACAACACTGGACCAGATATTTATAGAACAATATTTTATTTCCAATTTAACACTACTTTTGTTTTCACAGCTCCCACACCACTCGTAAAGAAAAAAATTAAATCCCGGGCAATCCCTTTAAAGACTACAAACTATTAAAACAATGGTAGAGTACAATGATGAGTGTCCTAACAATCCCTCCAATATCTTAAAAAACCAGATTCACATAAGTATGGTCTTCCAGCGCATATCTGCTCAAAGCACCTTCAATTTCTGTTTTACAGGCCAAGATCTGATCCTGTGGAAAGAATACAGTATAGTGTTAAAAATGAATCAGAAAGGGTAGTAAATATTTCAAGCTTTTAGTTCATTTGTTTTCTGCAAAGGGTGGTGATCTGAGACAGAGAGATATTACACTCTCTGCCTCCTTGACTCTATTCAACCAATTCACATATCCCTTCAAAGTTGTTTTTTGATTAATGCCAGTGCACTGGGCTATGAAAATAAACCGGATCTGGAGTGTTTTAAACTGCCAGACAACTTATGTAACAGCGCTCCATGCAGTTTTAGTATGTCATGGAGCGCTAGGAATTTAAAGGGAACCTACCACCACGAATCTACTTATAAAAGTAGATCGGGTGGTAGGTGGATCAATAGGACGTGAGGATAGCCCTTTTAAAGGCTAATCCTCAAGTCCCGCACTGTTTTGAAAAGTTTTATTATCCGGCTTCGGAGCAGTGACCGAGCAGGCGCGGGCCTGCTGTTCTGCGCAGACAGCAGATTCATCGGACGAGGAGCTGCGCGCCGAAGATTTTCGGTAGGAGGAGAAAAGAGGCTACCGGGGTGTAGCAACATAAGGAAATTTGAATATAGGGATAATAAAACTTTTCAAAACAGTGCGGGAACGTGAGGATTAGTCCTTAAATGGGCTATCCTCACGTCCTATTGATCCACCTACCACCCGATCTACCTTTTATAGGTAGATTCGTGGTGGTAGGTTCCATTTAAAGGGGTATTCCCAGTTCAATAACTAAATATAATTATTTGTATAATGAAAAGTTATACAATTTTTCAATATATTTTCTATATTAAATGCTCACGACATTACTGTATTTCTATAGAAAGCCTCTACATTAACAATAACAGCAAGCAGATATCTAGATCAGAACCTTCCATCATACAAATAATAACTACTTGCTGAAATATGAGACTCTATTTAGAGTGTTCCAAATAGAATCTTTCCATTTTCTGCTGCCAATTTTGCCCCCCCCCCCTTACAAAACCTCAATAACTTTTATAATGATCACACTTACCTCTAGTCCTAACAAATTGGCACCTGATTGGTTGAGGTAACAATTCTGTGATCTCCATGTCAACCAGTCTTCATACTCACATGAAATATATTTGTAGCAACAAATTTAGGTAGGGTGATTCAGGTAGGGCCCAGTTCACTCCTGCATCTGGACTTCCCACACAAAAATTAAAATAACCAAAGACTTGTGAATACATTAAAATGTTAATTGATGCCAATGGACTTATAATGGCTTCCGCTATTGTCACGCTTGCACAACTTCCATTAGTTCTACAGCAAATTGGATGTAAACTGCAGAACTATTTTATCCGTTTGAAATAACAGAAGCCCAACACAATTTGTGCAAGCAGATACAAATAGAAGCCATGTACATCAACAAACATTTTAATAGATCCGTTAGTCTTCTGTTATCATCATTTTTGTGATGTAAATTAATAGCAGAAAACCAAATGCAGGTGGGAAATGGACCTAAGATACATTTGTTCTGGATACTGTCATCAGAAACTGCAGCTTCAAGGCCAGACCTAACAACAGGTCTTGCATATGCCGACCACTTCCCTATATCATGTCATTCCATGGGAGGGCAGGTCTCAATAGATAGGTCTGTCCACTGCTTTGTTTATGCTTTGGGCTGAATTAGTCATTTATGGAACCGGACAGCCAGAGGGATGAGGGGGGCACACATGTAACCCACTTTCAGAACCATTCCAAAAGATGAAGTTTCAACATACACTCCTCAAAAAAAAAATAAAGGGAACACTGAATGACACATCCTAGATCTGTATGAATTAAATATTCTCACACACAATATTGATCCTCATTTTTTCTTGTTTTACGGACATTTAATCAAAGTTGGATCAACCTCTATTGTGTTTTTCCAGTTTAATTTTGATTAGGAAGTATTATTTGAGGATTCCCTTTTATTTTGAGCAGTGTATTTGGATAAAGGCCAGTGGTGTAAAAATCCCCTCTTTACCCAAGTATCTTGTAATCATGTTACATAGTATACATACATTTGATTGAAATTACTCAATTCACTCCATAATATTAGCTAATTGTGCAGTCATATTCATAGGTCCATTCAACTTAAAGCGAATCTGTCCCCGGGAATATAATTTTTAGCTGATGACAGGGTTAATAATGTTACAAATAATCAGATGTTCATTTACTTTAAACAGAAATACATTTCTAGTAAAAACAAAAGAATGGCACAACACAAAGATATGAAAAGATGCTCCAGGATTTAGATTTTTCAAGAATACAGTGACAAAAATGGCCATGTTAGGGCAAATTACAGACCCTTTTACCAAAAAAAAAAACAGGATCCAAAACTGTTATCTTATGGGGGCAATGTTTTAACCGGTTAAGGACCGGGCCCTTTCCTGTTTTTTCATTTCCATTTTTCACTCCCCACCTTCAAAAATCTATAAGTTTTTTATTTTTTTCATGTAAAGAGTTGTGTGGCTTGTTTTCTGCGTAACAAATTGCACTCCATAGTGATGGCATTGAATATTCCATGCCATCCATGTACTGGGAAGCGGGAAAAAAATTCCAAATGTAGTGAAAATGGTGAAAAACGGCATTTGCGCCATTTACTTGTGGGCTTGGATATTACGGCTTTCACTGAGCGCCCCAAATGACATGTCTACTTTATTCTTTAGGTTGGTATGATTACGGGGATACCAAATTTGTATAGGTTTTATAATGTTTTCATAGATTTACAAAAATGAAAAACCTATACAAAATTTTTTTTCTTTATTTTGCCATCTTCTGGCGCTAATAACTTTTTTATACTTTGTTGTACGGAGCTGTGGGTGGTGTAATTTTTTGCAACATTTGATAATATTTTCAATGATATCATTTTTAGGACTCTACGACCTTTTGATCCCTTTTTTTCATATTTTTCAAAATGGCAAAAAGTGCCGTTTTCGACGTGGGGCTCTATTTTCCGTTACGGGGTTAAACGCATTCAAAAACCGTTTATATATTTGGATCGGATATTTTCGAACACGTCGATACCTAATGTGTTTATGATTTTTACTGTTTATTTATATTTATATCAGTTCTAGGGAAAGGGGGGTGATTTGAATTTTTAGGGTTTTTTTATTATAATTTTTTATAACTTTTTTTTATTTTTACTATTTTTCAGACTCCCTAGGGTACTTTAACCCTAGGTTGTCTGATCGCACCTATCATATACTGCCATACTACAGTATGGCAGTATATGGGGATTTTCCTCCTCATTCATTACAATGTGCTAGCACTGATCGCGGGTGTTACCGGTAAGTCTTTGCTGCAATATGCAGCAAAGACTGACCGGCTATGGAGAGGGCTCAGCCCGTGAGCCCTCTCTATGCAGCAGGACCCGACCGCCACCGTAAATACACGGCGGGCAGTCGCTAACCAGTTAATATTGCATTGCTTTTCGTAATCTGTCTGTATGCAAACACATATTATATTATTATACTGTTGACAATACGGGGCTTATTTACTAAGGGTCCGAGGCCGCACTTTAGTCAGATTTTCCAAAATTTTTGGGGATTGCACGGCTGTGTTGGTGTTTAGCACTGGATATTGTCGCATGCGATCGGATTTTGGCGCTGGCTTTCATGCGGCAGAAAACGGGGGGGTTTAGTGCCGTCGGACGATCCAACTGATTCGGACTGAGCACGGGATTTAACATTCAAATTGTGTCACAATCCAATGCACTTAGGCCCTTTTCACACTTGCGTTTTTCATGCGCGTTTTCTGCGCGTGCTTTTGACGCGCAGAACTTGCATTGCACTCTGACCCATTGTAACGGGTCTTTTCAGACTTGCATTCTTTTTCACGCACACACGCGCGTTTTTTTTTTAACGCGCGTTTAAATCTCGACATGCTCTACTTTTGCAAGTCACGCGCGTGAAAAACGCACCATACAAGTCTATGGAGATGCATCAAAAACGCATCGCACTCTGAGACACTTGCAAGTGCAATGCAAGTGCAATGCGTTTTTCACGCATCAATTGCCATAGAAAAGACAGAGCTCAGTCCTGAGTCCATTTCACGAGCATTTTCTGCGCGTGAAAAACGCATTGAAATTGCATTGAAAATTGCATCAAAAACGCGCGTGAAAAACTGAGACACTGAACAAACACTGACTGAAAACTGATTGCACTCTGATGCAAAATTTGCGTTTTTCACTGACCAAACACTGATCGCACCCTGATCAAACTCTGACGTGATCTGCAACGCAAGTGTGGAAGGGGCCTTACATGCACCAGGAAGAAGGTGAACTCTGGCGGACCTAAACGGGGAAGCAACACATGCAGGATATCAGGCGCATGATCTTAGTGAATCGCAGACTATGCACTTTATGTGGACTCCAAGGAACAGGTAAATAAATGCGCCCCTATATTTACAAATTCGGGGTTAGTGATGTAGAATGATGTTAAGGTTACTATATGAATACAACAGTCTAGCAAAACTGATAATCTTTCCAATCCCAAAAATGACAGTTTTACAAAATGTTTTTAAATATTGTAACATTGTCTACTACTTACTGTTGTTGTTTCAGCAAGTGACGAAAGACAGGCAAACAAATCATCAGCTGGAGGCATAATTAAGCCAAAATCCCACATTGCCTTTGCAATGCAGACTACTGTTATCAGTGATGGTGCAAATTTGTAGAGATTACAGTCTGTTAAGACAAAAAAAATATATAAGGATTTCACTCAAGTCACAATGTACTGATAACCCTACATGGAGTCGTACATATGATGATTATGGTGGCTTTGTCTACATACATGTATACATACCAGCAGAGCAGAGTGTCAAATATGCCCCAGCATTTTTACGTAAAGAGCTTCGCATGTCTGAGGTAAAAATAACTCTGTCCAACATATAGTCAAGAAAGTCATGTGGTACTATGACAGCTAAATCCCAGCGCATTTGCTTGAGGATGAAGGGTTCCCATTCCTACAGCAGAGAGATTCATTAATTTAAGATAATGTAAAACTTATTAAAACATGCAATATCAAATAAGAAATTGACCCAGACTACAATGTAAAACATTCAATATTAACTATCTATAATGAAGTTGCTGATTAATTTATGCCCTGACAAAAAAAGTAATTTAACCTCTTAAGGACACAGCTGTTTTTCGTTTTGCGGTTCCATTTTTCACTCCCCATTTTCAAAATTCCATAACTTTTATATTTTTCTGTATACAGGGCTGTATAACGGGCTGTTTTCTGTGTAACAAATTTTACTTCGAAGTGATGGTATTTAATATTCCATACCGTGTAATGGGAAGCAGGAAAAATGCTGTGAAATTGACAAAAATTGTGCGCTCCAAAAAACACCACCTCTATATTCTTTGGTTCAGTGCTATCAAAGAGATTTTATTACCAAATTTTTACCGAGGGGAATAACCGTTTTAAAATCGATAGATCGGGACTTTTTGGAAAGTGACGATACATAATATGTTTATAATTGTTATTGTTTATTTATTTTTAGATCCGTTCTACGAAAAGGGGGGTGATTTTAACTTTTAGGTTTTTTAAACATCAAGTCTGGTAGTTGGCTTCTCCCTTCCCAGCAAGTTTCCCTTGGCCGCCATCATGAGGGGATTTGTCGGACTGTAGGCCCACTAGCCCTTAATAGCGATCAGCGCTGTGTGTGTCCAAGTCAGCACACAGCAGGCAGTGATGTTACCACAGCCTGCATTCTTTGTGCGACCCAGGAGCCACCACTGCCATCATTGTTTAGGCAACAGCGTCTGGGAGAGGAAGAGAAGCCAGTTATCTACTTGGGGGTATTGTGCTGTGGCTACCAATCTACTGGGGGGCATGTGCTGTGGCTACCTCTCCATCTCCTGGGGGGCATGTGCTATGGCTACCTATCTATGCATACTGTATATGCATTGTTAATGCATGCGAAAATCGCTATAATTAATTCCAGGGAATTTTATATATAAGAAAATCATTTATGCAGCACTTGTACGTGATGTGGGGAACTACAATGTGGGGTGTTGGAGAAGGGCAAAAATCTTGGCAGTCAGGGGACCCAAATTTCCTAGTGATGGCCCTGCAGGTTCCCTTTAACCTTCAGCCATTTTCCGATTTTGTTCAGTTTTTTCCACTCCCGACCTTCAAAAAGCCTTTTACATTTTACATTTTACATTTTTATGAGGGCTTGATTTCAGTGTATCAAAATGTACTTCCTAATGCCATTATTTCATTTCTCATGCAATGTACAGGGAAGCTGGTAAAAAAATCAATATGCAGTGAAATATTTTCAGCATTTTATTGTGGACTCTGTTTTTATGGTTTTCGTTGTGTGCTCCAAATTACACCTCCCACTTATTCTGTGGGTCAATTCGATCAATAACGTTGCCTGGGGTTCCCTCCCAACTCGAGGACTGCACAATAGCAGCAGACAGCGATTGGCTGCTGTTGATGCACGGGGTGTTTCCCCAGTGATGTCACTGTCCTTATATGGACGGATGTGTATAGTGAAACTATCAAGAAAGGCGCACGCACAGGTATTCATAAGATCTCATGGTTCAAGAGAGTAAAATCGTGTTACATCTCAGGGTCACAACGCGTGAAATGAGACCAGCTCTGGGATATCACTGTCTGTACCACGATGCAGTCTCATTTCACTTGATAAAGGAGTTGTGAACTCTGAAATGCATTGTGATCCTGAGATATCAAATAAATGATTTTACTGTCTTAAACCACGATTTTCTGAATACTTGTGTGCGCCTTCTTTGACAGTTTCACTATACCCAAGCATGATCCAGACCGTATTGGCAACCATGTCTCGATGCCTTATGTCAAAAGGCAGTACCTAAGGGTACCTACATTTTAACCAAGCAACCAAAATAGTGTTGTGCCTAATATAGCACAACCATTTCAACTTTCTACACCTTCATTTGGTATCACAATAAAACTGCTCTATGAGTGCTATTTGCTGTCTCCTTGTCCGCCTTTCTATACCTTGCATAGACACTAGTGCGCCCTCACCCCCTCTTGCTGAGTGACATATCCACTCAACCAAGCTGGAGGAGGGATGAAATATGCTGAATCTGCTCCCCAAAGGATTCTCTTGCCTCCACTGAGCGCATATGTTGCTGAGCAGGATGGAAACATGTAGCTTGCTACGGCTTTCCATCCTGCCTTTTTCAGTGGTTGCAACATATACTGGTCAGATGGAGGCAACAACTAGTCTCTGTTTGCCAGTATGTATCAATGTATGCGCTTAGTATATACGCTGGGAGCTTTTCCAATGTATACGCTGTAAGAGTAATGGATAAATTGTAGTATTATAAGCATCTTGATTATGATGTCACATTGACTACATTTTGTCCACATTGTTCTTTATATGAACTTATAATTCTCTCCACTGAATAGAAGAGATATTCTTGCCTGCGGGATACATTATACAGGCCATACATAATTGTTTGTTACAAATAGAGACCATGGAAGTTAGGGATGTGGTAATCAAGTACTCAATTTGAAATACAATAGTTAACGTTGACAAATGGATGTAGCCCAAGGATTCTAGGAAAAGGTTATACAATCCTCATAAACGTGTGTATACAAAAAGCGAGGTGTGAATCCAGCCTTACATAGGTTTCATTATGTTTTAGTAGATTTTGAAAGATGAAAATCTTTTGTACAAAGAAAAAAACATTGCCTTTTTGCCATATTCTGACACCAATTTAAAAGAGCCATTTATTGAGGTTAAAGCACATGTTTTGATTTATATCAATTTGGGACCTATATATAAATGTATGTAAATATGTAATTAAATTGATAATTACTATTTTTAATCAGTGGCAAAATGGCGAACAAGCTGCTTTTCGGACATCTGGACACTATGGGGCACATTTAGTTACCTGTCCACGTCACGATCCCCGACCACGGATTGTGCCGCGATTCACTACGAGCGCTCGTGGTATATCCTGCATGTGTCGCTCCCCGCTCAGGTCTGCCAGAGTTCACCTTCTTCTTCCCGGTGTATGTAAGTGTCGCATGAAAGATGGCGCCGGTGCGCGACAATACGATCGTATGCGCCAAAAACCCCTGCTAAATGCGTCGCAAACCGAAATCATCGGAATATCCGAATACCCTTAGTAAAATAAACCCCTCTATTCCTTTATGGCGTTGACATGACGTATAATCATTTTTATATTGGACTGCAGAATACAATGGTGCTATATAAATAAAGATTTATTATTTTTATTAATTCAGTATTGACAATCACATGGTGATAACGTTATTGTGGGTGCTGTAGATCATTAGTAAATTGTATCTAGATATAAATTCATTCTGTGCTGAAAGACCTATTATGATATAACCAAAGTTCCTTAAGAGACAGGAATTGCACACAAGTTTTAGTAAACTGCACCACGCAGCACAAATCCCTCTTGCCCTTCCAGCCTGCACCATAGTGATTTATGATGCTTTTAGTTACAGAACTATGAACTCATGTCATTATAAATTACTATTCATGTGAGATAAACTGTGATCAAGATTAAAAAATCCCAGCCTCAAAATGACCATCTGGATTAGCCCTAATCTAGAAAAATGAAGCTACCCACATGTAGATTGCTTCCACTGTACATTATGTTGTGCCTGAGGGTGTTTGGAACTGCAAATCAGTGAATGATTCACGTGTTGAACTGCCACTGTCCACACAGCTGTCACATATCTAAAAGTCTTTGGGTAATACCTTGTTCAGGGTTACATTTGGAATGGCAACATATGTTTCTTTAAAATGTTTCAAAAATGATCCAAGATCCAGTTCTGCTACAGCTAGAGAACGGAAATACCATTTATCCTTCCTAGAAAACTTCCTAGAAAAGTAGAAAAAATCTACTCAGAGTTAGTATACCCTAATCTGATGACAAAGGACCGTGTTTCCAGTGTAAGCTTCCAGGGTGGCAATGGTCAAAGGCACCTCATTCTTCATCTTCGATGCTAGGAGAAGACATGTGCAGCCTAGCAGCCTCATGGAATCCTCAGGGACTGGAAACAGTGACAAGCAGATTTGTATGTAACTCATAGCAAGAGGAAAGACTCCCTCTTCACAATGTTGGAGTTCACACACCTGTAATGAGGGAATAAGGGAACAGTGATAATAGCAACAACATTTGAGTAGAAACATAATAGTAGGTGCATGTGCTTTCAACATTTTGCTAAACCACAGTTTCCTTGAAAATCCACTGTAAAATCAACATGTGTAACATAAATGAACACCAACAAATAAACAACAGACCTGATAGAAAAAGCTGTAGCATTTCCTGACTATCAGATCCCCACCAATCTAATCTTGTTTATAGTAAAGTCATCAATATTGTTATAGGGATCCTGTCATCAGAAAGTGAGTTAGTAAACCCCTACCAGTATGTTGTCAAGCAGAGTAACACTTTTCCCATCATGATTCTTTCATGGTCTAGAAAGGGTGCCATCATCCAGAGAGTCAACTCTGATGTAGGTTGCGCCGATATCTGGAAAACTATCACATTACTCGATACCAATACAATACTTTTTGCGAAAAGAAAAAAGTGCTATTTGAATCCAAAATGTTTTTTCAAATTAGCTTCTTAAAGTTGTTACTCTTTCATTTTTCAACCGACAAAGCTAGTTGAAGGCTTTTATTTTCCTTGTTACCATTTTTACGAAATTTGTTGGGGTTTTTTTGCTGCTCATGAAATGGGTTAAATAATGGAATATTTCTATAGATCGTAGAGGTACAAATGCAGCGATACCAAATAGGAAGGGGTTTTAGTAAAGGTTTAATTTTTTATTATGATAAAATGGATTAAATGGAATAAACTGTGTCCCAGGAGGGGACTACATTGGAAATACAGAACCAGCATTTCAAAGTGTAGTTTGCATCACCAGGATACATGGCTGCAGCCCCTACACAGTGGAATCGGTTCAACACTTTCAGACCCGCTCCCAGACCTCTGTTGCTAGCAGTAAAAGCCCACAGAAAGGTACATAGATCTGGGTCTGAGTGGGTTAAACTTCTACTTGTTAGCAGAGAATCCTTGTATGGGGCTGGATAGGTTGTGTCAGTTTTGCACCAAAAGGAATTCACTTGGTGTGCGGCGTGGTTGAAAGTAGTGCCAAGTCAGTGGTCCAGCAACCACTGTATGGACCACGGACACGCACACTACTTACAACCACAGCGCACACCAAGTCAATTCCTCTCTTGGTTGGAAACTGACACAACCTCACCAGCCCCATACAAGGATTCTTGGATCTCTGTGCTAACCATTTGGACCTGAGGAAGAGAGCAGTATGCTCTTAAAACGCGTAGTCCACTTTTACAAAAATAAATATTGACTGTTCTACATACAACCTGGCTGCTCTTTGGTAGCATGTCATCTCATAAACCTGTTTTTAAATACAAAAATATATCCACTGTTTACATCCCAACCCAGCTTTGGTACACAGGGTGACGCAGCAACCATAAATACCAACCTACAGATAACTAACAGACATAACGGGCTTACTTACTAAGGGTCCTGCGGCCGCATTTCCGACGTTTTCATGGATCGCGCCGCTGGAACAGTAATTTAGAAGGGGATTGTGTCGCATGCATCGGATTTTGCTGCATCGGTGCTGGCTTTCATGCAACAGAAATCGGGGGTGGGGAGTGGTGGGCCGTCGGACGATCCGACTGATTCGGCCAGAGCGTAGGAATTAACTTTAAAATTGTGTTGCAAGCCAAGCACTTACATGCACCGGGAAGAAGATGGTGAACTCCGGCAGTCCTAAGCGGGCGCACGATGTATGTGAATCGTAACACTGGGCTGGGGAATGCGCAGGACCGGGTAAGTAAATGTGCCCCACTGTATGCGTATTGAGTTTGAAGCACTGGGTATCTCACATCTATATTAAAAAACTACTAATATTACAGCGGGGATGGACACACTACCTGAGCTTCTGCATGGAGAACGGTGCTGAGCGGGTTTAACAGGTCTGGAGGGGAGGGGTGGGAGCTAATGGGGTAAGGGACAGTGAATGTAGGCTTCATCTGCAGTTACCTCAAGTGCCACAGCACAGAATCTCTCGGCTTGTGTCTCCATTCCTTGCCCTCTCTTACACACAGCAAGTAATGCCCTCTCTTCAATTGAGCAGTGATCACATGCTCAGTATCAAATAGCAAGAAATCCTGGTATTTATAAAACTGGGGGTTTTTTTGCCTCTTTTAAAACCGAAAAGGTACTGAACTTTCGATGCATCGTGAAACCCTTCTTTGAAATGTAAATTGGTTTATGAAAAGGGAAGACTTTTGCACTGAGAGCACTTTAGCATTCCCTACCTCAGAATATCTCATCTGCTGGGATGGACATCATGCTCTAGACCAGTGTTTCTCAACCTTTCTGATGCTGTGACCCCGCAATACAGTTCCCCATGTTGCGGTGACCCCAAACCATGTACAAGAATATTGTATTAGCACCCAAAATGTGATAAAATCGATGCTCCGATGGTTTTAGGCGACCCATGTGCTTTGGTCGTTCGACCCCTGCTGGGGGCACGACCCACAAGTTGAGAACCCCTGCTCTAGACTTTATGGAAGCAACTTATGATGTAGCAGAACACAGGGTGTCAATTACAGCACAGAAAGAATTCTTAGACAGGGAGAGCTAGACTTCAGTGCTCTCCACCCCTATACAGATGATGCCACCATGATGACCCATGAAAGCTTTTTGAAATTATAGCCTGGAAAACCACTCAAATAGTGAGGGTGGAACTCAAGAGATGCCCATCAAATGGCAGTACAAAGTTGGAATTGATGGACTGATGTGTTTTTCTAGCCTTATTCACTTATTCATGATAAAGGTGAAGGAATTTTCATGGAAACCCTTTGGGGGCATTTATCAGTGCTTCTATCCCAGCTTTCTGGTGAGGAGGACAAGAAATAATCGCTAATTCTTGCACAATGGAAAAATATACCCCTGAAGAAGTCCTAGTGACGATATGCTTGGGGTCCTTCCCCCTCCCTCTGTACCTGCCTGCCTGCATACATACATACACTTGTTTATGGACCATCTTTTTGGTAGGGTATTACATCTGGGTACATTGTAGGCTCTATCCGTGTTACTTTTTGCCTGGTAAGTACCTTTGCACTTTTACTTATTCTTCATGCACTTTACTGTGTATTATCATCTGCAGTCAAAGTGTGTTAGCAGGTATTTGAGTTAGTAGCATCTTAAGCCTGGGGTTGTTTCACACACCTATAGCGTGTGTTTTTAGTATTTGTCCTGTTATTTGATGTTCATGTTTTTAAATACCAAAAAAAAAAAAAATTGTGTATTACATTGACATTTATACGCATCTACTTTGTCTTTTGGTGGTTTGTGTATCTTGATGCCAGGACACCCTTATTTGGTAGTGCCTATCGCTTTGTAGTAGTTGGCGAATGATAAAGCCCCCCCCTTTATCTTTAAATGATCCCAACAATGTTGCGCTAGAGAATGGATACCAGTGATCATACTTTGCAAATCATGTGCATACCAAAGCATGCACCCAGTGCGTGCCACAACTTACCCTGTGGCGGTGACACACCCGCAGACCAATAGCCCCATGGCCCATAGCCACAAGTAGTGGTGAATGCAAACACTAAATAAACTATTTTGCACAAGGACTTCTGATAATTATGTGATTCTCCTCGTTCATTTAAGATTTCAAGGCAATAGTAACAACTAGTACTGATCCCCCTGCCAACTACCTCTGCGGCATCCATGGACGTGTACTATTGCCCTGGGCACTGTACCTGCAGAATCCAGTATGCCAGCTCCTTCCGCATCTCCAAAGTGGTGTCACTTTGCGGACATGCCCGATCTTCACTTTGCTCTTTCTGCCTTCTTTCATGGGCCAGGAGGTTCATTAGGACCCGTGGGTCTCGCAGAAGATGCGTAGCCGACATTCCCCCACGCATCACAACCATCGCCCAATGTACGGCCGACTCCTGAGCAGCGAGGAGCGGGGAAAGCGCTTATATACAGCGGGCGTGTCCTGCTTGCGTCAGGGCGGGGTTTATAATGGACTTTTGTAGCGTAACCTCATATCCGCGGCGGAGGCATCTCATGTAATATAAGCTGCGTATTGGCTGCGCTAATACTGGAACTACCACAATAATGAGGCGCAATGACTCGGTTACACCTTCCCCACTCTATAATATTGTTGCTGAGGGTTTGGATTGTATGCTGTATGATAGCATTTACATGGGGAATGTCTGTTTTTAATACCTTAGCACCGTTTAACCCTACACAGGCATACAACCCCTTTGTAAAGAAGGAATATGGAGGATGGTGGAACTGCTAAAGCCTTATACATACACCAACGGACACCACATAAGATGTCCTGGAAGCTACTAATGTGGAATGTTAAATTAAGAAACTGGTTCCTTTTAAATGGATTCCTGCTATATAATTTGAAATCTGGGGCAAATCTAACAAACGGTGGTACATTTTACTCCATATTTTGCCCTGGAGTAATAAGCAACTCAAAATGACTGGAAAGTTTCAGTATTGCATATAACAAACATTTTGAGTTAGATGTTTATGGAATCTGTTTTTTTCTCTTGAAAATTTTTATGCCAGTTTTCCAACTAAAATATAGCAAAGCATACCAGAAGAAAATAAGTTTTGTCACAGACAAGGCCTGAAAACAAGACAGTTTTTCAACCTGCACGTCACTGGGACAGGGCAGGGAGAGGAGAGCCCTTGCCCTGGGCTACTGTATTTACAATAGTCTCCGCCTGAAATTTTATTCCAGCTATATATCCAGATTTACTTAGATCCCAGAGCCTCTTAGTAAATCTGGCATGTAGTAACCGGACCTTTGCCTCTGCTGTAGATAGTTCTCGATGCAGTAAGACTCAAATACTATTTCTCTAATGACAGAAATAATCAATTGTAGTTGTTTCTATAAAAATTCAGATACAATTAATTACCGCTGCACAATAGTAGCAGAAACCTAAAAAAGTCACAGCGGCCTCACTGTAGCTAAAATAGTCACAGGGGCCCCACTGTAGCCAATATACTAAAGGTGTTAGGGAAATAAAAGGGGGAGATACGGAGAGAAAAAGCGCAATCTAGCGCAAGATTATCCTTGGTAGGTTGGTGGGAGTATACATATAGGTGATATTTTGTATTCAACTTTTATGGTTGTGTTGAATGGCATAATACTGGTGAAGGCATATGTGGTGAGTGACCGCTGCGGCATCTCCACCCTCACACAAGGATTGGGTATCAATGTAACAATAAACAGGAAGGGTGGGTTACAGACTGTAAACCCCCTGGTAGAAAGTACTACCTGGGGTGCAGGTACTCAATAACTGGGGCTTCTTTATTCAGTTCAGATATTTGACAACACGTTAGAAGCGAGAGAACTTCATCATCATAATTTTATAATTCTTTTATCAGCAAAACCACTCAGCACAGGGATTAACCAAGATATGATTCTGCATCCGTGTAGCTACAGCATTCTCAAGACCTGATGAAGCACTTTGCATAGTGCGAAACGCGTTGTCAAATACCTGAACTGAATAAAGAAACTCCATTTATCGAGTACCTGCACCCCACAAACATCTTTTTTCTACCAGGGCATTTACAGTCTGTAACCCACCTGTAGCCACCTGACTCCACTGTAGTCATCGTAGTAACAGGGGGCCCTGAGTAGCCATAAAGTCAAAGGGTCCTCACTGTAGCAATAAAGTAACATGGCGAACGTAGTAGAGTGCACCCATAGTAACTAACATAGTATCAGCGTCCCCCAGCAGCCAAAAAGTCATTAGGGCAAAATTATCATGAAGCAGACCTCATGTGCCAGCTTTTTGATGGAATACAACGTTCCAGCTCCTCCAAGGAGCCAATTTGTAAGCTTTAAAATGTCTCCATGGAGGATCTTATTCTTTACTTTTGGTACCATATACTTCAAGAGTGCAATTTTGTTAGGTTAAAGAAGACCTGTCACCAGAATTTTACCCCTCACACCAGTAATACCTACTGCTAAAGGGTTAAACGTCTTTTTCATATCACCTAGAATCATCTGCCTCAGAGGCACTGTACCTTAATTACAACCATAGAAGAGTCAAGTTTTCTCCCACGCTGCCAGTGAACCCCACCTATTTCTTTTGATTGACTTCATCAACAGTGGATGAAACATGTGTCTGTGGGATTTCCCAGCCCATACCTAAAACTCCTGAATTAATTACCACATCAACACATATCTCTGCTGTCTTCACAGTAGAGTACGGGAAAGGACAGTTAAAAAAAAATAAAAAAAATCTTTGGATGGCACTGATGTGGTTCTATGGGGCTTATTTACTAAGGGTCCCGCAGCCGCATTTTCGTCGGGTTTCCTGACTTTTCAGGGATCGCGCCGGGGATTGTGTCGCAATCGCGCTGTCTTTCGCGCTACACAAATCGGAGGGCGGGCCGTCAGACAATCCAACGGATTCAGACTAAGCGCAAGATTTAACATCAAATTTGTGTGTTTCGCAAGCCAAGCACCTACATGCAGCAGGAAGTAGAAGATGAACTCCGGCGGACCTGAGCAGGGAGCAACACATGCAGGATATCGGGGGGCAGGATCTACGTGGAACGCGGCACAGTGCATCATCTGTTAGTGTCATAGTGTCATCATCTGTTAGTGGCATAGTTAGGCCGTGTTCACACACTGCATTTTAATTACATTCAGCATCAAGTGCAGCAGGGAGGAAAGAAGATGTATGAGGCTTAACCCCTTAACGACTTGGCCTTTTTTAGATTTTTCACTTCCATTTTTCACTCACCACCTTCAAAAATCTATAACTTTTTTATTTTTCCACATAAAGAGCTCTGTGATGGCTTATTTTCTGCATAACAAATTGCACTTCATAATGACGGTATTTAACATTCCATGCCATGTACTGGGAAGCGGGAAAAGAATTCCAAATGCAGTGAAAACGGTGAAAAAACACATTTGCATCGTTTTCTTGTGGGCTTGGATTTTACAGCTTTCAGTGTGCGCCGCAAATGACATGCCTACTTTATTCTTTGGGTTGGTGCGATCATGGGGATACCAAATTTGTATAGGTTTTATTATGTTTTCATACATTTACAAAAATTAAAACCTCCTGTACAAATTTTTTTTTTTTGGGATTTTGTTATCTTCTGGCGCCAATAACTTTTTCATACTTCAGTGAACGGAGCTGTCGGTGGTGTAATTTTTTGTGACTTTAGATGGAGTTTTCATTGCTAGAATTTTTAGGACTGTGCAACCTTTTGATCACTTTTTATAGAATTTTTAATTTTTAAAAAAATGGCAAAAAAGTGCCATTTTTGAGTTTGGGCGCGATTTTTCGTTACGGGGTTAAACACAGTGAAAAACCTTTATTATATTTTGATAGATCGGGCATTTTCGGACGCGGCGATACCTAATGTGTTTATGATTTTTACTGTTTATTAATATTTATATCAGTTCTAGGGAAAGGGGGGGGGTGATTTGAATTTTTAGTTGTTTTTTATTATAATTTTTTCTTTTAACCTTTTTTTATTTTTACTTTTACTATTTTTCAGACTCCTTAGGGTACTTTCACCCTAGGTTGTCTGATCGATCCTATCATATACTGCCATACTGCAGTATGGCAGTATTTGGGGAATTTCCTCCTCATTCATTACAATGTGCTAATTAATGGGTTAAAACTAGACGAAACGCTTTGCGAGCGGCACAATGATTACACTGTACCCCGCCGCAATGTTTGATAGTGTTACCGAAGGTTCTGGTTTTGTTCAAGCACTTGTAAGCAGCTCCTAGTGCCGAAAATTTGGTTGACAGGTCCTCTTTAAGTAGTTTCCCTACCTCATTGTGGGCAGGGCAACTGCTCTATTATTCTGGCAATTTTTAAGCTCTTTACCCCCATTTTACAGTAATTTTTTGGTATTAAAATCCGGGTCCTTATTAACTTCAATGGGGTTCGTGTTGCGAAATTCGGACAAGCCTGTCAAACACGAATGTCGACCAACTCACTCATCTCTAACTGTAACCAAAGCAACAAATAAGTGGCTGGAGGAAGGAAATAGAAGGAGGGGATGGGTGTTTGTAAATTTACTTTAAATATTGTCACGGGTGATCCTGCGACCCATATAGCAAGTCACTGGCTCACCCAAAGCTTCTGTGCCTCCGCTACTTACAGGTCCCGGATCCGACTTCCTCGGCCGTGTGCGCTCGTTCCCGACTCCCAGGGCGTGGGCGCGCCGGCTTTAAGAGATTTAAAGGGCCAACGCATTGCTAATTGGTGCCGACCATTTTTGGAAACTCTACTTAAGCCTACCTCTTCCTGCAAGCCCTGCCTGATCTTTGTGCTTACGCCATTGAGAAAGCTTCCTTGCAATTCCTGAGTATTCCTGCGTTCCAGTGTGTTCTTGCTCCTGAGTTGCTGTGTTCCTGTCTTACCAGAGTTCCTCCGTGTTATTGTGTTCCTGTGTTCCTTCTTTCCTGTCTCCCGAGTTCCCATTCCCATCTGCCTGGACCTCCGGTTGCTGACCCTGGACTGGACTTGACCTTGCATCTCTGGCGCCTGCCCTGACCCTGTGCCTGAACCCGACCATGAGACTGTCTTCAGTTAAGGTACCTCGACCTCGGCTGCTAACGCGGGCTAGTCGCACCTGTGGAACGACCTGGTGGTACCCTGCCGCAGCAAGACCATCCCGCTTTGCGGCGAGGTCTGGTGAAGACCAGATGCCACTTCGACTCCGGTCCCAGGTGTCGGCTAGTACCATCTCCCGCGGTGGTCCAGAGGATCCTTCTTCAATTACAGATTTCTTCTTTTACTTACTCTTTATTCTTTTACTTGGGCAATATAGTTACTCCCTATGATGTACAGTTGGGAAGAAGAGTATTTAGTTAGCTGCTAGCATATTGCAGATCCAGTCTTCCCAGCCTGCTGCAGATCTACAATTTTGTCTTTGGTCTTCACCTTAATCAAGGTAGGAGTGTGAATGGCTCATTGTAATGTATGAGGAATAAAATCCCCATATACTGCCATACTGTAGTATGGCAGTATATGATAGGATCGTACAGACACCCTAGGGTTAAAGTACCCCAGGGAGTCTGAAAAATAGTAAAAATAAAAATTAAAAAAAAAAGTAAAAAAAAAAATTATAATAAAAAACCTAAAAATTCAAATCACCCTCCTTTCCCTAGAACTGATATTAATATAAATATACAGTAAAAATAAAAATACATAAACACATCAGGTATTGCCGTGTCCGAAAATGCACGATCTATCAAAATATGATAACGGTTTTTCAATGCATTTAACCCTGTAACGGAAAATCGTGCCCAAAGTCGAAAATGGCACTTTTTTGCCATTTAAAAAAAAATTCAAAATTCTATAAACAGTGATCAAAAGGTTGCACAGTCCTAAAAATCATAACATTGTAAACGTCATCAAAATCTGCAAAAAACACCACCCACAGCTACATACACCAAAGTATAAAAAAGTTTTTAGCCCCAGAAGATGGCAAAATCCCCCAAAAAAATTTTGTTTAGAAGGTTTTAATTTTTTTAAATGTATGAAAACATTATAAACCCTATATAAATTTGTTATCCTCGTAATCGTACCGACCCAAAGAATAAAGTCGACATGTCATTTGGGGCGTACAATGAAATCCGTAAAATCCAATCCCATAAGAATTCGGCACAAATGCGTTTTTTTTACCAATTTCACTGCATTTGGAATTTTTTTCCTGCTTCCAAGTACACGGCATGGAATATTAAATACCACCATTTTGAAGTGTAATTTGTTACGCAGAAAATAAGCCATCACACAGCTCTGTACTTGGAAAAATAAAAAAGTTACAGATTTTTGAGCCCTCTTCATACAGAGATGGGCTTTGCTGCATTTCGCAGCAAAGACCCATCGCTAACACCTGCGGTCGGTGCTTGCAACGAACGCGGGTGTTAACCTTTTCTTTGCACTGAAAGCATGGTGGCGCATGTTACCAGCGATCGTCGCTCCCCTAAATGTCATCAGGGGCGGCAATCGGTTGCCATGATAGCCTCGGGTCTTCGTCTGACCCGAGGCTGGATGGCTTCTGCCTATCCATTACAATGAGCCTGTGGCTCATTTTAATGTAAAGTGTGCAGAAATGCCACATACTGCGATACAGTTGTATTGCAATATATGGTAGGAACGATCTAACTATGTAAGGTTAATGTACCCTAGATGGTCTAAGAAATAGTAAAAAAAAAAAATCACCCCCCTTTCCCTAGAACTGATATAAAACATAATAAACAGTAAAAATCACAGACACATTAGGTATAGCCACATCCCAAAATGCCTGATCTATCAAAATATAAAACCCGTTATTGACGGTGGTGACCTTCGAGACGGGAAATGGCGCCCAAATGTCCGAAACCGACTTTTACACCTTTTGACATGACATAAAAAATGTAATAAAAAATTATCAAAAGGTCGCACAGTCCTCAAAATGAAAGCAATGAAAATGTCGGCTCATTTCGCAAAAAAATTATACCTTCCCCCAGCTCTGTACACCAAAGTATGAAAAAGTTATTAGGGTCAGAAGATGGCAACATTTTTTTTTTTCCTTTTTGTACACATTCGAAAATGTATTAAAACGCCATAAAACCTGTATAAATTTGGTATCACCGCAATCGTACCGAACCAAAGAATAAGGTAGAGGTATTGTTTGGAGCGCAGAGTGAAAGTCGTAAAAACTGAGCCCACAAGAACGTGACGCACACGCGGTTTTCAATTTCTGCACATTTGGAATTTTTTTCCGGCTTCCCACTACATGTCAGGGAATAATAAATAACAGGAAACAGGAAAGTAAAACTTGTTACGCACAAAATAAGCCCTCACACAGCTCTGTACACGGAAAAATGAAAAAGTTATGGATTTTTGAAGGTGGAGAGCGAGAAATGAGCGAAAATACCATGCGTCCTTAACCCCTTTGCGCACCTAGACATGATACTACGTCATAGGATGCGGCAATCAGGTCCCATCAGTTCCCGATCTGGTCCCCAGGGCTGCCTATGGCAGCTGCCTGCTAGGATCGTGCACAATCTAACAGTGCAGCAGAATGCATAGGCTGACTATGTAATATGCTGCAATACATTAGTATTGCAGTATATTACAATGAACAAGTGTCCACCCTGGGACAAAATAAAACAGTAAAAAAAAGTTTTTTTTTTAAAAAGTAATAAAAAAAGAATAAAAGTCCCCTTAAGTCCCATCCCATGCAGTAATCAAATAAAACATAAAAAAAATTAAAATCACCACAAAAAACACAACATATTGGGTATCACAACATCCGTAACAACCCGTACAATAAAATAAAATTGTCACTGAACTTGTACGGTGAGCGCCGTAAAAAAACACAAAAAAACCCTTACAAAAATTATTACATTTTCACATTTGACCGCATAAAAAGAGCATAAAAAGTGATCAAAAAGTAAAATTTACCGCAACATGATACCAAGAAAAAGTACAGCTTGTCCCGCAAAATATAAGCTGTAAACAAAAAAATATAAATGTTCTGCCCATTGTTATGTTGCGATACAAAAACAAACAAATTTCTTACGAAATTAGTTCTTTACTCTGCAAAATAAGTTTACCATAAAAAAGCCATATTAATGGGGTATCGCTGTAATCGTGATGAGCCATAGAATAAAGATAACACATTATTTTTATGGTACGGTGAACGTCCGGCAAAAAAAAGTTCTAAAAACCATAAACAAGAATTAATTAATTTTTTAACCACCACCAAGAAAGAATTAATAAAATCTGTTTATTAGCTATTGAGCCCCCCGATGATGTACCTGAAAAGTAGATCTCATCCACAAAAAAAAATAATCTCCCATATGTCCAAATTACAAAAAATAAACATTTTATAGCCTGTAAAATGTGACATTGCAGATCTGCTATGAATGGCGCTGCTTCCCTTCTATGCCCGGCCATGCGCCCATACAGCAGTTTACCACCACATATGGGGCATCCTCATACTCGGGAGAAATTGGGTATCAGACTTTGTGGAGTTTTTCGTCTTTTAATACTTTGTGACGGTTTAATTTTTGGCCAAAATTAATACATTGTCTAAAAGAAAATAACAACTTGTAAATTACACCTGCATTTTGTTTTAACCCCTGGGAAGCATCTAAAGGGTTAACATACTTCTTAAAGTTGATTTTTTTTACACATTGTGGGGTGAAGTTTGTAAAATGGCATGATATATGGGGTTTTACTGCTGTTTAGGCCTCTCAAAGTCAGTTAAAGCTGAGGAGGTGCCTCTAAATAAGGGTTTTGGCGATTTTCATAAAAATGAGAAAAATTGCACCCAAAATTCAGAACCTCCTAACAACTTAGAAAAGAGAGAGGATGCATAAAACCCTGTGCTGATATAAAGCAGACATTTGGGAAATGTTAGTTATAAAGTTACTTGGGTGCTATGACTGTCTGCCTGAAAGGCAGAAAATTTAGAACTTTGAAAATAAATAATTTTTTGAAATTTTTGCCAAATTTCAATTTTTTTCATAACTAACCACAAAAGATATCATCAAAAATGTTCTATTACTTTGAAGTACAATGTGTGACGGTAAAACAATCTCAAAATCCCCTGGATATGTTAAAGCTTCACGAAGTTATAACCTCCTTTAATGACACAGGGCAAATTTTAAAAATCAGGCCTGGTCCAAAAGGTCTAAAATAGCTTAGACTAGTGATTTTCAACCAGTGTGCCGCGACACATGGTCGGGTGTGCCGCGGGGAAAGTTCCCCAAACTATGGTGCCCCCTGTGTTTTGTTTCCCGGCAATGCGCAGCGATGCGCAGTCACGGCTTCTTACAATGTAGGAGACATGTACAATAACACATGCGCAAGCTTTGAACCTTGCACAACAAAATGACATTACCGAGGCCGGCGCATCATCCTGAGAGCGGAGAGACTCTTGCATTTGCCGACAGCCAAGGTAATGGCCACCAATAATGCTGACTATATGAGCTTTTGCCTGAGTATATGAACTGTTGGCAGAATACTCAGCATATGAGCTGGTACTTTTAGTACTCCAGCAATATACTGCATACAACAATGAGAAATGTCAAATGAGAAATACTATAGTCATGAGGCTGGAGTACTACAAGTACCAGCTCATATGCTGAGTATATGAGCTGGCACTTGTACTCTGGCCTCATGGCCATAGTACTTCTCATTGTACCCCTTTATTTTGCAGTATATGAGCCACATAATAATCAGCACCATATACTAAAAACAGGGAGAAACTGAGAACTGTTGAGGAAGAGCTTCGTGTGTTTCTTTCCACCATTCCTGCCAGGATATCCCTTTTGTGTTTATCGTAACAGGCCCAGGTTTCTAAAATAAATTTAGAATCTATATTATTAGCTATATGTATAATATGACTGTTTTAGTGTCATTGTGTGCTATTTTGGTTGGTGGTGTGCCCCAGGATTTTGTAAGTATAAAAAGTGTGCCGCGGCTCAAAAAAGGTTGAAAATCACTGGCTTAGACACAAAGGGGTTAAGGGGTTAAAAATCAGACAATGTGATTTTCTGGATTTGTTTTCACATCTTGTCTCAATTACAGGCCTTACTCATATTTTTAAGTTGAAGAACCTACACAATTGGTGGCTGACTAAATACTTTTCCCCCACTGTATCTGTGTGGATGGTCAGTAGGAGATTTAGTGGAAAGATGCTCATCTTTGTGCTGACAACAAAACACTGCAGCAGGTGGGCTGCGGGCGTGAGATTGTAACAGCCTACTGGTGACATTGTAACATCACACCATAGCAACTAATCAGAGCATAGCACTCATTTCTCAAAAGCAGTTTGTGAGATAAAAGTTGGCTACTTTGTAGTAATGTTGGGGTATGTTCGCACTTGGCAGAAAGTCATTGTTGTATCAAAAGAACAACAAAGCGATACAAATATCATCCACATGATGTGCATGGGGTGTGGATGTTGGATATATCACGTTCATTAATTATTTTACCTTTCAGCATCCATTGGTTGAATTCCATACTAAATGGCAAATCAGTACCAGACTCAACATATACCACCTGATTTTTATAAGACTTTGTTGTGAAATTGAGGCAAATTCTGAGTGTGCTTTTAATTCCTCACACAGGGTCAATAAATGATAAATATTAAAATATTTACTGATTGTATCTAGCCTCCTATCCTAAGGGATAACACCAATCAAGTAGGCTAGTGGTTGGAGTGTAACGACAGTTTTTCCTGGTATATTGGCACACAGTTAGGCGCCCCCTGGGGCACTACTGGTTGGTGATGATCTCAGGGTGATATTAAAGGGGAGGCTTGTGGTGTTAAAATGGCTAACCAGCGACCAGCAATACAACAAATAATTCCAACTCACGGTTGCTTTATTATCCAACAGCAGGTACTGCAGCAGAAATAGAGTGAAACATCCACCCTGGTAACAAGCAAAGCCTAGTAATCTAGATTTAATTGAAAAAGCTTCACCTTTATCTTGAAGCTGGATATCTCCTATTCAGTATTGCAGGAGGATGGGCCCCCAGCAACGACAGGACAAGGCATTTTGCAACCCTAGGCGAACACGACCCCTCCCCCCACACCTTCAATAAAATTTAGCACCATGACAATGCCACAAAACCCGTCCTCCATGTCCATGTCACATTTATATAAGGCCTCATGTACAAGAACATTGTTTGTGTCCCTTGTTTGTATTTATTTTGGTTCATGCACTGTGCCCTGGTTTCTATGGCCCAGTTTGTGAGCTGCTTGCATGGGCTGCAAAAACCATAACAGGTCCTATTCCTACCCTTGTTTGTGGCTCAGACAGTATCTTCTCTTGTCATTGACGTGGGAGCAGACCTCGCAAGCCAAATAACACACAGATCCATTACTCATGTGCAGGAGGCCCAATGCTAAAACCAAGCATAAAACAACCATAAAAATTCTCAAAAGTGGTACGAACTTAAAGAAGTTGTCTGGAATATACACTAACCGGCCACTTTATTAGGTACACCATGCTAGTAACGGGTTGGACCCCCTTTTGCCTTCAGAACTGCCTCAATTCTTCGTGGCATAGATTCAACAAGGTGCTGGAAGCATTCCTCAGAGATTTTGGTCCATATTGACATGATGGCATCACACAGTTGCCGCAGATTTGTCGGCTGCACATCCATGATGCAAATCTCCTGTTCCACCACATCCCAAAGATGCTCTATTGGATTGAGAACTGTTGACTGTGGAGGCCATTTGAGTACAGTGAACTCATTGTCATGTTCAAGAAACCAGTCTTCAGATGATTCCAGCTTTATGACATGATGCATTATCCTGCTGAAAGTAGCCATCAGATGTTGGGTACATTGTGGTCATAAAGGGATGGACATGGTCAGCAACAATACTCAGGTAGGCTGTGGCATTGCAACAATGCTCAATTGGTACCAAGGGGCCCAAAGAGTGCCAAGAAAATATTCCCCACACCATGACACCACCACCACCAGCCAGAACCGTTGATACAAGGCAGGATGGAGCCATGCTTTCATGTTGTTGACGCCAAATTCTGACCCTACCATCCGAATGTCGCAGCAGAAATCGAGACTCATCAGACCAGGCAACATTTTTCCAATCTTCTACTGTCCAATTTCGATGAGCTTGTGCAAATTGTAGCCTCAGTTTCCTGTTCTTAGCTGAAAGGAGTGGCACCCGGTGTGGTCTTCTGCTGCTGTAGCCCATCTGCCTCAAAGTTCGACGTACTGTGCATTCAGAGATGCTCTTCTGCCTACCTTGGTTGTAACGGGTGGCGATTTGAGTCACTATTGCCTTTCTATCAGCTCGAACCAGTCTGCCCATTCTCCTCTGACCTCTGGCATCAACAAGGCATTGCCACCCACAGAAATGCCGCTCACTGGATGTTTTTTCTTTTTCGGACCATTCTCTGTAAACCCTAGAGATGGTTGTGCGTGAAAATCCCAGTAGATCAGCAGTTTCTGAAATACTCAGACCAGCCCTTCTGGCACCAACAACCATGCCACGTTCAAAGGCACTCAAATCACCTTTCTTCCCCATACTGATGCTCGGTTTGAACTGCAGGAGATTGTCATGACCATGTCTACATGCCTAAATGCACTTTGTTGCTGCCATGTGATTGGCTGATGAGAAATTGAGTGTTAACGAGCAGTTGGACAGGTATACCTAATAAAGTGGCCGGTGAGTGTATATACTGGAGATTAATATTAGAGAACAACACACAATGGCCCACATTTATTAAAATGTTTGCACCAGTTTTTTTGTCTGACTTTGCACTGAAAAGAATGTGCAAACTGGTTTATTACCAGGGGTGTACCAAGCCTGTCTGCTGCCTGAGGCGAGCCATAGAGAGACGCCCCCCCCCCCCCGCCCATATATGTAATATTTCAGGGAGTGTCAGGACCAGATCCATCATATTGGTTTGGTGTGAAAATAAAGCAATGCAAAAATGCATACAGAGTACCGCCCTGTAGTATTTAATGCATACAGCATGCCGCCATGTAGTATAAAATGCATACAGCATACCACCATGTAGTATAAAATGCATACAGCATACCGCCATGTAGTATTAAATGCATACAGAATATTGCCATGTGGTATAAAATACATACAGCGTCCCCCCATGTAGTATAAAATACATACAGCATCCCCCCCATGTAGTATAAAATACATACATCATATTGCTATGTAGTGTAAAATGCATACAGCGTATACGGCATGTAGTAAAAAATACATACAGAATATTGCCATGTAGTATAAAATGCATACAGCGTATCGCCATGTAGTGTAAAATACATACAGTGTACCACCATGTAGTATAAAATGTATACAGCATATCGCCATGTGGTATAAAATGCATACAGAATATCGCCATGTACTATATAATGCATACAGCATATCGCCATGTAGTATAAAATGAATACAGAATATTGCCATGTGGTATATAATACATACAGCATATCGCCATGTAGTATAAAATGGATACAACGTACCACCATGTAGAATAAAATGGATACAGCTTACTACCATGTAGTATAAAATACATACAGCATATCGCCACATAGTATAAAATGCATGTAGTGTATCGCCATGTAGAATAAACCGCATACAACGTGCCACCATGTAGTATAAAATGCATACGGAATACATATATACACAAATAAACACGTACATATACACATACACATCACATACACAAATCACATACATATACACATTACATACACAAATCACATACATGTACACATATACACACATACATGTACACAAACATATACATATATACATTACATACACACATCACATACATATACACATATACACACATACATGTACACAAACATATACATATATACATTACATACACACATCACATACATATACACATATACACACATACATAGACACATCACATACATAGACACATATATATACATTACATACACACATCACATACATATAAACAGATAAACTTACTTTATTTTCTTGTATTTTCCAGGAAGGTTCTCCAGGAGCGGGGGAGGAGGGGGCTTGGGCGTACAAGGGGGGGGGGAGCCGAGCGGAGGAGGGGGGGGGGGAGCGGAGCAGAGTGGAGGAGAAGGGGGGGCCGAGCGGAGGGGGGGGGAGCGGAGCAGAGTGGAGGAGAAGGGGGGGCCGAGCGGAGGAGGGGGGGAGCGGAGCAGAGTGGAGGAGAAGGGGGGGCCGAGCGGAGGAGGCCGGAAGCGGAGCAGAGTGGAGGAGAAGGGGGGGCCGAGCGGAGGAGGCCTGGAGCGGAGCAGAGTGGAGGAGAAGGGGGGCCGAGCGGAGGAGGGGGGGAGCGGAGCAGAGTGGAGGAGAAGGGGGGGGCCGAGCGGAGGAGGGGGGGAGCGGAGCAGAGTGGAGGAGAAGGGGGGGCCGAGCGGAGGAGGCCGGGAGCGGAGCAGAGTGGAGGAGAAGGGGGGGCCGAGCGGAGGAGGCCTGGAGCGGAGCAGAGTGGAGGAGAAGGGGGGGCCAAGCGGAGGAGGGGGGCCGAGCGGAGCGGAGGAGGCCGGGAGCGGAGCAGAGTGGAGGAGAAGGGGGGGGGGCGAGCGGAGGAGGGGGGCCGAGCGGAGCGGAGGAGGCCGGGAGCGGAGCAGAGTGGAGGAGAAGGGGGGGCCGAGCGGAGGAGGCCGGGAGCGGAGCAGAGTGGAGGAGAGGGGGAGGACTGAGCGGAGGAGGACGGAGCGGAGCATAGTGGAGGAAGCGGAGATGAAAGGGACAGAAGGAGCGGAGCAGAGTGGAGGAGAGGGGGGGCGGAGCAGAGGAGGGGGAGAGCGGATATGAACGGGACAGAGGGAGCGGAACGGAGCAGAGTGGAGGAGAGGTGGGGAGCGGCGCGGAACAGAGCAGAGGAGGGGGAGAGCGGGGGGGGGGGGTCAGCCTTGGATGGTGGTCAGGTGGACGGCAGGACAGGCCGGCGGGCGGCAGCAAGGTCCGGTTGGCGGCAGCACGGGTGGGGGTTCCAGCGGCAGCATAGGCAGACTGGCGGGTGGTAGCATGGACGGCCGGGCGCACAATGCCGCCCCTCGTCCAGCAGGTGGCGCGCCGCCTGAGGCGAGATTCTCAACTCGCCTCATGGCAGGTGCGCCCCTGTTTATTACTGACATTCACCACAATTCTGCAACAAGAACAAAGTGCACCAAAAAAAATGATGCACACTTCCAGAGCCGTGCAGGCTGCACTAGATTAATGAAGACTGTGTGGCAGTTTTGATTAATCTGGCACACTCTGCACACTCCACAGTTTTGATAAATGGGGACCAATGTCCTAAATGTGAAGGTCATTGTGAAAGTCCTACTTGAATATATCCTAACATTTGTAAAATAGAACCATTTTAAGATTGTTTCATAAATTGTAATTATATTCTAAAGTAGAGAATAATAATCTAAATTATATAATTGTAAAAGAACAAAGCCTAACTTTCCAGTTTTCACTGGCTCTGCAAAAATGGTGTGCTATTCCAAAGTGACTCAAACCCTCCAGCAGTAGCTTGCCCTGATGAAAGAGGTGACCCTATTGGTCGTCCCAAGTCTGTGATTTCTTGGATATTGCATATATAAACATCAGTCAAGTCCCCCACGCAGGCTAGTTGCACTTGAAGACTAATTCAAGAGGGGACAGGATAATGTGGAAAATCTCCATAGGTAATCGTTTCAACACTGCAGCCAGTTTAGCAGTAAAGAGGGTACAAATCTGTCTCATCCTAAGTGTCTTGACGTTATAGAGCATTTGGACTGAAAGCCCACTTTGCAGTGACCAATCCTCTCATAAACAGAAACAATCAAGCAGCTAGACTCACCTTTGCTAAGAAGCATGTTGTGTATACAGAGGAGAAGTGGTCCTCAGTTAAAGAGTAACTGTAAAGGTTTTTTCTTTTCAACAAATCAATAGCTCTTGAGCTGTAAAACAACTTTTCCAATTATCTTTATTACTTATATGCAGTGATTTCCTTGCTATCCCCCTCTGATTACCTGAGTGCTACAATGGCTGCCTCCTCTCCATGTGCTTTTTTTTCACAAATATAGTAAAAGACATAAATGTGACAGACATAGTACTTACAGACACACATTACATAACATATTGTGACTTAAAGCTAATAGTTGTCACGGGCACCCCCGCGATCCATACCACGGATCGCGGGTGCACCCGTGCCCCTCTCCGCTGCCCCGGCCCCGCTCCCCGGCACTCACCTCCCCTGGCTCCTGCTCCCGTCCGGACTAGGTCCCGCGCGCGGCCCCGCTCTCTAGGACGCACGCGCGGCAGTGCCTCCAGATTTAAAGGGCCAGCGCACAGGTGATTGGCGCTGGCCACTTCCTGTTCTGTATTTTACCCAAAGGCTCATTCCCTGCCGGATCTTTGTGTGTATTCCATGGTGAAAGCTCCCCTGCGTTATTCCTGCGTTCCTGTCTGTTTCTGCGTTCCTGTGTTTCCTGCGTTACCAGAGTCCCTCCGTGTTTCCGTGATACCTGAGTCCCTCCGTGTTGCTGTTTTCCTGTGTCCCATGTGCCTGTCCTCCCGTTCCCTCCTGCCTGGATCTCCCGTTGCTGACCCCGGATTTGGACTTGACTTTGCATCTCTGCCGCCTGCCCTGACCTACTGCTTGGACCTGACCACGAGACTGTCTTCCACTAAGGTACCTCGAACCTCGGCTGCCACCGCGGGTTAGTCGCACCTGTGGAACGACCTGGTGGTATCCTGCCGCAGCAAGTCCATCCCGCTTTACAGCAGGCTCTGGTAAAAACCAGGTGCCACTTAGACTCCGGTCCCTGGTGTTGCTAATACCATCTCCTGTGGTGGTCCAGAGGATCCACTGACCCTGACAATAATATACCAAATAGAACCATCTGTTTTTTTCAGCTACAGCCTGGGAGAGGCAAAATTTTCAATTTTTCAATTTCACTTAGGGCTGAATATGACCATTCCATTAAATAGAACTATCTTTGTAGATTTCGAATATTCCTAAGTAACTACTTTAAGGAAAAAATCAACTTACGGATCCGAAAAATGGGACTTCTCCCATATGGCCAATTTTCTTTCGTTTTACAAAGTTGCATATAATTTGTGGCCTAGTAATTTCATAGTGCCTATATGTGTTTACTTCATTGCAAACATCTATTAACTTTAATTTTTGTGCTGTTTTCCAATTTGCTGCTATACACTGATTTGCTGCAATCAAAATATATGTAATAATACATCTCTGGGCCATTGGAAAATTTTCAGTCCCTATGTGCAATAAGCAGGGCCGTAACTTGAGGGGGTGCAGAGTATGCGGTCGCAACAGGGCCCAAGAAGCTTTTGGGGCCCATAAGGTCTCACTTTCCCATATGAAAAGACTAGTAATATGAACCATACATTATAGTTGGGGGTCTGGCCCAGACTTTGCACTGGGGCCCATCAGCTTCAAGTTACGCCACTGGTAATAAGGCTAGCTGTGGGGGAATAGAATTCTGTGAGTGTGTAAATATACTAATCAAATCCCCTAACTGTGACCAAAATAAGGTCAATTTTGGGCAAGACCCCCACATATGCACTTGATCTCCTTTAGTTCGACACCCCCGCCAGCATTGAGGAGAAGAAGTCTCTCTGGTGTGAGATACCATCTCAGATGCATCTTTTTTATCTGTTCTAAGTGGTTTATGCATGGCAAGCATTGGGCAACCCATCTAAATGTTTTTGTCCACTGTTCGCCACCCAACTCCACATTCTAGTCTGACTCCCGTTTTTGCATATAGCTCAGCTTGTATGCTTTTCCATGCAGGTTAAGGATATCATATGCTACTGATATACCCCTTATTTTTCCCCTGGGGGGCTCAAACTATTTCTTAATTTCTTCCTCTCCCTTAGAATGTTTCTTATTTGAAGGCATTGAAAGAAAGCCTTATTGGGAAGGTCAAATTGTTCTTTCAGGCTTTCAAAAGATTTTAAGACTGTGCCCTCGTAAAGATCCCCAATTGTATGTATACCTTATTAACCCACAAGTCTAGTACCCTGTTTCCCCGAAAATAAGACAGTAGGGCAGATTTACTTACCCGGTCCATTCGCGATCCAGTGGCGCATTCTATGCGGTGGATTCGGGTCCGGCCGGGATTCAGTAAGGCAGTTCCTCCGACGTCCACCAGGTGGTGCTGCTGCGTTGAAGAGCATCAGAACGCACTTAATTACACCGGCCTATTCCTGGAGAAGGTAAGTGCAAGCTCCACGACACTTTTTGTTTTTTAAATGTGGCGGTTTTTCCGAATCCGTTGGGTTTTCGTTCGGCCACGCCCCCGATTTCCGTCACGTGCATGCCAGCGCCGATGCGGCAAAATCCGATCGCGTGTGCCAAAATCCCGGGGCAATTCAGGGAGAATCGGCGCAAATCGGAAATATTCGGGTAACACGTCGGGAAAACGCGAATCGGGCTCTTAGTAAATGACTCCCAGTGTCTTATATATTTACAATATATTTACAATTTATCATTGAACAAAAAATCTACTTCTCTAACATCCTTATGACTCTCCAAACTCTGAATTTCATGCTGTATTTCTTGTGACTCCATTTCTATTAGAATCATTGGCCCCAATCTCTCATGTTTAGTAAAAGCACTTTCCATAAATGACCCTTCTTATCCTGGTAGCTGCTGGTATCACATTTGCAGCACAACAGTCAGTGATTTAATTCCATTAATTCTTCCCCATGTCACAACCTTCTGCAGCATATAAAAGATTTCCTAATACTAATGTGCGGCGTGGGGGAAGCTGCTGCAATGGCGGCTGCTAGGTCTTATTTTCAGGGGAGGCCTTATATTTCTAAGCCTGAACAAAATTGTACTAGGTCCTACTTTCGGGGGATGTCCTATTTTAGGGGAAACAGGGTATCATATTGGGGGCTAGTAAGAGTGGAAAAAAGAATTCCGTGTCCAGCTTCATCCAAGATATTCCAACTTTATTTGCGGCATAATTTTTAAAAATCAAAAGCGTTTAAACGCCAACGCGTTTCAAACGGTAGACCCGTTCTTAGTCATGGCTATCATATTGGGGGCCAGAGGTTCTAATGCTCGGATGGTCATTTGTCCTCTTTTTAATCCTATATTATCGACTTCCTTCCAGGATTTCAAGGAATATTGTAATGTGGGCATATTTGGGAGAGATGTTAAATTCCCCAGAAAGGCTGCTTCCATTAGTATTACTAATGATCTCCCATTTAAAGCTCTCTGTTCTAGGCTCATCCATCTATGATTTCCTGCTGGGTTCCAGCATTCTCTCAGTGAATCCAGAGAGACCGCTTTATAGTAAGTTGCAATATTTGGCATTCCATGCCTACCCTTATTAAGCGGGTAGTAAAAATTTGCCTATGCTACCCATGGTTGCTTGTTATTCCATACAAAATTACTAAGCATTGTTTGGAATTAGCACCTGAAGGCAACAAAAAACATACAGAATCTTTGGTAGAGGTGTCATCTTACAAAATTGAATTCTTGCCACCTAGGATAGATTTATCTTTCCTAGTTTATCAAAATCAGTTTGAAGGCTTGTTTTCAGTTTAATTAAGTTCTTCCTAATTGTTTCATTTATTGATGGGCACAATAGGATTCCTAGGTATTTTATACATTCTGGTTTCCAGATTATACCGCAGGTGTTGGACATATCCATGCGTGCTGTAGAGGGAATGTTTATCAGCAAGGCTAAAGATTTTTTTATATTCAATTCATAATATGATATATATGAGAAGAACTTTAAGGTCTGTATCAAGTTGAGAAGGGATTTTTCAGGGTTGTGACAAGTGAAAATAATATCATCAGCATATAGGGAGATTGTATGTCTTTCCCTACCCACTGGAATACCCACAATTTCTGGTTAGATTTTACAGTTTCTGCCAGAGGTTCCATTATCAAGGCAAATATTAATGGTGATAAAGGGCAGCCTTGGATTGTTGGTGTTAAATGATGACGACAAAAAACCTGAGACCAAAACCCTCGCTGTGGGAGCAGAGTAAAGAGCCAGGATTGCCTTCTGCAATTGGTCTATAATTTTCTGGGAGTGGTCTTGGGTTATCTTGCTTCAGAATCGCTCTAATTATTGCTTCTACGTTCATCTTTCAGACTTTGCCCTGATTTTGCCAAAAATTAGGAGGGGGCTCAAAACCTGGGTAAAATTAGAGTAGTACATCCGGTAGAGTCAAACCATCCGGTCCTGGGGCCGAGTTTGGTTTGAGTCCCTTTAAAGATTGACCTAATTCCTCTTTATGGAATGGCATTGCTAAGCGCTTTGCTTGGTCTCCTGAAGTGATACTGAGGAGAGAAATTTCCGAATTTCCTCAATAGAGGGTTGGGATGTGCTTTTGTCATCTTTTAGATTATACAATGCTGCATAATATTTCCTAAAGGCCTCAGCTACCTCTCTAGGTTTATTTGTTCCTTGGCTGTTTATTTCTTAATCTGTTTAGCGAGAATCCCGCTTGCTCTATCCCCCAAAGAATAATTTTGTAACTTTATTTACTCTCATAATCTGATAACATCCGTGATCTTAGTGTGGTTCTAAGTAATGAAAGTTTATTGCCAATGAATTCCGAGGGATTTATTTTATTCAATTTTTCTAATGAGACGATCTGTGACAAGATTTCACAAATTTCTTTATCTTTTGCACTTTTTCCCCTGCTGCAATCTGTTTAAATAATTCTTTTATAGGTAACTTTTATGTGGTCCATAAAGACTCGTCGTTAACTTCTTTGTTATTATTAATGTTTATTAACTCGTCTGTAGACCTTAAGATCAGCTTCTGAGTATTATAATTTTTTAGAAGAGCTAACCTCCAGGGAATATTCGTAAAAGCAATAGAGCTTTCCTTAATGGTTAAAAATATTGGGGCATGATCCGCCCAAGTTATTTGTCCTATCTTGGAATATAAGCATGATGTTAATGCTAAATTATTTACCAAATAGAAATCGATCCTTGAGTACGAGAGGTGTCTATTGATACCGCCACACATCATGTAGTCTCTCTTCATTTATTATTTGGGCTAAGTCTCCTTTAATACTTCTCGCATGCGAGGAGCAATCTAATCCCCGGTCTGGAGGGGCATTGAAGTCTCCCATGACGATAATTTTCCCCTTAGCATTTCATTCTAATAAATAAGTTATTTTTTAAGGAAGGTTTTTCAACCTCTATTTGGGGCCTAAATTGTCACGGAGGTATATGGAATGTTGTTTATTTCCCTTAAGACTATAACATATCTTCCTTCATCATCGATCATTTTTCTAGTAAGGGTAAACATGACAGTGTTTTTAAATATCATGGACACCCCAGCTTTTTTGGCATTGGCCGTTGCACAGATTATCATAGGATAATCCCAATGATGCAGACAGGGCCGGATTAAGAGTGGTGGGGGCCCCTGGGCATAAACTGGTGGGGGCCCTTCCAACAATGTTTTTGGAAGTATATAGGCATCCAGCCTCTGTAGTATATAGCCTGCCAGCCTCTGTATATAGCCTTTAATCTCCTGTAGTATATAGACTGCCAGCCCCCTGTAGTATATAGCCAGCCCCGTATAGTATAAAGCCTGCCAGCTCCCTATAGTATATAGCCTGCCAGCCCCCTGTAGAATATGGCTGCCAGCCCACTGTAGAATATGGCTGCCACCCCCCTGTAGTATATATCCTGCCAGTCCCTGTAGAATATAGCCTGCCAGACCCTGTAGAATATAGCCACCAGCTCCCTGTAGAATATAGCCGCCAGCCCCTTGTAGAATATAGCCTGCCAGCCCCCTGTAGTATATAGCCGCCAGCTCCCTGTAGAATATAGCCTGCCAGCCCCCAGTAGTATACAGCCACCAGCCCCCTGTAGTATGCAGCTACCAGCCCCCTGTAGTATACAGTCACCAGCCCCCTGTAGAATACAACCACCGGCCCCCTGTAGTATATAGCTGCCAGCCCCTAGTAGTATACAGCCACCAGCCCCCTGTAGTATACAGCTACCAGCCCCCAGTAGTATACAGCCACCAGCCTCCTGTAAACACAGCCACCAGTCCCCTGTAGAATACAGTCTTATAGATTTTTATCTGGGGCTCAAACCCCTAACATTGTACGGTGACTTTCAAATTATAGAGTCTTTGTATTCCAGCTTGGAATGGAGTAAACCAGGAAAGACACATTGTCCTTTCTGAAGATTAGCTGTAGACTGCTTTATTCTCTTTGGCACTGAAACTCTTATCTGGAAAGTCATAACACACTCTGAAAGGGGTGTGCAAGTACACAAGCAGGCAATACTATTGGGTGGTTTGACCCTTGAAATTCAACACTATTGGATGTAAGCACACAAAGGAATGTAGAACCATTGGCTGTCTTCACATAAACAAAATGCCCAGATGTTCACCTGGATACCTTCCCCTAGGTGGTGCTAGCGAGCACTAAGTCTTTGTGTGCTGAGGGGCACACCCAAACTTTAGTTTTTATTACACAAAGTTATGTGAAATGAATGCTGAATCTTTAAAATGTCAGACAATATGTAAAATGAGGTCTGAGTCCAGTGTGATATCTTTAACATTTCCCCCCTTTTGAGTCTTGCATGGCCTGTAACTTTGTCCAGGGTGACCTCCTCAAACTCCAGGTACCCACAGGTAGGCTAAACACTTACCTGCTGGACTTGTTAACCCTTAACCAGATCCCCTGGAGGCCAGTCACTCGGGGGTTACAGGCCTGCATACTCAAATTACTCAAATTGTGTTTCCATGGGTTGTGTTTATGGGTTTATTAACAGGCTGGTTCTTCAACAAGACGGTATCCTCCACACCGTCACTTCTCCTGTCATGGTTCTTACCACCTGGACGGCCATCTGGGACATGGTGGACTTGATGAGGGGGACCACACAACACGCAATAAGTGACGAGAGCAAAATCAAAATCCCCAATATCACCCCCACTTAAAGGAAACCCTTCCAATCCCCCAACTACAAAGTGAAGGACAAAATGTCCACCCCAGAGTTTCTCTTGAGTTCCCTGGACAGTCCTTCAGTCTTTTCACGAGCATGGGTGATGGATCCATAGGGGCGATGTCACCCAGGGTGTACATGCAACAAGCCTCTCCCACCATCTTACAGACACCTCCCTTCTCAGCAAGGTTCATGTCCAAAGCCATGCGGTTCTGGAAAGCATCTCCGATATAATTCACAAATCTTTTCCTCTAGCTTAACAGACGTGACGCTGGTCAGCAGGACGTGAAAAGGACCGTCGAAGCAAGGCTTCAGGCTCTCTCTCTGGGGTGTCTCTTTATCACCACGTAGTCTCCAGGCTTCAGGTTATGCATCCTGAGGTCTCTGTCTGGATCTGAAAAAGGAATCAGAAACACTTTTTCGGACCTTTTCCAAGGCCTGGCTAAACGGTGGCTTGTTCCACCTTGTTTCCTGACATCAGCTATAGGGTCTATGGAAAGTAGAGGCCTAGTCTTGGTGCACAGCCAAAAAGTACTTCAAAGGGGGACAATCCCATCTTTCTGTTAATGGTGAATGGTGGGCAGCAGGAAAGCACTCGCGCCATGGTTTCCCTATTACTTTTATGGCCTCCTGGATCTCTAACTGAAGAGTGCCGTTTAGTCTCTCAAACCCACAACTAACTTAGGAAGGGCAAGGGGTGTTCAGGGCCTGTTCTACACCCAGGAGGGACAAGGCTTTAGGTTTTTACCTGTCCAGTGAAGTGGGTTCTGCGACCGGACTCTATGGTCTCCGGAAGTCCAAACCTGCAGAAAAATCTCACTCACCACCTTCTTGGCTGCGGCTCTGGCAGTAGCCTTAGTCATGAGGTAAGCTTCTGGCCACCCTGGAAAGAGATCAATGCACACAGGCACGTACTCCTACGTGCCACTTTTGGTAGCTGGATAAAATCTATCTGCAGTCTTTGGAAGGGATACAGTGGCTTGGGTGTCACCTTCTGTGGGGTCTTTAACAACTTACCCGGGTTGTGGCGGGCACAGACTATACAGGCTTTCACTAGTCTAGTGACAGGGGTTGTAATGCCCGGGGCAAACCACTTATGGTTTATGAGCACTAGCATGGCCATTTTGGATATGTATGTGTCCGTAGGCTACTTGACTTACTGTCGGGTGCAGGGCTCTGGGCAGACACACCCTCTCTCCCAGCATCCAGGTCCCATCGGCATTTGGGCTCCAGTTTTCCGCCACACTCCTTTCACTTCTGATGACTCTCGGGCCACCAGGGACTGGAACACCTGTGGATCAAACTTTTAGCTCAAAACTCACCGCTGAGACTTCAGGACAGTCTCTGGGCTTCATCTGTGCAGCTGCCTTCGCCATCCCGTCAGCCACATACTTGCCCTTGGCTTGTGGAGTTACCAAATTGTGTGTGCTTTTACTTTTACTATCCCCACCTCTTGTGGAAGTAAGAAAGCATCCATGAGCTCTTTAACCAGCGTGCCATGCTTAAAGGGGTTCCCTGCAGAGCTGAAGAAATCTCTAGCCTTCCATATGGGTTCATAGTCGTGTTTAGATCCCAGAACTACACCTTGAGTATAGATGTTTGCCCTTTTACCTTCCACCAGCTGTAGCACTTCCCTGAGTGCCGTCACTTCACCTCCTGCGCTGACCTGTGTGGAGGGAGTGGTTCTGCTTGTACTACCTCATGTGCGCCACTGACCACTGTATATCCAGTGTAGAACCGTCTGTCTTCTCCCGCAGTGTGTCATGGGGCATCAGGAGTGTACACTGGAGTCTGAGCTGTCTGGCCTTTGCTCAGATGCTTGGGCTGTACTTGGGTGAGGACACTGTGCAAGGTATGTGGGGTTTGCACTGTAACTGAGTAATCTAGGATCTGGGATCAACTCACTGGCCTTGCTGAGCAGATTGCTGGCTGCAGCTACTGACACATGAGGGGCTCCCCTCACGACTGAGTCTAGCCGGGCCTAATAGTGGGCCACTGGGGAGGCCACCACGTTCCTGGAATAGACACCTGTGGCGAGGCCTAGATACTCAGTGCAAAATAAAACAAAAGTTTGATCCAGTGGGATGTGCCTAGGGCCGGTGCAGACAGGATTTGCCAGCTTAAGGCTATGGAATGCATCTGACTAAGGGCAAATGGAGAAGAGGCAATTCAATTATCAGGGGGCAACATCAGGCTGGAGGCAGACCTTATCCCAGGCCTGTAGGAACTGGCAAGTCCTAGAAACATGTGCAGAGGCTTAGGGCCTCGGGGGAGGGGCACATTCTGGACTGCCAGCCTTTTTTCTGGTGTCTGCCTGTGGCTGAGAAGCAATGGCCTAGGAAGACCACCTTCTCCTGGTAGTACTGGAGCTTGTCTTTGGAAACTTTGCAACCCTTCTGGAACAGAAAACACATAAGGTCAATAAATGCATCCTGGAAAACAAAAACAGTAGGTCATCCGCATACTGAAAAGGAGAACATCCAGTAAGGGGCTAGTCTGCCAGTCTACCTCCTGTAGGGCGGTGTAGTATGGAGTACTGGCTGGGGGAGTTTTACCCCCCTTGTGGGAATCTGCATCAGATATACTGGAATACTACGCTGGTAAAGGCAAATAGGTACTGGTAATCCTCATGTAGGGTCACAGAGAGGAAAACATTTGCCAACAGGGAAAAGTTCTACAATGAAAGGCACTAACTCTATTTGGGGGGGCTTTCAGAAGAGGGGGACTGTTTTTGCTGACATCCTTGTTCATTACCACCCTCCTTGTCCTGCCCCGTTGGGGCCGTCTATGTTTCCTAGAGTGTGGGAAGTCACTTCAGTAATGTCTCCTCCCCGTAACGCCCACTTGGGTCGGGCTGTCGGCGGAACCCAACTTTCTCTCAGTCTCACTTTCGCACGGTCTGTGAAACTAGTCTCTGTTCTTTCTGGCTTTCTGTCACAAGACAGAGCCCAGCTGCACAGCTGCCCACAGATCTGACCCTGATTAACTCTTTCAACTCCAGAAAGCAGGTACCAGAGACATTGCAATACTTTTTCTAGTAATTTTTCTGCAATTGTCAGGATCAAATAAGTTTTAAAATAAAATAAACAAACAGCGTTGCACACTCAAGACCCTTAGCAAATGTTTGAAATTGGTGAAAATATTCACCTGCCGGCATTTTATCACAAACATCCGCCAGGACGCCTCAAGGGTGACTCAGCTGCTATCCTACAACCAGCCTACAGTGTAGAGTTATAGGCAATTAACTTTCAGGGACTTGAAGGTAATATAACCTAAGATGGCCGCCACTGAAAAATAAATTGACTTAAGATGGCCACCACTGAAGGATGGTAGGGCGTGTCATCTTCTCTAACCACCAGATAAAAGGGGTAGAGTCTGCATTCCAGGGGCCATCTTTCTTTTCCCTCAAATTCTTTCCACATCAAAAACTTCTAAATGTCCCTAAATGTCTCTTTCTTCAATGGGCACTCTATAGGATTCCTGTCACTCTGTCCTGGTCCGTCCGTAGTCACTGGTCTAAGTCTCCAGTAATCAACCCCATCCACTTTCCTTTCCTTTGTCATTAACTCTCTACTTACATCAAGCCAACCTTCTGCCTGGGTGTGCCACTTTTTGTCTTTGAGCCAGCCGCTCAAGTGCTGTCTCTCAGGGGATCATCTAACATACCCAAAAACTTCAATACCTCATAACTTCCTTTTACCCACTCTTTACCTTTCCTGGGTGACACTATGTCAGTTGCCTTTTTAGGTCTGCAGTGTCCAGCTACAGTCTTACTTTGCTCACTACCCATTTTGTGGAATCTGTGGAATACCTGATTTTGTTCAAGGGCTATAGATATCCTGCATAAATACAGCTCCAGACTACCCCGCTAACTATCAGTAAGTACAAATTAGAGACCTTCACACAATGTTTCAGAAATCAAGGAGATACCGCTCAACTGTAAAATTCCCGTCAGTGTCCCTCCTGTCTCTACTGTCATTAATGCATCACGGGGCCGATCCCAAGGAAAGATACGTAATTTTGGCCAGAATTTGTCTCTGCAAACTTCCAGATTCTATCAGCGCTTACATGAACAAAAATCTCAACACCATCACAAACTTTCTGAACTACATCAACAATTCACAAGAGGGCACTGCAGACCTTTTTCTAAACATACATAGTCACGTCCAGTCTCTGTCAATCACCTTACAAGAGATCCTTTGCCACAATTAAAGCGAACATACTATTAAATATGGACATGTAAGGCAAAGTACATAATATCACACAAGGAGATGACCTTACCCAGTCACTTTCAGCCAGTGAAACAGAACTACAGTCAAGGTAGACAGAAATAGACTTGACTTACCCCGACGAGCGCTCATTGTCAGTTCTTGTCACTGGCCGCCTGGACTCTTGCGGAGCTCACCTCGATGGTCAGATGTCCATAAAAGTATGGCCACCCAAGGGACACCAATTCTTATAGATTTTTATCTGGGGCTCAAACCCCTAACATTGTAAGGTGACTTTCAAATTATAGAGTCTTTGTATTCCAGCTTGGAATGGAGTAAACCAGGAAAGACACATTGGGGGTCATTTATTAAGGGCCCGATTCGCGTTTTCCCGACGTGTTACCCGAATATTTCCGTTTTGCGCCGCTTGTACTTAAATTGCCCCGGGATTTTGGCGCACGCGATCGGATTGTGGCGCATCGGCGCTGGCATGCGCGCGACGGAAATCGGGGGGTGTGGCCGAACGAAAACCCGACGTATTCGGAAAAACCGCCGCATTTAAAAACCGAAAATGTGTCGCATAAGGACCGCTTACCTTCACCTGGTCCAGCTCGGTCCATTCCGGCGCGATGAGTTTACTTTCAGCGCAGCAGCGCCACCTGGTGGACGGCGGAAGAACTACCTTATTAAATCCCGGCCGGACCCGAATCCAGAGCGGAGAAGCCGCCGCTGGAACGCGAATGGACCGGGTAAGTAAATTTGCCCCATTGTCCTTTCTGAAGATTAGCTCTAGACTGCTTTATTCTCTTTGGCACTGAAACTCTTATCTGGGAAGTCATAAAACACACTCTGAAAGGGGTGTGCAAGTACACAAGCAGGCAATACTATTGGGTGGTTTGACCCTTGAAATTCAACACTATTGGATTTAAGCACACAAAGGAATGTAGAACCATTGGCTGTCTTCACATAAACAAAATGCCCAGATATTCACCTGGATACCTTCCCCTAGGTGGTGCTAGCGAGCACTAAGTCTTTGTGTGCTGAGGGGCACACCCAAATTTTAGTTTTTATTATACAAAGTTATGTGAAATGAATGCTGAATCTTTAAAATGTCCGACAATATGTAAAATGAGGTCTGAGTCCAGTGTGATATCTTTAACAACAGCCACCAGTCCCCTGTAATATACAGCCACCAGTCCTCTCTAGAATACAGCCACCAGCCCCCAGTAGTATACAGCCGCCATTCCCCTGTAGAATATAGTATAGCCGTTAGTCCCCTGTAGAAAATAGCCACAAAATAATAAACTTTATACTTCCCTTCCACTGATCTCATGATGGTGCAGGCTCTTTCTCGTTCTTCGGGCAGCCACCGGCCACTGAAGCCACAGCTGACATCGCTGGAGGAGATCGCCAATGCACTGGCGGAGATCATCCCATCACAACCTGCTGCCGCCAAAACGATGCTTCAGCGATCTCCCCCAGCGATGGCAGCTGTGTCTCACTGACACAGCTGACATACTAGACCCCTATGTGCAATGCGGGACTGTCAGAACCTGGTGGGGGCCCCGAGGCTCCAGCCCTGGGAGCCCCTCCTTTAATCCGGCCCTGGATGCAGACGTATATCTGCATGTGTTTTAGTTATTTCTTTCCAGAGTGAGGCATGCTTGTGTGGTGAATTAAACCCATTAACATTCAGCGACATTATTTCGATAACCAAACCTTTATCACATTCTGAACTGCTATTGATCTGCAACATCCCCCACTGGGGCCTAGCCTTTTCTTGGGGCCTGGAGGCAGCCAGGGCCCAGAATACCAGAGTGGCTGACGGTTGCGGCCTAGGCACGCTAGTGTCACGGTGCTTGGTATGGGGACCGGAGGGCTGTCCCACAGCCTGGCAGGTCTCCAGCGGGTGGTGAGTGCAAGAAATTAGATGAGGAAGAGGCTGTTTTACTGGTTTTCCCTTACCCTTAGCGTCTGTAGAATGTGTCCCTGGCTGGTGGATGAGGGAGCCCTTGATGGTGATACAGCCATAGCAGGGACCAGACTGCGGCAATGTTGTGCATAACCAACAGCAGCAACAGGCCAAACGATTCTGTACAAAGGCAGGTTACTGGAGTGATCTTGGAGAGGGAACCTCAGGAGTTGAGTCACCAGCCTGGATGCAGGTGCAGGCTGGGATGTAACTCTGTCTAATGCTGGAAGCTGCAGCTTTGTCCTGGGCCTTCTCTGTGTCTGTGCTAGTGGTTCACTGACACTCCTTCTCTGTCACTCAGTGTGTAGTTGATGTGCTGAGGCCTGTAGCAAGAGCTTGTGCTCTGAGGTGGTGCTCCTCAGTCAGGAGCTGGGCCTAAGAGCTCCTCATGTGGTGAGAGTTGGCCCTAAGAGAGCTAACTCCTCCCCTGACTAAGGGTTTTGTTAATCCCTGGTCAAGTGATCTCACACTCCAGTTACAAAGGTGGAACATTATTGGATGATAAACATTACACAGTCTTAACCCTTGCCTATCCATGCAGTATCTACCACTGCACAATTACCTCTATATGTACTGGATGGTACAAGGGGCTTATTTGCAACTACTCCTCTGCCCATGCATTGGCAGGGATGTAGCATACCCCCAGGGCAATTGAAAGGCTCTTGGACCGGATGGGAGTGAAGAGAACCAACGCTGTCCAGCAGCAGATGGGCTCCAGAGGGTCTATTGGTGTATTACAGCCGGTAGGGGTAAAGATGGAATAGGTTTCACTTTCAAGGAAGTGCTGGCTAAGTGTGGTGTAGGGAACAAACCGCCCATGGTCCTGGAGACAGGCACCTGGGTTGGTGTTGGACTGGATACACAAAATACATACATATGTGACAGTTGGTAGCGATTGCCCTTAAACTAACTGTATAATAGGGAAAGGTGTTGTGTTGTGTCATGTCTTGTAATCCACTCCTTGTACCAAGGCCTGACTATTTGTTCGAAAACTCTTCTTCCTTGGCAACAAATAGTAATTATAGTAATTAATCCCCTAAAGACCCGCGGTTTACAGACTACCACACTGTACAGAGCTCCAATTCTAGGTGTAAGCCTGCAGTCAGGATTTACAAATAAGACGGTCCAACACAGTCTCACTACAGTTCTGCAAAGCCTAGAAAATGGTTAAGTTCAAACTTACTGGCAACAAAATAGCATTGACAGTTGTGCAAATATTGTCAAACACACATTGGCTTTAAACAGCCCAATGGGTAAATTACTTGAACCTTTAATGTTACAAACGTTACATGAAAATTTACTGGTATCACAGTAGCAATAGCAAGAATGTCTCTTTCCTGTAGAGAAAAAACATACACTCACCGGCCACTTTATTAGGTACACCTGTCCAACTGCTCGCTAACACTTAATTTCTAATCAGCCAATCACATGGCGGCAACTCAGTGCATTTAGGCATGTAGACATGGTCAAGACAATCTCCTGCAGTTCAAACCGAGCATCAGTATGGGGAAGAAAGGTGATTTGAGTGCCTTTGAACGTGGCATGGTTGTTGGTGCCAGAAGGGCTGGTCTGAGTATAACTGCTGATCTACTGGGATTTTCACGCACAACCATCTCTAGGGTTTACAGAGAATGGTCCGAAAAAGAAAAAACATCCAGTGAGCGGCAGTTCTGTGGGCGGAAATGCCTTGTTGATGCCAGAGGTCAGAGGAGAATGGGCAGACTGGTTCGAGCTGATAGAAAGGCAACAGTGACTCAAATCGCCAACCGTTACAACCAAGGTAGGCAGAAGAGCATCTCTGAACGCACAGTATGTCGAACTTTGAGGCAGATGGGCTACAGCAGCAGAAGACCACACCAGGTGCACTTCGGCGGACCTCGGCGCAGCAGCGACACCTGGTGAATATCGGCGCACGGACCTTAGTGAATCCCGGCAGAACCCGAATTAGCGTCGGAGAACCCGCCGCTGGATCGCGACTGGACCGGGTAAGTAAATGTACCCCATTGAGTGCAAAACAACACAATAGCAACTTTTCCTTTTGTAACAACCGGCAAAAGTCTCTCAGAAGGCTTTTGAAACAAAGCCCATCTTCTGGGTGCAGCCCTTGATGTGGGAGAAGTGCAGATAAAAGGTCTCCTCCAGATATAGAGGGACAGAGTCCTTTGTGGATGGTGGCTCTGCGTCAGCAGAGGTTGATGCTAACATAGTATATAACAATGGTAAGCAGTTCAAGGAGTCTCTTGACTGGATAATAAATAGGGGAAAGAGTCTCAGGAAAGTCTCTGGCTCTAAGGGTATATGTGGGCGCTCAACCCAACTGGGAGGAGCAGAAAAATGTCATATATACACAATATACAGAAAGTTACTTGTTAGGGCTACAGCCCATCAGGGGTTACTCTATATCTGAGTTATCCGAAGTGGCGGTGAGTACCTCAGGTTCAGGGAAGCGCGCCTTCTTGGCTACCTGACCTCTGCGGTGGGGTAGCTGGTACTCCTGCAGGTATGCAGGAGCCTTCCCCTTTGTTTCCCGTTGGGACCTCCGGAGTTCCTGTTGGGAGAAAAGTACAACCTTGTCGTCGTGATCCACTGACACTGGAGCTGGGGTCGCATGTGCCTCAGATGCAACAGGGGCCACAGGTTCTGCAGCTGGGTCATGTTCCACAGGCATTTATTGGTTAATGCAAGCATCATGTTACAGGTATAAGTATCGGGACAACGCGTTTCGGGAGGATTTCCCCTTCTTCAGGTCCAAAATAGTGTTCTGAAAGTACGTAAAATGGTATATGAACATAGGGCACGTGTAGACCAGCACAGTAGCTGGACCCCCACCTAGCGAAGGTCCAGTCCAGAACCCCCAGACTGACCTATAGACAAGCCCCCTCTCTAAAGTCCATCTTAGCACCCACTAAGATGCGATCCCCCAAACAGCACCCGTACAAAATACAGCTATGTTCCCAACACTCAGAGGCACATACCGCTGTAATGGCCCAAGATGCCTGACCTGCCAGATCATTCAACACAAGAAAAATACTTTTATCTCAAACACAACAATGGAATCATTCCAAATACCAACTTTCCTGAACTGCTCCACTGACTATGTAATATACCTATTGGAATATTCCCTGCCATCTCCAATACGTAGGCCGGACATCACAATCTTTCAGAGAAAGAAATTATGCCCACCGGAGGAAGGTGAAAAACGTGTTTTTACAACGCGGCGTGTCCAGGCATTTTAAAAGCCACCACAATAGCGACATTGGCTTAGCCAAGGCCTGCCTCCTGGAACAAATTCCAAAGAATCATCCAGATAGACTGAATCAGCTTATCAGAAGGGAGAACTTCTGGATTTTTACATTAAATACAATGTGCCTGTAAAATCAAACACAACCTTTCTAACTGATAACAAGAACATCCCCTTCCCATTCCCTCTTATAAATTCCCCCAATCCAGCTTACCTATTACACCATTTGGTTCTAATTGTATGCACTTAAAGGGGTTATGCCACGAAACAATTGACTGCAAAAAACTGTCAAAGAGGTTAAAATATTTCAAAAATCTATTTGTAATGGTTACCTGGAATTAAAGATACCTTTCTATTTGTTATTATGATGCTTGTTCAGCCTCTATTCTGCTCCACACAGAAGCAGATGTGGGAGGGGCCTAGCCAGGCACATGCACAGCACTGACAGCGGCAGTTATTGTACAACTCAGTGCTACAGAGCGCTCGGCCTTCAGAGTCTCCTTCCACCTGCTGTGCTCAAATAGTCCCTGAATTACTGATCCAATAGAAGTCCAATTGAAATGTGTCATATGCCCCATGTTAAAAGTGCACCAAAAAAAGTTGGTGCGGTCTGTCAAAGCAGTGCAGGGGGCACCAGATTCATGAAGAACGTGCGCCAGAAATCCTGAATCTGGCGCCCCCTGCACACTACACAGGACACTGCACATAGTACACATGTACTATGTATTCTCACAGCATCATGGTCGGTCAGGCTGATATGCATGGATGCATAGATAAATAGGTGACAGCTTCTCACATGTTACTGATCTTTAGCTACTTCCCTGCTAGTCAGGCACAGGGGCCCCTTTGCAGGACAGCAGGGTAACATGGAGGGAGAGTGAATGCTGGAGAGTACAGGAGGAGGACTGCATCAGGAGAGGTCAGAGCTCAGCCTGTTACTTGTGTTATCTCTGCAGCCTCCTGTGTGACCTGACTAATGGTGGAGGGAGGAAAGGGCTGCTGCATTGCTATGATCCATGTTAGGGAAGGACTCCTCTGTGCAGCAGATGTCATGTATGTCTGCAGTTACCTTGTATCTGCTGCTGGAAGCACCTGTGGAGCAGTGGAAATCACCTCATTCGCTGGTGTAGACGGCTGAGCTCTCTGCCCCCTGTCTCACTTCCTATTGGCTGCAGTGTGTCAGGTGATCTCTCAGTCTGGAAAGGAGCTGTGAGCCCGTGGAGTGATCTGTATTGCAGAGCAGCTGGGGGAATGTTTGTGCGCAGACTCGGCCAGATCAGCTGTAGCTCAGGACGGGACACAGCTACCACCAAGGGGCGCCAGCAACCAGGACAAAGGGAGTTATCTCAGTAAGCCTGCATATTTTGGAAAAAATGTAAATGGTGAAAGTACTTGTCACAATGCATTGGACCCAATTACAGCCATTTGCTATGGTGACACAACCCCTTCAATGTCCCACTTCTTCCTATTCCCTCATACTTTCATCAAACCCCCGTATAAGTTATCATCATGCCTATTTCACTCTAAAAGGCATAAAAAACACCCAGGAGATCCTCTGGTATATACCACCCTCTTTGTACACATCCAACGTCTAGCTCTCCCTTATTTAGATTTGATACAATAGTCCAGTGGTGGCGAACCTATGGCACGTGTGCCAGAGAGGGCACGCAGAGCCCTCTCTGCAGGCACGCTTACCATCTCCCCAGTCTCATGAAAGTGGGCCCCGACGCCTGCTGGGTCTCTGCGCTCCAATACATGCGCAGCCTTGGTGCACTCCGCTGCCTGCTTGTCTGTGGCGCTCCGATTCCTGCGCGGCCCCGGTGCTCGGCTTCCTGCTTGTTCATGCCGTTCTGCTTCAAGCTCGTTCACGGCACGCCGACCCGGCGTTCCACTGCCTGCGGGGTCGCGGCGCCCAATGCCTGCTGCCTGGCTCCTGTGCTCCGGCGATGACGTCACCGCATCCTCGCCGACACTTGAGATGGCGCGTTTCAGCTGCTGTACTTGGTAAGGCCATCTGTGTGTGTCTGTCTATAATGGGGGTGGGGGGGAGGCCCTATTTCTATCCTGGGATGGGGGGTGAGGCCCTATTTCTATCCTGGGGTGGGGGGTGAGGCCCTATTTCTATCCTGGGGTGGAGGTGAGGCCCTATTTCTATCCTGGGGTGGGGGGTGAGGCCCTATTTCTATCCTGGGGTGGGGAGGAGGCCCTATTTCTATCCTGGGGTGGCGGGTGAGGCCCTGCTTCTATCCTGGGGTGGGGGATGAGGCCCTACATCTATACTAGGGTGGGGGATGAAGCCCTATTTCTATCCTGGGGTGGGGGGTGAGGCCCTGTGTCTATACTGAGGTGGGGAGCCCTGACTCTATAGTGGGGTGGGGCCCTGTCTCTATACTGGCGGGACTGTGTATTACCCCTAAACTCACAATGCTGCAGCATTTCTCCTGTGTTGTGTATGTTATTTTCAGAGAAAATAAAACTTTTACTTAAAGAGCGACAGCCACAGTACACAGCCATACATGGAGCTACAGCCGCAGTACACAGCCACACATGGAGCTACAGCCGCAGTACACAGCCATACATGGAGCTACAGCTGCAGTACACAGCCATACATGGAGCTACAGCCGCAGTACACAGCCATACATGGAGCTACAGCCGCAGTACACAGCCATACATGGAGCTATAGCCGCAGTACACAGCCATACATGGAGCTACAGCCGAAGTACACACCCATACATAATGTTGGCCTTTCTATAGTGGTCTTTATAACCAGAATTATGCTATTTATGTGGTTGTAATGGTGGCCTCATGATCTCAAAGTGTTATTTGTCTCTTGTATAGTGGTATTGTGGCACTATTGGGCTAAATTGCTGTGTTGGCACCTTGGGATAGAAACGTCGCCTTTGGTTTGCAGTTTGGGCACTCGGTCTCTTAAAGGTTCGCCATCACTGCAATAGTCCCTAGCGAGCTCTTCTGTCCCCTCTCTGGACCTCCGCAAGACATTGGAGCAATACCTCTAGCTCCGCTGCAAAAAGGCGCATGCACACTTTCCCAAATACTAGTAACACCACAAAAAATAGAATGGGGCGTGCACAGCTGGAGTAAAGGCTGGTCCGCACACCAACAAGAGAAAATATACTCTTTCCCAAATACTATCCACCAATATATCCAATATTTCCGATTTGCGGCGATTTCCCCTGAATTGCCCCGGGATTTTGGCGCACGCGATCGGAATCTGGCTCATCTGCGCTGGCACGCACGCGACGGAAATCAGGGGGGCGTGGCCGAACGAAAACCTGACGGATTCGGAAAAACCGCCGCATTTTTTAAAAAAAAGTGTCGCGCAGCTTGCACTTACCTTCACTCAGCCCGGCTCGGTGTATTCCAGTGCGTTTCGGGGAACTTCAGCGCAGCGTTGGAGGAAATGCCTTAATAAATCCCGTCCCGGAATCCAGCGCAGAGAACGCACCACTGGATCGCGAATGGACCAGGTAAGTAAATCTGCCCCAATACGTCCAATATAAAGCAGTTCTGATGAATTATGTTATTTTAAATCAAGCAGTACGCCTAGTATATGCTTTCTGTGAACTATGTCACTTTCAATTGAATAGTTGTTTGTTGCTTAATTAAGGCCTTTGGATGTACTAGATTATATTAAATTAAACAGCATGCTTAACACTAATGTCTTTTAAATATATCATGCCCTATGTATTTTATTAGGAACAATCTTGTAACCGGTTTTATATATTCATCTATATATTTTGTATGAACTTGTACATATATCAGTACATTCTGTACCATGACAATGTAAAAATTATTTTACTCTGCTGGTCTACAAGTGCCCTATGTTCATATACCATTTTTACGTACTTTCAGAACACTATTTTGGACCTGAAGAAGGGGAAATCCTCCCCGAAACGCGTTGTCCCGATACTTATACCTGTAACATGACGCTTGCATTAACCAATAAATGTTTGTTGTTAATAATTTGATGCTTCTTTGCAAACTGACTATTACAAGTCCTGTGGAAACTTTTCTCAATCTATCAGCATACCTGTTTACCCCTACTATATCAGGAATTCTTTCCTGCATACCAGACTCTGCAGCAGCCGATTTATTTATTTTTTTAAATTGTCCATTCCTCGGGGCCCGATCCTACACAGGGTATACGGGCTTCCGACTGAGTTTGAATAATTTAACCTACACATCAAGAAATCTATGTGGAGCGCAGTATATACTCATTTTCCTAAACTTGTATCCTCCACAGGCAGCAGTATGGGAGACTGCAGTGGGGATGATGGTCTCTCCGGGGTACCTCTCACTGGGGTGAAAACAAGCACACAAAATTGAGGTACAGTCACAAGATCTAAGAAACTGGGGGTAGGTGAACACAAAGAGGATGTTGGACTGTGTCAGTGGACCTGACACAGGGGCAAAGGACCGAAGACATCTCTTCAGACGGTTCCTGTGTACCTGGAGTGGTGGACGATCTCCTCTTGAAATCTCGTAGACTTCAGGGGAGAGACTGTCCCTAACTAGGTATGGCTCACGCTCCCAACGCCCATCTAACTTACTGGTGGGATGGTTGTTTCGCAGCCACACTCGTTCTCCAGGGGCAAGAGGCTCAGCGCAAGCATTGTGGTCAAAGTCTCTTTTTTGTTTGTCCAGCGCAAGCATTGTGGTCAAAGTCTCTTTTTTGTTTGTCTCGGGCTTCCTCCACCCGAAGGTCCACAATTTCTCTGGCATCTGCCAGACGCCTCTGGTGTTCCTGGACCCAATCAGTCTGGGGGAGTAGAGATTGGGAGTCAGGGATTCCATGTCCAAGGTCATATCGGCAGGGAGATGTCCATGTCTTCCAAAATCAGGTAGTAGGGAGTGTATCCTGTGGAACAATGGGTGGTATTATTGTCCAGGTATACTAACTCCGGTAGTAATTTCGGCCAGTCAGTACTTTTTGCAGGGGTCAGGGTCCTCAGCATGTTGATGAGAGTCTTGTTCATTTTCTCTCAGAGTCCATTTCCCTGAGGATGGTAGGCTGTGGTCCTCAGCTTCTTGCAGCCATAGAGGGTACACAGCTCCTGGAACACTTGTGACTCAAATTTAGTTCCCTGGTCCGTAAGGATTTTATCCAGAAGGATGAAGCTCTTCCACAGGGCCGCTGAGGTGGTCCTGGCAGACAAGTCTCTGACTGGTACTGCTACCACAATCTTGGTTTAGTGGTCGATTATTGTCAGTGCATATGTGTGACTGGATCTGCTGGGCTCCAACTTCACATGATCCAGAGCCAAGATCTGCAGAGGGCGTTGGCTCACAATGGGATGTAGAGGGACCCTTTGGTTGTGTGGCTCTCCTCGAGCGATGGCGCAAGCTGGGCATTCCCGGCACCAGGCCTCGATGTTGGGCTTCATATTCACCCAGTAGAAGTGCTTGCGGGGGGTAGCTTCAGTCTTCTGAGCGCCAAAGTGTCCAGACTGGTCGTGATACATATCTTGGCATCCCTCCGGGGAATCGCAGTCTGGTACAGCCGGTCATAGGTGATAGGATCTAGAGTTCTCCTTTTCAGCAGGCCCTGATGCATACTCAGGGTTTTCCTCTGGCGCCACAATTGAGACAGTTCTCCATCAGCTCTTCTCCGGCGGATTATTTCAGGCACTCGCCCACTTAGAGAGATAGTCCATCACTTCTCCTATGGCGCGGCTATCAGCCTGAAGACTCTTCTGGTGGGATAGCTGGTACTGCTTCTGAGGGTAAGGAGTAAACTCTCTGTGCCTCTTGGCGCACAAACCGGGCATAGAACGCCAGCATCTCCACGTCTTCCCACTGAGCATCCGTGGAGGGTCCCTCCCACTTGTCAGCGAGTCGGGACAGAACATCAGCATTGTAGTTGGTCTTGCCAGCCTGATATTTGATAGTAAAATTGAAGTTCGCTAACCTGCTCCAGGGCTCCAAGCTGGGCGGTGTTCAGATGCGCCAAGGGGTTGTTGTCTGTGAAGACAGTGAAGAAGGAAGCAACTAGGTAGTCCTTGAACTTTTCAGTCACAGCCCAGACTAACGCCAGAAACTCCAACTTGAATGAGCTTTAATTCTGGTTGTTCTGTTCCGGTTCTCGGAGGGAATGGCTGGCGTAGGCTATGACCCTTTCAGTTCCATTCTGAAGCTGGGATAGCACAGCTCCTAGTCCCTGCTTACTGGCATCGGTGTAGAGTATAAAGGGTAGATTGTAATCTGGGTATCCTAACACTGGAGGCTCAGTCAGCCTTTGCTTCAGCATTTGGAAGGCCGCTTCTCGTTCTGCTGTCCATTCGATGGGTGCTCGGGACCGTTGGCCGTCCTTAGGCAGTCCCCTTAGAAGTTTTTGTAGGGGAGCAGCCAGCTGGGCAAACTTCGGGATGAATCGCCTGTAGTAGCTGGCAAATCCCAGGAAGCTTTTGATGTCTCGGATGGTGGACAGGGTAGACCAGTCATGGACAGCTGCAACTTTCTCTGGGTCTGGTTCAATTCCATCAGCACTCACCATATACCCTAGGTATTTTACGCTGGGCTGTAACAGGTGGCACTTTGATGGCTTGAACTTCAACCCATGCTGGGTCAGGATTTGGAAGACTTCAGCCAGATGTTGGAGATGGTCCTCATAAGTCTTGGAGTAGATGATGATGTCATCTAGATATAACAGGACAGTCTCAAAGTTTCGATGTCCCAAGCATCTCTCCATTAACCGCTGGAACATGCCCGGGGAATTGCATAGGCAGAAGGGCATGTTGTTGAACTCGAACAGGCCCATTGGGTTGGTGAAGGCCGTCTTCTCTCTGTCTTCAGGCGCCATGGCCACTTGCCAATAGCCACTGGTCAGATCCAGAGGAGAAAAGTAGGCAGCTGAGCCCAGGGCTGCGAGGGATTCCTCGATTCGAAGCAGCGGATAGGCATCCTTGTGGGTGATATTGTTGATCTAACTGTAATCAACACAGAAGTGAAAGGTTCCATCCTTCTTTTTCACAAGGACCCGTGGGGCAGCCCATGGGCTGTGACTCCCAGATAACATTGGCTGTCTTCATCTCTTGCACCAGCTTCTTCACCTCTTGGTAATGGGCCGGAGGTATGAGCCAGTATCTCTCCTTGATAGGAGGATGAGAGCCAATAGGGATGGTATGTTGAATCAGGGTAGTCTGCCCAAAATCCAGTGGAGGTTTGCTGAAGGCCTGGTGGTGCTTCATGATGACATCCAGGACGCCTTGTACTTGGTCTGCCGGAGTAATATCGTCGTCTCCAATATTGAGCTCAAGCCACCAGGACTGCTTGGCAGGCTCACCCTCAGCACTTTGTTTCACCTCCAACTGTTGAGAGGCAGACAGAGAGGTCTCCACTAAGTATTCAGGGTGAACGCTGAAAAGGGTGGCTACAGCTTTGTATCTTCTCAGATCCACTGGGGAGTCTCGCACGTTTAGCAATCTGATGGGTACTTGCCCTCTAGATACTATGACTAGGCTCCTGGCGGCTAGAATGGGTAGGAATGGGTATGGGTAGGTCAGCTTTGTCAGCTGGTAGGGGTTCTACCATAGCCTGGTAGTCTTGACCTTGAACACCTATGCAGGCTCGGCACCATACCAACGTCTCAGTCCCAGGTTGAAGGCAGACAGGTTGTGGATCCTTGATCCAGACTCTGCAGATTTCTCCATTGGGGCCAGCAAACTTCTGCTGTGCTGCTAGGACTTGCATGGTCTCCTGAATTACCTTCCGAGAATCACTTGGCACTGTTGGTAGAGAGTTGTGGAGAGCCTTCAGCACCTCAGGGTAGCAGTTGCGGAGGGCATTGATACCCAGAACCAGGGAGAGGTTACTGTCTTCAGGCACTTGTGTCACCACTACGCCCTGTCTGGTTAACTCAGTGTCTCCGATGGTGAGTGTGGGTTCCCAGTAGCCGCGGATGGGTACAGACTTCCCACTAGTAGCAATTATATTCAGATAAGCCTTGGGAGGCTGCGACAGGTGGCAGGTGGCACTGCAGATGGTGTTCACTTGAGAGCTGGTATCTAACAAGGTTACTCCATTTATGGTCACATGAACCATGGGGCGAGTCCCCACGAACCTTGGCATCCAGTTAGAGTCTCTGGGACTTAGAAATTCTTCCCTTGGAGGACATAGCTTCCGTAGCTTCAAGGGTTTGTCGTTTAACCGATGACATTCATTTTTTTCATGCCCGTATCTACGGAAGTAATTGCATTGCAGTCTTGGTTCTCTTTGGCTCCAGGTGTCCAGAGATTTCGCCATAGCTGGGCGTTGTTTGGCCCTGGAGTCTTGGGGAGTAGCTGGCAATAAGGAGCCATAAGAAGGCAGATTCTTCTTCTTGGAGGGAGCAGCCACTTCCAGCTGAGCCATTCGCTCAAGCAGTTTGCTCATGGTGTCTGCCAGGGTGGTGACCTGCTCTACTAGGATAGCAACTTCTGCTGACACTGGAGGCGGTGTTGCTGGTGGTGCTAGAGGAAAGGCCAGAACAGTATCGTCCAGATCCACAGGTTCAGACTCCTCCTGTGGTTCAGCAGGCAGGCGTTCTCCCAGGATGTCAATGGAAATCTCTTTGAACTCAAGAAAAGAAGCCTGGGCATGTTGAAGAGACAGCATTTTTAACTGGCATTTATGATTTTTATCCAGAAGCCCATTAATGAATTGTTCCCGCAGGGTTTGTTTGGAATCTTCAACCACTTTAGGGTCAAGGCGGATGATAGCCTTCCATGTCTCCTGTAAGGAGAGGGCAAAGTCTCTGAGGGATTCTTGGGGCTTCTGTCTTTTCCCAAAGAACTTGTGCTTCATCTCAGAGGCAGTACATTTTTCAAAGCTGGTGCGCAGCCTATTAAGGATTTGGGCCACATTCTGGCGTTCCGCTTGGGGCCAGGACTTAACTTCCCGGAGAGCGGGTCCCTTTAACTGCCCGGTTAGGATGCCCACTTTCTGTTCCTCTGTGAGTGGAAACAGGGTGAAGGTAGCTAGCATCTTGGCCCTCAATTCAGAAAAAGTGTGCAACTTTCCTTCATAGTAGGGTAACCAGGGAGCCCCGATATAGTAGGGCATACTCAGGGGCATAATGGTGGTGGCATTGGCTGCAATAGGACTGGACGGGCTCTCTAGAGGATTTAGCATGCTCCGATACCCTGATGAGGGCCTGGGAGACAGGAGTTGCTCCAGTTCAGTATCTTCATCTTGGGCTGACATGACTGGGCGAGCTTGGTGAGGTCTGAGGGGTTACACAAGGTTTGTTGCTATGGGCGATGGCTAGATTGGGATGTGGGCACTTTAAGACACAGTCACTATTCCCTAGGAGGTGAGCCAATACCCTAGCATCGGAAACAATCTCTACCCCCCTTTAACTACCCAGCGGTACTCACTCGGGATCAGCCGAGGTGACGGGACAGCTGCGGTGCACGATGACCTCCTTTCCCGATGTCCGGCAGGCAGTAGAGGGATGGCCGATTAACCCTCTTCGTTGCCGGGCTGCAATCGCTCTGGCTCCTCCTCTACGGGACTTTGCGCCACACATGCAGGGGCGGAGTTCAGCGAGTCTCTTGGATTTCCTGCCAGTGAAGGTTTTGGCGGGCTGGAGTTCCGTGCTGCGCCACAATCCGCTGAGGTAAAACGCTCCAGGTGCTGCAGCGCCAGATGTAGCAGCGCTGATAAAGTGCTGGAGCGGAGCTCGACACCATGTGGCATCAGTACAACAAAGTCAATGTAATAAATAGCACAAAGTCACTTGGGCCTAAACCCGGATGGCAGCAGGGTTAGGCAGCACAGTAGGCTTTAAATAAACGACAGTCTATAGTGCCAGAATAATGCACAGAAGTAGAAATCCTGTTCCTGACGCCACTTTCAACATCACCCAACGGGGCCTAGCCTGCCGGAGTGGCTGGCGGTTGCGGCCTAGGCACGCTAGTGTCACGGTGCTTGGTATGGGGTCTGGAGGGTTGTCCCACAGCCTGGCAGGTCTCCAGCGGGTGGTGAGTGCAAGAAATTAGATGAGGTAGAGGCTGTGGCACTGGTTTTTCCTGGGGCAACCCTTAGAGTCTGTAGTATGTGTCCCTGGATGGTGGATGAGGGAGCCCTTGATGGTGATACAGTTCTTTATTCGAACCAACAGCAGCAACAGGCCAAACGATTCTGTACAAAGGCAGGTTACTGGAGTGATCTTGGAGAGGGAACCTCAGGAGTTGAGTCACCAGCCTGGATGCAGGTACAGGCTGGGATGTAGCTGTGTCTAATGCTGGAAGCTGCAAAATTGTCTTGGGCCTTCTCTGTGTCTGTGCTAATTGTACACTGACACTCTGGGGCAAATTTACTTACCCGGTCCATTCGCGTTCCAGCGGCGGCTTCTCCGCTCTGGATTCGGGTCCGGCCGGGATTTAATAAGGTAGTTCTTCCGCCGTCCACCAGGTGGCGCTGCTGCGCTGAAAGTAAACTCATCGCGCCGGAATGCACCACCTCGGACCAGGTGAAGGTAAGCGGTCCTTATGCGACACATTTTCGGTTTTTAAATGCGGCGGTTTTTCCGAATACGTCGGGTTTTCGTTCGGCCACGCCCCCCGATTTCCGTCGCGCGCATGCCAGCGCCGATGCGCCACAATCCGATCGCGTGCGCCAAAATCCCGGGGCAATTTAAGTACAAGCGGCGCAAAACGGAAATATTCGGGTAACACGTCGGGAAAACGCGAATCGGGCCCTTAATAAATGACCCCCTCTGTCTCTGTCACTCAGTGTGTAGTTGATGTGCTGAGACCTCTAGCAAGAGCTTGTGCTCTGAGGTGGTGCTCCCCAGTCAGGAGCTGGACCTAAGAGCTCCTCATGTGGTGAGAGCTAACTCCTCCCCTAACTAAGGGTTTTGTTATTCCCTGGTCAGGTGAACTCACTCTCCAATCACACTCCAGTTACAAAGGTGGAACATTATTGGATGATAAATATTACACATTCCTAACCCTGCTCTACCGCTGCACAATTACCTCTATATGTACTAGAAGGTACAAGGGGCTTATTCGCAACTACTCCTCTGCCCATGCTTTGGCAGGGATGTTGCAGATCCGTCGTTATTTATTTCAATTAATCTGCCCCTCCCAGAGCCAGCTTCAACATAAATACAAAAACATGTTTTACATACAAATACATTAATTGTCCAGCTAATTTCTTAGCCGGGGTAAACTTTAACAGATCCAGCGTTCTCATGCTGGATACAGGGCAGAAGATCACCAAGGAGATGGTATTCCCTCCCCTATATTAGGGTAACAAGGGTTCCCTACCACTTGGTGACTCCATATTGAGGGATTAATCTCCCCTCCATTATCTATCGTTCCTTATCTTACTACAGACCACTCCTGGTCCACCTTGTTTTTAACTTTTTCGCTGTCCCTGTTGGGATTAGGGGTAAATTTGAACACCCCCCATTTTCAATTAGTTTTTTGGCATCCTTCATGTTATTACAAGTGTAGCTGGAATTATCCTTCAATACAATTAATTTTACTGGGAAACCCCATTTATAAGTTAGGCCCGTCTCTCTTAAGATCTTAGTTATATCCCTAAAATCTCTTCTTTTTTTAATGTAATGGGTGACAAATCTGCAAAGATCTCAATGTTTCCATAAGGTGGAGGGAACCTGGGGTTTTTACGGGTTGCTTGTATTAGGATATTTTTTGTTTTAAAAAAGTGCAACCTTAAGATTGTATATCTTGGGGTGTCTGCTTTTAAATGTCTTGGTCACGGGATCCTATGAATACGGTCTATTGTTATATCTAAGTTTTTTGCTTCTGGTAATATTGTCGAGATAAATTTCCCTGCATATTCCTCCACAGCTGAATCGGGGATAGCTTCCGGGATGCCTCTCAGGCGAACATTATTTCTTCTCGAACTATCTTCTAGATCCCAGATTTATAACTCAAGATTTCTTAACTTATGTTCCAATTCATTATGTGAGACCATTAAATTATTATGAGATAATGTCACTTCCGTTAGTTTTGTTTTCACCTGATCTATTCTATCACCAATTGTCCTAACTTCTTTTTGTAATTCCCCCATCATATCCTGTATTCTAGATAAGATCTTTGTCTCAAATCTATCTAGCATATTCTGCATCACTTGTGCTGTAAGTGCGGATTGTTAGTTTTCATTTTTCATATCAGCTTTAAGGGGAGGGGGTAAGCTATGACCATCTCTCAGTGACACTGCCTTGTCTCCCGGTTGAAATTCATTTTGAGATGAGGTAGAAGGTTGGGCTATCGGTCGTGGCTGAAAATTGAAACGTAAAGCATTAACCCCCATGGCTACAATCGGGATTGGGTCTCTTAAAGAAGATTTATTTTGCTGTGGATATGCAGAGAAAAAGGGAGGGGGACAGAGACAAACAGCGCTACCTAGGGCGAGATTATCCTTAGTTAGTTCCGGGGTGCTCTCCGGGGTGCTCTTGAGTAAGAGGTGCTCTTGGTTAAGATTGGGTACTCACCTTTGCTGGTTGTGCTAGAGACAAGCACAGCGCTGGGTCAGGCATATGTGATAAGTAACAGTTGCGGCGTCCCCACCCTCGCCCCAAGGCTGGGTAACAAGGCGTATAGCAATTGGGCTGGAGGGTAGGTCACTGGTTGTACCACCCGATGTGTAAAAATGGGACCTCAGAAAGGCGCTGGTCCTCAGGGGTAAAAGGTTTCCTTTTATTCAGAGATATTTTGGACAACGCGTTTCGCACTACAACGAGTGCTTCCTCAGGTCTAGGCTTGTTGTGCTGGAGTGGTGCAATAATCTTGCTTCCCTGGCCTGGCCTCGGGGCAGACTTGCAGACTGGGGAAAGACTGAACACAAAGTGTTTAAAGAAGGCAGTGAAAGGTGGTGAAGGAAGTGTCATGGTTTGGGGAAATTTTCTGTAGCAGGAGTTGGACCTCCTACAGGGTCGATTCTAGCATATTTGCTGTCTGAGGCGAATAATGCTGCCTTCCCCCCTACTCCTGTTCCATTGCCCGCTCCTTGTTCAGTAAAGCTGAAAACTTTACTAACAATTAACATCCCCACAGGCAGGATCGCTGACACTGTGACTGACTACAGGTTCTGAGAGTCATTAGCGGCATCATGTACCTTGTAGATGACAGTCTCACTTCCATCAGGATGACTTTATTCCGGGTTCTCCAATCCATGAGGTATCACTGCTGAATTCACAGCCAGATCTTTAGCTCCATGCAGCACATCTTCACCCAGGGTCCCTAAAAATACCACAGTCACTTACAGTATAAAGTCTCCTGGATAACAACACTGCGCTCCTAAATTATATATACCCCTCACAACACAACTGACCTCAGTCCCCATACATATAAAACATCCCTTGATTATATATATATTCTACTGGAATTATGGCATGCACAGCACAGCAATAAATATACAACACCCCTAATTTATTAATAACATTTGTTTTACATTATGCAAAGTAATATATTGGGGGTCATTTACTAAGGGCCCGATTCGCGTTTTCCCGTCGTGTTACCCAAATATTTTTTCCCTGAATTCCCCCGGGATTTTGGCGCACGCGATCGGATTGTGGCGCATCGGCGGAAATCAGGGGGCGTGGACGAACGAAAACACGACGTATTCGGAAAAACCGCCGCATTTAAGAACGGAAAATGTGTCGCTAGGGACGCGCTTACCTGCACTCAGCCGGCCTCGGTGAATTCCGGTGCGTTCAGATGCTTTTCAGCCGGCGGAGGAACTACCTTATTAAATCCCGGCCGGACCCGAATCCAGTGCAGAGAACGCGCCGCTGGATCGCGAATGGACCGGGTAAGTAAATCTGCCCCATTGTATCCTATAACTAATATATCCCACCCTGTTATTATGTTACATATGATTTTATATACAGTGCTACCCTGACCAATGTAAATATATAGCACACCCCTCCTAATGAATATATATATTTTTTTCTATAAAGCCCTGCTCTCATATATTTTAAGGCCTTGTTATTCAGCCCCCTATTAAATTGTATACAGCTCCCATATACAGATCCCCTCCAGCTTCAATAAAATCTAGCCCCTCCAAATAGCAACCCCCAGCTTAGTAATATATTGTACCCCATATACAGCCCCCCAGCTTAGTAATATACTGTATCCCATATACAGCCCCTGGCTTAGTAATATACTGTACCCCATATACAGTCCCACCAGCTTAGTAATAGACTGTACCCTGTATACAGTCCCCCCCAGCTTAGTTATATACTGTATCCCATATACAGCTCTCCCAGTTTAGTAATATACTGTATCCCATATAAAGCCTCCCAGCTTAGTAATATATGGTACCCCTTATACTACTCTCCCAGCTTAGAAATATACTGCAACTCATATACAGCCCCGCCAGTATAAGAAGTATCTGTCCCCATATAAATATACACAGCCCTCCAGTATAAGAAGTCTCTGTCCCCATATAAATATACACAGCCCCCCCAGTATAAGAAGTATCTGTCCCCATGTAAATATACACAGCCCCCCATTATAAGAAGTATCCGTCCGCATATAAATATACACAGCCCCTTCAGTATAAGAAGTATCTGTCCCCATATAAATATACACCCCCCAGTATAAGAAGTATCTGTCCCCATATAAATATACACAGCCCCCCAGTATAAGAAGTATCTGTCCTCATATAAATATGCACTGCCCCCCTCAGTATAAGAAGAATCTGGGCCAAATATAAATAAACACAGCTCCCTCAGTATAAAACAAATCTGGCCCCATATAAAAACATGTAGAAGCCCCACCCCCACCGCTATCCCTTTATATTGTATTCGGCCCTACATATGGCCATTTTATTGAAAACTGTATATGAAAAATTATAAATTATACTTACCTGCAGGCAAGGTGCTCCCACGGCTCTTCTGGCAGCCATGACTCCGCTCAGAGACACAAGCGGTGTGACGTCATCACCCGCCGCCTGCATAGTACGGAGCAACGCCAGAAGCCTGAAAGGCGTCTTAAAGAGACAGGTGCAATTTATTTATCTGGTTGCCCGAATCGTCCACATTATAGCTGCAAAATGCCGCTCTTAAAGGGCTACGCATTCTGCCGCCTGAGGTGACCTGATATATAAAGTGAATGCAAGTATATATCAGAACGTGATTCAACAACACACAGTTCCTTCCTTGCGTTCTACACTCAGCTAGTAATTTTCATGCAGGACAATGCCCCCCTGTCATGCAGCAAAACAGTCCAGAGCTAAACCCAATAGAAAACCTCTTGAAAATCCTTGGTGATAATATGATGGTCAAGAAACCCACAACTGTGGAAGAGACTGGAGGTAGAGTGAACAAAAATCACACCAGGACAGTTTGCGAAGCTGGTGATGTCCCGAGGTATCAAATCATTCCAAGCAAAGGTCTGTACACTTCCTACTGAATGGTGACAGTTGTAATCTTCAGAAAATGTAATTATAATTTTTTTATATCCTGAAACTCCTGCTGCAATATGAGCATTGTTATCCACACTGCATCACTGCTAGACTCTATAAACAAACAGTGGCTGGGTGAGGGGTGTCACCACGGCAAGCCCTTAGAGTCTCCATCTCCTAGCCAATCAATCACACGTCTTAGTAAGCAGGCAATGCCATTGTCAGGGGTGCTCCCGCGACCTGGGATATGGGGCTCACCCGTGCCTCTCGGTGCCTGCTGGTGCCACTGACCCGTCCTCCTTCCGGATTCCAATCTGCGATCCGTGCACTTGTGTCCCTGTCTCCTAGGGCACACGCGCCGGCTTCAGGAAATTTAAAGGGCCAGCGCACCATTAGTTGGCGCTGGTCATTTTCCGAGAGGGCTATCTAAACCTGCCTCTTCCATCACACCCTGCTGTATCTTCGTGCCTCATGCCTGTGTCTAATGCCTTGGGCAGTTATTGAGATTTCCCGTTGTGACCCTGGTTCCGTTCCTGACTATGCTCCTCTGCCGTCTGCCCTGACCTGTTGCTACGTCCCCACTCTGACCCTGTGCTCTGCCCATCTTGACCTCCTACCTGTCCCCGACTACGAGATTGCCTGTCGTTCCTGTACCTCGACCTTGGCTGCCACCGCGGACAAGCCGTGCGCTTAGAGGATATCCCCTTGTTCTGGCCAAAGGCGTAGGTATAAAATGATCTTTGGAAAAATCCTTGTACTGCCCGTGAATGTATTTGTACATTGTAATGAGGTCTCCCCTTAACCATCTTTTTTCTACAATGAATAATCCCAATTTTCCCATATATACTTGAATATAAGCAGTAAAAACCTAACTCGGTTTATACTCAAGTGTATAAAAAGAATGAACACTGTACTCTCTTTTCCGAAACCCCCCGTGGGTCCTCTTCTTGCTTCTGATGCTCCGATGCCTCTTCGGTTCCTTTTCGGCTCCTTCCGCTCCTCTTTGGATCGTTCCGGTTATCTTCGGTTCCCCTGGCGATGCAGGTGGCTCGCAAAAATTGATGTCGGCAAGTGGCTGACCTCATTGTGTGTGCCGGTCGAGTGTGAAGACCCACAGAGAGCCGAATGACCCGAAGAGGAGCCAAAGAGGATCCACAGAAGGGGGGCGTCGGAAAGGTGAGTACAGGCGTCGGAAAGGTGAGTCCCTGGGTTACGTACAAGATAGTTTCCATAGGTTTGTTCTTAAGTTGAATTTGTATGCAAGTCGAAACTGTATACTTTATAATTGTAGATCCAGAAAAAAAATGTTTTGCCACAGTAACAATTGGAGTTTCAAAATTTTTTGCTGTAATTGGACCAAGGATTACCAACAAAACTTCATTTCAGACACCTTACAGCTGATAATTGCCACCTGGGACTATAGTAAAGCATCCAGGGAGCTTCACCAGAGGTCACAGTGGGCTAAGGGGTCCGTCTTTAACTAGGGGTCATTTGTAAGTCGGTTGTCCTTAATTAGGGGATCGCCTGTACAGTGTTTGTTTTTTTGTTTTTTTTTATCAAAAGCTTGGCCTACTCAGGGCAGGGGCTGGAAGTCTATATACTACAGGGGAACTGGTTGGCTATATACTATGGGGCTAACAGGCTTTATACTACAGGGGGCCGGGAGGCTATATACAAGGGGGCTGGCAGGCTATATACTACAGGGGGCTGGCAGGCTATATACTACAGGTGCTGGTAGGCTACATACGAGAGGTGCTGGTAGGCTATATACGACAGGGGCTGACAGGCTATATATACTACAGGGGCTGGCAGGCTATATATACTACAAGGGCTGTCAGGCTATATACTGGGGGGGTGGCAGCCTATATACTACAGGGGCTGGCAAGCTATATGCTGGTGGGGAAGGGGCTGGAAGGCTATATACTGGGGGGGGCTAGCTATATACTGCAGGGACTGGCAGGCTATATACGGGGGGGCTGGCTGTCTATATACTGCAGGGGCTGGCAGGCTATATCCTGGGGGGCAGGGGCTGGCTATATACTGCAGGGGCTGGCAGGATATATCCTGGGGGGGGGGGGGGACTGAGATGAATTTCCCACCCTCGACTTATGCTTGAGCCAATAGGTTTTACCAGTTTTTTGTGTTAAATTTAGGTAACTCATCTTTGTATATACGGTATGTTATCTGTCTTTGTAATTTAGTACCTACCTGCATAATCTTGGTTGCTCTCCTCTGCACCCATTCCATTTCTTATATGTCCTTTTTATACACTGGTGCCCAAAACAGTACACAATATTCCATGTGTGGTCTGATCAGTGATTTGTGTATCTCTTGATGCACCCCATACTTTTATATGCTTTATTAGTAGCTGCCTGGCACTTGGCACCAAGTCTTCTTCAGTTGAAGTTTTACGAAGTAATTCAATGTTTAGAATATAATTGTACTTTTTTGTTTCCATGAGCCAAATGCATAACCTTACATTTGCAGCATCCCCCAGCCCTTTCTTGTGGCCTGGAGGCAGCTGGGGCCCAGAATACTGGAGTGGCTGGCTAGTGCAGGGCACGCTGTGTTCACGGTACAGGCGGTCCTCTACTTAAGGACACCCGACTTACAGACAACCCATAGTTACAGACAGACCCCTCTGACCTCTGGTCGAGCTTTCTGAATGCTTTACTATAGTCCCAGATTGCAATAATCAGCTGTAAGTTGTCTGTAATGAAGTTTTATTGATAATCCTTGGTCCCATTACAGCAAAAAATGTTTAAACTCGAATTGTCACTGGGGCCAAATTTTTTTTGGTCTGGATCTACAATTATAAAATATACAGTTCCTATTTACATACAAATTCAACTTTAGAACAAATCTCCGGACCCTATCTTGTACGTAACCAGGGGACTGCCTGTACTTGGTATGGGGATCGGAGGGCTCCAGCAGGTGGTGTGTGCAAGAAATAATGAGGGAGATGTTGATGCAGTGGTTTTTCCCTGGAGCAACCCATGAGGTGTCTTTAAGATGAATCTCTTGGTGATAGATGGAGAAGCCCTAGGTGGTAAGCAGCTGTATGCAGGGATCAGACGGAGGCAATGTTGTGTGGCTAAACTTGCAGTTCTTTATTGAACAGCAGGCAACGGCCAAAACCGGTAATAGCAGATTCTTAAGCTGGAAAGGTCATGGAGAGCCGGCCCGCAGGAGGGTACAATCAGCCCGATAGTAGATGCGGGCTGTGCTCATGCAAATTGAACTGAGTCTAAGTGGTGGAAGTCTTCGGACTTGCCCTGGATGCTAGGCAGTAGGCCTGAGGCACTTGAAGTTCCTGGGATTAGAGGCTGTGGCAGCACTGACTTGTGCTGCTCACTCTGGCTAACACAGACCTTCTGCTTCCGTCCAGCAAGGGTTATTTATTCCCCTGGTCAGGCCTGTAATTATTAATTACTTTACACAGCTGTCAGGAAACTAAAGCTGCTGCAACATGCTGTTGCAATTTATAATCACTGCTCAGCTCCTAAGGCTGGTGCCACACGTAGCGCTTTGTCTGCGCTTGCAAACGCAAACAAAGTTGCGGCCACCGGGGCGGGCCTCGGCCCGATCGCATAGGCGTTTCCATGGAAACGCCGATGCGATCGGGCCTAGGCCCGCCCCGGTGGGCGCGACTTTGTCTGCGTTTGCGTTTGCAAGCGCAGACAAAGCGCCACGTGTGGCGCCGGCCTAAGGCATGTTGTTACTTATGGCATTGAATTTTAACTTACAGTGCTACTTTAACCCTTTAAGGACCTTGCCCTTTTTTGTTTTTTCATTTTTATTTTTCACTCCCCACAATGAAAAATCTATAACTTTTTTTTACATCTAAAGAGTTCTGTGGCGGCTTGTTTTCTGCGTAACAAATTGAACTTCATAGTGATGGTATTTATTATTCCATGCCGTGTACTGGGAAGCGGGGAAAAAATTCTAAATGCAGTGAAATTGGTGAAAAAACGCATTTGCTGTGTTTTCTTGTGGGCTTGGAATTTACAGCTTTCAATGTGCATCCCAAATAACATGTCTACTTTATTCTTTGAGTGATCACGGGGATACCAAATTTGTATAGGTTTTATAATATATAAGGTTTTCATACATATACAAAAATTAAAAACTTGTGTAGAATTTTTTTTATCTTGCCATCTTCTGGCGCTAATAACTTTTTTATACTTCAGTGTACAGAGCTGTGGGTGGTATCTTTTTTGTGCGACTTTTGATGAAGTACGACCCTTGGCAAAAATGTGCTATTTTCGACTTTGGGTGCTATTTTCCATTACGGGTTAAACAAAGTGAAAAAACGTTATTATATTTTGATAGATCGGACATTTTCGGATGTGGCGATACCTAATGTGTTTGTGATTTTTACTATTTATTTATATTTATATCAGTTCTAGGGAAAGGGGGGTGATTTGAGTTTTTTTTATTATAATTTTTTTTACTTTTTTTAATTTTTACTTTTACTGTTTTTCAGACTCCCTAGGGTACTTTAACCCTCGGTTGTCTGATTGATGCTATCATATACTGTCATACTACAGTATTGCAGTATACGGGGATTTTCATGATGACGATCACGGGGATCGACGATCTCCAACAAGATGGCGGCACGTGCTAGCATCGATCGCGGGTGTTACTGGTAAATCTTTGCTGCGATATGCAGCAAAGACTTACCGGCTATTTAGAGGGTTCAGCCCGTGAGCCCTCTCCTTGCTATTATGTCACGGGTGGTGAAAGGGTTAATGGACAAAGTAAATTATGGATAAAGTTCACCTTTGTTCAATTACGAAAAGGATTAAAATGCTTCTATTTTTCATCCAGAATGTGTAAACCTATCCTACTGTCTCCTTCGAACTGCCCTGCAGAAATCACTTCTGGGAATCTGGGACAACAGGTAAGTATATATGTATATTAATTATATTTGTATGTATAATTAGAAAAAGTGTGTGATGCATTTGATGAAAATGTTTCAGTTGGCACCTAGAATCACTAATGGCATAATTAAGATATAGTGAACCTTGAAATAGCTGACATGTAACTCTGCCAAGCCTCCACCTACAGACAGGCCCCTTAAAATCTGCTTACTGATTGGACACGATTCTGAGGTGTGAATATGACCAAGAAAGATATCTTATCGGCTCAGCATACAGTGATAAGAGAAAACAGAGGGATGTAGATGATCCAGCTGGCTTCTGATCATGTCTACTTTTGGCAAAGCATACAAAATAAAAACAATCTAACAAAAATCAAACCTCATGTAATGCATTTTGCTACTCCAAAGTTCTGAAGTACAGAAACTGAAAGTTAAGCCATTGAGTCTTCTCCCGCATTCACAAGTGGCAATTTGGCTACTCCTGGTCCCAGTAGCCTCTGTAGTTAATTTACATATTTACTAAAATAAAGTTTTTAAGAAGTTAGGTTCTAAAATTATGAAATTACAGATATGGACAGAGGCAGGCAGGATAAACCTACCATTAGATCTACTTCTGATGGTAGATTTCTTTTAAATTAGTGTTCTCATGTTTAATATTTATGAAAAATCCAAAGGGGGAAAAAAGTTAAGCTAAGTTTTAAGGCCCCACAATGAAACTAATTTAAAGATACAGCCCCCGTCACCCACATGGAATAAGGCACAATTATAGCACATTATGAATGTATTGGGAAGACTCACTATGCAATTGTCAATTTTTATGGGAACAAATATGGTAGACCAGGGGAAAATGAGACAATATCCTAGACTGTGTGTGTGAACAATTAATACATATTTACTTTTACTCTGGCAATAAAACATTGTGTAATCTTGTCTGGGACATTGATTTATTTGTATCATCTGTGGACAACTTTCCTAGTACACAAGTTCCGGACGTGTCAAAGTCGTCGTGCGGGGGACGATCAATGCCTTGGATTGAATATCCCGCCCGATTTCCGTGCAGCTATCAGTACTGGACAGCTCACCGTCCCTGACCTTAGCGCTGTAGGACTACATTTCCCATGACACTTAGCGCAGTGACGTTGCATCCAAGATGGCGGAGACCTCAGTAGCTGTGGCCAGTTCTGGAAGCTCCAGCTCGGTAACGTTACATCTTCGTCATAACGGAGTTATGTTGGGCGGCACTGTTGTTTTATGAGTGAACCAGCTTTCATCGAGATTCTGAACTATTAGCATAGGAAATAGAACATGAAAAACTGCGATAGGCGGAAGCTAGTCACATGGTAGCGTGCTGCGGCTTCCTGATAACCCGGGATACACAGGGTTAATCGGTTTAGGTTGCGCGATTGTCCAGTTCATGGAGTCATTCAGCTGCGTGTTGTGTGACAATAGTGTATGCACAGGTGAAGGGTCAGAGGACATCTTCAGGATTTTATATGTTTTTTGTTGCGAAATCAGCACTATAAGTCTAAAATCAAGAGTGCAGTTCACACATTAGCTTCCATTAGGCTCTCTCATAACAAAAGAGCATAATGGAAACATAAGACCCCCATTGGGTTACATACATAGTCAGGTGATGTGGACAGCTGTGCTATTTTGACCAAGAAAGAAGCCCCCAAATGCAGATGTGAATTTAGCTTAAGACATGAATGTCTTAATCAATAAAAACTTAATCAATTGTTTTTTCTGGAAATTACTGAAAATCTCCTCCATAATACTATCGCTGTAGGTATGCATTCTTGAACTGAAAACAACACTCATGGCATGTGTTGTCATTGGTACACAAGGACTGCTCATAGACTTAGGCCAGTTACACACTTGCAAGTGTGATGCGAGTTCATCGCATCACACTCGAAAGTTTGGAACCGGCCTAAAAGTTTGCTGAGTAGGACCTGTTATAAAGTTGCCTCACACATTTATCAGACTCTTTTTTGCAATTTTTGATGACATTTCACAAAGTTAATTGTGTAGTTTTTTTTCAGTGGCGTACCTGATTTGTCATACGCTTACAGATGTAGACAGCTGAAAAAGTTGCAAATTTTGGTGAAAAGTTGCAATTTTGCACAAATCACAGCAGACGTAGGCAAAATATCCCAAAAGCTAGACGTGTTTCCAGACTAAAGATAAATGTCCCCCGTGGGGCCTCGTTAACCATGGCTGTGTGTGTTAACCCGTAGCTCTCACATGGTCTAAGACACGTCTAGCTTTTGGGATATTTTGCCTATGTCTGCTGTGATCTAGCGGATATTTGTGCAAAATTGCAACTTTTCACCGAAATTGTGACAAAATTGCGTGGACATTTAGCCCCAGAGATGAACCACACTCAGTAGGACCAGGTTTAGAGTGCACAGAATGCATTACAGTGGATAGAGCTACTAGACTCTTCACATTATTCATACAAAGCATATTCCTTGTTAAAAGCCAATACAAGTCCTGTCAATAAGTTATTCGGCAGTTATTGGGCGGTATGTACAAGACGGGTTCATATATGTCAGAACTGGTATACGTGTAACAACAGACAAAATATTTTTGTTGTCCTTATGACAATAGAATTTTCATAATTTTGGTTTGACATGGGAACAAGGACTAATAATAAAGAGTTCCTAGTGGCTACAGAGGTCAGTTTGTAACAAGGGATCATCTTTAAATCAGGTGTTCTTAAAGGGAACCTACCTATGACGCGTGGTGAGGCATTAATGCGACTTCTGTGGGGGCTCACTATACAGATACATTATGATCTCTCTAGTACTGTGAAATGCTGTGTGCTGACAATGTACTTGGAGTACAGGTTTATCTACACATTTATTTAGCTTCTGAACATTCACTAGTGTCTGAAAAATAGAAAAAGAGAGATGAGACAGATCAGAGTTGATGAGATCCATGAGATGGATATAAAACACAATGACACACTGAGCTCTGCTCTCTCACCTAATCAATAAAATACAGTCAACTCTGCTATAAAGACCTTATCTATCTATAGCTTGCTGGCAGGAAGTTGGTCTTGTAATGGAGGATGCAGTGAGCACTGCAGCGTGCAGAAAAGAGAAGCTATTCATGAGATAAATCCGACCATAGTCGGAAGATTTATGGTCTCACCTAGGGACAACCAGAATTATAAACACCAGGACTGAAAGAGACAGGTTGGAACTATGTTTGTGAAATGCTGTATTTTTGTTTATAAGAGTGAATAGGAGAATGTGTTATTCTGTTATCCTGAGTATATTTAAGAATCTTAAATCTTTGAAAGTTCTTTTGTGTGCAAATTGCATTGAACATGTGTTAAAAAACGTCTTGCAGGTGATGGTGAGCAGAGATACATGGCTTTAAGGGCTTCAGTCATATGATCTGGAAATTCACACTGCAGATCTATGCGACCCATATGGAGGCCATGAAAGACCTGAACAGTCCACATAGTTGAGGGGTGCAGTGCTCACCAAGACAACTAGTCATTGGTACAGCACAATGATAAAAATGTCACTTCTAACAGTGGATACTTTTAAGAAACTAGCTGCAGTTCTTTTCATCCTTGCATTACCCATTGGCCTGAAAAATACAATTATTAGTCATTGTAATAAAAGTTGAGCATTGACTGTTGTAAAAAAATAATCTCTTTCCTTTTTATCCTCAGCGTTCTTCTCGTGGTGCGTCCACCCCTGCTGATAACTACATTTTGGCGCGTCGAAGAACACTCCAGGTGGTTGTCAGCTCTTTGCTTACAGAAGCTGGGTTTGACAGTGCCGAGAAGGCGGCAGTGGAAACTCTAACCGAGATGTTACAAAGCTGTAAGTGTAGTCATGTGTGTCTGGGTTTTGCCATTGTCACAATACAAGAAATGTTTCCTATCTGAAACTTTGAGTATTCTCAAAGTTTCAGATAGGAAACATTTCTTGCAGGATATGGTACTTTTTTATTACTCTGGTCACAAGTCTTATTAGCAAGTGGTTATTACTTATAACTAGTGGTTTTCTATGCAGCAATCCCCTCATTTACATCAAAGATATGATCACGCTAGAAGATAAAATATTTATAGAGAAATACCATCACTGCCTCCACTGTTGACAATAGATACAGTCACAGCTTGCCTACACCTTTTTACACTGAGCATGCTCAATAAATGATGAATAGTTTCCTGAGAATTGCTGCACATGGGTTCATTTTCCAGATCTTAATAACAGCGACAGCCTCTGTAATCATGGACAGAAAATAACAGATTAAGGGTCATTTTGTAATCTGGTTTTCAGAGTGACAATTGGCAGCATATTGCTTGTAATCCGAGCTGTTGGTTCCCCACAGTTGACATTAATATTATGTGACATTTTATCCAATTATCCCAATGTCCCATGCAAGTCTACCAAAAGTATGTAAGATTTCTGTACGCCCCACAACAAATAATGGAATGTGCAGTGTACATTCGCCTCTATTTACTGCAGAATACAATAGACAATTCAACAGTTTATGAAGGAGTCCTTCTCAGAATCAGTGGTGCCCTGTGCATGCATCTATGATACATGTTGTGGGTGTGAAAGACTTGGATAAGGGTGCATATTTGTTCCACATATGTAGTCCCTTGATTTAATGCGAGTTTCCTGATTTTATTAGCTCATGTGGATTGTTATATAGTATTGTCTTGAAACAATGTATTTCAAGGCAATACTTCCAGCATGGTTGCTGGTGAACTTACATTGCTCTTGTTTTTACAGTGGGTACATTGTAATCTGCATTGACTCATTATACTACAAGTAAAAACATTATTATTGTTATTAAAAAAAACATTAGTTGGGCTAAATTGTCTTTTACACTGTATTTCTGTTGTGATATTGGTACAGAAAAATTGATATCATGATCTAGTGATGAAAATTTGATAAGCTTGTCTAAAGGTAAGTAACTGAAATGCTTTATGCTTTAACTGTAGATCTCACTGAAGTTGGTCGCAGTGCAAAATCCTACTGTGAACACACGGCACGTACACAGCCCACTTTACCGGACATTGTAGTTGCCCTGATAGAAATGGGTAAGTAACACATTTTCAGTTTCAGGTTACAACTTTCATCTTGCCACTGTATTCAGTTGCTTTTATTTTACAACTTGATTGCAGGATTCAATTTGGACACTTTACCTTTATATGCCAAGCGCTCTCAGAGGATGGTGATAACTGCACGTGAGTTTTATGTGTACGTTGTAATATGGCTTAACAGGCATATGACATTAATTGACGTGACCAGGTTTAATAGACTTCTATGGCAAGATGGCAGGTAGATTTGAAAACTTTATTTTTACGGAAACCACTCTGTGGTCTTTTTTTTTTTAAGAAGCTGTAATTAAGAAGCTAGGGGAACATGTCATTTGGCTAAAATATCAAAACCTGATGGCAGGTTTTCTTTACTCAGCTCTGTACACCAAAGTAAAGAAGCACTACACAGGAGAATTTTACCTGCAGAATCCAGTCGCTCATATGTCTCTTTATACAGAAAAATGAAAGGGGTTTTCCCACGAACACAAGTTGGGCCCTATCCATAGGATAGGGCCTAACTTGCTGATCGGTGGGTGTCTCAGTGATGAGCTCCCCACAGATCACGAAAGCGAGGGGTATGATGGGGACCCACGTCAGAGTAATGGAGAAGAACGGGCGTGCGTGACCGTTCTGCTCTATTAGTCTCTTTGGAACTGATGGAAATTGCTGGGCGCCGCTTTCATGGTCATACGTGGCCATCTGCTCCATTAGTCTGAAGGAGCAATGAGGAGTCCGATGGAGGTACGTGTGACCCCTTCGGACCCCTCATTTTCGTGATCTGTGGGGGTCTCATCACTGAGACCCCCACCGATCAGCAAGTTTGGCCCTATCCTGGGCTTTTATGTTCCTGGGAAAACCCCTTTTTAATTGATTATTGCATGTATTATAATGTAAACTCAAAAATGGAAATGGTTTGCGGCATTAAGGGGTTAACACTTCATCATAATTGTTAATACCTCAATGATGTTATAATTTTCAGATGCTTCTTTAAACCTTGTGAATGTACATATAATATTACATACTTTTTTCCCCTTTTTAGCCCCTGTGACAAATAATCCTGTTGCTCCAAAAGCATTAATTGCAGGGCAAAACAAGCCACATCCCGCACATATTCCAGGCCATCTTCCGGAATTTCCAGATCCTCATACATACATTAAGACACCGGTAAGAACAATGGCAAATTTAATGTTATTTCATTTTGTGCACAGTCCTGTGCTGTACACAGTTATGTCGTGTGAGATCCTGTACCTGTACCTTATTGCAATTGAGTGTAGTGCCAAAAGGGGCTTGTTACAGTGACATTGGAAAAGAAAAAAATAGAGACAATCACTCCCTAGTGCAAAGATTATCAGCTTTAAGCTGAGTATGAGATATAGTAAATAAGGGTAACTGCTCACCTTTTTGTGTTAAAGGGGTTGTCCGAGACTTATTAAAAAAACAAAAGGTGACTTAATAAGTCTCAGACAACCCCTTTAAGCTACAGCCACAACTGTTTCTAGTTTCTCACAACAAGCCGCTGTCTCTGTCCCATCCATGGGAAGCCATTTTCCTAGAGAAGAAATATTGCAGATTTGATTCCATGTTGGAAAACACTAGAAATTGGGGCTTATCTTGGTCACTGGCAGAAACATTTTCTTTTATTGCATAAAAAAGGGGTTGCGTTCCAGACTCTATGGAACATATGATTTCCGGCTTGTAAAACCCAAGGGCAGATTTAATTCTATAACAAAAAGGGAGATATGTGTCCAAAGGCTAAGGGCTTTCAGTCTACGGAAGCTTAGATGGGACATAATGAGAGTAAAAAATTTAATTGTTTATAAGCGTCTTGTGACCATAAGTAAAAATTTCTGGGCTATAATCACTAAATTAAGTGTCTTGCCAAAAATTGAATGGCTAGATTATGTGTAATAGATGAGTAAAGAGCCCAACTATAGGTTTTCTCCCATTCTAATTCCCTTATTCGCAACAGATGTTATGTATCTCTTAAAGGAGCTGGTCACGCTTTAACATAAATTACCTATGTGTCTTTACTGCCATAATATAAATCCCTGAATACTCATCATCCCTGATGCTTCATTGCTCTATGAAGACTCTCTGGCATAGACATGTAAACCAAGATCTACACTGGTAAATAGGAGGGACCTGCAGACGGATTGACTCATCCTGCTGCTCCCTCTACCTCCACCCTGTGTAAGTCAGTGAGACGCAGGGAGAGAAAATAGACACACTGGAGGCTGCCATGACAGACGTACTAAAAAAGTAAGAAACAGGAAGGTGCAGCATGTGGATAACAGGGAAAGGCTGAGGCAAAAACACAGCTACATATACATGCACAGACATGTCTAATGGAGCAGATTTATTGAAAAGTGGCCAACCCCTTCAAGAAACTCGTGGACACACAAGCCATGGGTTGAAGAAAATGGATGAACAAGTCTCTCCCCAGGGCTCCCCATCTCCGCTGCAGTAGTTCCTCTTATGAACCTTGTGGAGGGAGCGGAAGACATGGACAACTGGATCATTCATCATGAGAAAATCATGAGACAATAATAGAGACAAGACCACACATTGTACACATCTTATTAAAATCAAACGTGGCCTTCAATATGTGGACAGAACTTATTAAAATCAAAGGTGGCCTTCAATATGTGGGCAGAACTGTTTAAGCCGTAAATGGTCTTAGAGTGTCATGACTGTACAGTTTAGTTTACTTAGACCACTGAACCTTGCGCTCTCCTTTCCACACTCCAATTATAAAACCACTGCTACCACTAATTGAATTTACACTGAGATAAGTATCCACCGCTACATCCGCTCTTGCCTCTCAAGTAGACACCTTGTCATACCACTGGACATGCATGCTCAGCTCTCTAGCAGTCACACAGCTAACCACACTTTACAAGGCTATGGGTTTGTAGAGCATACAGGGACTAAAATTAATGTGAAAAGCTTTAATACAAAAGAGTTCAGTTCTTTCAAAAGGATGTTAAAAGTTACAAAAATAAAATGAGGTGGAGGTGGGAGAAATATGGAACACCCCAGCAGTAGTTCCGGCAGCCTCCATAAAGTGAACACTTTTTACCTGCATATCACAATGTTTTATGCATTTTCTATTTGGTTCAGGTTTCAGAACCTCCCAGTGATTAATTAAGTTAATTTTTTTTAAAATTGTCATGATTTAACAAATTGTTATTGAGAGGGAAAAGTCCAGGAATATGTCCGAGTCCTGATGGAGCGGAGGGGGGGGGGGGGATTGGGGTACCATGTGTTTTTTGAGGTCTGTACATAAGTCATCAGGTCAGAGTTTATCAAGCTGTAAAAACTGCCTGGACCCTTACAGTTGGGAGTCTATTCCTTCTGGAATAGATATACTGATTTGGCTTTAATCCCGCATCATGTCATAAGGCCTCTTGTAGGTCATGCTTGATGTCAAGGGAGCTGCCTTACAAGGTAGCTAAAAGAGGCGTGATTTTCCTTATCCCATCCTGGAAAACTGTGCATATTTTCCCTGGACCCTTCCAAAGATGCCAGTTGTCCTATAGTTCAACAATTCTACACTCTTACTACACTATTATTCCTATATATCTATCCACGATAGGTTTTAAACCTTATACAGATGTTGAAATATTTTGTATTTATAAACTAAATACTGAATAAGTCTGAAAGGTTAAAATGAGGTAACATAAACCATCGTATGGTCCCATCTTTTTTTAATATTTCATATCGTAATATACAAAATTGTATACATGGTTACTGGTACTAGTTCCCTATATCTCCTTTTCTCCTTCCAATATGTTTCCTCCCTATCAGTTATGTATCTTTTCATCATTTAGCATTGTGCACAAAGATCAAACTTATCCATATAGTAATGCAAAAGTAAATTATTTACAACACCAATATAATTTCAATTGATGAATACTTACTATCCTTATTCTCTGTTATTAGCCTTGCCCTTGAAGAGGTGTGTTAGGCCCTTTTTGTTAGGCCTCTTTCACACAGATGTATGCTTGCCCTCCCCTCTAACGATGCACGGCCTCCCCATAACGATGCACGGTGCCTGGCTGTAAACATAGAGCATGCTCAATCTTTATTCTATTCCCACTACAGTACTTGACACGTGTGTGTGTGTGTGTGTGTGTGTGTGTGTGTGTGTGTGTGTGGTCAGTGTACTGCAGCTGGGCGCCATAGGCGTCTATGGGAATTTATCTCAAAGATTAAAGCCCCCCCCCCCCCCCCAAAAAAAATAGGACTTTCTCACAGGCCTTTTTTTAGAATATTCGTGAAAAACACATATCATATGCGAACCAAAAAGCATAAGAGGAACAAGAAAAAGCAAATGCGGCTAACTAATCTTGTAAGGAGAGCAATGAGCGAGAAGGATAAGGAGTTTAAGGTGCTAAAACGCGAAGGTAGCTATGAGGCATTGCAGGATTAAAGAGATAAAAATAAATCCTGTAAAAAGCAGGTAAGGCCGGAAAAATAGAGGTGGTACTCCAGCAGAGGTGGCCGTTTCCACGGACACAGTCTTGTTTCTAAGGAACCATGAGACTAAATTTATGAGAAATTATCTTCACACAGGTAAAAAAAAATTTATAACATCTAATTGAAGAAATGTATATACATGGCAGTCCCCAGGTTACATACAAGATAGGGTCCATAGGTTTGTGCTTTAGTTGAATTTGTATTTAAGTCGAAACTGTATATTTTATAATTGTAGTTCCAGACAAAAAAAAATTTTTGTCCCAGTGACAATTGGAGTTTCAAAATTTTTTGTTGTAATTGGACCAGAGATTATCAATAAAGCTTCATTACAGACACCTCTCCGCTGGGATTATAGTAGAGCATCCAGAGAGCTTCACCAGAGGTCACGGTGGGCAGAGGGATCCTTCTTTAACTAGGGGTAGTCTGTAAGTTGGGTGTCCTTAAGTAGGGGACCACCTGTAATTATGTTCTAAACAGTCAATTACTTGGTAAAACTGGAGCTGATAAGGACTTGGGGGTATTGGTGGATGGTAAACTTAATTTTAGTGACTAGAGGCAGGTGGCTGCTGCTAAAGCAAATAAGATTATGGGATGTATCAAGAGAGGAATAGATTCTCATGATAAAGACATAGTTTTGCCCTTATACAAATCCCTGGTCAGACCACACATGGAATATTGTGTACAGTTTTGGGCACCAGTGTATAAAAAGGATATAGTAGAGCTGGAACAGGTGCAGAGGAGAGCAACCGAGATTATTAGGGGAATGGGGGTATTAGAATACAATGACAGATTGCAAAATTTGGGATTATTCAGTTTAGAAAAAAGACGACTAAGAGGAGACCTCATTACAATGTACAAATACCTGAACGGACAGTACAAGGATCTCTCCAAAGATCTTTTTATACCTAGGCCTGTGACCAGGACAAGGGGGCATCCTCTACGCCTAGAGGAGAGGCGATTCTGCCATCAACATAGACAAAGGTTCTTTACTGTAAGAGCAGTGAGACTATGGAACTCTCTGCCGCAGGAGGTTGTTATGGCCGACTCTATGTACATGTTCAAGAGAGGCCTGGATGACTTTCTGGAGAGAAAAAATATCACGGGTTATGATTGTTATAAACATTTATTTAAAGGTTGGACTTGATGGACTTGTTTTTTCCAGCCTTGTATACTATGATACTATGATATTACTATGATATATAAAATTAAATCCACCGTAGGCTTTTACAAGCCTGAAATCTTATGTTCTATTGAGTGTTGAACGCAACCACTTCCTGCTCTATTTATATTAGTTAAGATTTGGACTATAAATGAATTTATTAACTAACTTTCTAACTGTGCTTTTCTATTAACTTATGGGCAAGGTCATTACATCTCTTTTATGTTATTTTATCATGCCTTTTCTATGTTTTTATAACACTCTCTCTTCTCTCACACACAGCACAACACACACACACAAACAAAATTTATTAGTTTTTCATGTATAAATGCATACCTGTAAATGTAGTATGCTATGGCCTGATGAAGCCTCTGCTGGAAGACACAGATATGTTGTGTTTTATTTTATATGCTTTAAAACTTTCCTTTTATTCAATAAAATAATTTAATTCTACCAGCACCCAATTTTTACAGTTTGGATTTCCAACATGGAATTAATTCAGCAATTCATCTATATAGAGTATGATAAACAAATGTACATTTTCTATGTGATGTTACTTTATAGCTAAATTTTTCTTAAGTTTATTTACTAATCATTTTTTTTCTTCTTCAAGACTTGTCGTGAGCCAGTTGCTGATTACCAAGTCTTGAGGGAAAAAGCAGCATCTCAGCGTAGAGATGTTGAAAGGGCCCTTACTCGATTTATGGCTAAGACGGGCGAGACACAGAGTCTTTTCAAAGATGATACAAGCACCTTTCCATGTGAGAATTCCTGTTCAATGCCTACTATTGTCACAGTGATTATTATCTTGTCTTCTTCTACTTGCGCTTTTGTTTATGTAAATTAAAAGGACACTGTGACCATATTTTTACCGATTTAATTATGAGTCTCCTATAGGTAGGGTATGAAATTTCCTTTCTATAAAATTTCCTCAAAAGTCATGTGAAAATGAAAAGTTATATTTTGCCTGAGATAATTCAATTTTAAAAACTGCAATGGGAGTGTCACTCAGATGCCCCTATCTTTGGTGTGACAGTACCTAAAAACATGCTTTTAGTGCGGGGGCATGGCTAGGGTTATTAAAGATTCAGGGCGGAGGTTTAACCCCAAAACTAGTTTTCAGCTCAATGACCAGACTCGATTTTTCAAATCTGACATCTCACGATAATTGGTTATAACTTCGGAACCCTTTAACATATCATGGTGATTTTGAGAATGTTTTCTCGTGATACATTGTACTTCATGTTAGTTATAAAATTTAAGTGATAAGTTTTGCGATTCGTTCTGAAAAAAGTGAAAATTTGGCAAAAGTTTGTAAAAATTCTTCATTTTCCAAGTTTGAAATGTTCTGCTTTCCAGACAGGAAGTAAAACTACCCAAAAAGCTTGATAATTAACATTTACGGAATGTCTGCTTTATGTTGGGATGATATTTTATGCGTCCTGTCATTTTTCTAGGATGTTATGAGGCGCAGAACTTTAGGTGCGATTTTTCTCATTTTCATGAAAATTGCCAACACACACATTTTGAGGGACAACTCAGCTATCAAGTGACTTTGAGAGGCCTTAATAATAGTAAAACCCCATAAATTACCCCATTATAGAAACTTCACCCCTCAACGTTTGTAAAACAACTTCTATTAAGTCCATTGACCCTTTAAAGGGGTTGTCCGCGTTTAAAAAAAAATATATATGTGGCCGGGAGCAGGCTGACTAAAATAATAAAGCTGTACTTACCTACCGGTGCCCTCCCGTATCCAGCGCTGCTGTCGCTCCGGTCCCGGCGCCATGTAGCAAACATGGCCGCCGGAGCAGCGCTGCATTCAGCTTCCGGCCGCACACGACAACCTTCCGGCCCCCATACACAATGCTGTGTATAGGGACGGATAGCCGTGGCCGGGTACGCCTATCCGTCCCTATACGCTCCCGGCCACATATATATTTTTATCAAAACTCGGACAACCCCTTTAAGTGTTTCACATGGGTTAAAACAATATGGATCTGCGATTTAGAAACTATGGAATTTTTTTGGAAAATACATTCATTTAGGCCAAACTGACAGTTTCAGAATAAATTAAATAATGAAACGCACTGCAACGTTTGATGCCCAATTCCTCCCGAGTGTACTGATACCCCATATGTGGTGGTTACCTGCTGTATGGGCGCACGGCCGGGTATAGAATGAATGGAGGCAACATTGTGTATTGTCACATTGCACAACCTATAAATTTTTTTTTTGGTAATGCAAACATATGAGGGCTTATTTTTTACGGGATGAGATGCAATGTATAGATAATTCATTTTGGGGGTATATAGCTTATTCATGAGATTTTATTGACTATTTCAAGGGGGACACAAACAAAATCATCAATTATTTTTTTTCCCCCCTCGTAACATAAATAATATTTTATCTTTATTCTCTGGTTCACTACGATTGTGGTGATACCTCATTTATATAGTTTTTCTTATCTTTGCTCAATTTTCCTGAGCAAAACCAATATTGGAGAAAATCGCATTGTTTTTACTATTGACAACTTCTTAGGGACATAACTTCTGTATTTTTCTGTTGTCAGACCTCATTGAGGGCTTATTTTCTGCGAAAAGAGTTGTTCTTTTCAGTCGTATCATATTAGGGAACGTAACTTTTTTTGATCAGTTTTTAGAACATTTTTTGTGATGGTGTTTGATGAAAAATTGTATATTACGGAAAGTTTTTCGAGTTTTTTTTTACGTCGTTCACCGAGCGGGTTCAAGATTGACTTAGATTTATTGTACAGATTGATACGGACGCGGTGATACCAAATATGTACATTTTTCCTGTGTTTTTGTGTTTTATATACTTAATTTGCATTTTATGTGTAACTGGAGAGATTATGGGACTTTTATTTTATTTATTTAATTATATAATAAAATGATTTCATCTTTTTTTTTTTTTTTTTTTTTTTTTTACATTTTCTACTTCTTGGCTTGAACAAGCGATCGTCTGATCGCTTATTCAAGCCTTTACACTGCAATACACTTGTATTGCAGTGTATAGTGTATAACTTCGCATGCTCAGTTACTTACAGTCGGGTCCTGCCAGGAAGGCAGAACCCGGCGGGTAGAGGAGCAGGAAGCCCCGGGTCACTCGTCGGAACCCGGGGCTTCGGCAGAAGGGATCGGATCCCCCGGTAAGCACACAGGGGGGGTCCGATCCACATGAGACATGCTTACACGCCGCGGTCATGCTTGACCGCGGTGTGTAAGGGGTTAAACAGCCGGGATCGGAGGTTTTCAGATCCCGGATGTTAGTGCCGGTTCTGGGCTTTGATATCACACCCCGACACCAGCACTTGCAGGACCCGATGTCCCGAAATCTTCTTCTGACGCGCCGCTGTAGAAAGTTAGGTTATGTACATAACCCCCCACACATTTGCTTGTGGCAAAAACAACAGTACTTATCATATCATTTGTACCCCACAGCAAGTAATTTGAGCTGTTTTAAGCAGAAGACACGGTGTAATGTATCTCATGCTCTCTATAGTGCTCTCTATAGCTATCTATTTGGCTTCATCATAAAGTTAGGAATCTAATCTTGCTTCTGGTTGTGTGAGCTAGAGAAATGGAGTTAAAGGCAGTTAAAGAAATAGGCGGAAACTGGATCTTTATCTACAGATATTCCAACACCTGAGGGTACTAGTAGTTTTAAGTGATAACATCTGGTAACATTACCTTTTAAATTGAAATTATTGGCTAAATATAAACGAAAATAAACATGCACTTACCCAGCCGCAGTTTCTCCCAGTGTCCAGTGCTCTCTCCGTGTCATACTTGTTTGTTTACACGGGCTCCCACCGTCACCATATTCCTAATACAGTAATGGGACAGGGGCTGGGTGGGCATCCGGAAGCTGGTCTGAGCGCAGCTTCCGTGCCCCTGTGAACAAACAGGGGCTTGCCACAGAGAGAGTGCGGCGCGGGACATCGAGAGGGACCAAGGAGGTAAGTAGCTATTTTATTTTTTTAAGCAACCTCTCTGGCTATATTGCTCAGTTTTTTTATATCGCTCAGGCAACCCCTTTCATGATATTCGGTGATGTACTGTACATTACAGAATGTTGTCTGTTGGCTATTCTGTGCACCCTTAAAAACCCAGCCAATTAACAGGTATAAGAGCAAATGCACTTGTTCAGACAGCTTATTCTGTTTTGGATAGGCTTGTTAAGGCAGAGAAACTTGTTCTTGCTTGACTGATGTTCCACTTAACAGAACAAGCTATAGGACAGTGGATCCATGGACAGCCTGGAGCATTCTGGGTTTGTTCCATTGAGCCATAGTCGTCTGTCTACGAAATCTGCTTTCATACAGACCTTGTTTCCTGCCCTAACACTGCGCTCCAGTGGACAGATTCCCAGTGGATAAACCATGTATGTTTTAGGTAAAATATGTTTTTAAGTACTTCTGTAGGCCATATGTCCTGATTCTCATGTTTTGCTTCCTTCTTTCCATACTTCCAGTAATTGCTGCTCGTCCTATGTCCATTCCATATTTGAATGCTCTTCTACCATCGGAGCTGGAACTACAACAGGTTGAAGAAACTGATTCATCTGAGCAGGATGATCAGACTGATAATGAAAACCTTTCTATGCACCTTCAGGCGGTGTGTACAATGCTAAGGGTCATTTTTCATGTCCATATTGTTTGTATATTTTTGCACAACATTACATTTGTTTCTTATTCCTTGTATTACTCTTATGTATATTTATTTGAATTCTAGAAGTGCTGTGAGATTCAGACTACAAGTTTTTCTCAATAAATTAGAATATCAGCAAAAAGTTAAATTTTTTTCAGCAATTCAAAAAGTGAAACTGGGAAAGGGAATGAGTGAATTTGCTGTATAAACATTTCTGTTTTTAAAAAAAATTATACATAGTTTGTCTTAAAATTATCCGAATTTTGTTTTAGTTTTTTATTGTAATGTAAAATGAGTTTCACTGGATGAAAAAATGTTTTGTTTCTTGAGAAGCGCTATGTATGCCAGTTTATTTATAAAATTTCCAGGAAATTTCATAAATCAGACTTCCTTCTTCTGTGTGTATATTGGAGCAGATGTGGGAGAAAGAAAAACCTATTAATCCCATATCTTCCCTTGTACAACCTTCCAATAGCCCCTGGGTGTGATACAGTAGATGATACAGAGTATCATTTTATCAATCATGGAGGAAATTTAGGATGCATGTATATACAGGTAATCCCCGGGTTACGTACAAGATAGGTTCTGTAGGTTTGTTCTTAAGTTGAATTTGTATGCAAGTCGGAGCTGTATATTTTATAATTGTAACCCCAGCCAAATTTTTTTTGGTCTCTGTGACAATTGGATTTTAAAAATGTTGTCTTGTCATAAGAACAAGGATTAATAATAAAGCTTCATTACACCTGTGATAACTGTTCGAGCTGTTGATTGTAGCCTAGGGTTAAAGTACAGAAAATTAACAACATCCAGAGGTCCGTTTGTAACTAGGGGTCGTCTGTAAGTCAGGTGTTTTTAAGTAGGGGACCACCTGTATTTAGTAAATTTATTATATATATCATTTATAGTTTCCATCTAATATGTTCCATTTTCTTAGCATTTTTTCTTCTTAGCTTGTTCATGTTATTCTCTGTTTTAATATTTCAATTTGTGTTCTATCTTATAGGATGAGTCGGGTAATGAAAAAGAAAATTCCTCAGTTTTACAGCAAAATTCAATGAAGGGAAGTGAGGAGACACTGATAGATAATCCTTACCTAAGACCAGTGAAAAAGCCTAAATTGAGACGCAAAAAGTAACAACACAACAAGTTATAATATATATAGACTGATGGCAAAATGCTGAAAAGACTGAGCAGTGCTGCTCTTACTACCTCTCAGCAGTTGGTGTTCCACATTTATTTGGATTCTTGGAGATGGCTTTTCTATACTGTTCGGCAAAATGAAATTTATTGTTTAAAAAAAATAGACAGTCTCCCTTACATTGTGTCAAAGCATTTTTTTTAACTGGAGACCAACAATGATGTTCGTTTTTTTTTTTGTTTTTTTTTCCCCTTCTTATTTGTATTTAAATGTATATATATATTTGTCAGGTTTTTGCCACAATATACATTGTATGGAATTTCATAATAAAAGTAAAACGTAAAATTTCTTGCTGTGTTAAATATCAATAGGAATAAGAGAATTAGATGGCTAATAACTTTCTCTTGCCATAATCGTAGTTTGTTTGTCTTGCAAACTGTTACTAATGTACATCTATTTGTGTAAGTCAGTGTGTTGACACTCAGTTAGGAAATTGCTATTCTTCAGTGTTGAAACATCCTGATAGATACCGCAAGTAAACAATGCTGTAAATGCCATAATATCTTCTGTACACTACTAGATCCAGGAAGATCGCTTCAAGTATACTCATATATTTCAAGGAAGTAAAAAGGAATCTGTAAGCAGGCTTGATCATACAACCCTGCAGACAGTTTTAGATAAAAGCCATAGAGAGGTTTATAACCTTACCTTGTATGTTAGTAGCAGCAGAACTGTGAAAATTGATTTATAATACAGGATTGTAAATACACACCGGGGACTCTTATGCAATGAATAGAAACAAAAAGAATACTCATTTCAGCACTGCGGAGGTTAGGGAAATTTAAAAATTGTTATATTTTTAATATGTGTCTAATAAAAGTGATCACATCAAAAAGAGAAAAAACAGTAACATGTTTCATATGCCTTCATGTTTCTGTTCTATGCTTCTGTTTTGGAAATATGTTCTATCGCAGTGACAGTCATAGACCTGACTGAACCTGAGTGGAAGTTATTGAAATGAAGTGAAGCCGCACATATGTTATGGAGATAAGTGGAGATATAGTAGCGAATATGCTGGTGCAGTATGCTGCCTGTGCATAAGGAATACCAGGAATTGTGATTATTTCAAGGCTTGTACGCCAGAAAACTGGTGTATACACCTTGTTAAATTAACCCCTAGAGTTTGTGAGGAACATCCTATTTAAGAAAGATGACATTTGGTACACGGAACAAGATAAACTACTTTAGATGAATTCCAATACATGTATCGTCAAATGGGGTAAGTTTGATGAGAACGTAGTGCTCTTCTACATCTATAGACAGAGGTTACTTCTTCTACCACCACAGGGATAGTTTCCCTTGTATTGTAACCAAGTAGGAATGGTATGTTCAGAAGTGTATGGCCCAGTTAACACCTGCTTTTGAAGTTCTGCTATTATCTTCAATCACAAAAATTATAATGACAGAAGCCTAACAAATCCATTAAATGGTCCCGTGATGTCAAATGGAAGGCACTGCTTCCGTTAGGCTTTCTTATTTGAGTGAAAAATTGAATGTAACTGCATGACAATTTTATTCATCTAAAATATCAGAAGTCTAATGGAAGTTCTTCGGTGGACAATTGACATAAATTGAAATAAATAAAAAGCCAATGTTGATGCTAAATACAGAATGATAAAAAATAAGCAACCTCTAGGGCAGTGATGGCGAACCTATGGCACTAGTGCAGAGGTGGCACTTGGAGCCCTCTCTGTGGGCACCCAGGCCTTCACCCATCATGAAGTTCACCAGACAGGACTCAAAGAATCTTTCCACAGAATCTTCCTACAATGATATGTGAATTTGCCCTCCTTCTTTCAACTTTGTTGGTGTCTTTAGGAGGCTGAACAATTGAAAGTTGTCAAGGAACAAGGAGAAATAAATTACTGCTTCAATTGTTGTGCTGGCACTTTGCAATTAATAAGTGGCTTTTGGTTGAAGTTTGGGCACTCAGGCTCTAAAAGGTTCTCCATCACTGCTCTGGGATATATTATACGGACGATCCGACGGATTTAATATTTAAAATTGTGTCGCAAGCCAAGCACTGACATGCATCGGGAAGAAGGTGTACTCTGGCGGACCTGATCGGCAGATCAGAAGCGACAGATGCAGGATATCGGGCACACGCTGGTACTGAATCCCGGCAGACTTCATCCTCGTCAGACATTCCGGATCGGGGGTCGCGCAGGGACAGGTAAGTAAATGTGCCCGCAGTGCCATATAAAAGGAAGTAATACAATATCCCCTCATTACCCATAGAAACTAACTAAACCAATCTGAAGACAATAGGTAATATACATACTCAAAATAATTCTTACTACATATATAGTTTATCATAATGAATGTATAAAAATAACCAACCACATAAAATTAAAATGTGTGCCGGACAGAGAAGACACAAAAATAACGAGAAAAAGACATAAGGAAAAAAAATTGTAAGAGCATTTCATTTTAGCGTTTAAACCTAGAGGAGTCAGTGTTTTAATTCCTAAATCCAAAATCCCTTTCTTTTACTCAGTCTTAATAAAATTATCACCTCGCCGGTTATGTTAAATTGCCTTTAATACTAAGAACTGTGCGCCGTACAGATCTTTGTGAGATTTATTATAGTAGGCAGGTACTGAATGGTTTGTTTACCTTTCCTAATGTTTCTAAAATGTTAGTTGATTCTGGTTTTTCATTTTCGACATGTCCTTCCAGTAACTCAGGCATATTGGCATGTAAATGGCACCTATACTCAGGGGCGCACCTGCCATTAGGCGAGTTGAGAATCTTGCCTCAGGCGGCACGCCTCCTGCTGCACAATGGGGCGGCGTTGAGCTCCAGTGAAACTCATATTATATTACATTAAAAAACTAAGACAAAATTCGGATAATTTTAAGACAAACTGTGTATAATTTTTTTAAAAAAGAGAAATGTTTATACAGCAAATTCACTCATTCACTTTCCCAAGCTAAGAAGAAAAAATGCTAAGAAAATGGAACATATTAGATGGAAACTATAAATGATATATATAATAAATTTACTAAATACAGGTGGTCCCCTACTTAAAAACACCTGACTTACAGACGACCCCTAGTTACAAACGGACCTCTGGATGTTGTTAATTTTCTGTACTTTAACCCTAGGCTACAATCAACAGCTCGAACAGTTATCACAGGTGTAATGAAGCTTTATTATTAATCCTTGTTCTTATGACAAGACAACATTTTTAAAATCCAATTGTCACGGAGACCAAAAAAAATTTGGCTGGGGTTACAATTATAAAATATACAGCTCCGACTTGCATACAAATTCAACTTAAGAACAAACCTACAGAACCTATCTTGTACGTAACCCGGGGATTGCCTGTATATACATGCATCCTAAATATCCTCCATGATTGATAAAATGATACTCTGTATCATCTACTGTATCACACCCAGGGGCTATTGGAAGGTTGTACAAGGGAAGATATGGGATTAATAGGTTTTTCTTTCTCCCACATCTGCTCCAATATACACACAGAAGAAGGAAGTCTAATTTATGAAATTTCCTGGAAATTTAATAAATAAACTGGAATACATAGCGCTTCTCAAGAAACAAAACATTTTTTCATCCAGTGAAACTCATATTACATTAAAAAACTAAGACAAAATTTGGATAATTTTAAGACAAACTGTGTATAATTTTTTTAAAAAACAGAAATGTTTATACAGCAAATTCACTCATTCACTTTCCCAGTTTCACTTTTTGAATTGCTGAAAAAAATGTAACTTTTTGCTGATATTCTAATTTATTGAGAAAAACTTGTAGTCTGAATCTCACAGCACTTCTAGCATTCAAATAAATATACATAAGAGTAATACAAGGAATAAGAAACAAATGTAATGTTGTGCAAAAATATACAAACAATATGGACATGAAAAATGACCCTTAGCATTGTACACACCGCCTGAAGGTGCATAGAAAGGTTTTCATTATCAGTCTGATCATCCTGCTCAGATGAATCAGTTTCTTCAACCTGTTGTAGTTCCAGCTCCGATGGTAGAAGAGCATTCAAATATGGAATGGACATAGGACGAGCAGCAATTACTGGAATGATCCCGCCTGCTGGTCGGTACATTTCTCCTTTTCGACGCCCGGCACATAACCCCGCCCGCCGGTCAGCACATCCCCATTACCCCCGGCACAAGGACCTGCCCATCCCAGCCCATGTACAGTGCATCTACCTGCTTGCCGGCCAGCACATCCTCCTGCCCGCAAATCTACCCACTCGCCGACCGGAAAAATTTCCCCCCCTGGAGGCCGGAACATCTACCCCCCCACTTCCCGCATGCCCCCCTCTGCTCCCGGCTCCCTCCCCCCCCCCCCCCGCTCCGGCTAACCCTCTCCCCCCGCTCAGGCTAACCCTCTCCCCCCGCTACTGCTAACCCCCTTCCCCCTGGCTCCGGCATCCCCGCCGGAGGACAAGGCCGAACCTGCCAGGACTACATAGTGGTACGCTGTATGCATTGTATACTACATGGCGGTAGTGAGCGCCTCCTGGGCCGTGGTGGCACGAAGCACCCAGCACCCGGGTGGGTGGCAGACGAGACCTCCAGATGGTATGGTGACCCATGAGCAGTACGTCCCTCCACGTGGAGAGCCATAAGTCTGGGCAGGCATTTGCATCTTCATCGTGGATCTCCTTCACAGCGGCATAGGAGTCCGATTGAGGCGTAGTGGTGGCGAGTGACATCTGCGGTGGTAGCTGTCGTGAGCAATGTCCAGCAGGGTCTTCGGCATCCTCTCCATCAACCCATGTCGAGGGAAGGCTAGGCTGCGTCCGGTGGTCACCAGCTGCCGCTGGGGCCATCTCGTGATCACCGTAATGTATAGAGATCAAAATTTGTTAGTGTTAAATTATTCTTGTACCTACAGAAGATTGAAAGATAATCCAACACAATGCTTTAGTGATAAGCATTGTCACAATTATTCTTGCTACATCTCATTTCAAAGGATGATGACCCCACGCCAGGTCATGATCTGGGATGTGTTCAGCTGCTTGACAACAAACTGATACTGATACAGTTCCCGGGATCTAACAGATCTTGGATCTTACAGATCCGAGGATCTGTCCCCAAGGACAGTAAAAGCTCATTCAACCAGGACAATGGCTACATCATGAAGAGAGGAGCCTCAATTGATCAGATCTGATGGGCTGCTACCTGGTCTATTATTCTTACCTTTGTGAAACATTATAGACTGGACATTCAAAATACTAGTGATCTCTACTTTGGTAGAAAGATCTTACAGGCTGTGGCCCCTCCCTTATTTTGGATACCACATGACTTCACCAACCATGGATGCAACCGGATTTATTTGCATGTTAAATATCACATACAACTTGAACATGGTGTAGTCATTTGGTAACCTTTGGAATATGGATGCCGGGTTGGGGCATTTAACTTCTCTGCTTCCTGTCCCCACAGAGGTCATGGTGGTCTAATGGAAACAGAATTAACAGTAAGAATAATTCCCAATGTTTATGCATTCCCCAAATTGTATTATTACCTTTTGCACAGTGCAATTCTTTCTCCCCTTATCAAGCTCTTTTTCCTAAACAGGAATATTGAAATCTCTGCTAAAGTATGCCTTGATCTCCAAAGATGTACTGTCATCTCACAGAGGGATGAATATGTGTCAATAAAACTAGAGAAGGGGTCAGGAGCCTAGTGGGAAAGACACAGAGGCTGTTGCAGTTAATTGTGGGCATAGGCCTTTTTATGTATCCATCTGGCGGCCGCACCAGCAAGCAGAATTATTGCTTAAAGGAAACCTACCACTGCTGATGGTAGGTATTAGATGTAAACACCGGGCACCAGCTCAGGGTGAGCTGGTGCCGGAGCTTACCTTTGCTAGTGATTTAAACCGCTATATCGTGGTTTAAACACATTTTGATGAACAACCCCGAGGTAGCTTCATAGGAAGTGCCGGAGGCGTCACGCGCTGATGACGATACACTGTACCGCGATTCACTAAGATGGTGCACACAATATCCTGCATGTGTCGCTTCCCTGCTCAGGTCCAACAGAGTTCACCATCTTCACGCGCTCAGTTCCAATCAGTCAAAACCCGAAAACGTTATATTATTTTGACACATTGATGACACATGGACTGCAAAAATGGACCACAGATCATTTGTTTGCTGCCCTAGAAGAGCACAGTTAGTGTGAAGATAGCCTAAGGAGAAGGCACATACACTATCTTTTAAACAGTATTTGTACATATCAACAGTACATAAAAGGTAATGACTGTTTTCTCTTCTCATTATTAGTGATGGATCCATCAAAGTTTGGGTTTGGTGAGTTCAACCGAAATTTGTGAAAAAGTCTGGATTGGGCACCTGGACCTGACACAAATTTGAACCCCTTTAAAAATCAATGAGGACCCAAACTTTAAAGCCCCAAAATGGTGAGTAGTGACATCACAATTTCCCTCACAAAACAGACTAGGTAAAGTACTTAAAATGATGACAAGATAAAAAAATAAAAATAAAAAAAATAAATTGACAACAAATATAAAATGCTGTTGTTAATGTCAATGCACTATAAAATTCTATGGGTATCCAGAATTAGTTTTCTTCACTGGGTTATAAGCACCAAAAAGTGTTGGGAGTTGTACAGGAACGCAAAGGTGAGGGCTGAGAGCCTGGGACGGACTGGGAATTTAAAGTGGCCCTGGAAAAAACTGTAAAAGTGGCCCCATTCTGTGGACGGGGTCAAAACAAGTAGGTGTGGCCTTGTGATGTGGGTGGAGTTACTAAACTCCATACAAACTGTTTATAGATCAACATGTACACTACAGAGAAAGAGTAGGGGACCGCCTGTACTATAATACTGCCCCCTATGTACAGGAATATAACTACTATTACTAGTAGCCAGCCAACCACTCCTTTGCATATAGCCAGACAGCCCCTGCCCCTTTACATATAGCCAGACCGCCCCTGCTGAGAGCTGAGGAGTGAGATATCCGCTCTTGAAGTTACAAAAGGAAATAGAAAGCTGTACATCAAGATTTAAATATTTTGTACAAATTTAATGGTGAATATCTCTGGTTCTGTGAAGCATCCATAAAAGATATTTAAGATGACATTCTCCTGTTTAATATGACACCAGAATTGTGTTTCTAGGTGCAAGGATTCAGGAGATAAAGCTGTTTGAATTTAGCCACTGTCATGACATTTATAAATTTCCTTTCTGCATGGGGCTTGTGCAAATAGGACGTTTATAGCCATATGGTAGCCGTGAAGAGGTTAATCAACACAAAGATGTCTATGTTGGCTGTGGATGGGATGCTCTTGTCGATGATAATACCCACGACGGTGCTGAACACTTAATCTAACAGCACACTCTAAGACATAGAGGGAAAGCTGTGCCCATGTGTCCAATTTTCCGACCCAGAAATTAAACAGAGATGACACATTGTTCAGTACCAGTAGATGTGTTGACGGATACTCTTCCACCATATGAATCTCTGTCTGCCTTCTGGTACTACAGACTATATCCAATGGTGGTTGAAGAGAATTAAACATGATGCTCCACATTGTGGTCATGCTATCTCTCCCTCTTGAGCTGGTGTTGGAGCCCCTGGTGTGTTGGCACCTTCCTCCTGATTGGCCTCTTGCTGCCACTGAGCTCTCAATGTTAGGAAGACTGGCAGTAGTGCCTCCACTAAAGTGCGCTTGTACTCCCTGAATTTTTCTCATGTTCTAGGGGTGAAATGAATTCCATACTATCCTTGCCGTGTGGATGCAGCCACCCAGTAATTGGCACTGATGACTATCTGGGCAACTTGGTGGTTGTTGAGAAGACAATGCAGCAGGTATTGGCTCTTGTGAGCCAGGCTGCTCAGAGGCAAGAACAATCAGTCATAGATGGAAGCTTCTACTCCTCAAAATCCCCCAGCCACCCTCCAGTGACACCAGTGAACTCCCCCCTGCTGTGAGGAAAACTTCTCTTCCATTGTATCCTCCTCCAAAATAATACTCTGGTTGGACAGTGCAGTACCTGTCCACTGTTGGTCCAGCAAACCACCCTGTAGTTACTGTCTACAATCTCCACATAGCAGCTTCCTCGCTAATATGGCTGGCCCCAGTAGCCTCCCCTCCCTATTGTAATTACTACACACAAGAAGCTCCTCTAAAACTGCATCCTACTGCTGGTCTTCAGCAAGATGGCACTGGCCTTCACCTTCACTGGCATTGAGCAGTGCTTCGACTCTTACTGTGAACTGAGCATGCTATTATAGCACATTATAGAAGATAAAGTTGGGATCCGTCCATAGACTTCTAATTACTGGGGAAGCCACACTGCAAATGTGTATGTGTAAGACACATATACATTTCCTGTATGAACATGGCAACCCCCTATGTATTCTAATAAATTTTAAAGAATATGTATAATAATAAAAAAATTCACAGTATCCCTTTAAGGACCATGAACAGAGCACTGTGCCCTGCCTCCCATTATTATTTATCAGCGCCTCCTCTGGAGGCAGACCTCCCTTTTAAGATAAGGACATGACATGTAAAACTTTTTCTAAATACCTGGAATTTACAATTGCCCATAGCATAACCTTCACTACAGAACCCAATAGCTGTCAGATATTTATTAAAACATAAAACAAAACTCCTCGCCAACTGAGATAATCTGGTCTATTAGTGAGCAAGAGGCAAAGTCTACCCTTGAGTGGCCTCTGGCCTGGTGCTGCTCGTCGGGGCCTCAGCCAGCAATCTGTGGATTCAAGAGGATACGGGTGTTTGCTCTGATGCGCAGGAAAAAATTGCCAACCACCTGGTGAATTCCTTTATATACGGTTTACGCCTGTCAACTGAAACTCTTTAGCAGCACCTACTGTGGGATCCCCTTTTTCCTGGTGTACAACTTCCACAGTTAGATGAGACACAATATGCTGGGAGCAATAGTCCCACAATCTTGTAGCTGCACTTCATGCTAGGAGTTGTAGTCCTCCAGAAGCTAGCTTGCAGTTAATATAACTTTTAACAGCTTGTTACAATATGTGTACCAACTTCCAAGATCAATAAAACATGCTGCAATTGAGGATGCTTCAGTGTGAATCCTTGTCTACGTGTGATGATATAAGAGAACTCAAGATTTATATAATTTAATTTAAGATCATTCGAGCATGCTTTTTTAAACAAATAACTCAAGGAGTACTTATATTTGGAATGTCCATCCACCCCTCTTTCACTCCCTTCCCAGAATTCCCAAAGGGGATTTTCCCCAATTCTTCCTGGCGTTTTAATGCGAGACTAGGCCAGTGATGGTGAACCTTTTTGAGACCAAGTGCCCAGACTACAACCAAACCCAATATGGCAATTTAGACAGTGCCAATATGGCAATTTAGACAGTTACTACCTGTTTTGTAATGGCTTTTAATTGTATTGGCGTCCTGAGGACACCAATACAGTTGAAAGAAAGAGGAGAAATTCAGATTATTATTGTTGCTTCCTTCAAGGGTACCCTGAAGAGGAATAATTTTGGGGCCCTTAGCAGGAGTTCCAATAATAAAGCAGCCTTGTCTGCACCTCTTTGCTCCTCCTGTAGTCCTGGGCAGCTAACGATGTGATGTGATCACAGCACATCCTGAGTGGCCAGGGACTGCAGGAGGAGGTTTTGAGTCCTGTCTGGAAACTCTATGCTGGGGTGGTGGCCTGGGTGCCCACAGAGAGTCCTCAGAGTGCCACCTCTGGCACCTGTCCCATAGGTTTGCCACCACTGGACTAGGGGATTGGGTTGACTTCTACCTACAAACTATGGCTTGAGTGTCACCATGATATCTACAAGATAACAAAAACCGTCTTTAGGTTTAAAAGTAAAATGAGAGGAAACTATCAATTGGTCTCATTAAATTCCTCAATCCCCCTGACCTGGGGATATACTTTCTATGTAGACAACTTAGAGCAAGATTTTCCCCTCCATTTGCAAATATATATCACTCAGTGGGAGGAACTCATCTTTTTTGCCCAAAAAATCGATATTTAAAGTGGATCAAATGGTGGAAGATATTCATAGGCGACTGAATATGGTTTTGGATGGATGATGAACAGGAATTTGATTTGTTTGTATTATACCTCAATTAATATGAATCTACATTTAACCCATGGATTGGAAAAAAAAGTATAGTTTTCCTTGATATAAAGTCCATTGTGAACAATGACATTGTGGTATCAAGGGGTTGGATTATTAAACATTTTTAACAACAAGCTACTTTGGGAACGAGAAGTCTGTCATTTAATGTGGCGCAAGAAAAAATATATAATTTTCAATAATTACAATATTTAAAGGGAACCTACCACCCCGATTCTACCTATAAAGGTAGAAGGGGTGGTAGGTGGATGAATGGAACGTGAGGATAGCCCCAGTAGCCATATTACTCCGCCTACCATTGAATGTTCTGCATGCACAGAACGCAGGCCTTCGGCTGTGCGGCCGCGGCTCCGGGGACGGAGCTACTGCGCATGGCCAGAAGGCCGCAGAACGCAGGGGACTAGGACGAGGGCACGCAGCTACGAGGAGCTGCGGCCGAAGATTCAATGGTAGGTGGAGGAATGTGGCTACTGGGGCGTGGAGTAGCCGCGACTAGTAGCCTCATGTCCGGCTACTCCACGACCCAGTAGCCGCATAAATAAATTTGCATATGCCTGCAATAAAGTTTTCTAAAAGATAGCCGGGACGTGAGGATTAGCCCATTCATCCACCTACCACCCCTTCTACCTTTATAGGTAGAATCGGGGTGATAGGTGCCCTTTAATGTACATTATATTAACATTCTATTAATAAACCCTTTTAAATAAACCCTTTTATATCTAAAATTATTTAAATGAAGTGAAAGTATTCACTTATATATAGATGTATACATCCCCTCTACCCTTTTCCAAAAATGTTGTGTTAACTGCATACTGTAGATTTAGAAAATAGAACACATACAACACCAGAACCAAATGAAATATAGCACCAAAGTCAAAATCATACCTTAAACACAGCCTCATAACCAAGTTCTATAACTAGCTACAGCAGCGGAACCAAGCTCAATACTCAATACAAGTTTATAGATATTTACAGCACCAGAACTAAGTTCAGTCCATAAAAAAAATCTGAACTGTGATCAGAAGACCAAATACAGTACCAGAACCCAGTTCAGTAATAAATGCAGCACCAGAGCCCAGTTCAGTAAGTAAATGCAGCACTGGAAACCAGCTCAATACATAAAAATAGAACCAGACTCAGTGTACAAAATATTGACTACAGAATTGGGAACTCATGTGAACTGCCATTGTAAATCCAATGGCATCTGAGAAAACTTCTTCTTTACCTGGCTGCCATTACAGCTTCTTCCATAATGTGAGATGAGATGCAAAAAATGCACCTACTCTTGGACCAGAACTTTTGACCAGTCTATATACCAGTGAGGTCACAAGAAGAAATATGAAGACTTTCCAGGTAACTACAAATGTGGTCATCATCATTATAAGATGTGTGATAGATTAAAATGTGAGGATATGTTGACTTCATATGTTACACACAAAAGTTAACTGGTTAAAAGTTATATTGCTTGCAACACTCCCTTGCAGTGTACCTGGCTCCTTCCACATTTATTAAAGTGTCGTAATTTGCACTGAAAAGAATGTGCAAACTGTTTGCGCATGTATTTATGAGGTATTTGCATCAGTTTTGTTTCACGGCTGAACTACGTTAGACACGGCATAAACTTTTCACCTAAAGGGGATTCCTGTGCAGTCAGAGCCTGTGCCACATTTATTACTGCGACCCGGCAGAATTGATCAAATCCCCAAGGCTTTGTATGAAAAGGGATAGACTGGTTAAGCTTAAAAGTCCAGTGCTACAAGGCTACAAGGCTACATTCCCTTTAATTTTATCCATAAAACAATAGGAAGCTACTACATGGGCCTGTATAGGTGATTCCAATATAAGAGCTTGGATTGAGGAACTGACACCTGTGGGGCATAGTGGGATGGGATGTTTATTGTGTTTTGGTGGTAATCTTATCTTTCTTTGCTATTTCCTATATTTATAATGGTATATACCTAGGGCATCCCATTGATGTCCATGACAATTTCTGTCTAAGCATATAACATGTATATAGCTGTGAAAATGTAATAAAAATGAAAAATAAAATGTATTTTTGTTATAAAATCAGGATTTACATTAGAAAAAAATGAGGCAATAATTATTTGTCTTATGACTTATTTGTCATTTGGTCATGCTTTCCATGTACAGTATGTCATTATTATGTTCACAATTTTGCAACTTTTAGTTCCTTTATTTCTACACATATACATTTCCTTAAAGAAAATGTACTGGAAACAGAACAAGCAAAGGTTAAGGTATGTCTTTTGCTCACTGTGTATTATGACATTTTTTTTATTTATATAGTTTTTTTCTGCCTTCCTTTGTTTTCTTCTTCATACATGTATAAGCTTTACAAAATATGTAGGTATAGGAAGGTTTTGACAGTGTTCACTGCAGTTAATAAAATAGTTAGCATATTTATTGGGAGATATCCCCCTCTTGAACATGAGTCCAGTGTACCTCATTCTGCTTTGACACCATTACAAGGGGGAGGAAAATGGGTAGTCTTGACATCATATACACTTTCTCCATTATAGTCTGTGAGGGTTACGGACCTGTTTCTTTCTGAAACCTTATGTACTATAATACTAAAACTATTCCTGTCAGATTTTTGGCATATTCAATAAACTACCAAAATTAATTAAAATTAATACAAATGATGTGCTTTTCTGTTATTGTAACCCCCATAGACTATAAGTATCAAGAAATAGAATATTATCTGTATTTATTTGTGGATGATATAAAAGGACTTTAATATTTTAGATTTTAATTCTCTTACATATGTAGTAGGTAACATTCCTCTTGCTGCCCTGCCCTGGAATGAATAATATTACCCTACCTTTATCAGTCTTTAGAGTTCCAAAATATTTGCCAGTGTTCCTATTTAAACCCCCAGGTGCTTTACTTTTCCTGCCAAGAAGATGTTAAACATTTTTTGTATAAAATATGTGACTGAAGGTTTTCTTACTGTTGCCACCTGTCCAGCTCCCACACTGATAGAGGGCATTTCTTCCCTATAAAGTGCGATCAAACACATCTGAATAGTTCTGAGACAGACGGAAAAATGAGAAAGATGCTGCTTTGGGCAGGTAAGTGCCTTAAACAATGTTACTCTAATGTTCATTGATATGCTTTCTTTATTGATAGAGAATGCACTTAGTATGTCATTTTGGGGGTTATTGGGATGTTTCTTCTGTCCTCTGCTACAACTGTGATTTTGAGGGTTTGTGGATAAGTATTGTATTGTATGCAAATTATGTCTCTTTTTTCCTCTCTGACACAGGTCTATTCCTGCTGCTGCATGTTCAGCTAGGTAAGATATTACCATAATTAACATGTAGACATTTCAGTAGCCAAAAAAAGAACACCAAACCTAAAGTGGCAAATAGACTTTTTATAAGAAAGAAATATACCAAGGCAGTTATGGCTGTATTGAAATCTTCATCTACATTGTTTTACTCTGTTATAGGAGCCTAATACACAAAATGAAGGTGCTGCCAAATCTGTTATGTAACAGATACCAGTAGTCCCAGCAGATGCCATTGAATATGTATGAAGGGGTCTCTTTGCTTATTGTCATTTTGTTATAGTGGGCAAACAGAGCATCAAACCGTGTCCAGCATATTTAAAGTGGTATTTCCACAAAGACAAGATTCTTAAATATACTCAGGATAACAAAATAACACATTCTATAATTCAAATTTACAAAAATATAGCATTTAACAGATAATTCCAACCTGTCTTTATCAGTCCTGGTATATACAATTTCAGTTGCTTCGGGATCCAAATATAAATGAGAAGTCTAGGGTCAGGCAGGACAGATTCTTCTCCTGCCTGACACTGCAGTGAGCTGCTCTCAGCCCCTCCCCTTGCATTCCAAGACAAGCTCACACACACAGACTTTCTAACGGCAAACAGCAGTGTGAGTAAAGTAAATGCACAAGTTACTGGCAGATAAGGTCTTTATCTGGGGAGGGAGGCACAGCAGAGCTGACAGTGTATGTTATGGGTGAGATAACAGAACTGAGAATGTTATATGTGTTATATGCATCTCATGGATCTCATCATCTCTCAACTCTGATCTGTCTCATCTCTCTTTTTCTATTTTCTTTCATGGGCAAACATATACTCCTATAACTTTTGATGGAGATGTGATTACAGACTAAATAATTTTAATTTATATTATGGATATGTAACTACAGATGCAGATATTTGTAGATTTCTGTGACAAATGATTATATATTCCATATTCAGAATTAAATGAATGTTTCTATAATTTTTTCAGGTTCTACCTACAAGCTGGTTTGTTACTTCACAAACTGGTCACAGTATCGGCCTGACCTGGGAAAGTACATGCCTGGGAATGTTGACCCGCAGCTTTGCACTCATCTCATTTATGCCTTTGCCACCATGAATCAACATAAGATTGCGCCTTATGAGTGGAACGATGATGTCTTATACAAGCAGTTCAATGACCTAAAGAAGGCGTTAGTATTATATTTTACATATGCTTTCTGGAGTCACTTGCAAGCTTTAATTTTATTAAGCTCTTTAATATTTATGGCCAATGCTTAAGGTACTTCAGTTCTATGCGTGTCACTGCCACCTGCCAATCAGATTTTATTTAGGTTTCCATCAACCATCAGTGCTCATAAAACCATATGTTTCATGGTGGCCATTCTAGGTATTGCAGGTTTGTCCTATTTAGGTGGATTGGACAGTGCAGCAATACTCATAATTGCTACTATGGCAAGTAGGATATTCTAAATATTCTATTGCACAGCAGTGGTGTAACTATGAGCTGGGAGGGTTGGGTGGTAATGGCAGTAGGTCATTATATAGTAAAGTAACTGAGGCTATGGAGAAATGTGCTGCTTTACAGAATACAATTCTCCTTTTACTCCACTCTGCCTACATTGAAAGAAGAGGTCACAAGATGTAATAGGAGTACTATAACTTCTCACTGTATGTAGCTGGTATACAAGTCTGGTGTTGGGGGGGAGGGGATGGGGAGGCAAACTGGGGATTGGTTAGGCTCCCAACCCCCTAAAATATAGGACCTTTGTATTACCAATAATTTGAATGGTGTATCTCCACTGGTTACATTTGTAGTGAATCCTCTGCAGACAGTGAAAAGAATAAATAGGCAGATTATTGAATTCAAACCACCAGGCTATAATTGCATATAATCCATGTACCGATAAATACTTATAAGCAGGATACAGTTTTAAAATGTAACATTTAGTATTACTATTAAAAGTACATAGGAAAAAAAGTACACAGCCGCAATAAACTGTGTCCAGACAATATATGCTCAATTCAATTCTGAACAGGCATGATAACTCAATGTATAAACCCAAATCAAAGGGGTTACACAAGGTGTCAATACTTACGTAGAGACAGAGGGGGATATTTATCATACACCAGCGCTTGTGCACCACCATATGATAGCCCTGGCTATGCATTTTTACAGGGTGCTACACAGCGTTATGTAGATAAAAATGCAGTTGTGACTTTTCACATGTGAAAAGTCACCGGCAGCAGTGCATCGACGGGGTAAGTGCATCGTTGGGGTGACAGTAACGGATTGGGCCAAATAATCGCAACTGCTAGCAATAAGCACAGAGGCACTGATAAATATGCCCCAGAGACACGATCAGCTTCTTGCTAACATTGTAGGAATGGATCGCCCCGCCCCCCCCCCCACGCCCGACCCCCTGCCAGTGACAGTGTACAGCTTTACCCAATGGAAAGAGGAAGGAAGGTACAGGAGGCGGAGTCTTGGCTTTATAAAGGGAGAGTGGGCGTGCATACGGCGCACAAGCCATTGGCTATTAGCCCCTGCAACAGTATGTCTTAGTTTAGAGTGCAATGTACAGAGCCACAGACTAACGCTGCATATCACTACCCTGAGAAGCACTGCTGCAAAATACAGGACACTTTTTTCCCCCTGATGATTGCTAGAAGTGGTGAAAATGAAACAGACAGGGATGTCGCCTCCCTCACTTTTGCTGATGGGGTTTAATAGGATCATACAAGGGAGAGCTATGGGACCATCCTTGTAAGAGGTTAGGGTCTCTAAGGATAGGGTGTTATTGGTGTCTACAAACAAGAAATGGACGCCGACAGCCCTGGCCATATATTGGTGAGATCCAACCTGTTTTGTATATGAGCACTGGTATGATCCTTTGTCACTAAGTATTGATACCTTGTATCCCCTTTTATTGAGGTTATTCATGCCTGTTCAGAATTGAATTGAGCATATATTGTCTGGGCACACGTTTACTGGGGCATGTTTATATATGCATGTACCTGTAATTGTGTATAAATATGTGCTTGCATGTCTATATATATGTATTTCTATGCAACTGGAGGTTTGTGTGTGTATATATGCCATGCGTTGTATGTATATGTCTCTATAGGTATGTTTCTGTGTGTGTGAAATAGATTTAAGAATAGAAAAAAGTAGAAAAACAATTTACATGTGTTGTATTGTAAAGTGTTGTTACGACTTCTGTTTAAATTTCTGTGCAGATAATGTCTGTAAAGCATTGGTTCTCAACTGGACCCCAAACCATGTACAAGAATATAACGACTATAATACTGCCCCCTAGGTACAAGAATAGAACTACTTTAACACTGCCCACTATGTACAGGAATATAACTACTATAATACTGCCCCCTATGTACATGAATATAACTACTATAATACTGCCCCCTATGTACAAGACTATAATTACTATAATACTGCTCCCTATGTACAGGAATATAACTACTATAATACTGCCCCCTATGTACAAGAATATAACTACTATACTACTGCCCCCTATGTACAAGAATATAACTACTATAATACTGCTCCTATGTACAAGAATATAACTACCATAATACCGCCCCCTATGTACAAGAATATAACTACTATAATACTGCCCCATATGTACAAGAATATAACTACTATAATACTGCACCCTATGTACAAGAATATAACTACTATAATACTGCCCCCTATGTACAAGAATATAACTACTATAATACTGCCCCCTATGTACAAAGATATAACTACTATAATACTGTCCCCTAGTTCTAGTCCCCCCTCCTGCCCCCAGTTCTAGTCCCCCCTCCTACTCCCAGTTCTAGTTCCCCCTCTTTCCCCCAGTTTTCACCGTAGTTCACCGCTCGTGCCACCCGCTTCTAGTGCCCCTCCCCTCCTGCCCCAATTTTGCCCCCCCCCTGCTGACTCCAGTTTTGATTCCTCAGTTTGCTGCCCCAGTTGTAGTGCCCCTCTCCTGCCCCAGTTCCAACCGCGAATCACGGCAAAAACGTAATAGAGTTGCGACCCCTGTGTTTTGGTCGTTCGACCCCCAGGTTGAGAACCGCTGCTGTAAAGAATAAAACTACAGAAATTTCAAAGTCACTGTAACTTTTTAGGAATGTGGCTACTAGTCCTGCATTATTGAGTTATATAAGCCACTGACAGGTGGCATTAGGAAAAATTGCGTGGTGTGCCCACGATGAGGCCCATGAGCCATTTAGTGCACAGACATCCAATGTTAAGAATAAATAGGCTGCAATATTTGCATGACTTCTACAGCTACTTGAAACAACTGACCAAGATGGGTACTGGAGAGTCAGACTCCAACAATTTCTGTTATAATGGGATATTTATCAGAATTGTTTAAAGCAGAACTTGTCTGGCTTCTCATGGCAACCAGTCAACGCACAGCTTTAATTTTTCCACAGGACTTTATAAATTGAAATTCTTTTCTTGTTTTAGAAATCCAAAACTTGTGACAATCTTGGCAATTGGTGGTTGGAACTTTGGAACACAGAAGTAAGCACATGCATATACTTCAAAATATATGTACCTCAATCATATAAAACATATATACCTATAATACATGTATTTTTGGCACTTAGGTTCACAGATATGGTTGCTTCTGCTGGGAACCGGTCCATTTTCATTAAATCTGTCATTTCATATCTACGACAATATGACTTTGAAGGAATTGACCTTGATTTTGAGTATCCAGGATCTCGAGGTAGCCCTCCAGAGGATAAGCAGAGATTTACTATACTCATACAGGTAAAGGCTCTCAGTCAGAGATTCCTAGATTTAGATTCCTAACCTCATTTTCACTAAAGACAGATTGTAAAAGCCCATGACACCTGCAGTGCAAAAATTCCTCTCTGCCTTTTCTAAGCATTTGCATTACAATATAATTGTGTGTTGTAACTTACTCTTGCATCCTGACAAAATCCTGGGGTAGTCACAGAGGCTGGGCTTTGGTTTGGATCCATTTCAAAACAACATGTGACTTGCCTGAGCTGCAGTCTGCCTCCATCTTTGTGCTTCTGTACAGCTTTTCCTTCCCCCACTGATGTCAGGTTCACCAGGCTGTGATCTCTGAGAAGGAGCAGGAGGAGGAGCTGTACAGGAACACAAAGGTGGGGGCTAAGCTCTGAGGAGTGAGAAGCACAGGCAAGGCACATGTTGTTTTTTGGAATGCATCCAAACCAAAGTCCAGCCCCTGTGACTACCTTGGGATTTTGTCAAGGTGCAAAGTAAGATATAACACACAATTATACTGTAATGCATATCCTTAGAAAAGGCAGATGTGCACTGCAGGTGTGATGGGCTTTTGTAATCTGTCTTTAGTGAAAATGAGGTCCCTGGTGACAGGTTCCCTTTAACAGCTTTTTATTGCATGTACTACTCATTTACAACATAAACTCAGTTTTAGTTTTTAAAAAGTTGTAAAGAGTTGGAAAGAGTTATTTGGCTTTTTTTTTAAATTTTCATATCTTAAAACACTTTTAGTAATGGGTGAGACATTATTGTGTTTTGTTTAAATAAAAGGCAAAACACTCAGCCTGATATATTACAACACCAGCTTCCCCAGATGGACCACAAATGACTGGGAGAGCTGTTTGATTCTGCTGAGGTCATTTTCTGCTGAGAATATGAAGCTCCTAAGCCCACGACATAGATGTGAACAAAGCCGATTTTAAACCAAAACTTTTTTTTCACAAATCAATAGCTCTTGCCTACTGAATTATCTTATAATCCTTATGATTGTTAAATATTTGACCTCAAGGAAAGGAGGGCTACTGCTCCCTGCTCACAGAGTATGAAGAAGGACAAGGTCATGTAACACTGTGGGGCAGATTTTCTTACACGGTCCATTCGCGATCCAGCGGTGCGTTCTCTGCGGTGGATTCGGGTCCGGCCGGGATTCACTAAGGCAGTTCCTCCGACGTCCACCAGGTGTCGCTGCTGCACTGAAGACCATCGGAATGCACTGAAGTTCACTGTCCTATCGTGGGTAAAGGTTTTTTTAAAAAATGCGGCGGTTTTTCCGAATCCGTCGGGTCTTCGTCCGGCCACGCCCCCCGATTTCCGTCGCGTGCATGCCGGCGCCGATGCGCCACAATACCATCGCGTGCATGGTAAAAACGAATTGGCCCCTTAGTAAATGACCCCCTGTGTAGCTGAGACAAGTAACAGGGCTGAGTGTGTTGCTCTTTGGATGCAGAAGTCTCCTACACAGAATAGTGAGGTACAATATCTCCCTCTTCCCTATCAGTATCTCCATCCCAGTCTTTGATTCTACAGAGCTATTCTAGCTATTATCCCTTAGTGCTCACACAGCACTACTGCACTACTACTTATTACAGGCTGCATTCTTCTCCGTGTGAAGTAAGCTGCAAGGCTAGGTCATGTACGAGGCTCGTATGTACACTATGCAGTGTTTGAACACAACTTATCATGGGAAGTGAGGGCAAACTAAATTTGACTAAGCTTCAGGGCAGATATAGGAAGAGGTTAGTTTCTGTCCACTTAGTTTAGTAATATCCGATTATAAAATGTACCTGGTTCCCTGCCAGCTCGTGCATCATAGTCCTGGGGGCTGTCTGTCAAACGGGCGTCTGTTAATTTGAATCCTTCATATGCTTGTCCCCCCGCCCATTATTATTCACCCAAACCTCCTCCCACATCCTCCCTCTATTCTCCCTCCCACCCATGATGTGGGCTCTCCACACAAGCAAACCTCGAGCTTGTGCAGGGAGTAGTGAGGTGGTTTCCGTACCTCACTGTCACTGTGCTACCGTTGCTTTCTACTCCAGCTTTCTAGGCACTGAGGAGGTACGCTAACTCCCTACACAGTTTGCATATCTCCTCGGTGTCAGCTGTCAGCTCGAGGTTTGCTTGTACGGTGAGGTAGGTGGGGAAATAGATGTGGGAGGGGGTTTGGGGTGAATAATAATGAGCGGGGGGACGAGCGTATCAAGGATTCAAGTGAACAAGCGCCCATTGCAATTTGAAAGGCACAACCCACAGGACAATGTTGCGCAAACTGTCAGGGAACCAGTTACATTTTATAATCGGATATTACTAAAACTAAGTAACTAAGAGATATTGTAAAAACGTGTGATAAGGACTTTTCTGTCTCTATTGGAACCTGTCATCTTTGAAAAAGAGTGCTCTGGTGACAGGTTCCCGTTAATCTTATATTTATTATTTAACTTCTCTTGAACAACCAGTACAATCTCAGAAATAATAGTAAGAATTTGTAGTTTAATAGTTTTAGATATAGATCAAACCCCTTTCTATATGGTAAACATGGTGAAATGCATAGTACACATAATAAATGTGGTGGAAGGCTATTTTATTGTCTCGAATAATTTTTCCTTTATTTACTATTTACTAAGGAAATGCTTGATGCTTTTAATGAAGAAGCAAAATCCTCAGGTCTTCCACGACTTCTAATCACAGCAGCAGTATCAGCAGGAAAAGGAACCATCGATGCTGGCTATGAGATAGCTAAAATTGGACAGTAAGTCTAAAGGAATAATCAAAGAGATGTAGTAAAGGGAGAAGTTTTTAAAATTTTGTAATGCCCTGTATGGTATAGTCTGTCATTCTTTGAGTTTCATTGTGTATCTGGAGATCATAAGATTTTGTCAAGAAATAACTTTGCTGTGTTTCTTCTTAGATTACTAGATTTTATCAGCGTGATGACTTATGATTTCCATGGTGGGTGGGACACCCATTCTGGACACAACAGCCCTCTGTGCAAGGGTTCGAAAGACTACGGAGAATTAGAATACTTTAACATTGTAAGGCTAACATTCAGAATCATATTCCTTTATTTCTAGGTTCCTGTGGTGGTGTTTGGTGGCAGACATAATCTGCATCATAAAACTAGAGTTTGATTTTTATGCAAGTTTTGATATATTTCTTAGCATTTTTCAGTGTAAAAATCATTATGTCACATTTTAATCTCTTTAAATGGAAGTTTCGACTCTCTAAGAAAAAATGGGAGATCTCCTATTAAAATGAATGGGACACAGATTTGTTGGACCATTTTATATAGAGTACCATACTACCATCACAATTGTCATAAGTTTATATTGTGCCTAGAATTTTGCTATGAATTATTGGAAAAACAATGGAGCCCCTGCAGAGAAACTCCTTCTTGGATTCCCAACATATGGCCGAACATTCAGAAACCCAAATCCTAACAGCTGTGATGTGGGGATTCCAGTATCTGGCGCTGGATCTGCTGGACCATACACCAGAGAGGCTGGTTTCTGGGCCTACTATGAGGTGAAATTCAGAAGTATTATTTAATGTTTTACAAAGCAGCATGATAGCACAGAGGGTTACTGTTTTAGGGTGGTGTGAGTTTTTGTATTTAAATATGTGTTTTATTTGCATCTTATAAATCTATATAGCTGCTTGCTAAGTGGGACAATTATAAATAACAATTTTCAAGCAAATAGAAGTGAGAATAGTGCTAATGGCAAAAAATATATTGAGAAGAAAAACTGTATACAGGCGGTCCCCTACTTAAGGACACCCGACTTACAGACAACCCATAGTTACAGACAGACCCCTCTGACCTCTGGTGAAGCTCCCTGAATGCTTTACTTTAATCCCCGACTGCAATGATCAGCTGTAAGGTGTCTGTAATGAAGCTTTATTGATAATCCTTGGTCCCATTACAGCAAAAAATGTTTAAACTCCAATTGTCACTGGGGCCAAAATGTTTTTGTCTGGATCTACAATTATAAAATATACAGTTTTGACTTACATACAAATTCAACTTAAGAACAAACCTCCGGGCCCTATCTTGTACGTAACCCGGGGACTGCCTGTACAGTCAAAATATTGAGCTCTACATCTTTGTGTATGACTTAACTTTGTCATGGTTTAATGTTTTTTCCTTTTAAATATACTTAATTTAAAAGGAATGTCCAAAGTTTTTTTTACTATTTGCTATCATCAATCTTAAGAAGTATGGTTCCATTCCTACTAATGAATGGAGAGGTAGAAATGGCAAGAACTTCCAAAGAATATAAATAAGAGTGAGTTCTCTGCTCATCTATTTCAGTTACTTGTAACAGAGCTATGTAATGGCTCTTCTGCATTACAAATTGCACTTCATAGTGACGGTATTTAATATTCCATGCCGTATACTGGGATGCAGGAAAAAAATTCCAAATTCAGTGAAATTGGTGAAAAAACTAATTTGAGCCGTTTTCTTGTGGGCTTAGATTTTTACAGATTTCACTGTACGCCCCAAATGACATGTGTACTTTATAATTTGGGTCGGGGCGATTACAGGGGATACCAAATTTGTATAGGTTTTATAATGTTTTCCTACATTTACAAAAATGAAAACCTCCTGTACATAAAAAATTATAGATTTTAGATCTCCTGACGCTTATAACTTTTTTATACTTTAGTGTATGGAGCTGTGGGTTGTGTCATTTTTTTGTGACTTTTGATGATGTTTTCAAAGCTACCATTTTTAGGACTTTATGACCTTTTGATCACTTTTTATAGAATTTTTTAGATTTTTTAAAATGGCAAAAAAGTGCCATTTTCGAATTTGGGCGTTATTTTCCTTTACAGGGTTAAACGCAGTTAAAAAACGTTATTATATTTTGATAGATCGGGCATTTTTGGACGTGGTGATACCTAATGTGTTTATGATTTTTACTGTTTATTTATATTTATATAAGTTCTAGGGAAAGGAGGGTGATTTGAATTTTTATTTTTTTTTTAAACTTTTTTTATTTTTACTATTTTTCAGGCTCCCTAGGGTACTTTAACCCTAGGTTGTCTGATTGATCCTATCATAGTATGGCAGCTAATCGCACATTGTAATGAAAGGGTTAAAACGAGACAGCCTCAGGTTTTCGGAAGACCCAAAGCTGTCATGGTGACTGATCGCCGCTTCCCGATGACATCAAGGGGAGCGACGATCCTCGCCAAGATGGCAGCGCCCATGCGCCACCATTTTTTTTAAAGCCGCGCAGCTTTCCTGTAAGTGATCAGCACCGACTGTGGGTGTTACCAGTAAACCTTTGCAGCAAAGACTTGAGCCCAGCTATGGAGAGAGCTCAGCCCTTGAGTCCTCCCCCTACACCCGCACCCGGCGTGTGACGTACTATTACATCACATGTTGGTAAGGGGTTAAGGTCCCTAAAAAATTCAGACAGCTGAGACAGAGTTTTATGTTTAGCAGCTACAACAGAGATTTGCTTAAAATCTTTAAATAAGGGCCAGTTTACATTTGAATTATTTCTTCAGTTTTTTTTGCACCAGTGTAAGGGCTCATTTACCCAGTACTGTATACACATCTGTTTTTTAGGGTGGTTTGCAAAAATTAGATGTGTGGATGAGCCCACGTCAAGCTGCAAATCTGTACATTATGCCCTGCATCTGTGTATTTTACACCCTAGGGTTAGATTTATCAGGGCTACTGGTGCAAAATCCCTGATAAAGTTAAGCCATCTCTATGCCAAGTGGGTGTGGGTGTTGAGTAGGGTGTGCTGGACTGCAGAGTAGGCCAGTGGTGGGGGAGTTCCCAATTACCAAATGCATTTCCCAGTTTCATTCCATGTTAAGTACCAGCAACCTGGAAAAAAAATTCTATAAACAGTTCAACTGACAAAAAAAGCAGTTACTTAGGGGCTTCTTATTTATTTCCCTGTGTGTCCAAATGACACTTCTCCCTAGTTGCGGTCAGTACAGCCAAAAGTACATACTAAGTTTTTATAGTTTAAGTTAGATTTTATTGAATTCAAATTAAAACATTTCAAGGAAAATAACATTTTTATAATTCGTTGTATGTAGCTACATTAGTTGTAATTTCCTACAGGACAAACTGATGTTTTAAATTTTACCATTTTTGGGACTGTACGACCATTTGAATACTTTGTCTTAAAATTTGTTTGGTAAAAAAGTGGTGATTTGGACATTTTTATATTTTGATAGATCAGCATTTTGGGATGCACAATATAACATGTTTATGAAGTCTAACATGTTTATGATTGTATTTTTCATTTTTACATTTTCTTTTTACAAAACCCCCTAGGGTTCAGGTGGCAGATACAATATACTGCATTAAAACTGTATTGCATTTTGATTAGTTCTATATGGTGATAACATACTAAAACGTACCAATACTGCTTATGCCTTATGGGTATATATTGTTCAGATGATGGGTCATTAAAGGAAACAGAAAAGCGACCTTACACAAGTGTAAATGATATTGAAAACCTATACTGTTTTAAAATGGCAAAGCTGTTTGTATGTATTTTTATAATGCACTAAATGAAAATAAATAAAAATTTTCAGTTAAAAAAAAAACCTGTATTGCATATATTGGCTCATTGCTGGATGTGTATTAGACCTTGCCTTCTTGATCCTCAGTAAGGGTAGTACTTCATGAGTTGTTAAGGGGTAAAACTTTAAAGTTTATGCTGTGTAACGTGGCATTTTTTGTGGGAGCAGCTAAAATATTATTTATACTTTTTGAAGAACTGCATGATAAAAATTTAAAAGCACTTTTGGAATAAAAATTTTATGGATTTCATAGATTTATGTGATTTTTTTAAAAACTTATTTATATATGCCTTTGAATTCATATTGTTTATCTATATTACAAATTTTTTGGCATTCCAACAAAATTGTATCCAAAGTCATATTTAAATAAGCTGAAAAGAGACACTTTCTAGCTGAGATGAGGGTGATCATCACTTCAGACACCCCTACCTTGGGAACTATAGAACCTGAGGCTGGAACCATGTTAATGCTGTCATTTTAAAATGCTTTAACAGAACTGGAGATACATACACTTAATATTTATCTTCAAAATTTTTCCCAACTACTTCTTTATTTTTTGTGCAAAACCCCAGAATATTGATAAGTCAATTTGCTCCATACTGTGTAGTACATAAATAAGTGTGTTTTAGGACTGTAGGGCTGCATCAAAATGCTTAACAGGGAATGGATCTCAGTACTTTATTTCCAATTCAGCCATATGGTGTTCACTAATATAGGGTTTTTATATGGATTTGTTCTTGCGTTTACCTTAGATCTGCACTTGGCTCAAAGGGACCACCGTGAATTGGATTCCAGACCAGAGGGTGCCATATGCTTGCAAAAGCAATGAGTGGGTTGGATTTGACAATCAAGAAAGTTATGAATGCAAAGTAAGATGATGCTTATGAAGAATTGTTTTATTATAAGTATTCACTATGTAACTACTATGAAATCTTGAGTTTTCTATCTTTAGGGCAACCAATAAGAAATGGAATGATTTTCATAATTGTCTTCAAGAATAATCTACATATTTTCATGTGCTGTAGATAAAATTTATAGAATATTCATAAGTGCACTCTGCCATCAGTGGGAAATCTCTGCAGGGATTTCAGATGTAGTCTCCTCCGGTTTCCAACAAAAACTTTAGTAAATAGGTGGGCCTGGGGAAGGTGAGGGCAAGGACGCGGGACGGAAAACCAACGATAATGTCCGACATGGGGCTTTTTACATGCATGTAAAATTCCTCCTTTATATATTTGCTTAACTCCACTTCTACAACATGCTGCATAAACATAACACTGCATTTACACTTACACTGCACCAGTTAAGCTCTGTTCATTACAGTTTATGTGCCTGTTCCCGGACAGAAACATCACCTCCATTTCCAAGTTCTTTGTTGTCCCCTAGTCTAAGATTGAAAGTTCTGGTTAAATGTTTAAGGGATATTACCGACATTCACATTTAATTTAATTTATCTTCCATATACATAAATTTCAGTTAAATTATTATTAAACAAAATAGAACATTTTCCATAAATATAATCATATAGTTCATTACAAATAAAGGATAACCTTAGATACAACCTCCACTGCTGGAGTGATTGAGCAAAGAAACAAATAGTTTTTGCATATTCCTAGGCCGCCCTGTTGTAATGAATTTTGAATCCATGTGGTCAGACAGGTAACTATAATTCATGTGTAGCCATCGCTGCCAGAGTAAGGTGGTGGTCATATCCAAAGACAGCTATCTTGTTTTTAAAAGACAGCATGTCTACATTTATGAGAATTTATCTTCACACAGCTACAATAGTAATAACATACAACTGATGTATGTATACATACATCCCAACTTTTGTGACAGTAAAAGAGAGACAAAAGAGAAAGAGAAGCGTCCCTAAAGTCCCCCACTTAGTGAGCCCTTTTATTTATCTCCCCTCCCCATTGGTAATGCCCAAGATTTCACAGGACTTCAATCCCCATCTCAAATTGTGGCCCTTCTCCTCCTCTCATTGCTATATATTAAACAAAAAACAATTTCTCATCTCTCCGTATCTCTTCCCCTGCAACAGTCGTGCTTTTTACACTGCTGAAGTTGTGTGCAGTGACATCATCACTTTGCTTTATTGAATGAGCCTAGCAGTTTACAATCATATACACAACATACCATACATTTAGCATATACTGGGGCACATTTACTTAACCGGTCCAGTCGCGATCCCGCGGCGTGTTGTCCGACGAGGTTTCGGGTCTGCCGGGATTCACTAAGGTCGTGTGCCCAACATCCAGCAGGTGTCGCTGCTGCGCCGAGGTCCACCGGAGTTCACCTTCTTCTTCCTGGTGCATGTGAGTGCTTGATCTTGCGACACAAATCATTTTTTTAATTCTTACATTTACCATATCTCAGCTTTGTGTTTGCATAGTTTTATAAGTGCCTTTTTGTTTAATTACGATGCTGGAAAGATTGAAAATCGAACAGCACTTTATAAAACTTTCATGAAAATTTTACAATCAACTATTTTAGGGACCATTTTAGTTCTATAGGGGTTTTGGAAGGCCAGTCGCAACTGTGGAACGACCTGGTGGTACCCTGCCGCAGCAAGTTCATCCTGCTTTGCGGTGGGCTCTGCAGAAGACCAGGTGCCACTTAGACTCCAATGCCAGGTGTCGGCTAATACCACCTCCCGCGGTGGTCCAGTGGATCCACACATCCCAAATCCAGACATCCGGCCATGGATCCCGCCAAGGTTCCGCTTCTCAGTCGGCCTGACTTTGCCACCATCGTGGTCCAGCATTCCCGGGAGACTGCCACCCACTGCGAACAGCTGGAACAAGTTACCGCCATGCTGGAACAAGTTACCGCCATGCTGCCAACCAGCAACAGGTTCCTGAGACTGCTCCAGCGGCTTCCGCTTCCCTGTCTTGTCTTCCTCCCGCTGAAAGGCTGTGGCTGTCTATGCCAGGAAAGTATGATGGCGATCCCAAGATGTGTAGGGACTTTATAACCCAGTGCTTCCTGCACATAGCACTCATGCCATCTCAATTCGTCACGGAGTGATCCAAGGTGGCATTCATCATCAGCCTCCTCTCTGAAAAAAGCCCTGGTCTGGGCTACCCCTCTTTTGGACAGAAACGACCCGGTCACGGCTAATCTCACGGCGTTCCTGGCGGAGTTCCGGTCTGTGTTTAAAGAACCTGCACGGCCTCCTCGGGTGAGACTGAGCTGTCGAATCTGTGCCAAGGGAACACTTCTGTGGGCAAATATGCTGTCCAGTTCTGTACCCTGGCCTCGGAACTTTCCTGGAATGACGCGGCCCTGTCCGCAGCTTTCAAAAAGGGTCTCTCCTCTCATGTTAAGGATGCTCTGGCCGCTTGTGATCTGCCGTCTACTCTGAATGGTCTAATCACCGTGTCCACCTGGATTGATGTGCGGTTTATGGAGCATGCTGAAGAGTCACGCCTCCAGAAACCCCAAGTCCGTCCACAACTCCTTCCTCGCCTGGCTCCTGCTTTCCAAAGACTCCCTCTGGTTGTACCATCTGCAGAAGAGCCTGTGGAGGTGGACAGAGCCAAACTCTCTTCCCAGGAATGCATCAGAAGAAGAAACCTCTGGGAAACCTCTGCCTTTATTGTGCCAGTCCAGAGCACTTCATTGGGACTTGTCCAGTCCGTCCTCAGCATCCGGGAAACGCCTTGGGAGAAGCGTCCCTAGGTGTAAGCAAAGCTTCTCCACGCCTGATGATTCCGGTGCTTCTCAGCATTTGCATCGGCACCCTGATCCAGGTCTCTGCTTTCTTGGACTCCGGTTCTGCAGGGAACTTCATGGATGCCGCTCTGGTCTCCCAGCATTAAATCCCAGTGGTTCGCCTCGAGAAGCCGTTGGTCATCTCCTCTGTAAGTTGCCAAATTCTCTCTGACCCGGTCCAGTACTGTACTGAGCCTCTGTTCTTGTATGTCGGTGGGCTGGAGGAGAGACTGTCCTTTTATGTACTACCTCAGTCCATATCCTCAATCCTGTTGGGCATTCCGTGGCTGCAGCTCCATGCACCAATACTCAACTGGAAAACAGGGGATATTCTTCGTTGGGGTCCAGAGTGCCAGTCCCGCTGTATGGTGGTGCCTCTACCAGTACCCGTATTGGTCTCCTCCATGTCTCCCAAGCCCTTCGAAGGTCTACCAACTTGCTACCAGGACTTGTCTGATGTGTTCTCCAAGAAGCAGGTAGAGACATTGCCCCCTCATCGTCCCTACGACTGCCCTATTGAGTTGTTGCCGGGTACCTCTCCTCCCCGAGGTCGGGTGTACCCGTTCTCCGTTCCTGAGACCACAGCCATGTCAGAGTATATCAAGGAGAACCTGCAAAGAGGTTTCATATGGAAGTCCTCCTCTCCTTCGGGAGCAGGATTCTTCTTTGTTACCAAGATTTGCTCTAAGCTGGACCTTCGTGGGGCCTACAATCTCATCCAAATGGTAGACAGCCTTTAACACCCGAGATGGACATTTCGAGTACCTTGTGATACCATTTGGACTGTGTAATGCTCCAGCTGTCTTCTTTAGTTCGGTAATTACATCTTCAGAGATCTGCTGTATACGCAGGGCCGGATTAAAGGAGGGGCTCCCAGGGCTCAAGCCCCGGGGCCCCCACCACTTTCACTGTTAAAGGGGCCCCCACCAGTTTCCGACTGAGCCTGGCAGGTTATATACTACAGGAGCTGGAAGGCTATATACGGAGGCTGGCAGGCTATATACTACAGGGGCTGGCTATATACTTCCAAAAACGTTGTTGGAAGTGCTCCCACCAGTTTGCGCCCAGGGGCCCCCTCCACCCTTGATCCGGCCCTGTGTATACGAGTGTCGTGGTCTACCTAGATGACATCTTGGTGTTTTCTCTAGACCTTGAGACCCACCAGTCTCACGTACGACATATTCTTGGCCGCATACAGGCTAATTGTCTGTACGCTAAGCTCAAGAAGTGTCTGTTTCACCAACGAAGTCTTCCTTTACTTGTCTACATAATCTCCGACAAAGGTCTCCAGATGGATCCTGCTAAACTATCTGCAGTTCTGCAGTGGCCGCGTCCAGAAGGTCTTCAAGCCATTCAGAGGTTCCTGGGCTTCGTGAAATAATCGACAGTTTATCCCACATTTCTCTACTCTGGTCTCTCTCATCGTGGTGCTCACCAAGAAGGGCGCTTATCCACACCTCTGGTCTTTGGCGGCTGAAGATGCCTTCACTAAGTTAAAGTCGGCCTTTTCCATGGCTCCGGTTCTCTCTAGACCCGATACGGAGAAACCTTTTATTCTGGAGGTGGATGCCACTTCTGTAGGTGCAGGGGCGGTGCTCACCCAGAAGGGGCCTAAGGGCCGAACGCTCTCGTGCGGCTTCTTTTCCAAAACCTTTTCTCCCGCAGAGAAGAACTACTCTATAGGGCAGTGATGGCGAACCTATGGCACGGGTGCCAGAGGTGGCACTCGGAGCCCTCTTTGTGGGCACCCAGGCCATCACCCAGCACAGAGTTCACAATTCAGGACTCAAGACCTCGTCCTGCAGTCACAGACTGCCCAGGATGTGCCACGTTCAGCGTTATTTTAAAGTGACTTAAAGTGCAGGAGTAGCCAACTTGGTGAGAAACTACAATAATAATCCGAATTTCTCCTTCTTTCTGCTGTATTGGTGTCCTCAGGACGGCAATACGTTTGAAACCTGTGAAACTGTGGCACTTTGTGAAAAATATGTGGCTTTTGGTTGTAGTTTCGGCACTCAGTCCCTAAAAGGTTTGCCATCACTGCTATAGGGGATAGAGAACTTTTGGCCATCTAACTTGCCCTGGAAGAATGGCGATATCTTTTGGAGGGCAATACCAAATATGGTTGGTGACGGACCGGTTTTCGAAGATGTCTCATTTTGTCCCTCTTCCAGGTCTACCGTCTGCTCCACGTCTTGCCAGCCTCTTCTTCCAACATATCTTACGGCTACATGGTATTCCTCTACACTTCGTCTCTGATTGGGGAGTTCAGTTTGTTTCCCACTTCTGGCGTTCTCTCTGCAGCCAACTGCAGGTAAAGTTGGATTTCTCCTCAGCTTACCACCCTCAGTCCAATGGACAAGTGGAGAGGATTAACCAGGGATGTTACCTCCTTCATATTTTTTCTGCCTGTCAAGACGACTGGTCCGTTCTGTTGTTGTGGGCGTAATTCTCATATAATTCCCTGGATTCCGAATCCTCCGCTCCCTTCTTCATTGTTTATGGACAGCATCCACGCCCTCCTCTTCCTCTGCCTGTGTCCTCGGATGTCCCTGCTGTTGAGGAGTTGGTACGAGATCTGAAGTCCATCTGGGAGCAGACACGTCTTTCGTTGTTACAGGCTTCTGTCTGTACCAAGCTCCAGGCTGACGAGACGAAGATCTCATCCTGTCTTCTCTCCTGGTGACAAGGTCAGTTTACCCTCTAGGTACATCAGGCTGAAGATACCTGGGTACAAGCTTGGTCCACGATTCTTTGGTCCTTTCGAGGACTCGTATCAATCCGACAAGTTGCACCTTCCTCCCACCATGCGCATCCCGAACTCCTTCCATGTCCCCCTGCTCATGCCTGTCATCCTAAACCGCTTCTCCCAGCATGTACCTCCTCGCGCTCCTGTGGTTGACTCTACCGACACCTATGAGGTAAAGGAGATCCTTGACATGAAGACGGTTAGGGCGAAGCAGTTCTTCTTGTTCAACTGGAAGAGGTTCGGGCTGGAAGAGAGGTTGTGGGAGCTGGAGGACAATATCCTGGACCGTGATCTCCTGCAGAAATTCTTCCAACCCAAGAAGAGGGGGAGACCGAAGGGGTGGGGGGTACTGTCATGGCCGGTCCCGTGACATATTAACGGGTCGTGGGCTCACCCGTGCCCCTAGCTCCCCGCAGGCGCAGCTCCAGTGCCTCTCACCTGTCCCCGCCCCCGACTCCCGGCCTCGCTCCGCGCGCATGTCCCCGTGTCCTAGGGCGCATGCTATTTAAACCTGCCTCTCCCATCACACCCTGCCGCATCTTTGTGCCTCACAGCCTTAGAGAAAGCTCTCTAGTGATTATCCTGCGTTCCTGTGTCTCCTGCATTCCTGTGCCCCCAGCGTTCCAGTGTGATCCTTCTCCTGTGTCCTATGTTGCCATGTTCCTGTGTTACCAGAGTCCCTCTGTGTGCCTGTGTTACCAGAGTCCCTCTGTGTTCCTGTGTTACCCGTGTTCCTCCGTGCTGCTGTGTTCCTGTGTCTCATGTGCCTGTGTTCCCGTTCCCATCTTCCTCGACCTCCCGTTGCTGACCTCAGAATGTACTGGACCCTGCATCTCTGCCGCCTGCCCTGACCCTTTGCCTGGACCCGACCACAAGACTATCTTCTGTTACGGTACCTCGACCTCGGCTTCTACCGCGGGCTAGTTGCAAGTAGAAAATGCATCCATGAATATGAGGACACCCCACATGTGGATGTAAGCTGCTGTCTGGCCACATGGCTGGACGCAGAAGGGAAGGAGCACCATCAATCTTTTGCAGCACAGACGTTTGCAGAGCCCCTGAGGCAACGTTCACATGTAGCGTTTCGGGTGCAATCCAAAGGCGCCACCTGCAATCACATGTTGATGTGATATTGCATGTCCTTCACATTTAGTTAATGCATTAGAAACATAATGGGGCACATTTACTTACCCGGCCCATTCGCGATCCAGCGGCGCGTTCTCTGCACAGGATTCGGGTCCGGCTGGGATTTAAGATGGTAGTTCCTCCGCCGTCCACCAGGTGGCGCTGCAGCGCCGAAAATAATCTTAACGCCCCGGAATGCACCATCCCATAGAAGGTGAAGGTGAGCGCTCCCCAAGCGACACATTTTCGGTTTTTAAATGCGGCGGTTTTTCCGAATACGTCGGGTTTTCGTTCGGCCACGCCCCCCCGATTTCTGTCGCGCGCATGCCGGCCCCGATGCGCCACAATCCGATCGCGTGCGCCAAAAACCCGGGGCAATTCATGTACAAGCGGCGCAAATCGGAAATATTCGGGTAACACGTCGGGAAAACGCGAATCGGGCCCTTAGTAAATGACCCCCAATGTGATCTCAAAATGTGATCATGGTTGAAGCCTTTGGATTTCTTTTCAAAACGCAACCAAAATCCATTTTGTGGTGCGGTCTCAAGTACAACAAACCCGTTATCCCAGAGGAAGTGGGTAGAAAGGGTGGAGAGTTCATAGGCCCAAAGCTTTATTTAAAAATGAGTCTAGAAAGGGTCTAATTATGGGTCCCAGACCATGTCACAGGGAGGGTCCTACAGGCTCACAGATGGGGGGCTATCAAGTTGGTATTGACCTGTACTTCTTTAACGGATGCACTGTTGAAGAACATCGCTATTACGCTGCATGTGCAGTAACTGTTAGATTAGCAGATCCTTCTCTACCTTCAGTGTGCAGTAATTGGGAGATAAGTAGGTATGGCTCAAGTTGTACCAAATGTACCAAAAATGCACCAAAAGTTTTCAGAGCAAAGTTCTTGCATAAACATTTAATATTACAGTTGTTGGAGGTGCAACACATTTCTAACATCCAGCATCTGTGAAACTATGAAAAATCTGACATAACTTTGCAATACAAAGTTTATTGGAAAGTCATATTCACCTAATAGAAAGGTATTTTATTTACATGTCTCCAGTCATACAATAGCTTCCCAAAGCTTTAAAGAAGTACGTAGTGTATATAAAATGATGGACTTGTGATAGTTATTAGACTTTCTCTGTTTCTTTGCTTTAAGGTGCGGTTCTTGAAAGAAAGTGGGTTTGGTGGTGCCATGGTATGGGCCATAGATTTGGATGATTTCCAGGGAAGCTTTTGCAATGAAGGGAAATATCCACTGATCAACCACCTGAAGTCCCTGCTAGAAGGTATGCTGCCATTTTATAGTATAGATATACTGTATATCATTAACTGAGAGAATAATTTCTATAAATTACTAACATTACTAACATTCAGCAACTTGCATATTGAAATAGTAAAATAAAACAATTAGCCATAGCATAATAATAAAATATCCATTAACCAACCGATTTAAGGGAAGCTGGCAACAGGTTAACCTATACACTGTCCAATGTTAGGTAACAGCCCTGCAGCGCTGTGTAGTTTTAAGTATGTTAGTATGGTTTAAGTAGAATAAGCTTTAATAGAAATTCCATCTAACTTGGGTGCCTTGCCACCCTCAGAAGCAACCACGGCTTCTCTCACCTCCACATCCTCTATAACAGTGGTGGCGAACCTATGGCCATTTCTGTGGGCACTCAGGTAATCACCCCAGGACAGAGTTCACCAGACAGGAACAAATTCACTGCATCTTCCTGCAGTCCAAGGCAACTTAAGAGATGCTGCTCTCAGTGCTATTTTAAAGCGCTGTTTGGAACTGTGGGAAAAGTGAGAAGGTGTGGACAGGGCTGCATTATCTTTGAAGGTCATAGTGCTGGACCCTTCGATCTTCCTCTACAGAGAGACCCTGGAGGGAAGCTACAATGAGAGTGTGAATTTGCCCACCTCCTTTCAACTGTATTAGTGGCCTCAGGGGCTGATACGATTGAAAGATGTAGAAAAACAGGTAGCAGTAAGTTATTGCTTAAAATGCCATGTTGGCACTTCACGGTAAAAAAGGGGATTTTGGTTGTAGCTTGGGCACTCGGTCACTAAAAGGCTCGCCATCACTGCTCTATAAGATGGTCCAACTATTCATGCCTTCCTTCTGAAAGGACAATATGTCCTGAAGTCACAAAAAAATCTGCTTCAGAGTATTATTAAATAAATATAATGATGCATTTACTTCTGAGAAGGACTCAAAAAAATATTTCCTTAACCCTGTCTGTTCCCGCTACTAACTTAGTACTCACAATATACGTATATATACTCAAGTATTTACCCCTCCCCCAATTTTCATAATATGTCCCTTATGTAGCACTTGTGTGCGTCCCAACAGACTATTGGGTTGGATACAAACTCAGGTTAGAGGAGTAGTGTGTCAGTTCTCTTGTGACTTCCTGGACATATAGGGTATCTTGTAAGAGGGAATGATTTAGAATCACTTGTACCCATCGAGTAAGAGGGAGGGACCAGACTCATTGTGATGCAGATAGGGGAATGGTCGGATAACTGGTATAACGGGGAAGTGGGAATCTGAACATCCACCAGGTGGAAGTCCTCCAAAAGGAAGTAATCAATTCTGGAGAACATGTCATGTGTGGAGGAGTATTACGTGTAGTCACGTGAGCTTGGGAAAAGGGAACGCCAAACATCTGATCAGATGACTCAAGTGGAGCAAATCTCTGACTCTATGAAGCTGGGCTCGTGAGAAGTTCAGGGCGAAGTTCAGGTCGACCCCTAGTATCAATATCCCTTCCTGAAAGAAGCTCAGAAACCTGCTGCTCCAAAAATTCCCCCAGAGCAGAAGGTTGCCCACTATTAGGCAGGTAAATGTTTGCGAAGATGAAGGTCTGAGAGAAGATACTTCCCCTGCCTCTCCTTGTTACATCACTGCTTCAGCCTATACTCCTCATAATTTCTTTTTTTAATCTCCTAAAAAAAGGATTTAAAGGTGACCTATAAAGCTTGACAGGAAACCGTGTTTTTATGAGTTAATAAATATTCCAAAAGCCTGTCTCTTATAGTATCCAAAGATCCTATTATTTTCAAACAGCACCCATGATTAATCCTAAAAAGTTTTATATTCACATGACCGATAATGATGCAGGATCTGATGTACCCTTACCTTCGTATTTAAATTTATGTACCACTTCCAAACTTATTGCTGAAACAAAAATCACTAAGTGAAAATACTTTAAATCTGCTAAAAACATGAATATTCTTGCATATCTGGGGGACACTCATACCATACATCTATCCAACCAACCAAATTCATTAAAGGGGTTGTCCGAGAGTATGAAAATACAGCGAGTTGGCCTGGGAGGGGTTGCATATAAAAATAACCATGTACTTACCACTCGGAACTACCACACAGCTAGGCGCCCGTCTCCTGTTCTAGCGCTGTATCAGATGCAGGGACACAACGACAGGTAGGCATGCATGGCCACATGGAAGTTGTCCAAGTGGGCCTTCCGTGCCCCTGTAAACAGCACTGAGAGACAAGTTTATTTTTTTATGCAGCCCCTCCCTGGCACCCTTACAGTTTTTTCATACACCTTGACAACCCCTTAAAGTAACAGAGAAAATGGGGGATATTTATCAGGACCTCTGCGCACCACCACTGGTGCAGAGGCCCTGAAATAATCGCAAATGCTAGCTTATTGCTAGCTTTTGAGATTATTTTCCCCAATCCGCCACCTTCACGCCAGTGGGGCGTGAAGGAGCGTGAAGGGGGGGGGGGCGCGGCTGGACGGGAGTGGACAGCGTTACTGTCCCCGCGCCTGCGCACTCGCTGCTGCTGGCGACTTTTCATACGTGAGAAGTCGCCGGCTGCGTTTTTTCTACGCCAGGCCTTGCGTAGGTTAAACGCTGCGCTGCTGGCAGCCCGATACATCAAGAGGCAGAAGCCTCTTGATGTAATGGGCTGCGAATTTGCAGCGCCGCGGCATCCCCCAATATATTATTCCCATTACTATCTTTTTTTTCTTATGTCTACCCAACTTGTCCTCTCTATGATCAAATACATTATTAAAATCTTCCACTATGAACAAAACTGCATCTTGCTTATACACCAAATAAACCTAATATTTTGTAAAGGATCTGAGTGTTATAAGCAGGCAGAATATAGATCTTCTTATCATACAGATAAGTATGTACAAAGGTATGTATACAATACATTAAAACTTTATTCATCCCTGAGGAAATAGCAATGCACATAGCTTCCGCTTGCTATCATGGGATAATGAAGGTCACAAACATAGGTTAGAGATACAAGAAATGGTGGTTAGTGGGGGAGATATAGACCCGCAGCTAGGCTAACATGTAAGTAGGAGAACGTTTAGAATATTAATGATATTTTAGAATACTAATGTGTACCACAGTCTGAGCTATGTTTAGTGGGGGCCTCCAACAGTTTTTGTGCACAGGGGCCTCAACCTACCTTAATTCGGCATGGTGAATGAGCAACACCTGAGAAAACCAATGGCTGATTTTAGAGTGAGAGGTGAGGCAGGTTTGGATAGAGACTGAAATTTTGGCTTAGTGCTAGATGAAATGTGCTGCATCATGTCTGTATAGCCCTTTATACACTGCCTGGATATTATGTTATGCATTTTACTTTACTTACTTCTCTTCTCCTTATTTCTGGTCTCTGGTATAACAGTTTGTTTCTTACTGCCATCTGTATCTAATCTCAGTTTTATTGCAGCTACAGAACATGGTAATCTACTTGTGTTATTGTATGCCCCAAATCTTAAACTCCAGCAGTGGGTTGTACCTATTTCCACTGGGGTTTACCCCGGGTATGTGTGGAGTTAGGCCTCAGTCACACGACCACATTGGGGATGGTGATACGGCAGCACAATTTGTAGCCAGATCACGGCCCCTAAAGAGGTCTATGGCACTTGACGATGTCACTTGACTATGTCACCTGACGATGTCTAAACGCTCTGTGACTGAGCCGGGCCACCACTGGGCAACATATTGGAAATGTCATATATTTTGCCAAATTACTGTGGCTGACGATTATCTCTTATCCTTCCTCTCTCCTGCACACAGCCATGTGCTTGCCCAGGTAAATACTCTTTATGAGGAAGGGGCGTTTATAAAGGAGAAATTTTTTGGGAAACATTTTATTGTATGGTCCTATATGCTTATTGCTTTTGTTCCTCTGTAAGATCGACCAGTCTCCTCTGGCAGCTATGGATCTCATCCCCTAATTTGGTAATTTCTCTGGGCTATGCATAAACTGGAATAAAACTGTATGAAACTATAGATTTAAGAAACTGTTTGGAATGGTTACTGTCCCCATTTGAGATCATTGTTTTGAAATAAAATTACCTAAATATTATAGGAACTTCTTGAACTGTTTCAGTAATACAGGTTTACCTATGGATAGTAAAATATTTCATAGAATGTTTTCTATAATATTTTCAGGGTCAACTGTAAACTGTCCAGGGGAGATATGCGGGGGCAGTACTACTCCGACTATTCCAGGTACAACAACCACCACTACAACAACCACTACAACCACCACAACAGCCAATCCTGGAGGCCCTACACAAGAACCACCAGTTACTCCTCCACCTAATCCTCCTGTTGATGATGTAGACAATAATTTTTGTGTGGGTAAAAATGATGGCCTTCATGTAAACCCACTAAATGCAAACAAATTTTACATTTGTTCATATGGAATTACCTATTCAATGAAATGTGCTGATGGTTTAGTATTTAAGGCTAGCTGCAACTGTTGTGATTGGCCATGAATATTTATTTGCTATTAGCTCAGAAGCTAGCAGTGCATTCTTCCAAATAAATTTTCAGTTCATTATGCCTTTGTGGTATGTAGATATGTGTGTTTTTTTCTACAAAATTGGGGGCATTGGTGGACAGTGAGCTTATCATTAGTGAACAATGCAAGGTAGCTGGTGCAAAGGCTACATTCAGATCTTGTTTTCTGCATACTGGTGGTTTACACGTTTTTCACACAAAAAAAGGATCGTGTGCAAGGGCATATGCATTCATCTTTACAGGGCCAATTCTAGCCTTTTTGCTGCCTGAGGCAAAAATTTTAATACGGCCCATTCCCCCAGTAGTCTACTCCTAATCCCTGCTATGTACAGCCACAGGAGTCTTGATAGAGTCCTAAGAGATCTGGTGTACAGGCCCCAATTCATATTCATATATGCAGTGTCCAATCTTGTACATAACCCCAGACAAACATATGTGTTTGTGCCAAAAAGAACTGTACTTATATCCAGCTGCAGAAAACACAGGAGAAATCCCCATCTATTCCATCCAATGACTGATGACAAGTCCTCGGATTTTAGTTGTTCTATATTGTTTTCTATCAGGTCCATCATTGCCATGTCTCTTCCAGTCAGACATTGTGCATGTGGAGTTTACCACACAGATATCATATGTGCTTCAGAGTTATCCTGCTGATACAGGATAGCACTAACTTTGTCCCTCCAATACTGTAGTATAGAGGTACACAACATTTAACTCTCAAAGGGCCGCCTTGCTCTATTTGCTCAGATTGCTCAACTTCAGGGGGCAGCACTAGTAACCAGAATCCTAGGTGCACTAAATACCACAGTACAGCACAAGTGGCACCCCAGAGACAAAATACTGCATAATGCTGCATTTGTACAATAACTAATAGATACAAGAACAGACTACAATACAGTGGTCAAACTAGATGATAGTAAAGACACTGGGGGTCATTTACTAAGGGCCCGATACGCGTTTTCCCGATGTGTTACCCGAATATTTCTGATTTGCGACGATTTTCCTTGAATTGCCCCGGGATTTTGGCGCACGCGATGGGATTGTGGCGCATCGGCGCCGGCATGCACGCGACGGAAATCGGGGGGCGTGGCCGAACGAAAACCCGTCGGATTCGGAAAAACCGCCGCATTAAAAAAAAAAAAGCGTCACGAAAATTGAGCCCGGCTCGGTGTATTCCAGAACGTTCCGATGCTCTTCAGCGCAGCAGCGCTGAGGAACTACCTTAATAAATCCCGGCCGGTCCCGAATCCAGCCCAGAGAACGCGCCGCTGGATCGCGAATGGGCCGGGTACGTAAATCTGCCCCATTGTCTGCAGTTCCAGAGTGGACAGTAGAAATTATTCTGTTGATGTTCATCATAGTGTCTATGATACTGTTTATGATTTGGGTTTCCCATAGTGGTCAGAGATTTGCGGTGATCGGCCCTGGCCACATGGGTAATTGCCTTTATGTTATAGCCATGTGTGAACAGAGGCAGACTCTGAGGGAAAAATATTGGGAGATAACCTACTACCCAAGGTAGTGGCTCTTTTTGCCACAAATCTGCAATTATTGTTTAAAATTTGAGCAGTAATGTTGTCTTGTTTTAGAAAAGGCAAATAATTACATATGATGGAAACAATTTTACTGTACTGTAAGTGGTACCAAATGAACTTTTAATGCTGTTCACACTTAGAAGATGAATGGCTGTTAGAATTATCAAAAATATAATTTTGAAGAGATTTGTCGGATACAATTGATTTGGCATGATGTAATATAGGTTTGTGGCAGCCTCTATGTGTGAGTCTGGTATTTGTCATATGAACTACATTTTGTCATATGAACTACAGGAGCGTTTAGTGCTTAAATATTCACCTATAAGTAATTTTTTTGTAGTATGTTTATTATGGCAACTAGCAGCATGTTGTGTAGAATTGCCAGCGGTGGATTTTCTGAACAAAGATGTTTCAATTTTGTGTGACAGAGTGTTGCCAGTTAATAGGATCTCCAAAAAGGGTAATTGTACAAGATTGCATTCAAAAGTGAAGGACAGATTACAGAAATTCAAATTATTTATGTAGGAAAGGACATTGGTGACAGGACTTTGCCAAATTAACAGGCACCTTCCGTACAATTTTAATGATGAAAGAAAAGGATGGTTGGCGGTACATAAAAAAGTTCTTCCCACGTTTTTTTTCTTTTTTCTATTAAAGTGTCTAGTTTCTTTGGAGGTCGTAAATCGAGGCGTCGGCATCCGTTGATAACCCTCTGAGTCTGTGGGGACAGTTTCTTTTGATAGTATTGTAACTGTAGATGTTTTATGATGGGTAGTGAACAGAGTAAGGTGACTGAAGGGCACTGCGGACCAAAAAAAGGAAACTCAGATTATGTCTCACATGAAGGGATAGGCTAATTGCGTATAATATGTTGTTAAAATGCAATAGTAGAAAATCTCAGTGACGTTGTTGAGGGTGAGAGTTATGTAGAAATGATGGAAAAGTGCAAAGTTGACATGATGGAACATGAAGGCTTGTAGCATGTGGTGAAAGAAAAAGCAGGTGCATAGAAAGAACTGGCTTTTGTTGTATCTCAATATCCTGAAGTGTTCAGATGTGCATAGAAAGATTTTTTTGTTGTATTTGAACACCTTGAAGAACCTTGATAGATGTCTGGAATAAAAGCCGGCAGAAGGTGAATATTTCCTTCTATTGAAAGAATTCTCGGAGTTGGAAGTTTCGTTGTTTGTTTTGCTCATGATTCAGTTAAAGGAAACCTACCATTTGATTTGATGCATTATGAACTAAACATACCTTGAGAATGCTGCAGCAACACTGATGCAGGATCATATCTTGGTTAATCCATGAGCTAAGTTGTTTTGCTAAAAAAACAATTATAACATTCAGGACCTTGGGAAAGGTGGATCAGCATGGCTGCATCGATCAACACATTACACAAGGGAGCTTGGAATTACAAATGGCAGTTAGTCAAGCATGACTAATCAATCTGAGCTGGATCACTCATACACAGCAGTTGGGGGGTGGTGCAGCAATTGATTATTTTGTCTGGCAGGGAGAAAAGTGATTGCATCATCATCTCCTGCAGAGAAAAACTCACATGCTAGTAGACGCACCGAAGCAGAGCCATAGAAGGGACAGAGCTTCATTATCATAATGTTATATCTGTTTTATCAGCAAAACCACTTAGCACAGGGATCCCCTCCAAAGTTTCTCTTCAGTTCCTTGGACAGTGCTGCAATCTTCTCAAGGGCGTGAGTGATGGATGTATTGGATGTACGTGCAACAGGCCGCACCCACCATCTTACAGACTCCTCCCTTCTTGGCCACGATCATGCCCAGATCCATGTGGTTCTGGAACAACATGTTGGATGTTACATCCAACTGTTTAGCAACACCTTTAAAAGCATCTTGGGTATAATTCACAAATCTCTATTGGTTACAATAACAGTTAACCCAATCAACATTTTGGTTTATAGCTATCTGGGGAATAATGGGCTCTAGACCTGCCCATATTTGATTGTGGGCATTTTACTCATCTGGGACCCACCTTGGTACTCCTATTGCATCTCTATAATTTATTTATTTATTTACTTAGATCTTTCTATTCAGTTTATAAATGCACTTTTACACTGATTATGTTGCACCATATTTTATGTTATTAATTGTTTATGCCTTTGGCGCTAGTGCTTGATACTGGTGTGAATAGCTTTTACATACCTGCGATTTCTAGCCGGGCATGCGCAAGCGTTGCTATGTAATACAACAACAACCGCGACACCGGAAGTGACGTCTTCCTTCACTTCCGGTGTTTTCCACGCACTGCGAACTGCTACTTGCAGTTTACAATTTCCGGTGCTGGACACGCACGCAGATGCCCCAAATCTCCCTGGGTCAGCAAGACATTTGTCCTGCTGCCTGGGCATCCTCTCCTTTCTCATCATGATCCGTATCCTCTGGACATAGATCGTGATGAGAGTGCACACTGCTTCCTCTGCAGGACCTGTGATGTGATGATGTCACGATCACATGACCTGCAGGGGGAAGCAGTGCACAGATCTGCACGAGTGAGGTGAGAGGGATAACTGTATGGACACATTACAGGGCTGCTGTGTGTGGGGACATTACTGGGAACATTACAGGGGGACTGTGTGTGGGGACATTACTGAGGGACATTACAGGGGGGGCTGTGTGTGGGGACATTACAGGGGGGACTGTGTGGACATTACTGAGGGACATTACAGGGGGGGCTGTATGTGGGGACATTACTGAGGTACATTACAGGGGTGGCTGTGTGGGGGGACATTACTGAGGTACATTACAGGGGTGGCTGTGTGGAGGGACATTACTGAGGGACATTACAAGGGGGCTGTGTGTGGGGACATTACTGGGAACATTACAGGGGGCTGTGTGTGGGGACATTGCAGTAGGGCTTGGTGGGGACATTACTGGGAACATTACAGGGGGGCTGTGTGTGGGGACATTGCTGGGAACATTACAGGGGGGCTGTGTGTGGGGGCATTGCTGGGAACATTACAGGGGGGCTGTGTGTGGGGACATTACAGGGGGATCTGTGTGTGGGGACATTACTAAGGTACATTATAGGGGGGCTGTGTGGGAACATTACTTAGAACATTACAGGAGGGCTGTGTGTGGGGACATTACTGAGGGACATTACAGGGGTGCTGTGTGTGGGGACATTACTGGGAACATTACAGGGGGACTGTGTGTGGGGACATTACAGGGGGACTGTGTGTGGGGACATTACTGGAAACATTACGGGGGGACTGTGTGTGGGGACATTACTGGGGGCATTATGGGGGGGCTGTCTGTGGGGACATTAATGGGGACATTACAGGGAGGGCTGTATGGGGGACATTACAGGTGGGCTGTGGGGACATTTCCTGGGGCTTGTTCGCACGTGGCAGTAGGATGGGGCCTCGGTTTGCTCACATATGAGTTTCCAGTGATGGTTATGTGATGGATAACGAGCACCTGGTGTCTTGTGTTTGTTTAGATGCAAACGTGTGAGCGCAGCCTTACAGTCATTTGGAAGAGTGTTAGGGCAACAGCAGGATAACACTGTTAGGGTGCAGTCACAAGTTGCAGTTACAATCATCTTTGAGGTGGTTTTAGGTTCAGTTTTGTTAATTTAACAGGTGAAAGACCTGATCTGAACGGGTGAATTTGAGTTTGAAGAGAAACCTGTTCCACAAATGTTGTTTACTTAAAATAACAACTTCACCTAAAACCACCTTAAAACTGCAGCTTGTGAACGTGTCTTGAGAGAACCAAGATATTGTGACAATGAAAGACATAAGGGGGCACATTTACTTAACTGTCCCGTTGACGCTGCAAATCCAGAATGTCCGACGAGGATTTTGCCGTGATTCACTAAGGTGAGGTCTGCCGGAGTTCACCATCTTCTTCCCGGTGCATGTGAATCAGTCGGGTTGTCCGACAGCCACGCCCCCCGATTTGTGTCACATGAAAGCCGCTGCAGATGCGCCACACTCCAATCGCGTGCGCCAAAATCCCGGGGCAATTCAGCACAAAACGGAAACATTCGGGAAACCCGACAGAAATGCGTCGGATGGACCCTTAGTAAATGTGCCCCAAGATGTCTGTGTGGTGAACTCCACAGGAAGGAGACGTGGTGATGCCTAATAGTGAAGTGGCCATGTAACCAGCAGTCATGTATGTAACACGTAGGGATTTCTCCTGTGTTTCTGTAGCTGTATATACCCTCAGTAATGTTGTTATTGGCACAACCAAATGTGAGAGGGTTATATACAGGAGGGGGTATAACTGAAAGTGCGATACACATGCATTGGGGCCCGTGCCCCATATTTTTTACCACCCTTGCAACGCCCCTGCATAAGACACTGCTAATACATGGTTCCATGTGCTGTCAATGTTAAAGAAGATCTTGTTGCACCAACTGTGGGTAAAGTTCCCTGTTCTGGTGGCATTCTGGTCTGCTCTATAGATACAGAGATAGTCATGGTTGGGGCGTCCCAGAGCATAGAGTCATTCACAAGAAGAACATCTATGGGACTTACCCTGCTGGGTACAGGGCCTCTGGGCAGGCAAACCCTCTATCCCACATCCAGGTCCTGTCGGCTTGCATCTGAGCTCCAAATTTTCTCCACACCTCCTTCTCTTCTGATGAAACTAGAAGCCACCAGGGACTGGAACATCTGTGAATTAAACTTTTTAGGCTCAATACTCACCAATACTCTTTTTAATGAGAGTGCCATGCTTAAGGGAGGTCCCTAAATAGGCGAGGAGATCTCTAGCATGGGATCATAGCCATGTTTAGATGCCAAAACTATACCTAGAGCCTTTTATCTTCTGCCAGCTGTAGCGCTTTCTTGAGTGCCGTCAAGTCTGCCTCCCGTGCTGACCTGTGCTGACCTGCTTTACTGACTCATGTGTGCCACTGACCATTGCATATCCAGTTTAGAACCGTCCGTCTTCTCCCGTTGACCTGGAGTCATCCACAAAAAACTCAACATCTAGGTTAAGCAATCAACATCTGGGTTAAACAGTTCCTTATCTGAGAGGCTGTTCCAAAACAAGGACCCTCTTTCCACCCTTCTGAATCCGGTAAGGCTGGCAACAAAATGGCAGGATTCAGAGTGGTGCACCTTTTCAGTGTGACAATCTGGGGCATCAGGAGTACACACTGGAGTCTGAACTGTCTGGCTATGCTCAGATGCTTGGGTGAGGATGCTGTGTAAGTCATCTGGGGTTTGCACAGTGACTGGGTGATCTAGTATCAACTCACTGGCTTTGCTGAGTGGTGACTGCAGCTACTGCTCTGACACATGAGGGGCTTCCCTCACGACTGAGTCTAGCCAGGCTGAATAGGTCCCATCTGCGGAGGCCACCATATTCCTGGACAAGGACACCTCTGGCACAGTGCAAAACTGAGCCATTGCAAAACAAAACAAAAGGTTTGGTGTGCCTAGGGCCGGGGCAAACGGATTGCCAACTTAAGGCTGTGGAATGCATCAACTGCCTTTTGACTGAGGGCTAATGGGGAAGAGGCAACTCAGTCATAAAGGAGCTGCATCAGGCTGGAGGCAGCAGACCTTGTCCCAGGCCTGCAGTAGGTGGTCAGTCCTAGAAACATGTGAAGAGGCTTAGGGCCTCGGGACAGGGGTATATTTTTGGACTGCCAGCTTTCTTTCCATTGTCAGGTGTCTGCCTGTGGCTGAGAGGCAGTAGCCTAGGAAGACCTTCTCCTGATACCAGGCAGTACTGGAGTTTGTCTCTGGAAGCTTTGCCACCCTTCTGGAACAGAAAACAAATAAGGTCAAAAGATGCTTCCTGGCAAACCTGTAAAGTGGAGGCACACAACAGTAGGATTTAGGATACATATCTCGGCAATTTTTGCATTAATAGCTGTGTGTCAACTTTGCTGCGCCCCTGCTAGTTGGTGGGCGTGGCTAGCATCCGGGGACGATGTCACCTCTGGCCTGCTTCCTCCACCCGATCTACAGCATCTATGAAACGCACATGTTCAATATCCAAGGGTATCCCTTTAGAAAGCCTGTATACCAGGCGATACTCGTGGGGTTTTTCCACTCCCTTATAGTATGGCTACTTTCAGCAGGATAATGCGCCTTGTCATAAAGCTGGAATCATCTCAGACTGGTTTCTTGAACATGACAATGAGTTCACTGTACTCAAATGGCCTCCACAGTCACCAGATCTCAATCCACTAGAGCATCTTTGGGATGTGGTGGAACTGGAGATTCGCATCATGGATGTGCAGCCGACAAATCTGCGGCAACTGTGTGATGCCATCATGTCAATATGGACCAAAATCTCTGAGGAATGCTTCCAGCACCTTGTTGAATCTATGCCACGAAGAATTGAGGCAGTTCTGAAGGCAAAAGGGGGTCCAACCCTTTACTAGCATGGTGTACCTAATAAAGTGGCCGGTGAGTGTAAATGAGCAAGTTTCAAGGCTGTGGGCAATTGACAATATGGAGCGAAGTTTGCTGCTCCTGGAGCACAAACTCTCTGGGGAAGATGGGTGTGGGGATGGAGGTATGGAGGTGCAGAGTGAGGGGGCAGCTAGTTGGGTAACATGTAGAAGGCGGGGTAGAGGGAAGAGTTGCAGGGATTCTAGTCCTGATCTGGTGCACCCCAATAAGTTTGCCAGGCTGGTGGATGAGGGGGATATCAGCTCTGGGGTAGCAATGCTGCAGCAAGACGTGGCCTCAAGCAACCAGGGGACTGTCTGCTCCAGTAAGAAGGGTAATGGGAGCACAGGCCAGGACAGACAGGTGCTGGTAGTGGGAGATTCGATTATTAGGGGAACAGACAGGGCAATCTGTCACAAAGACAGTTCATACCGAACAGTGTGTTGTTTGCCGGGTGCTCGAGTTCGGCATGTTGCGGATCGGGTTGATAGATTACTGGGAGGAGCAGGTGAGAAACCAACGGTCATGGTCCACATTGGCACTAATGACAAAGTAAGAGGTAGGTGGAAGGTCCTTAAAGTAGAGACCTGGGGGGAGGGAAACTATACTTGTGCAGGGCAAATAGACAGTGTAGATGGGAGGAGTCACAGTCCATAGGGGAAGAAAGGGGCTGGATTAAGATTGGGGAATAACAACAAAAGGAATAGGGATAGGGAAAGCCATATAAAGTGTATGTACATAAATGCCAGAAGCCTCACAAACAAAATGGAGGAACTGGAACTCTTAATGTTGGAGCGCAAATATGATATAGTGGGTATAGCGAGACATGGCTGGACAGTAGCTGTGACTGGGCTGTTACTATAGATGGTTATAGTCTTTTTAGAAATGATCGTACAAATAAAAAGGGGGAGGGGTTTGTTTATATGTGAATTCTTGCCTCAAGCCTGTCCTGCGAGATGACATCAGTGACGCAAATGCAAATGTGGAGTCGCTATGGGTGGAGATAAGGGGAGGGAAAAAGAATAATAAAATATTACTAGTGGTTTGTTATAAGGCTCCAAATACAATGGAGGCAGCAGAGGAAATGTTGATAAGTGAAATGGATGCGGTTTCAAAGCATGGTGAAGTGCTTATCATGGGGGACTTCAATTACCCAGATATTGACTGGGGGGCAGAAACCTGCAGGTCATTCAAAGGCAGCAGATTCGTGTCAACAACAAAAGACAATTACCTGTCGCAACTAGTCCTGGAGCCAACAAGAGGTGGGGCACTGCTGGACCTTATCCTTACCAACAGACCTGATAGAGTATCAAAACTACAGGTTGGGTGGAACCTGGGTAATAGTGATCATAATATCATTGTTTTTGTATTACGCTTTACTAAGAGCATTAGTGGAGAGGCAATGAACACTCTAAACTTCAGGAGGGCAAATTATCAGCAACTAAGGGAAGACCTTAAAGGCATAGACTGGGACAATGTTCTCAAAGGCAAAAGCCCCCCCCCCCCAAAAAAAAAATGGGACTATTTCTCATATATTCTAAAAAAGTCCTGTGAGAAACACATACTATATGGGAAAAGGCATAAGGGGAACAAGAAAAAGCCAATGTGGTTAACTAGTCTTGTAAGGAAAGCAATAAGCGAGAAAGATAAGGCGTTTAAGGTGCTAAAACGTGAAGGTAGCTATGAGGCATTACAGGATTATAGAGAGAAAAATAAATCCTGTAAAAAGCATATAAAGGACGCAAAAATAGAGACTAAGAGAAATATTGCCAGGGAGAGCAAAAGTAATCCTAAATGATTTTTCAAGTATATTAATGATAAGAATTTAAAAACGGAGAGAGTGTGAGCCCTCTTAGGAATAACATGGGGGTCATGGTGGAAAGAGATGAGGAAAGGGCCAATCTACTGAATGTCACCTTCTCGACTGTCTTTACCCAGGAAAATCCCCTGGTGGAAGACACAATGAGGAATAATGTAAATTCTCTTTGGAGTGTCAACAGTTTAACGCAGGAAGAGGTACGGCGCCGCCTAAAAACCACTAAGATAGATAAATCACCAGGGCCAGATGGCATACACCCCCGGGTTCTGCATGAACTATGTACCCCGATAGACAAAACGTTATTTTTAATATTTGAAGATTCACTGAGGACTGGTTATGTTCCACAGGACTGGCGCATAACAAATGTGGTATCTATATACAAAAAAGGATCAAAAAGCGATCCTGGAAGCTACAGACCTGTGAGTCTAACTCCTGTGGTGGGGAAAATATTTGAGGGGTTTGTTAGAGATGCTATCCTGAAGTATCTCACTGTGCATATTCTTATAACACAACATCACCATGGGTTTATGAGAGATCAGTCATGTCAGACTAATCTGATGGCTTCTATGAGGAAGTAAGTTCCAGACTGGACCTGGGGGACGCTGTAGATGTTGTATATCTGGACTTTTCAAAGGCATTTGACACCGTGCCGCATAAAAGGTTGGTATATAAAATGAGACTGCTGAAACTAGGGGAAAATCTGTGTATTTGGGTAAGTAATTGGCTTATTGATAGAAAACAGAGGGTCGTCATTTATGGCACATTTTCAGATAGGGTTGACGTTACCAGTGGAGTGCCACAAGGGTCAGTATTGGGGCAACTTCTTTTTAATATTTTTTTTATTAATGACCTTGTAGTGGGTTTACACAGTCAAGTTTCAATATTTGCAGATGATACTAAGCTGTGTAAAGTAATAAATACTGAGGTTGATAGTTTAGCATTACAGAGGAATCTGTGGAAGCTTGAGGAGTGGGCAGAGAAATGGTTGATGAGGTTTAATGTAGATAAATGTAAAGTTATGCACTTGGGCCATGGAAACAAAAAGTATAATTATGTTCTAATCTAAACAGTCAATTACTTGGTAAAACTGGAGCTGAAAAGGACTTGGGGGTATTGGTAGATGGTAAACTTAATTTTAGTGACCAGAGCCAGACGGCTGCTGCTAAAGCAAATAAAATAATGGGATGTATCAAGAGAGGAATAGATTCTCATGATAAAGACATAGTTTTGCCCTTATACAAATCACAGGTCAGACCACCCATGGAATATTGTGTACAGTTTTGGGCACCAGTGTATAAAAAGGACATAGTAGAGCTGGAACGGGTGCAGAGGAGAGCAAACAAGATTATTAGGGGAATGGGGGGATTAGAATACAATGACAGATTATAAAATTTGGGATTATTCAGTTTAGAAAAAAGACGACTGAGGGGAGACATGATTATAATGTGCAAATACCTGAACGGACAGTACAAGGATCTCTCCAAAGATCTTTTTATACCTAGGCCGGTGATAAGAACAAGGGGGCATCCTCTACGCCTAGAGGAGAGGTGATTCTACAATCAACATAGACAAAGGTTCTTTACTGTAAGAGCAGTGAGACTATGGAACTCTCTGCCACAGGAGGTAGTTATGGTGGACTCTATGTACATGTTCAAGAGAGGCCTGGATGCCTTTCTGGAGAGAAAAAAATATCACGTGTTATGGGGATAAAACATTTATTTAATTAAAGGTTGGACTTGCGTCTTTTTCCGGCCTTATATACTATGATACTATGAAATGGCCTCTTAGGAATCTGGTGCATCCTTAAGAAGTCCAGCAGGTGAGGGATTAGCCCACCAGAAGGTATCTAAAGTTTGAGGTGGTTAATTGGGGAGGTTACAGGTCATGCAGGATTCAACAGAGGGGAATATGATGTGATGGATATCATATTTCTCTCCAAGCGCCATTTTGTTCACTATCTTCCATTTCATGTTGAGCTGTCATTTTAAGTAATCTGCCCAGTGATAACTTGTTTTCGCAGCCTCTGCTTTTGTTGTTGTTGTTGTTTTTAGTTTCTGGCGAACCTTTAAAAGTACATTTGTGGGAGGGATAGCGATAAGCTTATTTTCTGAAGTAGAAGTATTTGATATTCATACCGTTTTACATGTGCATAGGTGGATTAAATCAGAGATAAAGTAGAAGAGTTCTGTAACGCTGTGACAGCAGAAAAGCTAAGGATGCAGAGCTGTTGTATGATTTTATTTCTTCACATTTTTAAATCCACTCAATTGTAATATAGTCCGAGATATGCCACTCGATTTCTAGTTTTACGAAATTCTTGGTCTGTCATAAGCTGTAAAAGGAAGGAAAGAAAACAGTAAAAAGCTGGTTGCTTACAAACCTAAAAAACTATATCGACAATGCAAACACTCTTTTTCCCTTTAACCCCTTAAGGCTGCAGCGATTTTCCATTTCTCACTACCCATCTTCAAATATCTATAACTTTTTCACTGAACAATTGAACAATCATTGAACAATCCACATAGAGGTGTGAACATAGGAGTGTTCTTTGTCTGCCACTACCCTGGATTAGGAATAGTTTCCTGGCTTTCTGGCCAGTTTCCTGGCTTTCAAATATAAGAATTTATTATTAAATGCCTTGTACTGGGAAGTGGGAAAAAATTCCAAATGCATTGATATTGGTGAAAAAATGCATTTGCATGTTTTTTTTAAGATTTTCACTTTGCGCTCTAAATAACACCTCAATTTTATTCTTTGGTACGGTATGATCACAGGGATACAAAATCTATACAGGTTTCATTGTGTTTTAATAAACAAAATTAAAGCCTTAAAAAATTTCTGTTCTCAATCTTTTGAAGCTAATAACTTTTTCATACTTAAGTGTAAAGTGTCACTCTTGCAAGGTGACCTGGCGTTTCCATTGCTTGCGGACTGTATGACCTTTTGATCACTTTTTGTTAAATGTTTTATATTTTGCAAAATGGTGAAAAAGTAATTTTTTTTTTTAAATATTTTTCAGACCTCCTAGGGAACTTTAACCCCAGGGTGTTTGATTAATCAGACTATATACTACCATAGTACAGTATGACATTATATGTGATTTTTTTTCACCGCATCTATGACAATTGTAAATTGCACATTGCATTATATCTGCTAAAATGAGACAGCCTTCGGCCTTATAAAGCCCCAAGGCTGTCATGGAAAAAGGGTCATCACTTCCCGTGACATCACAGGAACGACAATCAAAACAAAGATGGCGGTGCCTTGCTGTAAAAACCCAGCACAGTCTGTATTCAGATTTTGGAAGCATGTAAGGGTTTTCACAGACGACAGTGGTTGGTACATTAATCACAGACAGTGTCCTGTTTGATGAACCAACCACAGTGTCCAGGACAAGACTCCTTGCATCATAGTTAAAGGGGTATTCCCATCTGGGCATTAACATTAAATTTAATTCATTTGCCATATGTAAACATTTCTTCAATTGGATGTTATTAAAAAAATGTTCCTGTGTGAAGATAATTTCTCATAAATGTAGCCTTGTTGCCCCATAGAAACAAGATAGGTTCCTCGGATATGACCACCCTGCACTACAGCAGTGGTGACTAGACATGCACTATTGAGTCCTGTCTGACCTCCTGGATTCTGCGATCATTACCACAGGACAGCTGTCGGATATGCAGTAACTTCCGGACATTTCATATATAAAAACTTTATGTTTTTTTGTGAAATCCCTCCAGATTTCCTTGGTCGTATCCAAGGACACAGTCTTGTTTCTAAGGGACCATTTGACTAAATTTGTGATAAATTATCTTCACACAGGTAAAATTTTTTTAATAACATCTAACTGAAAAATTGTATGCATATGACAGATTAGTTAAATTAAATGTGAATGCCGAGATGAGAATACCCCTTTAAATATGATGCAAAAAGTCTCCAATTGCTGATGGAATCATGACTACAGTTTACTGCTGCTGTTTTGTGAGGAAGAAGGGACTCGGTGCATAATATATCACTCAGATACAAGTAATACTGTGTGGGGAATGCTGAAAGAGTTTTATTGTAGAAATAATAGTGCAGATGAGGAAACTTAAAGTTTAAAACAGATATGTTTCTTGTCTTGTTCCTCTCTTTCCTCCTTCCTTCTTGTACTCACACTGACATATGAAAAATAAACTTGATAAAGATTATAATAACATTAATCTTTAGAGTTGGTCACTCAATGGTCTCATCTGCTTACAGAGCTGAGTTATCAAATAAAACATTCTCTGTGTAAAAGTTGAATCTTTAGTCTTTTGTTTATCTGTTGTGTACTGACTGGAGAAGGCTTTCAGAATCACTGTTTACATGAAGAGAAGAAAGGAGCAAAAAAGGATATACAGTGGTTGCACTATTTTTTTCAAGCAGATTAAAAATACTCCTTTCAACATTTTTGATGAGTATTTTAGTCAAGGAAGAGTACAAAATTTGTAACAATATGACTGATCTATTAAATTTATTATGAGTACACCCATCAAGAACTCCATCATAGAAAACTGCCTTGAGTCACATGACAGTAAAAAATGGACAAGTGGTATTCGTATTTTTCCTCATAGGGCATACGCATGAAAACAATACAATACTTTTTAAAAGGTTTGGCCACTTTACCTAGTGTTTTTTGTAATGTGAGTAAGTGTAAAGTAATAAATACTGAGGTCGATAGTTTAGCATTACAGAGGGATTTGTGGAAGCTTGAGGGATGGGCAGAGAAATGGTTGATGAGGTTTAATGTAGATAAATGTAAAGTTATGCACTTGGGCCATGGAAACAAAAAGTATAATTATGTTCTAAACGGTCAATTACTTAGTAAAACTGAAGCTGAAAAGGACTTGGGCGTATTGGTGGATGGTAAACTTAATTTTAGTGACCAGAGCCAGGCGGCTGCTGCTACAGCAAAAAAATAATGGGATGTATCAAGAGAGGAATAGATTCTCATGATAAAGACATAGTTCTGCCCTTATACAAATCCCTGGTCAGACCACACATGGAATATTGTGTACAGTTTTGGGCACCAGTGTATAAAAAGGATATAGTAGAGCTGGAACGGGTGCAGAGGAGAGCAACCAGGATTATTAGGGGAATGGGGGGACTAGAATACAATGACAGATTATAAAATTTGGGATTATTCAGTTTAGAAAAAAGACGACTGAGGGGAGACCTCATTACAATGTACAAATACCTGAACGGACAGTACAAGGATCTCTCCAAAGATCTTTTTATACCTAGGCCTGTGACCAGGACAAGGGGGCATCCTCTACGCCTAGAGGAGAGGCGATTCTACCATCACCATAGACAAAGGTTCTTTACTGTAAGAGCAGTGAGACTATGGAACTCTCTGCCGCAGGAGGTTGTTATGGCGGACTCTATGTACATGTTCAAGAGAGGCCTGGATGACTTTCTGGAGAGAAAAAATATCACGGGTTATGGGGATAAAACATTTATTTAATTCTTGAAGGTTGGACTTGATGGACTTGCGTCTCCTTCCAGCCTTATATACTATGAAGTGTAGGGGGCAGAATATGAGACAATTTACCAATATAATATTAAAAGATCTGCACCACTGTGTGTCTGTTCTTTCTTCACAGATGAGTCTCACTACAGTTCATGAAATTCAGTGAAAAATGGATGGCAGGTGGATGCAGACTGGCCAAAAGGAACCAAATTGTGGGCAATTAATTGTGGGCAATTCTAATGTGGATAACCTGAAACCAAACTGACCCATGTGTTTCCTGGCCTAGTGCTGCACTCACATGGTATGGTTGCACAACGCTTTGTACAGCAGTATGCGTTGCAAACACAATGGGGCACATTTACTAGAAGCAGCGAAAACTAATTGTGGCACCCGTTCTTCATCAATCTTGCACTCCATGCACTGCCCTGACAGAGTGCACTAAAAAAAGAGTTGTAAATGTGAGATGTTAAATGTGGCACATGCTCCAACTTTGCCCCGGAACACCCCAACTGAAGGTCTTGAATTACATGACTACACCAGCTGGGAGAAAGACAAATCCCCACCCATACATGCGGGTGGTGCGGTCCCACAGCTAGAATCCAAAAACAATAAAAACTGTGTATCATTTGTAATTTTATACAGACACATAAAAACAAATGCACAGTATAGATCAAGATGGCATATTCATTCCAGTATTATTCAAAAGGACTTCTAGAGTATAACCAAATATCTAGGCAATATATCAAAATATCAACATTGGTATGTTACAAATAATAAATTAGTGTATTCGTATTAGTGTACTCACCTAATCTAGATATATAACAAGGGCGGTATAAAAACTCACTCTGATAATTTATAATCTGTTTTACAGCTAATGAAATGGTTTACCTGAGTGGTAATGCTGCCAATTCTTATACTTTTCATTTAAAAGTGAAACCTGTGAATGTCACAAATTAATTGAGAAAATCTACTTTGAAGTGATATATAAATTGGTTTTATAAAGTCAAGGAGGCATAGATTTTAACACTGAAGTCAAGCTCTCTCTTCCACAGAAAGCCCCCTTCACTGTAATTGATAATCCTGCATCCTGCAATATACATTGTGACGATACAAATCTGCTGTGAATAGCGCTGCTTTCATTCTATGGCCGGCCGTGTGCCCATACAGAAGTTTATCACTACACTTGGGAGAAATTGGGGATCAAACGTTGAGGAGCGTTCCATCATTTAACTTATAACGGAACCGTCAGTTTTGGCCTAAATGAATATATTTTCCAAAAAAATTCTAAAGTTTCTAAATCGCAGGTCCATATTGTCTTAACCCATGTGAAACACTTAAAGCGTTAATAGACTCAATAGAAGTTGTTTTGCATACGTTGAGGGGTGAAGTTTTTAAAATGGGGTAATTTATGGGATTTTACTACTATTTAAGCCTTTCAAAGTCACCTGACAGCTGAGTTGTCCTTCAAAATGTGAGTTTTGGCAATTTTCATGAAAATGAGAAAAATCGCACCTAAAGTTCTGCGCCTCATAACATCCCATAAAAAAAATGAGAGGACGCATAAAATATCATCTCAACATAAAGCAGACATTCCGTAAATGTTAATTATCAAGCTTTTTGGGTAGTTTTACTTCCTGTCTGGAAAGCAGAACATTTCAAACTTGGAAAATGAAGAATTTTTACAAACTTTTGCAAAATTTTTACTTTTTTTCAGAATGAAACGCAAAACTTATCACTTAAATTTTAGAAAACAATCTCAAAATCACCTGGATATGTTAAAGCGTTCCAAAGTTATAACCATTTATTGTGACACATGCCCAATTTAAAAAATCGAGTCTAGTCATAAAGCTGAAAACTAGTGTCTGTGATAAGGGGGCCGGTTCCAGAAGTGGCGGTTGTGGGCTGTATATTATAGCCAAAACCCTCCTCTCACACCTGCTATTGGAGATTCCCCCGTGTAAGGGGCATCACAAGTGAATTGGGCCCCCCCCCTGAGGCGCTTACCAGGGGGTCCGCTGCCCTGGGGCTGCGCGATCATCTCCTGGGAGGTATGTCCTGCCTTCTAGAAGGACCTGGCTATAACACACTGAGCATTCGCGCTGTGTTACATAACACAGTGTATATCACTGTCTTATATGAATGGCGGCTTGAACACGCGATTAAAGCATCGCTTGTTCAAGCCAAACTATTAAAAATTAAAAAAAAAAAAAAAACTTAAAACACTCAATAAAAATGATCAATTAAATAAAGTAAAAGTCCCCTACAAACAAATATCCCAATACACATCTAATAAAGTAAAAAAAAAACCACAAAATCACCAAACCCCCCCCCCCAAATATTTGGTATTGATGCATATCTGTAACAATCTGTACAATAACTCAGAAATATTATTAGACATGCTTGGTGAGTGCCGCAAAAACAAAACCCGAAAAACTTGCCAAAAATATACATTTTTCATAAAATCCTTTCACAAAAATGTTCCAAAAAGTGATAAAAAAAAGTCATGTGCACCAAAATAGTACCACTGAAAAGGTCAAGTTAACACGTAAAAAATAAGCCCTAAACCGAGGCTCTAAACCATAAAAGTTATGTCTCCGAAAAGATAATGATACGAAAACAAATAAGCTTTGCTTTATACTGTATTAGTTTTTTCCAGTAAAACTGTAAAAATATACAAAAAAACGATATAAATGGGGTATCACCGTAATCATAGTGATCTGTAGAATAAAGATAATATAGTAATTTTAGTGTAGGGTGTACGACCCCCCAAAAAATACAAAAAGAAAGGAGACCAAAATTGACAGTTTTCTTTTCCTCCAAACATTCAAGAGCTAATAAAATCTCTTCAATAAGCTACAGACCCACTAAAATGAAGTATTTGTAAAGTCCAAATTCCATGTAATGTCCAAATTGCCAAAAAACTAAAGATTGTATAGCCAATAAAAACTGACAAAGCATAATATGCTCATTCCCTTTGATGCCCTAGCGCAGTGATGGCAAACCTTTTAGAGACCGAGTGCCCAAACTACAACAAAGACCCGCTTATTTATCGCAAAGTGCCAAACAGAAATTTAATTTGTGATTTATACTCCATTCTCTGTCACAGTTTTCATTGATACCAGCACCTGAGGACACCAATAAAGCAGAAAATAGTCCCAAGTAGAGCTGTCACTTTAAAATAGCTCTGTGCACAGCAAGTCCTGGGCTGTATGGGACTGCAGGAAGATACCTGGAGTCATCTCTGGTGATGGCCTGAGTGCCCACAGAAAGGGCTCTGAGTGCCACCTCTGGCACCAGTGCCATAGGTTAGCCATCACTGCCCTAGCGTGTGCTATGCAGCAGGTTACCACCACATATGGGGTATTGTTATACTCGGAAGAGATAGGGTATCAAACTTTGTGGAGCTTTTTGGTATTTTATCCACTGAGAATGTGTATATTTTATGAAATACACATTCATTTAGCCAAAAATATTTAAATTTCAAAATTGTATCCGATTTAGTTTTAAACCCTGTAAAACAATTAAAGGGTTAACAAACTTCATAAAAGTTGTTGAGGGATGTAGTTTCTATAATGGGGTAATTTATGGGGTTTTACTTTCATTTAGGCCTCTCAAAGGTACAGGCGGTCCCCTACTTAAGGACACCCGACTTACAGACAACCCATAGTTACAGACGGACCCCTCTGCCCCATGTGACCTCTGGTGAAGCTCTCTGGATGCTTTACTATAGTCCCAGACTGCAATGATCAGCTGTAAGATGTCTGTAATGAAGCTTTATTGATAATTCTTGGTCCAATTACACCAAAAATATTGAAACTCCAATTGTCACTGGGGCAAAAGAAAAAAAATTGTCTAAAACTTCCATTATAAAATATACAGTTTCGACTTACATACAAATTCAACTTAAGAACAAACCTCCAGACCCTATCTTGTATGTAACCCGGGGACTGCCTGTACTCTCATTTAGGTCAAAAGCATGATTTAGCATTTTTTATGAAAATATGAAAAATCACACCTAAAGTTCAAAGCCCCATAACATCCTACAAAAATAAGAGTATGCATAAAAAAACCATGTCCACATAAAGTAAACATTCAGTGATTGTTCATTTTTAAGTTTTCTTGCTGTTATGACTACGTGTGGAAAACCTAGAACATTGTGAATTTCAATAATCAAGAATTGTTCTAAATTTTCACCAAATATCTGATTTTCTCATAAATAAATGCATAACATACCACAAAAATTTTTAAACTTACATTACGTACAAAGTGTCATGGGAAAACAATTTCAAAATCACTTAGATATGTTAAAGCGTTCCAAAGATATAACCATTTATAGTGACACAGGGTGGATTTGAAAAAATGGGCTGTGTCAGGAAGGTGAAAAGTGGCTTCGGCGTTAAGGGGTGAATATCCTTAGGTGGGGGGGCCAACTTCACTCAGGTGAGAATAGAGGGGAAGAGAATGGAATTCTAACATCCACCCATTCTTTCATAAAAAAAAATCTGTTGTACTTTCTGCTAATGCATATTTGTGGAAAAAAAACACATCTCAGGTAACATCTTATGGTTCTTTGTGACTCTTACCTCTGACCTAAGTGTTCTCTTTTCCAGTGATGGAATCTCAGGGGATCCAAACCTTCCAGGCCAAGACACCTTCCTACCCTGATTTGTAGCATGTTCATATGTGCCCGGACTAGGAAGACATAAAATTATGTTAATCTACTGTAAAAAACTACAGTTATAAGTTTTATGGAGCATTTTTAGACTTGCTCTGTGCTCTGTGTAATTAAATCTTGACTACATCTGTTTTCAGTATTAATCTTATAATGGTGTTTTCCGTTAATATGTCATCTTTCATTATAATCCTATCTGTTTTGTATGTTATGTAAATAATGTGACAGCTGAACAGAAAATGCTTATCCAACAAGGAATGTTAGTCTCAAAAAAGATTAAACAATTCAGAGGAGATGATGGTACTAGCCGACACCTGAGACCAGAGTCTAAGTGGCACCTGGCCTTCACCAGAGCCTGTCACAAAGCGGGTGAACACCAGGTTGTTCCACGAGTGTGACTAGGCCCACGGTGGCAGCCAAGGCAGTACGGAGATGCAGGACATCTCGAGTCTGGGGTGACAGCAGGAGAACAGCTTGGAAGGATAAGCTGAAACTCACAGCAAGAACACAGGAGCTGGCGTGCAGTTCAGGCAGGCAAGGACGGACTGGCACACGAAACTCCAGGCAGGAACGGATGACGGGAACACAGCAGGCACGGGAATGACAGGAACATGGAGGAACACTGGAATCACAGGAACATGGAGGAACACTTGGAACACTGGAGGGCTTTCACTTAGCAGGAAAAATGCTGAAGATCCAGCAATGCAGGAAGGGAGGTGCCGGATTATAAGGCCGAGCCGGATTAACCAGCACCAGTCAGGAGGACGCTGGCCCTTCAAGTCTTGAAGAGCCGGGGCACGTGCGCCCTAAGAGCAGGGATGCGCGTGGCCTAGTTGGATGGGAAGCAGGCTTGTGGAGAGGTAAGTCCGGACCGGAGGCAGCGGGGGCCGTGACACAAAGTGGAACACAGGCAATATGGTAATGTCCCTCCCCCACACATCACCCCCAGGAATGTCCCCCACACATCCCCCGAGTAATGTCCCCTACACAGCCCCCCAGTAATGCCCCCACACAGTCCCCCCCGGTAATGTTCCCACACAGCTACCCCCAGTAATGTCCCCATGCATCCCCTTAGTAATATCCCCACACAGCCCCACAGGAATGTCCCCCACACAGCCCCCCAGTAATGTCCCCTGCACAGCCCTCCATTAAGTAATGTACCCACAAATCCCCCCAGTAAGCAATGTGCCCACACATCCCCCCAGTAAGTAATGTGCCCACAAAGCCCCCCAATAATGTCCCTCACACAGACCCCCAGAAAGTAATGTGCCCACACAGCCCCCCCCAGTAATTTCCCCACACAGCTACCCCCAGTAATGTCCTCACGCATCCCCTTACTAATATCCCCACACAGCCCCCCAGGAATGTCGCCGACACAGCCCCCTAGTAATGTCCCCCGCACAGCCCCCCGTAACTAATGTTCCCACACATCCCCCAGTACGTAATGTGCCCACAAAACCCCCCAGTAATGTCCCTCACGCAGACTCCCAGAAAGTGATGTGCTCACACAGCCCCCCTGTATTGTCCCCCATACATCCCCCATTAATGTCCCCACACAAAGTCCCAGTAATGTCCCCACACAGCTACCCCCAGTAATGCCTGCATCCCCTTAGTAATATTCCCACACAGCCCCCCCCCCAGGAATGTCCCCCACACAGCCCCACTGTAACTAATGTGCCCACACATACCCCAATAAGTAATGTGCCCACACATACCCCAGTAAGTAATGTGCCCACACAGCCCCCCAGTAATGTCCCTCACACAGACCCCCAGTAAGTAATGTGCCCACACAGCCAACCTGTAAGTAATGTTCCCACACAGCCTCCCAATAATGTCCCCCACACATGCCCCCAGTAATTAAGTGCCCACATTGCCCCCAGTAAGTAATGTGCCCACACAGCCCCCAGTAATTTCCCGCACACAGACCCAGTACCCCAGTAAGTAATGTGCCCACACAGTTACCCACCTTGTTCTCCCCCTTCCCCTGATATTATGTTTCCTCCTCACCTCACAGATGCAGCTCTGTGCATTACTTTCCCCTGCGGATCATGTGATCATGACATCATCACAGGTCCTTCAGCCTCCAGGAGTATTATTTTCCTGGAGGCTAGGACCTGCAGGGGAAAGTAATGAACTCGTTCTCATCACTATCCATGTCCTGAGGACACGGATCGTGATGAGAGAGGGGAGGATTGCCCTGGCAGCGGGACAAATATCCTGCTGACCTGGGGAGATCCGGGGCCCCTAACGACGCCCCTGACCACTCCTTCTGATCTAACCAACTAATCTTCCAATTACCAACTCTGAGAATGTGGACTGCTCAGATTGCAGGTTCGTTTCTCTCAGTTCACCTTAGGGAAGGAGATTGTTCTTGAAGGCTGCCCTGCTTCTGGTACCCCATTAATTGTCGAGCTAAGCTGCTGTGGTGCTGTCGGTTTGCACCCACCCAGGGCGGTTCTTGAGAAGGGAGTTAAAAAATAGTTGAAGGGAGAAGTGCTAGAAAGATAGCCCTCAGTTCCAGGATGCTGATTGGTAGCAAGGTTCCCTGTGTCGTTAGATTCTGGAACACCACTCCCCATTCAGAGAGGCTGGCATTCGTGATTACCCTCTCTTAATGAAGGGGGAAGGACTTCCCCAAGTAAATTACCAGAGAGGAAACCCACCAGTTCAAAGCCCCGAAAACAAAGGAGGGAGGGAGGATTGGTTGGTCAAGGGACAGGGGGGGTCTGAAACAATCCTTCCCAGAACTCTCATGAATCTGCCTTGGGGCACGCAAAAGTGATATATCCATCTTGTCCTCCTGGAGAAAGACTTTCCCTAATTTAGGGTTGAGTACCATGCCCAGCAATTGCAGATGCTGTTTTGGGAGAAACAAGGTAGTTGAAGTGCTGATGTGACAACTGGATGTGGAAATATAGGTGTCGCAAATGTCAACAAAAGGAAATCTCTAAACTCTAGGGATGCCACTACCAGGTGCAGGGGTTCCACCCAGAATTGTTGGACTTGGAGGAAACAATTCAAGCTTTTGAGATCCAGGATGGAGCTGGGGGGACCAGTAAAAAGATTAGAATAGAATCCTTGAAAAAGTTCTAAAGCTGGTACAGGCGCAATAACCCCTTTTAGGACAAGGGTTAGAGGTGGGCCTTGGTGGTGTTGACAGGAATAAACAGCCTGGGGACAGACTGAGCTAAGGTCTCAGATGCAGGCAGGCCCTTGGGCCATAGTGGGCCTGGAGGTTTGGGTTCAAGGCGTTTTGGTGCAGGCCTGACCTTAAATGATCTTGAGAAGTGGAGCCATGAAAACCCTGTAAAGTGTCTCAGGTGAGTGGGTGAAGGAGCTTGGCTACCTCTAAGATGAGTCTGGGGAAGAAGCTGCTCCAGCCCCATCTGGCAATGAATAGTGACTGTGTTGGCTACTTCTCTGCTAGCAGCTGTCCCGCCTCCAGGGAAGCATCACTGAGGAAGATGGAAAAAGACTGGGGGTGAATTAAGGGTTCTGGAAGATACCCCATAAGGTAAGAAAAGGGAAAAAAGAGGCAAGCTGAAAAAAACTGATTAAGAAATGCTTAAGAGGGCCAGCCCAAGGGATCCAACTTAACCCAGATAGGGAGAGGAAGAGATTGCACATACATCTCTGGCATCTTGAGGTGCCATGGGATCACCCCACAGAGACCTCACACTGTAGTGGGGCACTGGAATTTTCTCTGCCAAGGCAGGACAATACCTGCTACAAAAGCTAAGCTTTTGCACATAAAAAGGTAAAAAAAGTAAATAACAGAAAAGCAGCGGACCTATTTGCAGATCATGGCTGCCTCCTACAGACACTAGGCTAAAAACGGATCAGTATAAGGCCTGTGGAAAGAGAATAGCCCATCGAGGCAGAGCCAATACCTTCTTTTTCAACCTAGTGTCAGCCTCCTGGCAGGCCTATACCCATGGTACTGTGTCCCCCAATATGAAAATTTGGGTCTTCCTAACCCTTAAATAGTGTTTTCCTTAGAAATATTCCAAAAATTGAAAACAAGAATCTTCATTTAACAGCCCAAAGGGGAAAAATGTTTGTGTGTTGGGCACTTGCAGCAAGAGTGAGTAATTGCAGAACCAACATAGCAAAGTAGTAGTAGTCATACTAATCTCTGCTGCATAAACATGGGGGCACATTTACTTACCCGGTCCTGTCGCGATCCAGTGGTGCATTCTCTGTTGAGGATTCGGGTCTTCCGGCGATTCACTAAGGTAGTGCGGTGCACCCAATGTCCACCAGGTGTCGCTGTTGCGCCGACGTCCGTCGAGTTTCGCCAGAGTTCACCAACTTATTCCCGATGCATGTAAGCGCGTGTCATGCCACACATTTTTGCTTTTTAAATACCGCAGTTTTTCCGAATCCGTCGAGTTTTCCGACGGCCACGCCCCCGATTTCTGTCGCATGCATGCCTGAGCCGATATGCCACAATCCGATCGCGTGTGCCAAAAACCCGGGGCAATACGGCGCACACCCGACGAAAAAGAGCGATTCAGAGCCTTAGTAAATGTGCCCCATGGTCTTCCTATGTTTCACGGACCTGCATTTGTATTTACTATCAGATTTATGCACAAATCACTTGACCTACCTGAGTCTTTGTCAGATACCAAGATGAGAAACCCAAACCCATGTATTGATTTTACCACTCATTTACATACGGTCAGAGCTCTCAAGTCTGACAGCGATCACCCTATTTGTAACTAAGACTGCCACATGTTGTGCTAATAGGGGAGGTGCTGAGCAGCGGCTTTTGCGTGCACTTTACTGTCCCTGGATTAAAGGTACTTTCCATTATGTTGTATGGCGGTTTGTGTACTACCAATTACTTGAGATATACCAATACTTTTTCATCTTATGTTCAGTTTCATGCACTTTAGCACTTTGCACATTATGCTCCTACTTATTGAACAGTTCACTGAACTTTTTCTGCTGCTCAGCACCTTATGCTTGCTGCGTAATCACTCTGTTTTTGTTGTATGTTACCCCCCTTTTTTAATTATAGCTAATAAAATTGTGATTTTATTGATACCATCGGTGCTCATCTTTCTTTGTTCGGTATTGTATTCATTAACGAGTGGATGGTTGTACACTATTGTGCCCGTTTTACGTGTGGCACATGTCCACCATTTTTTGAGACAGGTCCTTTTTCTGTGATAGGTTTTGTGAACTCAATAAGGTGAGCAATTGTGTTCTAATTTTAGCAAGTACACATCTAAGGTACTACACATGAGTTATCTATCAGTTTTTTTTCTTTTATAAATTGTTTCAGTACTTAACAGTAATCTAGTGAGGTCTAAAAAAGTATCCCTCCAGAGAAACTGGTGACTGAGAACCACAAGTCAGATATTTAAAGTGTCCTGCTAAATAGGGAGAAATAGTTCTGGGATGGCCATGCCCACCAAACAGGGCACTGACGTTTGAAAGTTTTCTTAGTTATCATTTTCTTTTAGACAAAAAAAAAAAATATTACCTAGGGTTTAAGATATCATCTGTCTTCCTGTCTGGAAATCGTACAGCTTTTAAGTTAAAAGGTGCATAACTGGGTGAGAAAGTGCGCTCTCGGGACCAAAATGACTGATATTCTGCTGGGCTAGGTGTCTGCATCTAGAGAATAAATAAAAATATAAGTGAGGAGGGTTCCATAATGTCAGACATCTTCAAGGCGAAAGTCATTTATTTCAAGTAATTTCCTATTTACAAGATAGGAAATAACATTCTCATCAGTTGAGATCTGACTGCTGAGTCCCTTACAAATCATCATAAAATCTACTTTTGCTACTTTAGATGTTGCTGCTCTATTACTTCTGTGGGACTCACAGAGATAGCTGAACCCATACTCAAAAACAAAAAAGCAAATATGATTATGTCTGGAATTGGGTGAATTTGTTGAAATTCGTTTCAACCCGATTCGCCAAATTTTTCGAAAAAATTTGTTTTGACCCAAATAGATGTGGAATCACGTTAAAAAACAGGTATTTCCTGGCTGCAGAGAGCCTGTAGGATGTTGTAGAACGTTGTGTCATGCTCAAATATGCATAGGGAGCATGGTTTGGTGTTCAAACAATGCTGTATTTTAGTATGACATGCACATGACAGCCGCCGCTCTTAAAATCACTTCACTCTTCAATTCCATGTGCACTTACATAGGCCAACTTCACCAAATAAGCGAAGCGGGAATGCAGCCTGACAAGGTAACATTTGTGCCAGCTCTATAACAGAGATCCCACTATAACATCAAAGAGGGCACTCTTTTTACACTGACATCAGATAATTCCTTAGATTATGACACAACCTGTTCTGTTAAACGCGGATACTTGTAAAAACCCCCCAAAAGAGTGGAGAGGGTGTCGGCAGTAATTTTGCATTGATGTCACTGATCATTTTGCCCTTCATTTCATCCATCAGTGTCTGCTTTCAATCGGTCAATAATCCATCATCAGTATTGCTAAAGCCAAAAACAAACAGGAGTGTATCCTAAACAGAGATGACCAGTAAATGGGATCTTTGCATGTCCTCTGTGTTCTGTATCCACTCCTGTTTTTGGCTATAAATCCTGAGGCTTATCATTCCTTCTGACAGATGAAATGAAGGGGAAAACCAAACATAGTGACTTGCTGCCTGCTTTTCTGCCTGACGCGCAAGCTGACACCCTCTTCTCCCGACAATGATGATGAATCCCTGGCTTCACCTGGCTGCCAAATGCGATCGGCTACATCATCATCGATTTGTGTTTCCCTGTCACTGCTATTCTCCTCAACGGTCTCAGTATGCACAGCCCGACTACTTGCAAGTGCAATATAACCTCCCGTGCCACTCTCCTTATCTCTACTTTCCCGCCTATTGCACAAAGCAGCGGATGTCTGCCCCACCTCTTCACTGCCAAGCAGCTGCTGACTGTCCGCAAAGAATTCATCCTCATTGTAGAGTGGCGCTGAGCCTAGACCACCTAGTAGATCTCTGGCTGAGGGAAATGAACAGGACAGAGGCTGGTTGTGGACAGGTGAGCGCCGCTGACCTGCTCCTGGGCCATGCCAACTAAGGGTTGTATCTGACGAACCCACGGACTCTTGGCTGGGGTTGTCAGATGTCATTTGGGAGAAAGTGGATGACCTAGTCAACCAATCGACAACCTTTGGGTTGATTATCAACACACTGCCGCTAGATGACACCGGCAGTTCTGGCCTCACAGAGTCACCCCTGCTGCGACGTCCCCTTACTGTGCTGCGAGCTGTGTCTGCTCCACCTGCCAACTCTCTGTCTGACATATTGGTTAATCAACTATGTAGATTTAACACGGATCTACTTAATCTACCAAAAAAACTTGAAATATGGTGTGTACAAAAGCACAAGAACTGACACCCTGGAATAGGAGCAGAAATTACTACAGAAACTATGTTGAGTTTACACAGATTTCTTCCTATTCACTTCAGCAACAAAAAAGAACTGCTATTTGAGGTATACAGATCCCCTAAAATGGACACCCTGGGATAGGAGCAGAAATCACTCCAGAAACTATTTGGATTTTACACAGATTTCTTCCTATTCACTTCAGCAACAAAAAACCCCTGCAATTTGGGGTTATACAGATCCCCCAAAATGGACACCCTGGGATAGGAGCAGAAATCACTCCAGAAACTATGTGGATTTTACACAGATTTCTTCCTATTCACTTCATTAACGAAAAAGAACTGCTACTTGGGGTATACAGGGATTGGAGCAGAAATTGCTACAGCACAGTACAGAACCAGCAGTTAGACGCTGGAGACAACACATGCAGTGTGAAATGCCGCGATTGGAAATGGCTGACAGTTTTTATAGGGCTGTGTGACACCACATAAGCTTGCCGGTCGCTGATTGGCTTACAGGTCTGCAGATGTGATCAAGGGTGTTCCTTTCTTCTTCCCAGAGTTCTCTGCAACATGTAACATGTTGTGCTCACGCCCATTTTGGTAATAAAGGAGAGAAAAAAAAACTTTGTTCACACGAATCATCTTAAACTTCGGATTTGTGACTAATCGAATTTTCCCTGAAATTTTCCCTCTAATTATGTCTTATCCCAGGAGAGAGAAAGACCCTCAACAATTCAAAAACAGTATGCAGTACTTCACTAATGAGTGAAAAAATGAATTTATTGAACCATGCAGTACTCAGTACTAAGCTATTTCCTGTGTGAATAGAGATATGCATTTGATATTACGAAAATATCCTGTAAAAAAAATCTCATTTATACTGGAATCACAAATAGTATATATTACTCCATTTTGCAAACACTTAAATTAATAGGTGCCACATACCAGCTTACCTAAAACAATTCCAACTACATCCCAGGCCTTCTAATTAAAGATTAAGTACATAGTTGGGAACTAACTTTATACTGACCCAGGATTTTCTTACAGACCACAACCAGAACCATCCTAACAGACCCAGACCATAAACCATGTAAATGGATTTTACCCTTTCATGTTTGCATCCTTTGACTGACTTCTGTTGAATAGAATAGCATAATGGCTTATATTGTAGACAGGCCATATACTCCTTACAACTAAAGTTACTATATAAGGGAAGTTATTGTTGGGTCCTAGGGCATTTTAAAAAATAAGCCATTGATCACCAATGCTTAAGAAACTTTAGGCTTAATGTACCAGCTCCTCACCTCTACCCATTTTGTGCTCCCCACAGCTCTTGGATGCTGCTTCAAGCAACATTGTAATGTGGTGAACTGTTAATGTCATTCTGTGTTAGCAGTTGAAATGGTCCCATGGGGCTAACTACAGTGGTAGCTGTAATACTGCTGCTATAGGGCTCATAGTGTCAGGGGGCCCTGGCATTTGACCTCTCTCATCTCCAATTGCCTCTGCCTACTTCCCTGTGTGATCAGAAGCTCTTGGGACAGATCTGTGTAAGTATATAAATGTATATATAAGTTCATAAATGTCTGTTCATAAGTGTATAAATGTGTACAAATATATATATTTCCTGATGAGGAAGGGGGGCCCATTCTGAAATCTGCTAGGGGCCCTGCCTCTCCTAGTTAAGCCCCTGAATAGTCCATTTAAGGGCAAATTGCAGGGACCCAAGGAGGTGCCGCCATAAAATGTACCAGCTGTAGAAAAAGGAACGACTGCCTCTCAGTTTTAATGTTACCCCACTTGGCAGCAGTGTGCAGAAGCAATGAGCTCTTACCTTATTGTCTTTGGGAAAGCGTGGTGCTGTCCTGGCTCCCATTATGTATCCTTTCTTACTCATAGGTCTTCTTTCCAGCTGATGTTCTAGGCAGGTAACCTAGATGTTAAAAAACTTGATAAATAGTCAAATTAAGGTAGAATAGATTAGAAAAGGTAAAAAAGTTCATGTTTTACCAGTTTCACTATTGCAGTGGTTTAGAATGAATAAATCCAGATCGAAGGCAGATCTGTGAAATCTGTGAAATATTGATCTTCAGTAGTGTGAAGCTATACCTCTATTTTACAAGATCAATTAGAAGAATTTTGAATGTGATTTTTGTATGTTAATATGCTGAAGAATATCAGGGATGACAATCCTCCATGTATAATAGCTAGAGATGAGCGAACACACTCGTCCGAGCTTGATGCTCGTTCGAGCATTAGCGTACTCGAAACTGCTCGTTGCTTGGACGAATATTTTGGCAGCTCGAGAAAATGGCATCTCCCGCCGTTTTGATTTTTAGCGACCAGAAACAGAGCCAATCACAAGCCAGGAGACTTTGCACTCCACCCAGCATGACGTGGTACACTTACACGTCGATAGCAGTGGTTGGCTGGCCTGATCAGGTGACCCTGGAATAGACTAGCCCAGTGGTGGCGAACCTATGGCACGGGTGCCAGAGGCGGCACTCGGAGCCCTTTTTGTGGGCACCCGGGCCATTGCCCCAGCGCACCAGACAGGAAGAATCTAAGAATCAAAGAATCTTCCTGCAGTTCCAAGCAACTTAAAAGATGCTGCTTTCACTCATATATTGATACTTACTTTGCTACTTGGGGCTGTAGGAAGAGGGAGAATGAATAGACAGGGCCAAATTATTTTTGGAGGACCTCTTGCTAACCCCACGATTCTCTGTGTACAGAGGGACACTGGAAAGAAGCTAACATTTTCTATCTTTCTACTGTGTTGCTGTCCTCAGGAGGCCAATATGATTGAAAGTTGTTGCAGAGCAGGGAGCAATAAGTTACTGCTTTAATTTTTGGTTGGCACCTCACAATAAATAAGTTGGGTTTTGGGTTGCTTTTTGGGCACTCAGCTGCTAAAAGGTTCGCCACCACTGGACTAGCCCCTGCCCGCGCTGCTCGCATCATTCTCTGTCTGGATGCCGTTAGGGAAAGAGCTGCTGCTTCTGCAGGGATAGCGTTAGGGTGTTATATTAGCTTACTGTTAGGCAGGAGTAAGTCTACAAGAACCCAACAGCCCTTGTTAGGGCTAGAATATTTTTTTTTTCTTTGCTTGTGGCTGGGCTGGCTGGCACTAGTAGTGCAGCTAGTACCATATTGTGACAAATTTGCAGGGAGACTTGCGAACGTTCTATTTAGCTCTTAGTGACACACATATCCATCTCAAACACCTAAGTGGGACAATTTATTAGGGGTTTGATTGAATTAGGCACAGTCTGCCGATTTTTTTTTTTTTCAAAACTTAAAGTGACATGCACACCACAAAATCCAGTTGTGTGCTGTCAGTGTAGGTTAGAAACTAGGCATACAAGAACCCAACCGGCTTTCTTAGGGCTACAATAGCGTTATATATATATATATTTTGTTGATTTGCTTGTGGCTGGCCTTGCTGGCACTAGTAGTGCAGCTAGTACCATATTGTGACGAATTTGCAGGGAGACTTGCGAACGTTCTATTTAGCTCTTAGTGACACACATATCCATCTCAAACACATAAGTGGGACAATTTATTAGGGGTTTGATTGAATTAGGCACAGTCTAATTTTTTTTTTTCAAAACTTAAAGTGACAGGCACACCACAAAATCCAGTTGTGTGCTGTCAGTGTAGGTCAGAAACTAGCCATAGCAATCATCATCATCTTTTGTGGTTTCTGTGTGATTTCTTCTGATTGTTTTGTTAAAAAAAAAACACAAAAAAACACAAAAAAATTTTACAGTTTACACTTTAATTTTGAAAATGTTGAACCCAAGGGCTAGGGGTAGAGGACGAGGGCATGGGCGTCCAACTACTGCAGGGGTCAGAGCCCATGGTCCTGGGCGGGGTGAGACACAACCTGCTGATGAGGGAGCAGGGAAACGCCGCAGAGCTACACTCCCTAGATTCATGTCTCAAGTTACTGGGACTCGTGGTAGAGCACTGTTGAGGCCAGAACAGTGCGAACAGGTGATGTCGTGGATTGCGGACAATGCTTCTAGCCATTTGTCCACCAGTCAGTCTTCCACGCAGTCCACCCATGTCACCGAAATCAGCACTCCTCCAGCTCCTCCACCTCAGCCTCCTTCCCCCCAGTCTGCCCCCTCCCAGTCAAATTTGGCATTTGAACCGGCATACTCTGAGGAACTGTTTTCTGGACCCTTCCCAGAGTCACAAACCACTTGTCCGGTTGCTGCTGAGCTCTTTCCCAATGCCCAGGTTTTCCACCGGTCGCAGTCTGTGGGTGATAATGACATTGTTGACGTAGTGGAAGAAGTGTGTAAAGAGGTGTCGGACGATGAGGAGACACGGTTGTCAGACAGTGGTGAAGTTGTTGTCAGGGAAGGAAGTCCGAGGGGGGAGCAGACTGAGGGATCGGAGGATGATGAGGTGACAGACCCAAGCTGGGTTGATAGGCCGGGTGAACACAGTGCTTCTGAGACGGAGGAGAGTCCTCAACCAGAACAGGTTTGAAGAGGCAGTGGTGGGGCCAGACGGAGAGGCAGGGCCAGAGCAGGTGCACCAGCGCCAAAAGTTTCACGTAGTGAAGCTCCCGTGGCGAGGGCTAGATTTTCGGAAGTCTGGAGGTTCTTTAAAGAAACACTGGATGACCGACGGACTGTGGTGTGCAACCTGTGCCACACCAGGATCAGCAGGGGTTCCACCACTACCAGCTTAACCACCACCAGTATGCACAGGCATATGAATGCTAAACACCCCACTCAATGGAACCAAGGCCGTTCACCTCCGGCCGGGCACACCATTGCTCCTTCCCCTGTGTCATCTGCTTCCTCTGCTAGTCAGCCCCCTGCCCAGGACCCCGGCCCAAACACCTCCCGTGCGAAAACCACACCTTCGCCTCCACGATCCTCCAAAGCATCCACCAATGTCTCCATGCGCAGTGTCCAGCTCTCTATACCCCAGACGCTGGAGCGCAAGAGGAAATACAGTGCAACTCACCCACAAGCCAGAGCCCTCAACATCCACATCTCCAAATTACTGAGCCTGGAGATGCTGCCCTATAGGCTGGTAGAGACCGAGGCCTTTCGCAACCTCATGGCGGCGGCCGCCCCTCGGTATTCGGTCCCCAGTCGCCACTACTTTTCCAGATGTGCCGTCCCAGCCCTGCACCAGCACGTGTCAGACAACATCATTTGTGCCCTGACCAACGCCGTTTCTGACAAGGTCCACCTGACCATGGACACGTGGACGAGTGCTGCCGGGCAGAGCCGCTATATATCGCTGACGGCACATTGGGTTAACTTGGTGGAGGCTGGGACCGAGTCTGATCCTGGGGCTGGTCCTATACTGCCGACGCCGAGGATTGCGCGGCCTACCTCGGTCCAGGTCTCTTAGGCCTACTATGCCTCCTCCTCTTCCCACCCCTCTTCCACCTCCTCCTCCGAATTACCATCCGTGGGCATGGCGCCATCAGTCGGTAGCTCTAGGCACAACAGCAGTGCTGTCGCTAAGCAACAGCAGGCCGTGCTAAAACTGCTGAGCCTAGGCGATAAAAGGCACACCGCCCAAGAGCTATTACAGGGCATCACGGCGCAGACTGATCTGTGGCTGGCACCGCTGAACCTGAAGCCAGGCATAGTTTTGTGTGTAAACGGCCGTAACCTGGTGGTGGCTCTGCAACTCGGCAGACTGACACATGTGCCATGCCTGGCCCATGTGTTAAATCTCATAGTTCAGCGGTTCCTCAAGACATACCCCAATCTGTCTGATTTGCTCACGAAGGTGTGCCGCATCTGTGCGCATTTCAGGAAGTCCAGCACAGTTGCTGCCACTCTCAGGGCAGCGCAGCGCCGCCTCCAACTGCCCGCTCACCGACTGTTGTGCGACGTGCCCACGAGGTGGAATTCAACATTAACCATGTTATCCAGAGTTTACCAGCAGCGCAGAGCGATTGTAGACTGCCAGATGTCAACTTCCACCAGAACTGGTAGTCAGGTCAGTCAGCTTCCTCAAGTCTACAATGAGGAGTGGACGTGGATGTCTGATATCTGTCAGGTGCTGAGTAACTTTGAGGAGTCAACACAGATGGTCAGTGGCGATGCCGCCATCATCAGCCTCACCATCCCGCTGCTTGGCTTGTTGAAAAACTCTCTAGTCAGCATGAAGTCAGAAGCTTTGCACTCGTCACAAGAGACGGGGGAAGAAGATTCCCTTGTTGATAGACAAAGCACCCTCAGGTCTGTTTCTCAGCGTATATCGGAGGAGGTGGAGGAGGATGAGGAGGAAGAGGAGGAGAATGTTGGCGAGACAGAAGAGGGGAGCATTGCTCAGTCCTTCACTGTTCAGCGTGTATGGGCAGAAGAAGAGGAGTTGGAGGAGGAGGAAATGGACAGTCAGGCCAGTGAGGGGAGTGAATTCTTGCTAGTTGGGACTCTGGCGCATATGGCAGATTTCATGCTAGGCTGCCTATCCTGTGACCCTCGTGTTCAAAAAATAAAAGCAAAATCTTTACACTCTCATCCCTGGAGAGGAAAGGAGTGTGAGAATGCATGAATACCAGCAGGCCCTGGTGCACAAGCTGAAACAGTATTTCCCTTCTGACAGCGCTAGAGGCAGAGGGCGTACTTCTGCGGGACAAGTAGCGAGGGAGAGTAGGCGAGCAGGCAGCTTGTCCAGCACTGGCAGGGGTACGCTTTACAAGGCCTTTGCCAGTTTTATGTCACCCCAGCAAGACACTGTCACCTGTCCCCAGTCTCAGCAGAGTAGGGCTGATCTTTACAGAAAGATGGTGAGGGAGTACGTAGCTGACCATACCATGGTCCTAAATGATCACACAGCTCCCTACAACTACTAGGTTTCAAAGCTGTACATGTGGCACGAACTAGCGCTGTACGCCTTGGAGGTTCTTGCCTGCCCTGCCGCTAGCGTGTTGTCTGAGCGGGCCAACTGGCCAACTGGCTCTAGCTATAGTACTCTATGTATTTAATTTTTCTAGGACCCACTTGGTCCTCTGTTTTAAACAATTTTTGGGAGTGCCACATACAGGCACTCAATCTATTTAATTTTTATGGAGGACCACCTAACTGCTCCTCTGGTTTGAAAACGTTTTTGGACTGCCACATACAGGCACTATCCAAATTTAATTGTCTCCATAGCAGCCTCCACACATCGTCTTTTTAGCTGCCTACACACGTTGTCTCCATTGCTACCTCCACACATCATCTCCATAGCTGCCTCCCAAAGTTGTCCATATAGCTGCCTCCATACATCGTCCCCTTAACAAACGAGCTGTGTCAGGCAGAATTTTGGGTTGTTTTCATGGCTTCCACATCAAACTTGTTAACTTTGTCGCCACCCTGCTGTGTTATCCACAAAATATACTGGCAAACTTTTATCATTTACTGATATTATTTCAGCGCTTCTTGCGCATCTGTTTACATTCCCCTCACCCACCATAACCAAAACTTATAAGAACAGTACTACACTTGATCTTATACAAAAGGTTTTTAGAAGTGCTGTTTGTAGCCCCCGCGTGCTTTGAAAATTATAATTTTTTCAAAGTAAACGCTTCTGGCCCCCAGGCACATTTCGGGTGGGGAGGAGCCGAGAGACAGGGGCTTGGACAGGCAATCATAGCAGCGCAATATGGATGCCCCATACTGTAGCTCTTAATCATGGAACCATTTCCGAAAAAACTATTAAAAATAGAACCACTATGCTATTCCATTATTCCTAGATGAAATATTCAAACGACCCCACCTGCTTTGAAAATTATAATTTTTTCAAAGTAAACGCTTCTGGCCCCCAGGCCCATTTTGGGTGGGGAGGAGCCGAGAGACAGGGGCTTGGACAGACGAAAGCTCGCCTGGCAGCGGACCACCAGCTCCATCCCAAGATTAGGCAGCCTCAGAGGCATCCATGCATACTGCCCCTGCTGTTTCCTGTCCATTTTGCCTTCACGATCCTCCACAGCGTCCACCAATGTCTCCATGCGCAACTTTCAACTGTCTATACCCCAGACGCTGGAGCGCGAGAGGATATACAGCACATCATCCCCTTATCAAACAAGCTGTGTCAGGCAGAATTTACAGGTGTTTCACCAGATACATAATGGAAGTCGGAGCATCTGTCGCCGCCATGCTGGAGACCTGAAGTTTCAATCATAGCAGCGCAATATGGATGCTCCATACTGTAGCTCTTAATCATGGAACCATTTCCGAAAAAACAATTAAAAACAAAACTGCTATGCTATTCCATTATTCCTAGATGAAATATTCAAACGACCCCACCTGCTTTGAAAATTATAATTTTTTCAAAGTAAACGCTTCTGGCCCCCAGGCCCATTTTGGGTGGGGAGGAGGCGAGAGACAGGGGCTTGGACAGGCGAAAGCTCGCCTGGCAGCGGACCACCAGCTCCATCCCAAGATTACAGCCTCAGAGGCATCCATGCATACTGCCCCTGCTGTTTCCTGTCTATTTCGCCTCCACGATCCTCCACAGCGTCCACTAATGTCTCCATGCGCAACTTTCAACTGTCTATACCCCAGACGCTGGAGCGCGAGAGGATATACAGCACATCATCCCCTTATCAAACAAGCTGTGTCAGGCAGAATTTTCAGGTGTTTCACCAGATACATAATGGAACTTGGTGCATCTGTCACCGCCATGCTGAAGACCTGAAGTTTCAATCACAGCAGCGCAATATGGATGCCCCATACTGTCACTCTTAATCATGGAAGTCATCTCCATGGCTGCCTCCACATGTCGTCCCCTTATCAAACGAGCTGTGTCATTTTTCGGGTGTTTCACCAGATACGTTATGGAACTTGGTCACTATGTCGCCACCATGCTGTGTTATCGACTAAATATACCGTCAACCTTTTGTTCACATAGGAAATCATTTCAGTGCTTCTTGCTCACCTCCTTTGGTTACTCTCTGCCGCCTTAACCAGGCAAAATACTGATACATACAGTGCTACACGTTATCCTCGCCAAAAGGAATTTTTTAAATTGGTTTGAAGCCTGAGTCCATTTGGGGTATGTCGCTATGCCACTCTCTAGCCTGCTGCTGTTGCCACTGCCTCTGCATGCCGTCTTCTATAGTGTCAGGGTCAATTATTGGATGTTTTAGATGCTATCTAGCCTCATTCGGTCACTCTGTCATCGCCATGCTGTTGCCCATAATTTTGGCATAATGGTGCGATTAAGCAGCCTCAGAGGCATCCATGCATGCTGTTTCTTGTCCATTTCCGTGGTGTGTCCATCATTTTCTGAGGTTTCCAGGTGTTTGGCCAAGCTTCCTTGTGCAGAGCCTTGGTCCCCTTGAAAAATGCTTGAGTCTCCCATTGACTTCAATGGGGTTTGTTATTCGAGATGAGCACTCGAGCATCGGGAAAAGTTCGTCTCGAATAACAAGCACCCGACCATTTTAGTGCTCGCTCATCTCTAATAATAGCACATGCAGGGATAGCAGGAATCACTGAATCTTTTCCCACAAAATAATATTTCAATCTACTCCTGCTGTATATCCTGATGCATACACATTCCATTCAGTTCCATTAACAGCCCCACACACAAAATTCTATCCTTCAACATCCCACCTACTAACTAAAGACTCAGGGGGACATTAATAAGGGCTTCTATGTCATTAAACTGACCTACAAGCCCTGATATAATCGCAACTGCTAGTGCAGTTGGCATTGTTTTTGATAAATATGGGCCATTCCCATAAATGCCCCCATGTTGTCCTTAAAACAAGATTGCTGTCATTTACATTATGTAAATTCACATTGGGGGACATGTGCAATGGGTTTCTGCCTTTTTTAGTTACTCCCACCGCCTGTTATTCCTTTCCCATCCATCTATTAGTGGTTAGTACCAGAAAAAAATGGATTTTCCTTCTCCTCCCACAAGGTTGGTTTTTGTGGCACTGGAAAGTGGTGGAGAGTATACCAAACGAAAATTGGTCCATCCTGCTCAGCAAATTCTTAGACTGCTACACACATTTGTGGCGATAGAAAATGGTCTGGGGAGAGAAATATTGGGGCACATTTACTTACCCATCCGAGTCGCGATCCCCGATCCTAAGTGTCCGACGATGATGCACTGTGCTGTGATCCACGTAGATCCTGCGCCCGATATCCTGCATGTGTCGCTCCATGCTCAGGTCCGCCGGAGATCACCTTTTTCTTCCTGGTGTATGGCTTGCGACACAATTGTAAAGGTAAATCCTGTGGTTTGTGTTGCATTAAAGCCGGCGCGGACACAATGCCCTTCCAAATTCCTGTCCCGGCGACCTGATCTCCGAAAAGTCGGAAAACACAACGGGAATGCGGCCGCGCCACCCTTAGTAAATAAGCCCCAATATCTGCAAATTAAATATGTACCTCATTACCAACAGGTAGTCGGAAACCAAACTGGTGGAGGTAACGACACTTTCTATCCCCCATTGTGTTTACTTAAATGTGGTGTTACTGTAATGTTAAAGGACATCTACCACCAGATAACTGGTGCTAGAGTGTGCTAATTAGGCTGCTCATTCTGTAGGGGATGGGGGGACCGCATAAAGACCAATGAGTGCTGTCATCAATGTGCTCTGTCATTGGTACATGGACAGGACAGCTCACACTGCTGTCCTGCACACAGAGCAGTTGGGAAACTTCCTGTGCTGTTTACATGCTCTGTACGACTTTTTGGGGCTCATTTACTTACCCAGTCCCTGCGAGATCCCCGATCTGGACTGTCCAACGAGGATGAACTCTGCCTTGATTCATGAAGACTTCCTGCATGTGTCGCTTCCCCGATCAGGTTCACCTTCTTCTTCCTGGTGCATGTAAGTGCAAGGCTTGCGACACACATTTAAATGTTAAATCCCGTGCGTAGTTCGAATCCGTCGGATCGTCTGTGAAAGCTGGCGCCATTGTAGCACAAAACGATCGCGTGCGGCACAATCCCCGGAGCGATCCCCGAAGAGTCGTGAAAACCACCGAAAATGCGGCCGTGGGACCCTTAGTAAATAAGCCCCTTTATGTCTGATGCTTAGAGGGGTATTCGCATTTCAAGAAGTAATTGATATTGTTTGAATAATGAAAGTTATACAAATTTTCAATATACTTTCTGTACCAATTCCTCACAGTTTTCTGGATCTCAGCTTGATATCAATCTATAGGAAGCTTCATTAGGAAGTTTATTTCCAGTGGACAGAAATCTGACCCTGGTCACACAGGTGCACAACTCATTATAGCACACAGGTTTCATACTAACGAGCTGTACTAGTTTGTGACTACTTCTGTCCATTGGAACTAAACATAGAAGTTTTCTATAGATTGACAGCAAGCACAGAGACAAAAAACTGTGAGAAATTGATACAGAAAGTTTATTGGAAAATTGGATTATTTTTCATCATACAAACAATAACATTAATTTCACATGTACCGTATATACTTGAGTTTAACCCCTTCCCGCCGCAGCCCTTTTTCGTTTTTGCGTTTTTGCGTTTTCATTTTTCACTCCCCACATTAAAAAATCTGTAACTTTTTTAGTTTTCCATGTACAGAGCTATGTGACAGCTTATTTTCTGCGTAACAAATTACACTTCAAAATAAACAAATTTATATAGGTTTTATAATGTTTTCATACATTTAAAAAAAATTAAAACATCCTGTACATAAATTTTTGGGGGGATTTTGCCATCTTCTGGCACCAATAACTTTTTTATACTTTGGTGTACGGAGGTGTGGGTGGTGTCATTTTTTATGGATTTTGATGAAGTTTACAATGTTATCATTTTTAGGACTGTACGACCTTTTGATGACTTTTTATAGAATTTTAAATTTTTTTTAAAATGGCAAGAAAGTGGCATTTTCGACTTTGGGCGCGATTTTCCATTATGGGGGTAAACGCAGTGAAAAACTGTTATCATATTTTGATCTGGCATTTTCGGATGCGGCGATACCTAATGTGTTTCTGATTTTCACAGTTTATTTATATTTATATCAGTTCTAGGGAAAGGGGGGTGATTTGAATTTTTAGGTTTTTATATTATCATTTTTTTTTAAACTTTTTTTTATTTTTACTATTTTTTCAGACTCCCTAGGATACTTTAACCCTAGCGTGTCTGTACGATCCTATCATATACTGCCATATTACAGTATATTTTACTCCTCATACATTACAATGTGCTGATTGTAATGAATGGGTTAACCCAAAGTAGCTTCGGGTCTTCGTGAGACCCGATGCTACCATGGCGACGGATCACCACTTCCCGATGACGCCATGGGGAGCGACGGTTCCCATACGCCGCCATCTTTTTGAAGCCGGCGGCAATCAGCAGTATGCAGCAAAGACTTACTGGCTATGGAGAGGGCTTGGCCCGCGAGCCATCTCCATGCACCGGGACCCGGCATGTGACTTACTAATTTTACCACCAAAAACTGGGAAAACCTATTGACTCGAGTACAATGGGTAATGCATTGGTCATAGTCCCCCCAGTATATAGCCAGCAAGCCCCCAGTAGTATATAGCCAGCCAGCTCTCAGTGTTATACAGCCAGCCACATACTATGATGCGGCAGCTGATGACGTCAGAGTATGTGCCGGCCGGCTGATAACACATGGCCGCATTTCTGCCGGCTGTTACAGAATACCGAGGAAAGAAGAGGAGCCGCGGGGAAGACAGAAGAGGAGCTGTGCCGACATTGGGGAGCCGCGCTGAGCATCAGGAGCACCGGAGGGTAACTATGTAAGTTTATTTTTTTAACTGACTCATGTGTAAGCCAAGGTGAGGTTTTTCAGCACATTTTTTGTGCTGAAAGACTCGGCTTATACACTAGTATATACGGTACTTTATAATGTGTATTTCAAGTATTTTTGGTGTGTAGCATTAGGATTTATTTTAACCTCTTCAAACTCTATGCCCTCTCTAGCACAGACCACGGTTATTAACCCTTCTGATGCATTTAAAAGACAGCTACGCTGTCTTTGTTCTGATCGTCACTCCACGGGACATCATTGGGGAGCGGCTACCGGTTGCCATGACAGCCTCTGGTCTTTGTCAGAAGTCGGGTCCACATGTCAGGTATTGCCAGACTTGAGAGAAACTGCACATACTGGGTTTTCCCATTTTATCCTGCGTGAACATGTAAATCAGAAAATTTCGTATATACCTCCATTTTGTTTTTCTCATTTTTGATGTTTAAATGGTTAACAAAGCTTAACAACATGTTTTAAATAGTTTGAGCAATTTAAATATGGGATACTATGTGGAGAGTATTTAATAAATAGAACTTTTAAAACCCCTATAAATATGAATAGGCCTCTAAAATAATTGAATCTTAAAGCGTAACTGTAAAGCTATACTGATTTTATCAAATTATTATATGTGATTTCCCCCTTTGAAAACAAACAGAAACGTTGCCTACTTTGTGCTGCTCACCCTTTTCTTTCCAAAGTTATGGCATTTTCTGTTCTCAAAGTGTTTGACAAAAATCTTTCTTAGCAGAGGTGAAGTTGGCGGAGACTAATGTCTATCAGTTAACGGAGACCAGTTTGCTTGCCCACAGATCCCATGAAGCCTTGTGTATTGCAACACTGGGATAATATGAGGGCTATAGCAAGGAAATTTCTGCATATAGCAGCTAAGAAGGATAATAGGCAAAGTTGTTTACATCCCAAGAGCTAGTGATTTTCAGAAAAAAAACCTTTACAGCTAATCTTTAAATTTTTCGTGAAATCTGAAAAGTTGCTTATCGATTTGTAAGCCTCCTAACATCCTAATAAAATAAATAATATATTATACAGTATTATAAATAAAATAAAAAAATTATGTCAAGATAAGGCATACATATGGTTAATGTTAGTAAGTTAACTATTGGGGAGGATAGACTAACTATGTGATGTGCATAACATTTAGAAATCAGAAAATCGCAGATTTTTCTAAATTTTCACCAATTTTAAAATTTTTTTCATGAATAAATGCAAAACATTTAAACCAAAATATACCACTGAGATGAAGTACAACATGTCACAAAATCACCCTGGTAAGTTAAAGTGTTCTAAAGTTATACAAGCATATAATGACACATGGCAGATTTGAAAAATCAGGCAGGGTCCTTAAGGTGAAAATGAGATGGGTCCTTAAAGGATTAAATCAGTGCAATGTTCACTCTATGCAGATGCAACATATAAATGCAACATCACTTTCATATCTTGTTCACGTAAATATTAGAGATGAGCGAGCACTAAAATGCTCGGGTACTCGTTATTCGAGACGAACTTTTCCAGATGCTCGAGTGCTCGTCTCGAATAACGAGCCCCATTGAAGTCAATGGGAGACTCGAGCATTTTTCTAGGGGACCAAGGCTCTGCACAGGGAAGCTTGGCCAAACACCTGGGAATCTCAGAAAAGGATGGAAACACCACGGAAATGGACAGGAAACAGCAGGGGCAGCATGCATGGATGCCTCTGAGGCTGCTTAATCGCACCATTATGCCAAAATTATGGGCAACAGCATGGCCATGACAGAGTGACAGAATGAAGCTAGATAGCATCTAAAACATCCAATAATTGACCCTGACACTATAGGGGACTTCATGCAGAGGCAGCGGCAGCAGCGGCAGGCTAGAGAGTGGCATGGCGACATACCCTAAATGGACTCAGGCTTCAAACCAATGGGTGGCAGAGAGGAACCAAAGGAGGTGAGCAAGAAGCGCTCAAATAATATCGGTACATGATAAAAGTTTGCCAGTATATTTTGTGGATTACACAGCAGGGTGGCGACAAAGTTAACATGGAAGCCATGAAAACAACCCAAAATTCTGCCTGACACAGCTCGTTTGATAAGGGGACCATGTATGGAGGCAGTGAACTAGTAGTAGATTAAAGGTGCTGCAGTTAAAACTATGTTAGTTGGATCTTGGCATGGAGCTGGCGCTCCGCTGCCAGGCGAGCTTTCGCCAATCCAAGCCTCTGTCTCTAGGCTACTCCCCAAACAGCACTTCTAAGAACCTTTTGTATAAGATCAAGTGTAATAGCGTTCTTATAAGTTTAGGATATGGCGGGTGAGGGGAATGGAAACAGATGCGCAAGAAGCGCTGAAATAATATCGGTAAATGATAAAAGTTTGCCAGTATCTTTTGTGGATTACACAGCAGGGTGGCGAGAAAGTTAACAAGTTTGATGTGGAATGCCCTGTAATAGCTCTTGGGCGGTGTGCCTTTTATTGGCTAGGCTCAGCAGTTTGAGTACCGCCTGCTGTCGCTTAGCGACGGCACTGCTGCTGTGCCTAGAGCTACCGACTGATGGCGCCATGGCCACGGATGGTAATTCGGAGGAGGAGGAGGTGGAGGAGGGGTGGGAGGAGTAGGAGGTATAGTAGGCCTTTGAGACCTGGACCGAGGTAGGCCCCGCAATCCTCTGCGTCGGCAGTATATCACCAGCCCCAGGGTCAGACTCGGTCCCAGCGTGCACCAAGTTAAGTGTAGTAGCGTTCTTATAAGTTTGGGATATGGCGGGTGAGGGGAATGTAAACAGATGCGCAAGAAGCGCTGAAATAATATTGGTAAATGATAAAAGTTTGCCAGTATATTTTGTGGATAACACAGCAGGGTGGCGACAAAGTTAACAAATTTGTTGTGGAAGCCATGAAAACAACCCAAAATTCTGCCTGACAAAGCTCGTTTGATAAGGGGACCATGTATGGAGGCAGTGAACTAGTAGTAGATTAAAGGTGCTGCAGTTAAAACTATGTTAGTTGGATCTTGGCATGGAGCTGGCGCTCCGCTGCCAGGCGAGCTTTCGCCAATCCAAGCCCGTGGTCTCTAGGCTACTCCCCAAACAGCACTTCTAAGAACCTTTTGTATAAGATCAAGTGTAGTAGCGTTCTTATAAGTTTAGGATATGGCGGGTGAGGGGAATGTAAACAGAAGCGCAAGAAGCGCTGAAATAATATTGGTAAATGATAAAAGTTTGCCAGTATATTTTGTGGATAACACAGCTGGGTGGCGACAAAGTTAACAACTTTGATGTGGAATCCATGAAAACAACCCAAATTTCTGCCTGACACACCTCGTTTGATAAAGGGACGATGTATGGAGGCAGCTATATGGACGACTTTTGGAGGTAGCAATGGAGACAACGTGTGGAGGCTGCTATGGAGACAATTTAATTTGGATAGTGCCTGTATGTGGCAGTCCAAAAAAGTTTTCAAACCAGAGGAGCAGGTAGGTGGCCCTCCAGAAAAATGGAATAGATTGAGTGCCTGTATGTGGCAGTCCAAAAAAGTTTTCAAACCAGAGGAGCAGGTAGGTGGCCCTCCAGAAAAATGGAATAGATTGAGTGCCTGTATGTGGCAGTCCAAAAAAGTTTTCAAACCAGAGGAGCAGGTAGGTGGTCCTCCAGAAAAATGGAATAGATTGAGTGCCTGTATGTGGCAGTCCAAAAAAGTTTTCAAACCAGAGGAGCAGGTAGGTGGCCCTCCAGAAAAATGGAATAGATTGAGTGCCTGTATGTGGCAGTCCAAAAAAGTTTTCAAACCAGAGGAGCAGGTAGGTGGCCCTCCAGAAAAATGGAATAGATTGAGTGCCTGTATGTGGCAGTCCAAAAAAGTTTTCAAACCAGAGGAGCAGGTAGGTGGCCCTCCAGAAAAATGGAATAGATTGAGTGCCTGTATGTGGCAGTCCAAAAAAGTTTTCAAACCAGAGGAGCAGGTAGGTGGCCCTCCAGAAAAATGGAATAGATTGAGTGCCTGTATGTGGCAGTCCAAAAAAGTTTTCAAACCAGAGGAGCAGGTAGGTGGCCCTCCAGAAAAATGGAATAGATTGAGTGCCTGTATGTGGCAGTCCAAAAAAGTTTTCAAACCAGAGGAGCAGGTAGGTGGCCCTCCAGAAAAATGGAATAGATTGAGTGCCTGTATGTGGCAGTCCAAAAAAGTTTTCAAACCAGAGGAGCAGGTAGGTGGCCCTCCAGAAAAATTGAATAGATTGAGTGCCTGTATGTGGCACTCCCAAAAATTGTTTAAAACAGAGGACCGGGTCGGTGGCCCTCCAGAAAAATTAAATGCATAAAGTACTATAGCTAGAGCCAGTGGGCCCTGTCAAAAAATAGCCAGTTTCCTCTGCTTTACTGTACAAAGAGGAGGAGAAGGAGGAAAATGAGGAGGAGGAGGAGTGGATAAATTATTCAGGTTGAGCTTCCTTCACCTGGTGGAGATTGGAAATTATGAGAAATCCAGGCTTTATTCATCTTAATAAGCGTCAGCCTGTCAGCGCTGTCAGTCGACAGGCGTGTACGCTTATCGGTGATGATGCCACCAGCTGCACTGAAAACCCGCTCGGACAAGACGCTAGCGGCAGGGCAGGCAAGAACCTCCAAGGTGTACAGCGCCAGTTCGTGCCACATGTCCAGCTTTGAAACCCAGTAGTTGTAGGGAGCTGTGTGATCATTTAGGACGATGGTATGGTCAGCTACGTACTCCCTCACCATCTTTCTGTAAAGATCAGCCCTACTCTGCCGAGACTGGGGACAGGTGACAGTGTCTTGCTGGGGTGACATAAAGCTGGCAAAAGCCTTGTAAAGCGTACCCTTGCCAGTGCTGGACAAGCTGCCTGCTCGCCTACTCTCCCTCGCTACTTGTCCCGCAGAACTACGCACTCTGCCGCTAGCGCTGTCAGAAGGGAAATACTGTTTCAGCTTGTGCATCAGGGCCTGCTGGTATTCATGCATTCTCACACTCCTTTCCTCTCCAGGGACGAGAGTGGAAAGATTTTGCTTGTACCGTGGGTCCAGGAGAGTGAACACCCAGTAATCGGTGCTGGAATAAATTCTTTGAACGCGAGGGTCACGGGATAGGCAGCCTAGCATGAAATCTGCCATATGCGCCAGAGTACCAACGCGTAAGAATTCACTCCCCTCACTGGCCTGACTGTCCATTTCCTCCTCCTCCAACTCCTCCAACTCCTCTTCTTCTGCCCATACACGCTGAACAGTAAAGGACTCAACAATGGTCCCCTCTTGTGTCTCGCCAACATTCTCCTCCTCTTCCTCCTCATCCTCCTCCACCTCCTCCGATATGCGCTGAGAAACAGACCTAAGGGTGCTTTGGCTATCAACAAGGGAATCTTCTTCCCCCGTCTCTTGTGACGAGCGCAAAGCTTCCGACTTCATGCTGATCAGAGATTTTTTCAACAGGCCAAGCAGCGGGATGGTGAGGCTGATGATGGCGGCATCGCCACTGACCATCTGTGTTGACTCCTCAAAGTTACTCAGCACCTGACAGATATCAGACATCCACGTCCACTCCTCATTGTAGACTTGAGGAAGCTGACTGACCTGACTACCAGTTCTGGTGGAAGTTGACATCTGGCAGTCTACAATCGCTCGGCGCTGCTGGTAAACTCTGGATAACATGGTCAGTGTTGAATTCCACCTCGTGGGCACGTCGCACAACAGTCGGTGAGCGGGCAGTTGGAGGCGGCGCTGCGCTGCCCTGAGAGTGGCAGCATCTGTGCTGGACTTCCTGAAATGCACACAGATGCGGCGCACCTTCGTGAGCAAATCAGACAGATTGGGGTATGTCTTGAGGAAACACTGAACTATCAGATTTAACACATGGGCCAGGCATGGCACATGTGTCAGTCTGCCGAGTTGCAGAGCCGCCACCAGGTTACGGCCGTTGTCACACACAACCATGCCTGGCTTCAGGTTCAGCGGTGCCAGCCACAGATCAGTCTGCGCCGTGATGCCCTGTAATAGTTCTTGGGCGGTGTGCCTTTTATCGCCTAGGCTCAGCAGTTTGAGCACCGCCTGCTGTCGCTTAGCGACGGCACTGCTGCTGTGCCTAGAGCTACCGACTGATGGCGCCATGCCCACGGATGGTAGTTCGGAGGAGGAGGTGGAGGAGGGGTGGGAGGAGGAGGAGGCATAGTAGGCCTGAAACACCTGGACCGAGGTAGGCCCCGCAATCCTTGGCGTCGGCAGTATATGACCAGCCGCAGGGTCAGACTCGGTCCCAGGCTGCACCAAGTTAACCCAATGTGCCTGGACCGATATATAGTGGCCCTGCCCGGCAGCACTCGTCCACGTGTCCGTGGTCAGGTGGACCTTGTCAGAAACGGCGTTGGTCAGGGCACGGATGATGTTGTCTGACACGTGCTGGTGCAGGGCTGGGACGGCACATCGGGAAAAGTAGTGGCGGCTGGGGACCGAATACCGAGGGGCGGCCGCCGCCATGAGGTTGCGAAAGGCCTCGGTCTCTACTAGCCTATAGGGCAGCATCTCCAGGCTGAGCAATCTGGAGATGTGGACATTAAGGGCTTGGGCGTGCGGGTGGGTTGCACTATATTTGCGTTTCCGCTCCAGCGTCTGGGGTATGGAGAGTTGAACGCTGGTGGATGCTGTGGAGGATCGTGGAGGCGACGATGGGGTTTTTGTGGCAGGGTCCTGGGCAGGGGGCTGACTATCAGCTGACACAGGGGAAGGAGCAGTGGTGTGCACGGCCGGAGGTGAACGGGCTTGTTGCCACTGAGTGGGGTGTTTAGCATTCATATGCCTGCGCATACTGGTGGTAGTTAAGCTATTAGTGGTGGAACCCCTGCTGATCCTGGTTTGGCAAATGTTGCACACCACAGTCCGTCGGTCATCCGATGTTTCCTTAAAGAACCTCCAGACTTCTGAAAATCTAGCCCTCGCCGCGGGAGCCCTCGCCACGGGAGCTTCACTAGTTGACACATTTGGCGCTGATGCACCAGGTCTGGCCCTGCCTCTCCGTCTGGCCCCACCACTGCCTCTTCCAACCTGTTCTGGTCGAGGACTCTCCTCCGTCTCAGAAGCACTGTGTTCACCCGGCCTATCAACCCAGCTTGGGTCTGTCACCTCATCATCCTCCGATCCCTCAGTCTGCTCCCCCCTCGGACTTCCTGCCCTGACAACAACTTCCCCACTGTCTGACAACCGTGTCTCCTCATCGTCGGACACCTCTTTACACACTTCTTCCACTACGTCAAGAAGGTCATCATCACCCACAGACTGCGACTGGTGGAAAACCTGGGCATCGGAAAATTGCTCAGCAGCAACCGGACAAGTGGTTTGTGACTGTGGGAAGGGTCCAGAAAACAGTTCCTCAGAGTATGCCGGTTCAAATGCCAAATTTTCCTGGGAGGGGGCAGACTGGGGGGGAGGAGGCTGAGGTGCAGGAGCTGGAGGAGTGCCGATTTCGGTGACATGGGTGGACTGCGTGGAAGACTGACTGGTGGACAAATTGCTCGAAGCATTGTCGGCAATCCACGACATCACCTGTTCGCACTGTTCTGGCCTCAACAGTGCTCTACCACGAGTCCCAGTAACTTCAGACATGAACCTAGGGAGTGTAGCTCTGCGGCGTTCCCCTGCTCCCTCATCAGCAGGTGGTGTCTCACCCCGCCCAGGACCACGGCCTTTGATTCCTGCAGTAGTTGGACGCCCACGTCCCCGCCCTCGTCCTCTACCCCTAGCCCTCGGGTTAAACATTTTGAAAATGAAAGTTATAACTTTAATTTTTTTTTTACTTTTTTTTGTGTTTTTTTGTGTTTTTTAGTTTTTTTTTGTGTTTTTTAGTTTTTAAAACCAAACAATTCTATCCTATTGCTATGGCTATTTTCTAGCCAAGTATGAAAGCACACTGCTATGCCAGATGAGATGACGCTGAGTTATGAAAAAATAAACGTAAAATAAAAAGGAAATGGCAGACTGTGCCTAATTGAAATCCAACCCCTAATAAATTTTCCCACTTCGGTCTTTGCGATGGATATGTGCGTCACTAAGCGCTAAACACAGCGGTCGCAAGTCTCACTCCAAATTCCTGACAATTGGCTAGTATATGCACTGCAGCAAGGACAGCCACCAGCAGATCAACCAGAAATAAAATATATATAACGCTATTGTAGGCGTAAGTAAGCTGTTTGGATTCTCCTTTGGCTATTTTCTAGCCAAGTATGAAAGCACACTGATGAGATGACGCTGAGTTATGAAAAAATAAACGTAAAATAAAAAGAAACTGCCAGACTGTGCCTAATTGAAATCCAACCCCTAATAAATTTTCCCACTTCAGTCTTTGCGATGGATATGTGCGTCACTAAGCGCAAAACACAGCGGTCGCAAGTCTCACTACAAATTGCTCACAATTTGCTAGTAGATGCACTGCAGCAAGGACAGCCACCAGCAGATCAACCAGAAATCAAATATATATAACGCTACTGTAGGCGTAAGTAAGCCGTTTGGATTCTCCTATGGCTATTTTCTAGCCAAGTATGAAAGCACACTGCTATGCCAGATGAGATGACGCTGAGTTATTAAAAAAATAAACGTAAAATAAAAAAGGAAATGGCAGACTGTGCCTAATTGAAATCCAACCCCTAATAAATTTTCCCACTTCGGTCTTTGCGATGGATATGTGCGTCACTAAGCGCAAAACACAGCGGTCGCAAGTCTCACTACAAATTGCTCACAATTTGCTAGTAGATGCACTGCAGCAAGGACAGCCACCAGCAGATCAACCAGAAATCAAATATATATAACGCTACTGTAGGCGTAAGTAAGCCGTTTGGATTCTCCTATGGCTATTTTCTAGCCAAGTATGAAAGCACACTGCTATGCCAGATGAGATGACGCTGAGTTATTAAAAAAATAAACGTAAAATAAAAACGGAAATGGCAGACTGTGCCTAATTGAAATCCAACCCCTAATAAATTTTCCCACTTCGGTCTTTGCAATGGATATGTGCGTCACTAAGCGCAAAACACAGCGGTCGCAAGTCTCACTACAAATTGCTCACAATTTGCTAGTAGATGCACTGCAGCAAGGACAGCCACCAGCAGATCAACCAGAAATCAAATATATATAACGCTACTGTAGGCGTAAGTAAGCCGTTTGGATTCTCCTATGGCTATTTTCTAGCCAAGTATGAAAGCACACTGCTATGCCAGATGAGATGACGCTGAGTTATTAAAAAAATAAACGTAAAATAAAAAAGGAAATGGCAGACTGTGCCTAATTGAAATCCAACCCCTAATAAATTTTCCCACTTCGGTCTTTGCGATGGATATGTGCGTCACTAAGCGCAAAACACAGCGGTCGCAACTCTCACTACAAATTGCTCACAATTTGCTAGTAGATGCACTGCAGCAAGGACAGCCACCAGCAGATCAACCAGAAATCAAATATATATAACGCTACTGTAGGCGTAAGTAAGCCGTTTGGATTCTCCTATGGCTATTTTCTAGCCAAGTATGAAAGCACACTGATGAGATGACGCTGAGTTATGAAAAAATAAACGTAAAATAAAAAGTAAATGGCAGACTGTGCCTAATTGAAATCAAACCCCTAATAAATTTTCCCACTTTGGTGTTTGAGGTGGATATGTGTGTCACTAAGAGCTAAACACAACGGTAGCAAGTCCCCCTGCAAATTCCTCACAATATGGTACTAGCTGCACTACTAGTGCCAGCAAGCCCAGCCACAAGCAAACAAAAAAAAAAAGTATAACGTTATTGTAGCCCTAAGAAGGGCTGTTGGGTTCTTGTTGAATCACTCCTGCCTAACACTATTCTAATAGAACACCCTAACGCTTTCCCTGACCAGCAGCAGCTCTCTCCCTAGCGGCATCCAGACACAGAATGATCCGAGCAGCGCGGGCAGCGGCTAGTCTATCCCAGGGTCACCTGATCTGGCCAGCCAACCACTGCTATCGACGTGTAAGGGTACCACGTCATGCTGGGTGGAGTGCAGAGTCTCCTGGCTTGTGATTGGCTCTGTTTCTGGCCGCCAAAAAGCAAAACGGCGGGAGCTGCCATTTTCTCGAGCGGGCGAAGTATTCGTCCGAGCAACGAGCAGTTCGAGTACGCTAATGCTCGAACGAGCATCAAGCTCGGACGAGTATGTTCGCTCATCTCTAGTAAATATGGTTTGCATCAGCGTGTAAACTTGAGTAAACTTGAACTTATAAAATTGAGAAACCAGTGAAGCAATAAAATTATGGTCTGGATGGATAGGGTCACCGACTGGTATATAAAGTGGGTACAGAAAGTATTCAGACCCTTTTAGATTTTTCACTCTTTGTTTCATTGCAGCCAATTGGGAAAATCAAAAGGTAGTTTTTTTTACTCATTAATGTACACTCCAATGTACCATTGTACACATTAATGTGCAACCCATTTTAACAGAAAAAACTGAAATGTAAATATTGCTAATTTATTAAACAAGGAAAATTGAAATATCACATAGTATCATCATAATATCATAGTTTATACGGTTGAAAAAAAGACACTTGTCCATCAAGTTCAACCAAGGAAGGATTTGGAAACAATGCTACATAACATAACATACATAAGTATTCAAGGCCTTTGCTGTGACTCATTTTTTTAACTCACATGCTGTCTATTCTGTCTAACTTCTGATCCTCCTTGAGATGGTTCTGCTCCTTCTTTGGAGCCCAGCTGTGTTTAATTTAACTGATTGGAATTGATTAGGAAATGCACACACCTGTCTATATAGGACCTCACAGCTCACAGTGCATGTCAGAGCACATGAGAATCATGAGGTCTAAGGAACTGCACAAGAAGCTCAGAGACAGAGTTGTGGCAATTTCTGCAGCGCTCAAGGTTCCAGAGAGCACAGTAGCCTCCATTAATCCTTAAGTGGAAGACATTTGGGACAGCCACAACCCTTCCTTGACCTGGTCTTCCAGCCAAACTAAGCAATCGTGGGAGAAAAGCCTTGGTGAGAGAAGTAAAGAAGAATCCCAAAATCAAAATGACTGAGCACTAGAGATGCTTTAGGGAGAAGGGCAGAAGTTCAAAAAAGTCAACTATCACTGCAGCCATCCATCAGTATGGCTTTCTGGCATCCATCAGTCTCCCGACAGAAGCCTCTCCTCAGTGCAAAACATATGAAAGCACTGATACAGTTCTGATTCTCTGGTCTGATGAGACAAAAATTGAACTTTCTGGTGTTGCCGGTATGTGTGGCAAAAACCAGGCCTTCAAACACAATCCCAACAGTGAAACATGTGCAAGCATCATGCTATGGGGTTCTTTTTCAGCTGCAGGGACAGGACGACTGGTTGCAATTGAAGGAAAGATGAATGCAGCCAAGTGCAGAGAAAACCTGGATAAAAACTTCATCTAGAGTGCTCTGGACCTCAGATTGGTCCGAAGGTTCACCTCCCAACAAGACAATGACCCTAAGCACACAGCTAAAATAACAAAGCAGTGGCTTCAGAACAACTCTGTGACCACGCTTGACTGGCCCAGCCAGAGTCCTGATCTAAAATTAATTGAGCATCTCTGGAGAAACTTGAAAATGGCTGTCCACCAATGTTCAGCATCCAGCCTGATGGAACTGGAGAGGATCTGCAAGGAAGAATGGCAGAGGATCCTTAAATCCAGGTGTGAAAAACCTGTTGCATTATTCCCAAGAAGACTCATGGCTGTACTAGCTCAAAAGGTGCTCCTACTCTATAGGGATCAAAGGGTCTGCTTTCACCATCCAACCTAAGGGAACTGGAGAGGATCTGCTAGGAAGCCTCATGGCTGTACTAGCTCAAAAAGTAATAGAACATATTGAAAGATAAAACAGGCACCATCTCTTTACTGAAAACGGATATGACACATTATTTTTATATCACATAAATATATTGTATCTACAGAAAGTATCATAAAATATAAAAAAATAAGCAAAATAAAAAATCCAAATATATAAATGATAACATAGGCCAATAGGTCCTTGATAAAAATACACCAAATTGGATAAAAAACAAAAAACTGAAACTGTGCATTACCTCTCCATAGAAGGTCAGCTGACCAGGATGCTGGCAGCAGCCGAATCAACACACGCCGAGCGACCATAATCTCACCAACCGCAAGAGCAGTAATATGCAGTGGTGAAACACAGCTTATGGATGGATGGCGTTTAATGTGTAAAGGAAAGTGGATATTCTCACATATACAAGTTTTTAAAATGTACCCAGGATAACAAAATAACACATTTTATAATTCACTGTTATTAACAAAAATACAGCAATTCACTGATATAATTCCAACCTGTCTCTCTCAGTTCTGCTGTATACAATTTCAGTTGCCCCTTGTTTCCGACCTTCTGACTATAGTGTTGGCAGCCATCTTGGTTTTCTGTCTGACTCTGACTGCTCTCTCTGCATTTAGCCCCCTCCATGTGCATTTCAGGACAGAGATCTCACACTGATACACAGACACTGACTTCCTGCCAGCAGCATCGTGAAGAGTGTAAAGCTACAGACAGATAAGTTCTTTATCTGGGCAGGGGGAGGAAGGCAAATCAGATCTAGCAGTGTGGGGAATAGCAGAGATGTAGGAAAGCTGACTGTGTCATTCTGTGTAATAGGCATCTCATGGATCTCATCATCTGTGATCTGTCTCATCTCTCTTTCTATGTGTCAGATACTAATAAAATGTTCAGAAACTAAATGAAAGGGTATATACACCTTATATTAAAAGGGGTCTGAATACTTTTTTTGTACCCTCTGTAGATTATCCCCCGCAGTTTACAGTGGTCTGGGCCAGACTATACCCAGCAGGGCCACATCTGCCATGAGGCGAGATGAGCATTTTACCTCAGGTGGCAGATGCCCGATGCCCCAATAGGGCGGCAACCTGGGCATGTGTAATGTGGGTGATTTGGGCGCCCATTGGTCCCTGAATCACCCACCATGAAATTAAGCGTGTCTGTGTTATTAAAGAAACAAACAAGATTAATTTAATGGTGGGTGATTCGTTGGCTGTGCCGCTCTGTTGTTATGGAAGACACAGACAGCATGTGATGATGTCACGCCGCCTGCGTCCTGGCACAGAGCATTCGGCGGAAGAAGTGACGAGGATGCCAGTGGCTTTGTGGTGATTTATTATTTTTAATTCTTCAAGTATACTGGGGGAGGCTGTGTATACTAGGAGGTGGGGGGCGCACTGCATACTGGGGGCTTTGCATACTGGGGGGCCTGTGCATACTGGGAGGTGGCTTAGCATATTAGGGGGTGGCTGTGCATAGTGGGGATGGCTGTGCATACTGGGGGGGCTGTGCATACTGGGGGATTGTGCATAGTGGGGAGGGCTGTGCATACTGGATGGAGGATGTGCATACTGGGTGGGGTCGCTGGCGGGGTGGCTGTGCATACTGGGGACTGTGCATACTGGGATATTGTGCATACTGGGGGTGGGCTGTGCATACTGGGAGGGTGGCTGTGCATACTGGGGGGGCTGTGCATACTGCGGGAGGGGCTGTGCATACTGGAGGGTGGCTGTGCATACTGGGAGGGTGGCTGTGCATACTGGGGGGTGGCTGTGCATACTAGGGGGGTGGCTGTGCATACTGGGGTAGGGGATGTGTATACTGGGGGATTGTGAATACTGGGGGGCTGTGCATACTGGAGGGGGGTGGCTGTGCATACTGAGGTGGCTGTGCATCCTGGGCGGGCTATGCATACTGTGCGGGCTGTGCATAGTCTGCATGGCTGTCCATAGTGGGCAGGGCTGTGCATTCTGGGGGGCTGTGCATACAGGGGGGCTGTGCATACTGGGGGGGAGGAAGGTGCATACTGTGCCGGACTGTTCATACTGAGCGGGGCTGTGCATACTGGGGAGGTTGTGCATACTGAGTGGGGCTGTGCATACTGGGCGAGGTTGTGCATACTTGGGTGCTGTGCATACTGGAGGGGGCTGTGCATATTGGGGGGCTGTGCATACTGGGTGGGGCAGTGCATACTGGGGGGCTGTGCATGCTGGGGGGTGCTGTGCATACTGGGGGGGGGGGTGGCTGTGCGTACTGGGGGGGTGGTAGTGTATACTGGGGGGGTTGTGCATACTGGGGGGGTTGTGCATACTGGGGGTGGCTGTGCATACTGGGGGTGGCTGTGCATACTGGGGGGTGGCTGTGCATACTGGGGGATGTCTGTGCACACTTGGGGGGCTGGCTGTGCATACTAGGGGGGTGGCTGTATGCATGGGGGAGGTTGTGTTCGCTGGGGAGGCTTGGTCCTGTGCATGCTGGGGGGGGGGGCTGTGCATATTGGGAGGGGTGGCTGTGCATACTGGGGGAGTGGCAGTGTATACTGGGGGGGCTGTGCATACTGGGGGTGGCTGTGCATACTAAGGGGTGGCTGTGCATACCAGGGGGAGGTGCTGTGCATACCATGGGGGAGGGTCTGTGCACTCTTGGGGGGCTGGTTGTGCATACTAGGGGGGGGGTGGCTGTATGCATGGGGGAGGTTTGCTGGGGAGGCTTGGTCCTGTATACTGTTATGGGATTTGTATATAGGGGCTGGATTTTAATTAAACTGGGTGCCCTTATATGGAGTACTGTATATAACTTACTTGTGAGTGTGTATATGGTGACTGTTATAAATAAATTAGGGGAAGTGTAAATAAAAAGGGGGGGTGGATATAAATAACCTGAGTGCTGTAGTTCTGGGTGTTGTACATACTATAATTTATTTGAGGGACAATATAAAGGATGTTTTATGGTTTTCATGTAGTGAATAGTGGATAATATGTATTTAGGAACACACTCCATAATACTGTAAGTGACTTTTGGTTTTTTAGGAGCTGGAATTGTGCTTCATGGAGGTGACATTTAAGTGTTAATTCAGATAAACCATGGCCGGGAGAAATCATAAAGAAGTCCTCTTCCTGGTGGAGCAGATCATCACCTGTAAGGTACTAGATGTCACAAATGTCTGTGTCACTGACTGACTACTAGTGTGTGAGGTAGCATTTTTTGGTGTGGGAGGGGGGGCAGTAAGCAAAAGTGCTAGAATAGGCCCTGATACCCAGGCTCCATGTTAGAGGGTTATATTCTGGACTGGAGACTTGTAGTTTGGCCTAGGCTATTTTATACCCGGGGTATACTCAGGCCTAGGATATTTTCTCTCCCGGGGTATACTATGGCCAAGGCTAGAGTATGCCTGCATATAATCTGGGACAGCCTTATTCTGACCTTCTACACTAGAACCCCTTCAATGTTTATTTTAACCCCTTAACACTCTGCGCTGTAGCTCTACGGTGCAGAGGTACAGGGAATGTATGTAGAGGGCTCACGGGCTGAGTCCTCTTCATACAAGGGAGGGGGTTGTTGCATATTGTAGCAAACCCCCACCGCTAATAACCGCAGTCGGTGCTTGCCGGCGACTTTGCCGGCGGCATTTAAAAGACGGCGCGTGGGCACCACCATCTTTATTACGATCGTCGCTTGGTTTGACCCGAGGCTACCTGGCTTCTGCAGATTCGTGTAATGAGCCACTGGCTCATTACAATGAGCCAGTGGCTCATTGTAATGAATGAGCTGCAAAAATGCCATATACTGCAATACAGAAGTATTGCAGTATATGGTAGGAGCGATCTGACCATCTAGGGTTAATGTACCCTAGATGGTCTAAGAAATAGTGAAAAAAAAGAAAAAAAAAGTTTCAAAAAGAAAAAAAATTAATAAAATATAAAAAATTCAAATCACCCCCCTTTCCCTAGAACTGATATAAAACATAATAAACAGTAAAAATCACAGACACAATAGGTATCACCGCGTCCCAAAATGCCCGATCTATCAAAATATAAAAACGGTTATGGCCGGCGGTGACCTCCGAGACGGGAAATGGCGCCCAAATGTCTGAAATGCGACTTTTACACCTTTTTACATCACATAAAAAATCGAATAAAAAATGAGCAAAATGTCACACAGACCTCAAAATGGTAGCAATGAAAATGTTGGCTCATTTTGCAAAATATGACATATTACACAGCTCCATACACCAAAGTATGAAAAAGTTATTAGCGTCAGAAGATAGCAAAACATTTTTTTTTCTTTTTTGTACACATTCGTTTAATTTTTGAAAATGTATTAAAACACAATACAACCTGTATAAATTTGGTATCACCTCGATCGTACCAAACCGAAGAATAAAGCTGCGGTGTTATTTGGAGCGCACAGTCAAAGTCGTAAAAACTGAGCCCACAAGAACGTGACGGACGTGCAGGTTTTTTAAAATTTTTACACATTTGCAATTTATTTTCAGTACACGACATGTTAAAATAAATAACATTACGGAAAAGTAAAATCTGTGACGCACAAAATAAGCCCTCACACAGGTCTGTACACGTAAAAATGAAAAAGTTATGGATTTTTGAAGGTGGAGAGCGAGAAATGAGCGAAAAAACCCTGCGTCCTTAAGGGGTTAACATCCAAGACCTTAAAACAGTGATATAGTAATAAAATATAAAAAACATTGAAACAAGAAACATTGTACTGTTTTGCATATTTTGTTGGGTGCAGTTAACTATGTTTTCTTATGTAGTTGATAAAGAGGTAGACTGCTCCATACTAACAGGCAAACATAAAAGGGCAATCTTTGTCTAGTTCATGATAGACAACATTCATTCAGCGGCCAAATGCAGATACAGGCCATCCCCTACTTAATAACACCTGACTTACAGACGGACCTCTGGATGTTGGTAATTTACTCCAGTGATTTTCAACCAGTGTGCCGTGGCACACTAGTGTGCTGCGACAAATGGTCTGGTGTGTTGTGGGGAAAGTTCCCCAAACTATGGTGCCCCCTGTGTTTTGTTTCCCGGCAATGCGCAGCGATGCACAGTCACGGCTTCTTACAATGTAGGAGACGTGTACAATAACACATGCGCAAGCTTTGAACCTCGCGCAACAAAATGACATCACGAGGCCGGCGCATCATCCTGAGAGCGGAGAGACTCTTGCATTTGCCCACCGCCAAGGTAATGCCCACCAATAATGCTGACTATATGAGCTTTTGCCTGAGTATATGAACTGTTGGCAGAATACTCAGCATATGAGCTGGTACTTTTAGTACTTCAGCAATATACTGCATACAACAATGAGAAATGTCAAATGAGAAACACTATAGTCATGAGGCTGGAGTACTACAAGTACCAGCTCATATGCTGAGTATATGAGCTGGCACTTGTACTCTGGCCTCATGGCCATAGTACTTCTCATTGTACCCCTTTATTTTGCAGTATATGAGCCACATAATAATCAGCACCATATACTAAAAACAGGGAGAAACTGAGAACTGTTGCGGAAGAACTTCGTGTGTGTCTTTCCACCATTCCTGCCAGGATATCCCTTTTGTGTTTATCGTAACAGGCCCAGGTTTCACACTGAGTGAGTAAAATAAATTTAGAATCTATATTATTAGCTATATGTATAATATGACTATTTTAGTGTCATTGTGTGCTATTTTGGTTGGTGGTGTGCCCCAGGATTTTGTAAGTATAAAAAGTGTGCCGCGGCTCAAAAAAGGTTGAAAATCACTGATTTACTCTACTTCAGCCCTGGGCTACAATAAACAGCTATAACAGTTATTAAAGATATCTGCAATTAATATTTATTGTTAATCCTGGTTCTTATAACAACCCAACATTTTTAAAATGCAATTGTCACCAAAAATAAAATTAAGACCAAAAAAATTTTGGCTGGGGTTACAATTATAAAATATATAGTTCCGACTTACATTTACAAATTCAACTTAAGGACAAACCTACAGAACCTATCTTGTAAGTGACCCTGGGACTGCCTGTATATACTATGTGGGAACTTGAAAGCTAAACTAAAAATTATATTTACCTACCTGCTCATAATTGTAACACCCAGGTCCACGATTCGGAGCTCCTCTGATAGGAGCTAGATCATTACCAAGGCGGTCTGGAGCACAATAATGCGGGAAATGTTTTCTTTCTTGTGTACTGCCAAAGCAGACAATCTTCAAGTCGTCTAAATTGCCAAAAGAAATAACGGAAAACAGACACAAGCTAATAAAACTATATGACAAAATAAAATATGCACATTTACTTCCCTCATTTACTTTCTTTATAGGATCTTCCATGGTTAACTAGATCATGTCTTGATAAAGCATTACCTGGTTCATGCTCCATGCTCTCTTCCAGCCTGTGTACATTATGTTTCTATGGTCACAGAGCCTCTGCTTGGGACTATTTTAAGTTTTGGCTCCCCCTGCTGGTCACAGGCAGCAGATGCCAGCCATATTTGCTTTCAATTGTAAAAGATGAGTGCAATATTATTCATGAAAAACATTTCCATAAACAATTATCTATTCACTTCAATGTAAGTCAAGCCAAAAAGTTAGCACAAAATTCAGTCGTATCATTTGTTCGTAAATTTATGCGAACCCACTCTATTAAACCTTAACACCTTAGAAAAGCACATGAGTGAAATCTGGTTCATAGAAATCTCATTATCCTGTTTATTTAAAATTTAATTCATTTTATTTAATCATTACACTTATTTAAAAACAACAGTATGACAATATGATTTGTGAAATACAAGCAAAAGTTAAATTATCCTCGGGAGTTCCACTGAAGCGTCCACACTCCACAGAAACACAGGAATATATCCAGGTTACTGTCCACATATAAATTAATCAAAAAAAGTATTATAAAGTGCCAGTGCCCTGATATCCATACATAAATTTGTCACAAGAAGTATTGTAAAGTGCCAGTGCACTTCTGTGGAGTGTGGACGCTTCAGTGGAACTCCCGAGGATAATTTAACTTTTGCTTGTATTTCACAAATCATATTGTCATACTGTTGTTTTTAAATAAGTGTAATGATTAAATAAAATGAATTAAAATTTAACTAAACGGTATAATGAGATTTCTATGAACCAGATTTCACTTCAATGTAAGTGTAGCCAGCAGTCATGGCTCATGGTCTCTATGCAGAGTAAGGAGCCATCTAAGTGTAAACAGCAGGTAAGTGTGGGGGACAGATGTCTACTTAATAGCACAGAAATTGATGAAGGCACACACTATATCCACCCTTTGATTATAAAAACCTTTTGTTTATATACTGTATTTTTCGGCCTATAAGGCGCACCAAAAATCCTTTAATTTTCTCAGAAATCGGTGCGCCTTATATATGAACTTATACAGAAATGTACTACAGACAAGATGTACTGTACATTTACCAGTGTTTAAAAGCTCCATCCCCAGAAATGTCCTGCACCTTCCCACACAGTATACAGGGTCCCTAGCTCCTGAAGTGCCCTGGCACCACAACTAACATTGTGCCCATCCTGCCCTCCCCTAGCACGGAGAGACCAGAGCTGCCATAGTGCCGACCACGAGGCAATCATCATCATCAGTAAACAATCCCCCATACCTGCCACCCCTGTAACAGGGGAAAGAGAAGGAGCCACAGGGAACCCCACAGGAATAACACCCTGGCTGAGGAGTGAAGGAGAAGGGGCAGAGGGAGACCCTTGACCCCTGCTGCATCACCCTGCATTAACCCCCAGCAGCCCATACCTCTGAGATCGGAGCTCTCTGACATGCTGAAGACAAGTTTCCCGGGAAGTGTAGCTGGCTAGAACTGTGCACAGGTCTGCCACCTGCTGGTCGTTTTTAGGTACTGCATTTGATCCTGCGCCTTATACTCCAGTGCGCCTTATATATGAACCTAGATGTCTAAGCAGGCATTTATTAGAGGTGCGCCTTATACTCCAGTGCCTTATAGGCTGAAAAATACGGTAATATTTTTAAATTTTTGAGTGAGTTTTATTTATTTTTACCTTCTTAAAGACTATCTTATAGACGGTGACAATTACTAAGGCCCCTTTCAGGCCCCTTCTCCACTGGCGTTTTTCACGCGCGAGTTCTGCGCGTGCATTTGACGCTCAGAACTCGCATTGCACTCTGTCCCATAGTATTCAATGGGTCTTTCTCCATTTGCGTGGTTTTCAACGCGCGTGCTTGCGTTCGTTTGCACGCGCGTCAAAATCGCAGCATGCTCTATTTTTGCGAGTCACGCGCAATTTTCACGCCCCATTCAAGTCTATGGAGATGCATCAAGAACGCATTGCACTCGCAATCATTGCAAGTGCAATGCGAGTGCAATGCGTTTTAAACGTAAGGGTTGCTAGGTGACCAGAATAACAGTATTTCCCCTGCTCGCGAACGATCATTTAATTAAAAAAACACAATGAAGAACAGTGAAGAATAGAATAAAACCAGTGAACACAGTGAAAACAGTGACCACAGGATCATTTAAGAGAAAAACACAGTGCAGAACACAGTGCAGAATAGATTACAGATCTGCTTACTTGTCGGGAGATACGCGCGGAACGGTGCGGCCAAAATAGCATGTGCAGAACAATATATATGTGTGTAAAGAACACATTGCAGATGTTTCCATACATCTGCAATGTCTTCTTCACACATATATATTGTTCTTCACATGCTATTTTGTTCGCACCGCTCCGCGCGTATCTCCCGACAAGTAAGCAGATGTGCCGAACATCTGTAATCTATTCTGCACTGTGTTCTGCACTGTGTTTTTCTCTTAAATGATCCTGTGGTCACTGTTTTCACTGTGTTCACTGGTTTTATTCTATTCTTCACTGTTCTTCACATCTGCTAACTTGTCGGGAGATAATATACGCGCGGGAACAGTGAAGAATAGATCGCAGATGTTTGCAACTTATCAGAAGACATTATTTTTCAATTAAATAAAACATTTTATTCCCGAACCTTGGTCCCTTTGAAAAAGTCCCATTGACTTAAAAAAACGCGCGTGAAAAACGCACCGAAAACGCAAAAAAACGCGAACAAAAATGAAACAAAAACGCAGCAAAAACGTCAGTTTTTCACGCATTGCACCCTGACGTGAAACGCAACGCTAGTGTGCAAGAGGCCTCACACTTGCGTTTTTCACGCGCGTTTTCTGCGCGTGCTTTTGACGCGCAGAACTTGCATTGCACTCTGACCCATTGTAATTTGCATTTTTTTTCACGCACACACGCGCGTTTTTTTTAACGCGCGTTTAAATCTCGACATGCTCTACTTTTGCAAGTCACGCGCGTGAAAAACGCACCATACAAGTCTATGGAGATGCATCAAAAACGCATTGCACTCTGAGACACTTGCAAGTGCAATGCAAGTGCAATGCGTTTTTCACGCATCAATTGCCATAGAAAAGATAGAGCTCAGTCCTGAGTCCATTTCACGCGCGTTTTCTGCGCGTGAAAAACGCATTGAAATTGCATCAAAAACGCGCGTGAAAAACTGAGACACTGAACAAACTCTGACTGAAAACTGATTGCACTCTGATGCAAAATGCGCGTTTTTCACTGACCAAAAACTGATCGCACCCTGATCAAACTCTGACGTGAAATGCAACGCGAGTGTGGAAGGGGCCTAAGGCTGGAGCTTAGTGTTAGCACCAGATAATTACCCTGGCATCCACAGTCACCAGGGGTATCGGGAAGAGCCGGGCAACCCCAGGAACAGACCATCTACACAGCTGATCTGGCCCCGAGGCAGCAGTAGGCTGGTTTTTCTAGGCCGGGAAGGGCCAATAACAGAGGCTCATCCTGCCCTGGTACAGCTAGGCTGCTGCTGCTGGTTGTATCTGGCTGGAGAAGGAAAAATATGGGGGGGCTACATCATTTTTTTTAATCCCCCGATTCATTGGTGTAAATGTAGCCTTAGAGAATGCTAGTTGTGCATGCTTAACCCTTAGAGCACCGCTGGTATTCGAAAGGTTATCAAAGGCAGCAATGAAGAACCCTGCCCCACTGGAGGTGCCTTCCTGTCACAGGCACTTTCAGTGGGGCAGATATACCCACTTCTGCCTTCTACACAAGTGCTCTAAGGGTTAAAAAAAAAAAAAAAGCTTTTGCGCCATTTACTTGTGTTTTTTTTAACAGCTTTCACTGTGCTCTCCAAAAATATTTTTTTGTTACGCCATCTTCTGGCACTAATAACTTTTTCATACTTTGTTGTATGCAGCTGTGTGAGGTGTAATTTTTTGTGGAATGAGCTGAGATCTTCTTTGCTACCATTTTACCACTTTTGATCACATTTTATTAAAATTTTTTGTTGCAAAAATGGAAAAAAAAGTGGCATTGCAGACATTTGCCACTATTTTCCGGGATTAAACTCTGAGAATAACCGTTATTATATTTTGATCGGATATTTTGGGACATTGGGATATTGTGCATAATGTGTATGATTTTTACTGTTTATTTTGATATCAGTTCTCGGGAATGGGGGTGATTTGAAATGTTTTTAAATTTTAAAGAACATGTACCCCCAGATTAGCAGTGATAGACTGTCAATTAATGCTCGTTATCTCTAGGGGATGAAGCAAGAGTCTCCAGCTTAATCCAGGTTGCTCGTAGTCTAGAAAATAAGGCCCCTTCCACACTCGCGTTGCATTTCACGTCAGAGTTTGATCAGGGTGCGATCAGAGTTTGGTCAGTGAAAAACGCACATTTTGCATCAGAGTGCAATCAGTTTTCAGTCAGAGTTTGTTCAGTGTCTCAGTTTTTCACGCGCGTTTTCAATGCAATTTCAATGCAATTTCAATGCGTTTTTCACGCGCAGAAAATGCGCGTGAAATGGACTCAGGTCTGAGCTCTATCTTTTCTATGGCAATTGATGCGTGAAAAACGCATTGCACTTGCATTGCACTTGCATGTGTCTCAGAGTGCAATGCGTTTTTGATGCGTCTCCATAGACTTGTATGGTGCGTTTTTCACGCGCGTGACTTGCAAAAGTAGAGCATGTCGAGATTTAAACGCGCGTAAAAAAAACGCGCGTGTGTGCGTGAAAAAAAATGCAAGTCTGAAAAGACCCATTGGTTACAATGGATCAGAGTGCAATGCAAGTTCTGCGCGTCAAAAGCACGCGCAGAAAACACGCATGAAAAACGCAAGTGTGAAAGGGGCCTAAGATTTAAAAAATATGTAAATTAGCCTGAGGCGCTCAAGCTCACCTCACCTGAGCCCTCATGGCTCCTCTGCTCCTTAATTATGTACACCCCCGGTTCATTAATATTCACTTCCTCTGTCCGCTCGAGAAGTTATCCCTTGTGTTGTCGCACTGGTAAGCCGTGGGCTGCGCAAGGGAGACGTCCGGCTGTTTGTTCTCAATCGAGTGGGCAGAGGGGGTGAATATTATTATTTTTTTTTTAAATCGTTTATATTTTTATTTCATAATAACAATAAAACAATATAATTCCATTATACATATTTATCAGTATTACAATTTAACATGCAAAAAAAAATAATAATAAAAAAAAAAAATATACACACTTTCAGTCTAGCTTCCATTGGTCCCACAAATCGTTTAGTTTTCTACCCACTCTGTATCTTTTTTCATATGCACACTCATATTGTCTAATACACTCTACTAGATTATCCCATTCTCTCACTCTCGGAGGATTACGGTCTTTCCAATCTTGCTAAAAACAAGACTTTCAGAATCAAATCTCTCTTAGATCTTACCCCTAGGTAGGTGAGATTGAGCCTAAAAGACCCTGTTCGTAGAAGGACACATCCTGTCCTGGCCTCAATAGTCTCAAAAATCTCTATCCAATATTTCATAATCCCTGGGCAATCCCATAATACATGGAGGATGTCAGCATTGGGTCTATCACACCTCATACATTTAGAGTTATCCTTTAACCCAATCTTTAACATTAGTTGTGGTGAAAAATAGATTCTATATAAAATATGTAATTGAGTGCATCTGTGATTCAAATTAATAGTACTTCTAACCACATTCTTATAGACCTCCCCCCATTGTGATACAGAAATATCTCCAAGTTGATTCCTCCACTTAATTTGACTACTGTGACTTAAATTACAATCAATATTTTTACATAAAAACCGATACCATTTAGATAAATTATTAGGGACCACCCCTAATTCCAAAAATTTTGTGAGTTTACTACTCCCTTTAGTCATCAAACCAACCTTATTCTTTTCACTTCTATGTGCATGTGATAATTTCCAATATCTAAATAAATCCCCGTCTTTAAGAACACCCGTGTCTACCCAATATTGAAAAGAGGGTAATTCCCCATTTGTTGCCAATTGCTCCAATGAGACGATTCCTCTTTTTTTTCCCAAAATTCGACATCCTCCAGTTTAAACAATTCTGGCAAATTATGGTTTACCCATATGGGTGTGAATTTAAATCTGCCCTCAATCTTTAACAGGTTATTCACCTCCCTCCAGGTATTTTGCAGTAAAGTGGCCAGGGACAGTTTTCTCAATTCACAGGTCCCCAGAAGACCCGACTCAAGTAGTGCAAAAATTGAGTCGTATCTCTTCCGGGCCCGATTAGATAGTATATCGAAGAGGGGACTTTCCCTATTTATTATAAGTAGTTGCATCTGAGCTGCCAGAAAATAATGAAAGAAGGACGGAAGAGAGAGACCCCCCTTATCCTTATCTCTCATTAATATTTCCTGCTTGATACGTACCCTTTTCCTCCCCCATAAAATAATAATAATAATAGCACGGATGAGTGCAAACCATTTCTTATTAATCCAAAGTGGGCAATTACACAATACGTAGAGAATATAATAGTTTTAACCAAAACAACCCTCTCTGCTCGATTTAAAGGGAGAGAACTCCAGGTGTTCACTTTATGTTTTAGTTTCGTCAAAAGGGGGACCAGGTTCAATACGATGTAGTCACTTACCTTAGAACTAACCCTTAAACCCAAATATTCCACTGATTGAGAGACCTTTAAGTCTTGATGTTTCAAATTGACCAATGAGTCTTCATCTAAAGGTACCAGAACCAATTTCCGTACATTAATCTCAAAGCCACAATATCTTCCAAACTCATTAATCATACTAAGGACCATTGGTACGGATGTTCCCGAGTTTTTAAGGCAAAGCAGGATATCATCGGCATATAACATGATTTTATCCATAGGGCCTTCAACCCCTGCTCCTCCAATCCCTGTACTGGCCCTAACCTTAATTGCCAGCGGCTCAATAAACAAGGCAAACAGCAAAGGAGACAGGGGGCAGTCCTGTCTAGTACCTCGTGTCAAAGAAAAAAAGAATAAAAATCGCCATTTATCTTAATGCAGGCTTTGGGGTCGATATAGAACAATCTAACCCATTTCACAAACCTCCTGCCCAGTCCAAATCTTGCAAACACTTCCCAGAGGAAGTCCCACTCCACCCTGTCGAAGGCCTTAGCGGCGTCCAACGACAGGATGGAGCGGGACCCCCCCTCCCCCAGCTGCAGCCCCATGAAGAGCCGCCTCAAGTTAGTGCTAATATGTCGGCCTCCCACAAAGCCACATTGATTTTGGTAGACCAGATCTGGGACTATTAACTTCAATCTATTGCTCAATAATTTGGCCATCAGCTTAGCATCCGCATTCAACAGCGAGATTGGGCGATATGAATCACCCTCCACTGGATCATTATTTTTTTTCTTAATCAAAGCAATACCTGCCTCATACCATGAGTCGGGGAGTCTACTGGCCACCTGTGCCTTATACCATACCTCAACCATCAAAGGGAGGAGAAGGGAACTAAATCTGTCATAAATCTCCAGTGGTAACCCATCTAAGCCCGGAGACACGTTACGTCTGGAAGAAGACAGTGTCTCTTCCAACTCCTTTACCGAGATTGGACGAGAGAGCTGCGTTCTCCTATCTTCCGTCAATACCGGAATACTGATACCATCCAGATAGCACTTAATATTCTCTACGGTAACGGTAACATCTAGATCTGAAGAATAAATACCTTGGAACAACTGCAAAAATACATCTTTAATTTCCCTCTGAGTATGTACAATTTCTCCAAAATTGTTTTTGATTGCGTGGATTAAAATACAGAGTTAAAATCACCAAGAAGCAAAACAGGGCCTTCCCCTACCTTCTCAAGGAACCGAAGTAGAGCTAACAACACATCATATCTAAAGGGAGGGGGTATATATACCCCTGCGACAACACATTTGGTACCTTCCAATATACCATAAAGAAAAACAAATTTGCCGTCGGTGTCGCATTGACACTCGAGCAATTTAAAATTAATAGCATTATGGATCAAGATTGAAACCCCCCTAGAGAAAGATGAGAAAACGGAACTATAAATCTGATTTGCCCATCTTCTTTGTATTAAATACAAGGAGTCCTTTACCAAGTGGGTTTCGAGCAAGATTACAATTGAGGAAGAGAAGAAAAAATTGTGAGGGATTTGTCTAGAGCCAGGCGCCAAAGGTATGCACAAAATGGGGGAGAGAGATAATGGAGTGGAGTTGCAGCGTCGAAACCCCGGGGCTGGATGTGGATCCAGATATGTTGTGTAGAAATAGTTGTGTAGAAATGTTGTGTTGAAGTAGTTAATAGGTTAGTAAACATAAACATAGACATAAACATAAAATGAGAATTTAAAACACAAAAATGAATGTAAAAGGGTTAAAACAAGAGCTCATCTATCTCATATAATTATTTATTTGTTCATATATTTATATTTACTACTATTACCATTATGCTCATTACTAACCAACTATTTGACCAAATACCTGTCCAATCTCAAACTAGACTCCCGGTTTACATTTTACATTTTACACATACACACCTCCTTCATCCTAACCCTGGCTTTAACTCTTGTTTTAACCCTTTTACATTCATTTTTGTGTTTTAAATTCGCATTTTATGTTTATGTCTATGTTTATGTTTACTAACCTATTAACTACTAACTACTAACTATGATATTTTATGTTCTTTACTATGCAACCCCACAGTGTTTGACCTGATGAAGACGCCATTACGGCGTTGAAACGCGTAGTCACATTTCCAATAAAAATAATCAACAATACACCTCGGATGTAGCGCGTCTAACTCTTTGACCCAGTTTTTTCTCTAAGATTACAATTGAGGAGAGTTGTTTACATATATAGTTGAAGATAATACACCGTTTCAAACGATCCTTCAACCCTCTTACATTCCAAGAAACAAGCCTAATCATCCCCATCACTTAAGAATCAAGAAGAAGAAAAATAGAGAAAAAAAACCCCAGCTCCAGCAGCCCCCCTTCTCCCGCATCCCCCCTTCTACATGTCCTACCATTGTAGAACTCTTCCTACTAGAGCCACTTGCTCCCCCCCCCCTCCCCACTCCCCCCCCAATTGCTGGCCAGCAAGAAAATTTTCATCAACTAATCTTGGCCATAAATCAGAGCCCCTTTGAGTCCAACCAATCAGAAGCTTGCTCAGGAGTATTAAAGAAATGAGATTGGTTCTGATATAATACTCTTAATTTCACAGGATGCAATAGGGAATAAATAATACCTTTTTCTCTCAACCTTTTTTTTACTTCAATAAAGCCCCTTGAATTGTAAGATCTTTTTGATCACGGGCATACTGCAAAATCGTGTCTCTATCTCTAGAGAGAAGAGTTTTACAAATAATTGTTCGGGGAGAGTTGCCAGGTACTTTTAGCACCGCAGGAATTCTATGGGCTCGTTCAATTTCAGAATTAGATGAAAGATGTTCTCTGCCTATTTTCTCCAAAAGCCATTCTTTAACAAAGTTCACAATGTTTTCTCCTTCAGCTTTCTCTGGGACTCCAATTAATCTCAGGTTGGCTCTCCTCGATCTATCTTCCATATCGGCTAATCTATTCCTAAGGGTTTCGTTTTCCTTTTCTAGAGTAGTGGTAGTTTTTTTTCACCCCTCCAATCTCCTTTTCAATTTTTGACATTTTTCCCTCAGCCATTTTCTGTTTGTCTCTAACCTTGTTAAGATCTTCTCTAAGGAGGGAGACATCCCCTCTCAAAGCACCCATCTGGTCTGTTAATTCCTCAATTGCATTACTGCAAACCTTAATGGAGGCAAGGATTTAATTTAACACCTCACTATCCCCGCCAACTACAGGTTCCTCGCCTTCCGGCTCTTCACTATCTAAAGCAGAGAACCTTGAGCCCAGGGATTTAATTTTAGGGTCCTGACCATCAGGACCTTGATTTTTCGACCCTATACGTGTTTTGGTAGGTGGTGACTTCCAGAGTTTGTCTAACTTTGCTGTATTATCCCCTTTGCTAGCGCCCCCTTTCTCTTTTGGGGAAGAAGAGCCTAGGGATTTCCTTGATTAATTTTTGGGAGGCATGGTAGGATCCTGCACCTTCCTCTCACTTAACTAGACTCAGACCGTATATAAGATGATAGCAAATAATCAATATTGATGTTCAAACAATTCCTAGAGTGGGAGAGCTGACTTTACCCCTAAGTTTGCCAGGGATTAGAACGAAGCCAACCACATAAGTAAGGAAATTCTATCCCAAACACAGCATATTAAAAAAGACCATTATCATTATCAATCAAATAAGCTGCTAATAGGTGTACTTTACGCTGCAAAGAAAAAAAAAACATATACACACAGCAGATGAGATACAGCGTTAGTAGGCAGAATCCTGCATTAAGCCCAAATGACATAACATCTCAAATAATCGGTTAAGCAGCAAGCTAGTAGAAAAAAAATAGGCAAGTTAGTCATAGCACATCCTAGAGAGTCAGAGTTAGTGCATAGTTAGTGCGTAAAATCCTGCAGTGGGCTCCTATGGGAAGCAACAGGATAAGCGAAGCAGGGAAAAAAATAGTGTCATAATAGAGTCATAGCACGATGGATATGTATATATATCACTATTAATGAATCATCTCCTGTCGGTTTGCCGATTACAAAAGTAAGCCACTCTATGTTAGTGAGCAATGTCCTGCAAAAGAACATACAGCAATAAGACAATAAGCTGCGGTGGCAAAAATCAGCAATGAAGCAGTGAGTGAAGCCTACATCAGGGTATAGCAGGGTCTCAGAGGGAAAGCTGTGCTGAAGCAGATGGAAGTTGCCGCAATCTTAAAAAGTCAAAGCAGTCAATCCAGCTCAGTCGATTCTGACCTATGTAGTTAGCTTGAGCACTTAAAGAGCTTAAAGGTTAGGGGGCTGCCTCAGCCGGATTAATATTCAGCATGCCAGTTAACAGTTAAGAAAGCCATAAAATAAGTAGCTCAGCCAGACATTCACACCACATGGTCAGGACAAAAAAAGAGGAAAAACCTGATGGACACCAGCAGACTCCAGATATCAGGTCCAACGGAGGTCTAACATCCCTCAGAGGTTCGGAGTTGTATCCTCAGGTCCAGCCGCGCCATTCTCGTGGAGGCTGCTCCAGGAGCGTTGCTCCCACGCTGCGCCAGAATCTTCCTCCCTCCAGGTGGCGATATCCTGAACCAAAAGGTTGGTACCCCACTGCACTTCGGATCTTCGATCTTCGTAGTGAAGCCCCAGGAAACGCTGCTTCCTTTAAGTATAGATACGGCTCACCCGCTCTTCACACCAGCAGCACCGCAGCAGCCCGCGCCAGAAAGCCTGATTACGTAGGTTTTGGAAGCCACAAACATCCCTGCCCCGAGAGACACGGCCAGCACCAGGGGGTTTGAGGAGGAGGGCGGGAGCCGCTGCGTCATGCCGTTACGCTCCGTGAACCCAGGCCGAGGGTGAATATTAATGAACCCGGAGGGAATACATAATTACGGAGCGGAGGAGCCATGAGGCGCTCTGGTGACGTGAGCCTGAATGCCTAAGGCTAATTTACTAATTTACATAAATTTAAAAACTCATTTTCTCTGGACCACGGGCACCCTGGAGACACTTGCATCATCCCCTAGAGGTAATAAGCATCAATTACAGGACAGTTTACCACCGATAATCTGGTGGAAGATGTCCTTTAACTTATCTTCAGCAAATACACACACTCATACAGATCTTATAAAGACCCAAGGCTGTCATGTCGAAATTTCCATGATTGGTTATAACTTTGGAGCGCTTTAACATATCCATGTGATTTTGAAATAGTTTTCTCGTGACACATTGAACTTCATGTTAGTACAATTTAAGTGATAAGATTTGCGTATTATTCTGAAAAAAAGAAGAATTTTTCAGAATGTTTTCCAAATTTTCCATTTTTAAAGTTTTTAATGTTTTGCTTTCTAGATATTTAGTTAGACCACCCAAATAGCTTGATAACTAACATTTCTGGAATGTCTGCTTTATGATAACATGTTTTTTTTATACATCCTCTCATTTTTCTAGGTTATGAGGCTTAGAAATTTAGGTGTGAGTTTTCTAATTTTCACGAAAATCGCCAAGACTCTCATTTTGAGGGACAACTCAGCTTTCAAGTGAATTTGGAAGGCCAAAATATATTATACACTATACACATAGAAACTACACCCCTTAACTTATGTAAAACAACACTTACGAAGTCTGTTAACCCTTTAAGTGTTTTACAGGGGTTAAAACAATATGCACATGCAAAATTTTCGAATTGTTTTTGGAAAGTACATTTATTTGGGCCAAAAATGACACTTTCACAACAAATTAAATGATGAAATGTTTTGCAAAGTTTGATACCCGAGTGTACTGATACCGGGCATTGAATGGAAGCAGCGCCATTCACAGCAGATTTGTATTGTCACTTTACACAGGCTATAAATTTTTTATTGTTTTTGGTAATGAAAACATATGAGGGTTTATTATTTGTGGGATGAGATACAAATTTCTAAAGGTATAACTTCTTTTGATCGCTTTGCGGAACATTTTTTGTGAGGGTGTTTGATGAAAAATTATATATCACGGAAAGTTTTTTGTGTTTTTTTATGCCTTTTACAATGCAAGTTCAATATTGCTTTAGATTTATTGTACAGATTGATGCAGACACCAAATATGTATATTTTATTTATGTACCAAATATGTATGTTTTGTGTTTTATACACTTTATTTGGTTTTTATATGCAACTGAGGTGATTAGGGGACTTTAATTTTATTTATTTACTTTTTAATATAAAATTATTTTTACTTTTCATAAAAAACTTTTTAAACTTATTCCACATTTTGGCTTAAACAAGCGTTCGTCTGATCATGTGTGTTGCAGTGTATAATGTAAGTTACTGAGCATGCTGAGCATACTCAGTTAGTTACAGCTGGGTCCTGCCAGGAGACACTGTATGGAGCAAGGGGCGGAGGCTTACTCCATGACCCGAGGGCAATAGCATCCCGCTTTCATGATTTTTACGCCAAATTATACTCCCTACCAGACACCTTGCCCCGTGATGAGAATCGTAGGAAAACAGCTTTGGTTGATTTTTTAGAATCGTGCTCCCTTCCAGGGTTACCTCGGGAGGCGACTGAGGCCCTCAACTCAGAACTAACATCAGATGAGATAGGAGAGGTAATAAAGGATATGCCCAATGGGAAGTCCCCTGGCCCGGATGGACTCACATACTTATATTATCAGGTCTTCTCGGATGGGTTGCTGCCCGAATTACAAAGTTATTTAACACCTTCCTTAAAGGCGAACCCCTGCCTGAGACCCTCACTCACTCATACATTACTCTTATCCCTAAACCTGGGAAAGATGCGACTGATTGTGCCAATTATAGACCAATAGCACTCTTGAATACGGATTTGAAAATTTTCACGAAATTATTGGCCAATCGTCTGATTCAGTGGATCCCCCATTTGATCCATAAAGATCAGGTGGGATTCGTCCCTGGTCGGCAGGGGGGCGACAACACTAGGAGAACGATTGATCTTATCGATCTGGTTAATAAACGGGGCGATCAAGCATTGGTCTTGAGCTTAGACGCTAAGAAGACGTTTGATCGCCTTAGTTGGCCCTTTATGTTTTAGGTCCTAGAACAAATCGGCATACAGGGCCCCTTCCTTCAAGCATTGAAAGGGCTATACTTAAATCCCACAGCCCAAATTAAGCTCCCACATGCGTCTTCCCCACCTCTGCAGATTCGAAATGGTACGCAACAGGGTTGCCCACTATCCCCTCTTCTGATCATACTGTGCATAGAGCCCCTGGCCTCCATTATCAGGCAAGACCCCAATACACACGGTATTGCACTTTGAGACAAGGAATTTAAATTGGCGTTGTTTGCGGACGATATCTTGCTTACTGTAGCCCAACCCCTTATTTCTCTGCCCAATTTGCAAGCACGGTTACTACAGTATGGGCGCTTATCTGGATATAAGGTCAACACTTCCAAGACGGACCTTAAATTGACCTTTAAATATAACTGGAAAACGGACGCTATCAAATATCTGGGGATACTACTTACTCCTTCTTATGGCTTCCTTTATACACAGAATTTCCCTGGTCTCTTCCGGGAGATAAGAACCCTGCTGGACAAATGGAACCCCCTCCCCCTGTCTCTTTTTGGCAGGATAGCAGCGGTCAAAATGACGATCTTGCCCAAGCTGCTCTACGGTTTCGAGATGCTACTGGTGTCGATTCCGTTGAGCACCCTGCGATCTCTGCAGGCGATGATTTTGCAATTTATATGGGCCAAAAAGAGACATAGGATTTCCAAATCAGTTTTGCTATCCCATAAGTCTAGGGGAGGCTTGTCAGTGCCAGATATAACTAAGTACTATTGGGCGACCCACCCACTAAGTACTATTGGGCGGCCCACCTTGTGGGCTTTCTCCAAATGGATGGAGATTGAAAAATTGTGGTTAGCCCCATTTCACCCCAACTCCTACCTCTGGTCCGAGAAACCACCCCCGATACCTAGCTCCCTACTAGGTCCCATTGCCTTTACATTTAAAATCTGGAAAGCCTGTATGAACAAATTCTCCTTGGTGTCACAGTGTTCTCCAATGCAGTCCTTTTTACATACTCCTTCCTTGCAGTGTGCTGGGGCCACGCAGGATTTCAAGTCCTGGCATGAGAAGGGATTATTCAGATTTGCAGACATTGTGGACTACCGAGATAGGAAGGTTTTACCCTTTGAGGTCTTGCGAGATAAGTTCAATCTCCCGCCCTCCGCCAACTTATACTACATGCGGGTTAGGCACCTGTTGCAATCCCTGGAGAGCACTGAGACGGTCTCGATACCCACGGTATTTGAGCACATTTGTAAAAACGCTACCCACACGGCTGGTCTTATCTCAGACATTTACATGGTGTTATTGCACCCAGACCAAGTGGGAGGCCATAGTGGGGGAGACGATAACACAGGAGTCTTGGCAGTTGATTTGGCGGAGGGCAGCGGAGACATCTCATTGTGCCACGTATAAGGAGAACCAGTACAAGCTAATGATGCAGTGGTACCATACACCCTCCTTACTACATAGACTGTTTCCGGACACACCCGACATCTGCTGGCGCTGTGGTCTCGCTGGCGGGACCCTTCAGCATATTTTCTGGAGCTGCCCATGCATACAGCCCTTCTGGCAAGAGGTGAAGACCCTTATCCAAGCAGTCACAGCGGTAGACGCCCCACTTTCTCCTCTATTCTACCTACTGAATGTTTCTCCCCAGCCCCTGGCCAAGATAACCACCAAGATGTGCCTACACATACTTACTGCAGCCAGATGTCTGATATCACAATTCTGGAAGAGGCAGGCCCCCCCTTCCCGCCTTGACCTTCTCTCCAGAGTGAGGGGCATTCGCACAATGGAATCCCTAACTGCCTCCCTGGATAACCGCATTCCGGCTTTTGATAAGGTGTGGGACCAGTGGGACCGCTTTTGGGCAGAGGAGTTGGGGCGTGGGGAAGAGTGAGTGGGCACCCAACTGTCTGCGGAGGTTCTTCCTCTGGGTTTATATGTTTTTTGTCGTTGTTGTGGGTATGATTGATATCCCTGTGTCTCTACTACTGGTTGTTTTCTTCTTTTTTTGTTTATCAGGATTTCTGCTGGGAAGGTGTTAACGCATAGGCGGGTGTGTCTAATTGCAAGCCTTAGCAGTGAGGCCAACAACTTCTGACGCCATAGATGGTTCTTGGTTGCCTATATTTAGGCCTCAGTACTGTTTAGATTCTATATAGTATGGTTCCTCACCTTAGAATCGTTGTATAATTATTATGCTTGATGAAGGGTTAGTCCCTAGTCAAAGTGGCAGACTCTTGCAAACTTTTGCTCTTAGATCCGATAAATCCTGTCTTTCTTTATATGTTTACCGTATATACTCGAGTATAAGCCGACCCGAGTATAAGCCGAAACCCCTAATTTCAACACAAAAAACTGGGAAAACCTATTGACTCGAGTATAGGCCGATGGTGGGAAATGCATTGGTTACAGCCTCCCAGTATATAGTCTGCCAGCCCCTGTAGCATACAGCCTGCCCAACCCCTGTAGCATACAGCCTGCCCAGCCCCTGTAGCATACAGCCTGCCCAGCCCCTGTAGTAGGAAAAAAAATAACACTGTACTCATCTTTCCGACGTCCTCCATAGGTCCTCTTCTGTCTCAGACAGAAGAGGACCTATGATGTCAGATGATGTCAGAAAGGTGAGGTTTGACTTTATTTTTTTAGTTGACTCGAGTATAAGCCGAGTTAGGGTTTTTGAGCACAAATTATGTGTTGAAAAACTAGGCTTATACTCGAGTATATAAGATATATTGAAAAATTTTGACTGCATGTTTATATGCTGACATGTGTCACCACATTGTTTGTTAAACTTTTAATAAATATACAATTATATATATATAAAAAAAAACACAATCTGCAGGCGCTAATCTCAGATCAGCTTCTAGCAACCAATCACAGCTCAGTTTCTATTTTGCCACAGGTCATTAATATGAGCTCTGAGCTTTGATTGGTTACTATGGGCAATGAGTATAATAACGCTTATGTGTAAGGTAATATGTGAGGTAATATGCAAGGTCATATGTGAGGTGATAAGTGGTACTACATGAGGTGAGATGAGGTAATATGCAAGGTAATATGTGAGGTAATATGTACAGTGATATGAGGTAATATGTGAAGTAATATGCAAAGTGATTTGAGGTATGTGAGATAATGGGGCAGATTTATCAATCAGTCTGAAAGTCAGAATATTTCCAGTTGCCCATGGCAACCAATCACAGCTCAGCTTTCATTTTACCAGTGCTCATGAATATTTTAAAGAGGAGCTGTGATTGGTTTCCATGGGCAACTAGAAATATTCTGACTTTCAGACTGCTTGATAAATCTTCCCCAATATGTTTTCAATTACGATGCTTATATCATTTGTGATACTTTAGTTACATCAAGAGCTTCAATCATTTATCTACCATTAGATCATCTCAAATGCCTACAGCTGAGGCTGTGCCTTGATAATCCATCTGCCATTATCATTGTTAGTAGCTTTTTTTTTTTTTTTTTATTGTTAATAGAATATATATATTGGGTGTCTACTTATATAAATATACAAATTAGCATCATATACAGATACATCAATCCAATAAATATTTATTCTATAATTTCATCCCTTCCAGCGCCACCCCCACCCCTCATCCCTTCTTATATTCTGCTCTCGTGTCTAGAACCCACTAAAACGTTTCACTACAATCTTTCTTACTAAATTATGTCAAAGAAAACAGCCCTTTCTTCCTGGGAAAAGATGCGATTTACAATTGGCAACCAGTTACGTTTCTACTTAGTCTCATTCTCTCTTTTGTGCCTCCTATTTTTACTCAACCATTGAAAGTACAAATATTCCATCCACCCTGTACATTTCCTATAAACAATAATAAATCATCGGCAAACAAAGTCATTTTAACTTCTTTACTGCCCAACCTTATACCCATTACATTCTTATCATTATAAATCTTCCTGGATAGTGGTTCTAAAGTTAAATTAAATAGTAATGGCAAGAGGGGACAGCCTTGCCGTGTACCCCTCCCTAATAAAAACTGTTGTGAAATAACCCCCTGTGTTATTACTTGTGCTAGTGGCTTACTGTACATCATTTCAATAGCTCTATAGAAATAGCCCCCTATTCCCATTTTAAGCATAACTTTCTTGAGCCAGGGCAAGGCCACGCTGTCAAATGCTTTTTCGGCATCGACTGAAATTATTGCTTTATTTTTCTTTCCCGTTGACCTTGCCCTGGCAGTCCAGTACCGCCATAACTGTGCGCACGTTTTTTACTCCGTGATGACCCTTCACAAAGCCATTCTGGCAGGAATGTATTAATCCTGGGATCATTTCGGCTAGCCTATTTGCCAAGATTCTTATACAGGCGGTCCCCTACTTAAGAACACTCGACTTACATACGACCCCTAGTTACAAACGGACCTCTGGATTTTGGTATTTTGCTGTACTGTAGTCCTAGGCTACAATAAACAGCTGTAACAGTTATCAGAGGTGTCTGCTATTAAGATTTATTGTTAATCCTGGTTCTTATGAGAACCCAACATTTTTAAAATCCAAGTGTCACAGAGACCAAAAAAGTTCTGGCTGGGATTATACAATTATAAAATATACAGTTCCGACTTACATACAAATTCGACTTAAAGAGAACCCGTCATGCAAAATAACCCCCTAAACTAAATATATTTTCATAAACTGCCATTAGAGAGCACTGCCTCTATCCCTTCATTGTTCCTCTACTAGCCTGTAAACCTAAGCAATGAGGTCCTAAAGCTGTATGCAAATGACCTGTGAAATGTCCAATGAAGCATTAGCATATTCAAGCTGTCCACTCTATTCATGAGTGGGAGGCACAGCCACACCCCCAGTACATGACTGACAGCCTGTATAATGGTGTGAGGCTGTATAATGATGTGCTTCCTGGTGCTGGCGCCCCCTGCATCCTGTGTGTGTTTAGGAGAGATACAGCAGCTCCATGCAGCCATGTTACAGCAGAACATGTCAGATTCATGTGTAGCTGATGTCTGTGTCTCTCACCTGTATATTAGGAGGATGCAGCATGTCAGCAGATGACATACACACACTAGCCATGCTTTACTATACATTACACACAGACATGAGCAGGGGGAGGAGAAGGGAGGGGGAACAGGGGTGACATCACTGCCTCTGACCATGTGACCAACCCTTATTTACATGATAAAAAATATGTGATTTTACAATGATTAATGTATGAAATAACTAGATAAAGGCTGGGATGGGATCCTTGTGAGCTGCTCCAACAGGTAGTAGTGACAGGACTAGTGACACAGACCTGATGACAGGTGTCCTTTAAGAACAAATCCACAGACCCTATCTTGTATGTAACCCGGGGACTGCCTGTATATATTTTCATATCAATATTTATCAGAGAAATAGGTCTATATGAGCGTGGGTCTTTGGGGTCACCTTTGTTTTTAGGTATAATTTTAATATGGGCCAGGTTGCCTGTCTTAAATTCTGCCCCTTCTAAAGCTAATTGGGGATACATTATTTTATAATAATCAGAGGAGTAACCATCTGGTCCCGGGGCTTTGTTTTTGGCCAGATACCTAATTACCTTAGTAACTTCATCTAATTGTATAGGGAGTGATAGCTTTTCTTGTTGCTCGGGGGTTAATACATTCAACTCCACATCTTCTAAAAAGATGTCCATTTGTTGTTCATCCTCCCTCCTTTCTTTATATAATTTGTCATAATACTCTGCCATTATCTGGTTTATCCTGTTCCTGTCACTTGTCAATTCTCCCTAACCATCTCTCATTACGCCAATATAGTCTCTCCCTTTTTCCTTCTTTATCAAATTAGAAAGCATTTTTCGTGTTTTATTGCCATTATTAAACAAATTCCTTTCCTTAGCTCTCCGAAAACTCTTCTGAGTCAAATCTATATGATGTTCTAATAGTTCTTTTTTATCATACATTGATCTACGATTACTAACATTGGGAGCTGCCCTAAAAGCTAACACTGCTTCTCTATACTTCTTTTCTAGGTCTTTCTGTTTTATTGCATCTTTTTTCCTTATTCCTGCAACATATGATCTATTTTTCCCCCTTATAACTGTTTTGGCCTCTTCCTAATATAAAATTGGATGTGTTTTTTGTTCAACATTATCCTGGCAATAATTTTCCCATTCTCTTAACAGCATTTGTTTAAATTCTTTATCACGGGGGGGGCGTGTCCTAGCTGCCAATGTGACCGCACGTGTGGGGAGAGAGCTCTGGCCCAGCATCCTGACTATACAGTGTGGAGGTGCGCTGTGACCCCCAAAAAACACCTGATCCGGAGGCCTAGGAGTGTCGGAGGGCGCCGGTATTTGAATTCGGCTCCGGTATGGGCCCCAAGCGGCAGAGTGTTGCCGGTAAAACGGCTGATCGGTCCGGCCAAGATGGCGCCCGGAGCGGAGGCGGCGCGCGTCCTGCTGCGGGCCTGAGAGTGGAGACGGCGGCAAGGCTGGGAAGCTTCGCTAGAAGCCAGCATGGCGCTGCAGCACCGCGGCAGCCTCCTTCCCCGAGCGCTGCAAGGCAGGAACAGCACCCCACGGGCTCCAGGTATGCTGTGCTGGGGGAGGAGAGCAGTGGGGAGGAAGATGTGGAGGACTCCCAGCCAGAGCCTGTAGCAGCTGGGGAGGATGTGGGGGAGGACATGGATCCTGGCAGCAGCCCTGACAGGGGCCCTCAAGACCCTGAACATGAACCAACTCTGGCTGAAGTGCTGAGAGCTGTGCAGGGAAACTCTTCTGTATTACGCAAGCTGGCTGGTCAAGTAGGTGGCTTAAAGGAGGATATTCTGCTGCTTAGACATGATATGCAAAGAATGTCAGAAAGGGCGACTGCCATTGAAGGACGTGTACATGAGGTGGAAGAGGTTATCCCTCCTATGCGGCAGGATGTCCGAGAGCATACACGTGCAATAGCTGCCCTACAAGCTAAGGCAGACGACCTGGAAAACAGGTTGCGCAGAAATAATGTCCGCTTGGTAGGGGTGCCAGAGAGAATTGAAGGCGCACGACCGGATGAATACTTTGAAAATTGGCTGAAAGATGTGTTTGGCAGTGATAATTTAACGCCGCTATTTGCTGTGGAAAGAGCGCACAGAGTACCAACCCGGCCGGGACCACCGGGTCGCCCGCCGCGTCCTGTCTTGATCAAATTACTGCATTATAAAGATAGAGATCGAATATTGCGGCTGGCAAGGGAGCGGCAGGATATAACCATCAACGGGGCACGGATTGCCTTCTTCCAGGACTTTTCGGCCGAAGTTCAGAGGAAAAGGATGCGCTTTACAGATATCAAACGACGCCTGAGGGATGTTGCTGTACAGTATTCTATGATGTATCCGGCAAAATTAAGAGTGGTGGCGTTTGAGAGTACCCATTTCTTTGATGACCCCCAATCAGTGCTACATTGGCTGGACGCTAACGAGCAGAGACTGCGTAGACCAGCCGAAGACGGAGGAGCGGAGTGATTCCTTTCTAGGACTGCCGGCCCGGGAGGTTGTATGATTCTGCTGTGATGGGCCTATGCTGAATGCCGTTTTAAGGTTATAGTTGGGGGTGTTTTCTAGGTTATGCTCCTGTGTTATGTGTGTATATAGGGGTGTATATGTGTATACATGTATATATATATATATATAATGTATATTGCTATATGCTTATATGTTTCATGATACCTCCGACCATTATTATATACTGTGGAGCCAGAGCTCCTTATGTGATACCCAGTGTTTTTGCTAAGTGTGAGATAGGATGCGCGTTGATCGTGTGTTCCCTATTATTTGGGGGCTCGGACGAGATGTAGTAGCCCCGACTCTGGTTACAGAGGAGGTTAACATTTGTTCTGTTTCTGGTTGGGGGGGTGGGGGTGGGATAGGGAACTCCTTGGTCTGCCTGATAGGAGGTGTGAATGATTTATTCCGGCCTAGTCACGCTTTGGAAATTGTATGTGCATTAAAGAAGGGAGGGGGTGTGGTGAGCATTAAGGATACCAATGGGTGAGAGTTTTAAATGCATGACTTGGAATGTCAGGGGGCTAGCGGAGGCAAGGAAACGTAGAGCAGTATTTGCGTACATGAAAGAGCAGACAGCACTGGTGATGGGATTACAGGAAACACATCTGACAAGGGATACAGTACATCTATTACAAGGTTCATGGGTGGGTTATGGGGTACATTCCTTTCATACTTCATATTCTAGGGGGGTTAGTCTCCTTATACATAAGTCGCTTCCATTTCAATGCTTTAGCTCCTTTACCGATGCGGAGGGAAGGTTTGTAGGAGTACATTGCAGAATATTTCATTGGGTTTGTATTTTGGTGGTAGTGTACATACCTCCTCCATTTTCGAATGTGGTGCTTCGCAAGATACTGGAGAATTTGGCTCTACTGCCAGAGGTGCCTATAATATTGATGGGAGATTTTAATATGGTGTGGGATAGGGATATGGATAGGTTCTCCAGCAGAGGGGAAGGAGGGGCTGTAGGAAGAGGACTATCGCCTTTAGCCCGCTGGTGTGAGGAGGTAGGTTTTCACGATATGTGGAGAAATAGGAATCCTGGAGTGAGACAATATTCCTGTGCCTCTCAAACTCATGGCACGCTTTTAGACATGGTGCTGGGCACTAGTGGGGTTTTGCCAATGTTGAAGGGAGTGACCTATTTACCTAGGATGTTGTCTGATCATTCTCCGATTCTTTTACATATTGAAGGTAGGGTGGTGTCCAGGGATGAGAGAAGGATGCCGTGGAGAATGAATGCGTTCTGGCTTAAATTAGTGGATAAGGGAAAGGTCGCGGCCCAATTGCGGGAGTATATAGAGATTAATAAGGATGAGGTCCCCAGAGATGTGTTGTGGGATGGCATGAAGGCGTTCCTGCGGGGTGTGTTTAGAGGGGAGATTGCTTGGGTGAAGAATAGGTCGCACCAGGTGGGAGTGTCCTTAAGATCCATGGTGGTGGATAAAGAAGAACAATATATCTTGTTGGGTACAGAGGAGGCTGCGGCCGAATGGAGGGAGGCGCAAGAGCAATTGTCTAAACACTACATAGAACAGGTGGATAATAAACGCATGTTCCTGAAGCAACAATTTTATGCGGAAGGGGAACAGACAGGGCGACTATTGGCCAGAATGGCGCGGGCTAGAGCTGATAGCAATTTTGTGCATGCTATTAGAGATTCACAGGGTCACTTGATAACAGACACAATGGGAGTGGTGCAACAGTTTGTAGACTTCTATAAGAGCTTGTACTCCTCTAGGGCAACTCATACCCAAACACAATTAGCAGAGTTTTTGGAGAATATTGCAATCCCACGGTTAACGGTGGATGAGAAGGGGACGTTAGAGGCACCCATAACATTGGAGGAGTTAGAGCAGGCAGTGGTGGGTATGGCTAATGACAAAGCGCCCGGTATGGATGGACTCCCTATAGAGGTATACAAGGAGTATGCGGACATATTATTACCACAGTTACATGAGATGTTGCAGAATAGTTATGAACGAAAGAGATTGCCAACCTCCTGTTATGAGGCTTTAATAGTTGCACTGATTAAAGATGGTAAGGACCCTCAACTTGTGGATTCGTATAGACCAATCTCCTTGTTAACGTCAGATGTGAAAGTTCTAGCTAAAGTGCTGTCTAATAGGGTGTCTAAAGTAATAGGGTCGGTAGTACATGCTGACCAATCAGGCTTTATGCCATCTAAATCGACAGCCCAGAATTTGAGGCGTCTTATGCTGAATCTACAGATAGACCCTGATAATGCTGTGGGAAGAGCTATACTGTCATTACATGCTGCCAAAGCATTTGACAGTGTTGAATGGGAATACCTTTGGGCGGTCTTAAGAAGAATGGGGTTCGGTCCGGTATTTATTAGATGGGTACGGTTACTGTACTTGGTGCCGGTGGCATGTATTAGGGTCAATGGAGTAATTTCAGACAACTTTTATCTCAAGAGAGAGGAACTAGACAGGGGTGTCCGTTGTCGCCACTCCTGTTTGCACTGGCGATTGAGCCCCTAGCCTGTATGGTACGTCAAAGTGAGGAGTTGTCGGGATTTCAGTATGGGGCAAAGGAAGACCGCATAGCGTTGTATGCGGATGACATATTACTGTTCCTGACGAAAACGGACTGTACCTTGCCAGTGGTGCTGGATTTGATTGTACGATTTGGGAGATATTCTGGACTGATGATCAACTGGACTAAGTCCGCTCTTATGAAGATTGATCAGGTGACTTTGCCGGCCCTTCTTGTGGGAGATATTCCTATAGTAACGGAATTTAGGTATTTGGGTATCCGGATTACCGGGAGGGTAGAGGAATATACCGAATTAAATTTGCAACCGTTACTGGGGATTTTTAAAAATAAGATATTAGTCTGGAATAGGTTACCCTTATCAGCCCTTGGGAGAACTAACCTAATTAAAATGATTCTAATGCCACAGTTGCTTTATATTCTGCACAATGCCCCGGTGTGGATTCCCAAATACTGGTTCCGCCGATTTCACAATTTGTTTCGGGACTTGGTGTGGAAGAAGGGGGTTCCACGCATTAGACTAGAAAAACTGCAGCTCCCCAAACACCAGGGCGGTCTGGCATTGCCGAACACGTGGGTGTATTATTTAGCGGCCCAGTGCCAGCATATGAGTGGTTGGGCCAGAGAGGAAAGGGTGACTGACTGCCCGAAAACACTGTTACACTTGGGAGGCGACATGGGCCCGTTAGCCGCTTTGGAAGCAAGGAGGTTTCAGGGGATGGCTAGGGCTAGACCAACGTTGGGGTTGCTGCAGAAGGTGTGGAAAGTATATAAAGACTTACTGGGAGTAGAAACTACACTAAATACACGCCTCTATGGGACAACCCCGTCTTAGGGGAAGTGTTTATGCTGGAGGATATGCAAAGGTGGGGTAGTAAAGGGGTGTGTTATCTATATCAGCTGTACTCTGATGAGGTATTGAAGTCTTTCCAGCAATTAAAAGATGAGTTTGGATTGCCGCAGTCTTGGTTTTTTCAGTACTTGAGGTTGAGACATGCTTTACAGACACAAGCCCGGTCCGGTTCATTAGAAATTAGCTCTATGGTAGTGTTGGAGAGCGTAGTAAAAACTCAAGGGACTAGAGGGGTGATTTCCTTGATGTATGGTTTCCTTCTCTCCAAAGTATTAGGAGATCCTATGGCTGAGACCAAAAGGAGGTGGGAGGAGGAAGTTGGGGAACTGTCGGAGGAAGAGTGGGCGGAGGCGACGGGTTCTCCTAGTGTCTTATCTATGAATGTCGCACAAAGGAGGTCTCAGCTGTTTTTACTGCACAGAGTATATAGGACGCCTTATGTCCTATGGAAAATGGGGCTGAGGGAGAATGCACGGTGTCCCAGGTGTCAAGAAGAGAGGGCAGATGGATGGCATATGTTTTGGTCGTGTGCAGCATTAGAGAGCTTGTGGAAGGAGGCAGAGGACTTGATGGATCGGATATATAACATAAGGCTTCCTCATGATCCTAAGGTTGGTCTACTGAGCTGTATGGATGGACAACAGGGGACTCAGAATGAACGCTTGGCTGTGGCAAAGTTTCTATACCAAGTTAGGAAAAGCATTGCGAGGCACTGGTTAGATGCGGATCCTCCAGGGTTGGGAGAGGTGATAGCTATGACAAACAAAACTGTGTGGATGGAAATGAAGGTGTACCAGAAAAGAGGTAACCTTAAACAATTTGAGAAACAGTGGCTTGACTGGGTGGAGTTTCCAGGATTAGCAACTGAGGAACTACGGAGAGGTTGGTCCAGGTTAAATTTGGGGAGTATACTGGGGCAGTAAGAGTTATCTAAATCTATTGAGGGCTACAATGGTTGCGTGATGACTGTATGGATCAAGGAAAGGGGGCAGACCAGGGAGCTGTTGGGTGGGGGGGGGGTATGGGGATTGTTATATTTGTTTATACTGAATGTATATTTATATTATTGCACATTGACTACTGACAATTTTGTATTGTGCATATTCATGTTATAAAGGAAAAGCAATAAAAGTTTTTGATTTAAAAAAAAAATTCTTTATCACGGCTAACCCCCCTAGGAAATTTCCAAAATCCCCATCCCTGGTTCTTTCCTGGTAACCGCAGTGACAGTTGTATGGGTGCGTGGTCAGATATCACAATATCTAGTATTTCTGTGTGAAAGATCTCTCTTCCTAGAGAAGAGGAAAGAAACAAATAATCAATCCTTGACCATACATTGTGTACCCCTGAAAAATAAGCATATTCCTCCCCCGTGGGATTTCTAGTTCTCCATGAATCAATTACTCCGGTGAGTTGCAACAAATTTAACATTACAGGGTCTTCCAGGTAATTTTCATTCTTCTTTGTAGCTCCTTCTGTTCTATCCAGCATATGATTAATTATTCTATTAAAGTCTCCTCCTATTATTTTATACTCTGTATCATCTTTAACAATCCAATTTACTAGCTGGGATATAGAGTTTTCATTCTCTTTCCTGTCATTAGGGGCATAAATATTATAGATCATAATAGAATAGGACTCATAATTTAATAGAATTCTCATTGCTCTACCCTCAATACCATATTCTACAGAAACAGTCTCAGCTGTCAAATATTTATTCACCAAAACGATCACCCCTTGTTTCCTTTTCCTTACTCCTTGTCCTATAGCCTTTCCTACCCATCCCCTTTCTAATATCTGAATTTCTTTATCGACTAAATAAGTCTCCTGGAGTAGTACTATATCAGAATCTAATCTCTTTAAATGGTTTAACATTTTTTGCCTTTTGGCTGGGGTTGTAATACCTCTCACATTCCATGATGTCACTCTTAAATTTGGTGGACTCATTTTAGTGCTGAATTTTTATAAATTATTACGAAAGAGCTTTCTGACACCAGAGCAGATTCCCTCCAACATTACCCTCCTACTTCCATAAGGACTTCCTTTTTTCCCTAATGGTCTCTTTATCTTCATCATCGACTATCCAACCTCCCTCCTCTACATCTTAGCAAATGGCAGTGAGGAAAAAATAAATAAATAAATAAATAAATAAGTAAATACATTTTGTTTTAGCTGTCCTCATAATCTTACTTGGTGATATCATCCCTACTCCAAATATATCTCCTGCAAGCTAATTAAACTTATTTGTCCAAATTGGAGATCTCCTTATCGGTACAAAAGTCAATTGCATACCACCCAGCAACAGATGTTCTGTCCCTAAATTAATATAACCAAATTTGAAAGGAGGAAAACAAAAACACAAAAAAAGGGAAAAGGAGAAAGGAAAAGGGAAAAAAAAATCCTCTCTCCCCCCATCTTCCATTTGCTTCTACCTTTGTCGCAATTTTCTCTTCAATCCATGTTCAGATGCTTCTTACAGTACTCCTCTGCTTCTTTAAAATCAGAAAAAGATTTGACTTCATCACCTTCTTGAAAGATCTTTAATGTTGCTGGTACTTGTAATCTAAATTTGATCCCCTTTCTATATGATCTGGAGCATAAGGGAGCGAATAATTTTCTCTTTGAACTGGTATCTGCAGAATAATCAGGGAACAATAATACTTTAGAGTCTTCTACCTTCCGTTCTTTTTTCTGTCTATATAATCTCATAACATCCATCTTGTCGCTGTAGCCCAAGATCTTCGCAATGACGACTCTTGGCCTCTGTTGTGTCTCGCTCTTTGGTCCCAGTCGATGTGCTCTTTCGACTTTAACAATTCTACCCAGGCCTAATTGCTCTGGTATGTCCTTAGAGATAATTTTTTTTAGTTCTTCAGAGGGTACTATCCTAATATTATTTAATCTTGAACGATTTTCAAGGTCTGTTAACTTTTCTCGAATTTGCTCCTTCTCTTTATGCATCTCGCTTAGTTGAAAATGGAGGTTCTCCACTTCATCCTCTATAGTCGACAGCTTCTGTTCCAGATATTCAATTCTCTCATTATGTTGATCCACTTCCACATTCACCTTTTGCATAGCCTTCTTCACGGCGGAGTCAATGGCAGAATATAAAGTTGGTAAGATTTCCTTAGCCACTGCCTCGGCTAGTTCTTTAACATTTATGTTCTGATAATTCTCTTCATTTTGAGCTCCTTCACAACTACTCTTTTTAGGGGGATCCGTTTTTTTTCTCTGGGGTAATCTTTGTTGATTCCCGTCTGGAAGTATCCACCTTTTTACTTGTCAAATTCCCTTTGCCAGGCATGATTGTTTACACAGTAGAATCTAAGAGAGGGGAAGGGAGACGGGGAAGAGAGGAAAAAACAAACAAACAAACAAAAAAAAAAAGCAAGTAATAGTTTGCTATAATACTTATAATATCTGCACTCCACTAATTGTTGCAATCCCTTACAGAATCTGCTGTTAAGAAACCAGCCAACTTCACATTGAACTTTCAAGTAATACAGGAAGCAAACATTTGTTGTTCAATATACAACTGTTATCTCTCATTCTGCAAAAAAAAAAAAACAAACAAACACAAAAAGTCCTTAAAGTTGTTTAGTTGTTCTGAAGGTTAATGAGTTAGCAGAAATATTATAGTCTTTCCCTGTTCCTCAGTCCGTATGTAAAGTTGTTAGAAGGTTAGTTAGTCCATCCGGTGGACTAACAAAAATCAAAAAGCAAAATCAAAACTCCCACTTTTTCAATTATCAAAAATTATCAAAAAGTTAGTGACTTATCAAAGTTATTATGACCTTCAATAATCCTTATTGTTATCCTCTTTCCATATTCCTTAAGCCCTATGCAAGTTGTTAGGGACTTGGTTAGTGAGTCCCTCAAGCATTAGAGAAGTCCAAATGTTAATTTGTCAATATTATCCTAAAAGCTTGTGGGAATGATTAGAACCATCACCAACCTTTGCCTTCAACTGCAAGAAATTGGTGGAGTTAGTGAAGCCACAGCAAGGGCAAGCGCTTTCACCAGGCTCCGGAGTCGATAATGAAACAGCTGGTCCACATACTTCTACAGCTCACATCCCCCGCAGCTCTGCTCTCACCAGGGCTCCAGAGTGAGTAAAAAAACCCCCAAAAAACAGCTGATCCAAGTGCTGCTACAACTTGCATCCCCCGCAGCCTGCTCTCACCAGGGCTCCGGGGTCAGTAATAAAACAGTTGATCTGAGTGTTGCTCCGTTTGTAACCCCTGTAGCACTACTCTCACCAGAGCTCTGGGGTCAGTGGTAAAACAGCTGGTCTAGGTGTTTCCTCGGACTTACTCCCTCCATGACACTGCTCCAGAGTCCACAGTAGAGCAGTTGTTTAGGGCGCCGCTACCAGGATTGCATCACTGGATACTTTGAAAGCTTCTAGCTTCCTCATGCCTCCAATGCCCAAGCTCCTCTGCATCAGTGTCTGCATGGGATATCGGCACCCGGCATTTTTCTATGATGTAGAGAGGAGGGAGACCAGCGTGCACGCGCTAGCCGTGCAGCACCATCGGCGCCGCCCCAGAAGTCAGCATCCTGTTAGTAGCTTATGTGTAAGGTAATATATTTTTAATTGCGCCACTTCATCATATACTCATATCATATGCAATACTCCAGTCACATTTAGAGCTGCAGTCTTATCCATGACATTATATACTCTAATCACATTCAGAGCTGCAATCATCTATGTACCATTATATCATCTGAGATGACTGCAGATCTGGCTGTGAATGGAATATCAATTTGATTGAGGTAATATGTGAGGTAACATAAAATAATATATTCACAATTCCTATGCTTAAATCATCTGTGATACTCCAGTCACAGCCAGAGATTCAGTCTTATCCTTGCCATTATATACTCCAGTCACATCCAGTGCTCGAATTTACTTTTAGATCATCTCTGATGACTGCAGCTCTAGACAACCTCTGAACTAGACAGCTTGAGGCCCCTTCCACACTGGCGAGTGTGATGCGATGAACTCGCATCACACTCGCAACGCAAGCTGCCGGGAACGCACGGCCCGAACCCTGCACCGCGGGAGTGAACTGACATGCTGAGTTCACTCCCGCGGTGCAGCGTTCGGGCCGTGCGTTCCCGGCAGCTTGCGTTGCGAGTGTGATGCGAGTTCATCGCATCACACTCGCTAGTGTGGAAGGGGCCTTAAAGGAAACTGACACATGGATGCAGTGCTTGCAAACCAAATACACTTACGTGCTAACAAGATTCATTTGTCATTTTTCTTCTAATTGCTTAATGTTTGAGAAAACCGTTTTTTTTTTAATTATACAAATGAGCCTAGGGGTTGTCTGTAAGTCGGGTGTTCTTAAGTAGGGGACCGTCTGTACAGCGCAAATTACCCACAGAAATCACTAGTGCATAATACTGTATTTATGCAACAAGTAACATAAAGCCCAGAGCAGACTACAATACAGCGCACAAACAAGACGATATTAATGATGAAAATTTTCAGAACCCATGCAGTAGGTAACAATTGTGAATAACTGGGTGCATGCAAGGGCTCTGATATGCCCCAATACTGTGCCCTCCCTGCAGCCAACCAGGTATTCATACTTATTATCTTCTGCACATGGATTCTTGCCTTTTTGCTGTCTGAGAAGAATATAACTACTATAATACTGCCCCCCTATGTACAAGAGTATAACTACTATAATACTGCCCCCTATGTACAATAGTATAACTACTATAACATTGCCCCCAATGTACAAGAATATAACTACTATAATACTGCCCCCTATGTACAAGAATATAACTACTATAATACTGCCCCCTATGTACAAGAATATAACTACTATAATACTGCCCCCTAGTACAAGAATAGAACTACTATAATACTGCCTCCTAGAGGTGAGGTTGTGTGTAGTGTGTGCTCTTGACCCTCCTCATGTCTGGAGCTAGCCATGGGCGGGGCCACCCTGGGTGGGGAGATTCCCCAGGCAAGGACCAGGCTTCCAGGCCTACACCGGGAGTGAACTCCCACAAACTTTCTACAAGGGATGCAAATCCCAAAGTAATATGTAATGAAGATTGTGGACATGATGTTGTTGTGAAGAAAGAGAAAGAGTTGAACATGAATACTGCAGTGAAAGCAGCAAGTCCCATGACCAGCCAGCGTGGAGGAGCACAGGTGATGCAGCAGAGTGAGAGACAAGCAGCAGGTGCACAGCCCCCCACTCCTGCACCCAGACAGAGGAGAACGTCCCTGGAGAGACAGACCCTGCGAGAAAACCTGCAGCAGAGCGATGTGGTGTCCAGCATGGCCTGCACAGGCCGCACCAGGTCAGCAGGTCCCAGAGCAGGTGCATGGACCTGTAGTACCACAAGTCCCAGCAGTGTCTGTTGATGGTGGACTTTCATCTATGGGTCAGGGTGATGCGGTGACCCAGGAGAACTCTAACGTGCTTGAGACTGGGGGCACTGTTGGACATTCTGCTGTAGCTGAGGGGTCGGAGGACAGAGGGGACCCTCAGTCTATCTGGGATGTACAGCCACCGGGGGCTAACATAGAGGTGGATGGGGGGCAGGGGGTGGTGCAGAATGATGCTTGTGACTTCCCCCCTTTAACATCGAGCCCCCTAGTAGAGTCAGGTCCCTCTAGATCAGATCCTCCACCCAGTAATCATAGAGAGCCCCGTCAGGAACCTCCCAGAAACGCCTGGAGCCACGGCGCTCCCTCTTTCATCTCCGGCGCACACTACTCAGGGCAGGCATTTAAGAGGAGAAACGTGGTGCGCTTTAAGAACAGAGGCGCAAAGGAAGATCTCCCAGATAGGAGGTTTGTAGTGCGGGATCTCCTGTGCCACCAGATGGGGTTCTCCCCAGATGATATCCTGGCGGTTATCAACCTGCCAGACAGACAGGGCTATGATGTCAGCTTTAAGCTTATGTCTAGTCTGGATAGGTTCTGGGATAAACTCCCCCGGTTCAGGGACACCGATGGCTGGTGTAAGTTTATGTTTGTCCCCATTTCCAGGCCAGGTACCGTGGCGCTGAATATAATATTCTGGAATGAGTCTGTTCCATCTCAGGACATTTTAGTGTGGCTCAGGCGCCATTGTGATCTGGTGTCTGACCTCACTAAGAACAGAGATGCCAACGGTATCTGGACTGGAGGGTGGAAGGTGCTGGTGAAGCTGAGGCAATACAATAACATTACCCTGCACCTCCCCAACTCCTTCTATATAGGTAGAGAAAAGGGCGTATGCTTCTATCCCGGACAACCACGGAAGTGCTTTAGATGTGGTAGGATTGGTCACGTGGCCAAAGTATGTACGGTAGTTAAATGCAATCTGTGTGGGGAGGTCGGCCATCTCAGTGCCACCTGTGAGACGGTCAGGTGTAACCTTTGCGGAGAGATTGGGCACCCGCACAAGGATTGCCCGGAGGCCTGGCATAACATCGCCAGGGACTTCTCAGATGATGAGATGGTGCAGGAGGCAGACGCCTTAGAGGAGGAGGCCTTGGTGTCGGGGGAAATTCTGACCAGGCGGGAGGTACAGGGGTCAGGTGATGCAGAACCCCAGCAATCAGACAGTGTTCAGGGGAGTGTGGAGGTTGTAACCCACGACCAGCCTCAGGCAGCCACCTCTGTAACATCTACTGAATATGAGGAGGTGAAAAAGAATAAAAGGAGGAAAAAAGACAAATCCTCCGGTAAGCTTGAGGAGCACAGTGCGGAGCCCAAAACCAGGAGGAAGTCCAGAGGTGATGTTGGGGTCATGGTCCTCTCCAACAGGTTTGATGCTCTGTCAGAGTCAGATGGGGACTTTGAAAAAGAGCTAGAAAGAATTGACAGTGAGTGTGAGGTGGACACAGGGGATCCTCCAACTAAGAAGAAGCCCCCTCCTGTAGATACCGCTGAGGATTCAGACATGGAGACAGGTGGAAGACAGGGGGACTTTGACTCTGACTCATGATGATGGGGGTCGCTGCTCTGCTTTTTCTCATTGTAATGGCTGGATTCTCTCTAAAAGTTGCTTCTAGCAACGTCAACAGTATTAAAGTAAGAAGGACTAGACACGCCGTGTATGACCACCTGAGATATCTGGACGCTGATGTCATCTTCCTGCAGGAGACCCATCTGACCACCTTAGGGCATCTCCGTGAGGCTGAGCGTGAGTGGCGGTCTGGTCCTTCTTACTGGTCACTGGCTGTGGAGCCGTACGCCGGGGTCGCCATACTGTTTAACACCACAGACGTGACGGTGCACAGGCTGACGGAGGTCGCTATGGGGAGGTGCCTGGTGCTGGAAGTGACCATCCATGGTAGGCGGCTCCGGCTGATCAACATCTATGGCCCACAGACAGTGACAGAGAGAATCCAGCTGTTCAATGAGGTACAGCAGTATCTATTTACCTTGATCCCTGTGATAATGGCGGGCGACTTTAATGTTACCATGACATCAGGTGACAGGTCCTCGGGCAGAGCAGTGGTCAGAGACTCCAAAGTCCTAAAGAGCATCATATCACAGGCCCATCTATGTGATGTATTCACCCTGGATGGTAGGACACCTAAGTACACATACTCCTGTGCTGACAGACATAGCAGGATCGATATGGCGTTTGTCAGTCCCTCAGAGAATGTAAGTGGGATGAGCGAGAGAGTTGTCCCATATTCTGACCATCTGGCCTTATTGTTTTGTATGGGAGCCACTAACTGCTCGTATATTGGTCGGGGGTTATGGAGGCTCAATTCCAGCATCCTGGATGATGTATATGTCCAGAATTGTATTCACTCCCTTTTTCAGGACCAGCTCCAGAGAGTAGACTTCTATGACAACATATCTGACTGGTGGGAGAACGTCAAGGAGGAGATCAGGTCCCTCTTAAAGAGACTGTCAGTGAAGAAGGGTAAGAGTAAATATAGCCAGTATCTCAAACTGCGCAAAGAATTGGAGTCACTCTATTCGGCGGGTGAGGATGACAAACAAAATATTGACCAACTGAAGTCTGAGATAAAGCAGTATCAGTACAGCCGCTACACGTCCCTGGTAATAGAAAGAGATTACGGAAAACTGGGAGTTCCTGATCCGTATGAAAATTTCCGGGAACGTGTGGCCAAGAAATTGATCACAGGTCTCACTGACTCCCACGGAGTTTTACAGGAATCTCGGGAGGGTATCCTGGGAGTGGTGAGATCCTACTATGCTGAATTATTTCAGAAGAAGGTTTTGGATAAAGAGAAAATGGCTCAATTCTTGGAGGCAACTCCAGGCCCTGACACTAAAAATTTGGACTTTTCTCCTTTGACAGCAGGAATAACAGAGGAGGAGGTTAAAGAGGCCGTTGATAAGTTACATCTGAAGAAGGCACCAGGTCCTGATGGTATAACATGTGAATTCTATAAGAAATTTAGAGACCTCTTAGCCCCGATCCTTGTGGATGTATTTACTAATTGTCTAGAGAATCACCTGATGCCTCCATCCATGAGAGTGTCCTCCCTTATTCTGCTGTCTAAAGGTAAGGAGCCTAGTGACATCAAGAACTGGAGGCCGATCGCCCTCTTGAATGTCGACAGGAAAATTCTGGCAAAAATCCTCTTTTCTAGGTTAGTCTGTTTGTCCCCGGCACTGTTGGCAGGCTCTCAGTACGGCACAGTAAAAGGGCGGAACATCTCTGGAGCAGTCCTCTCGATAAGGGAGATGTTTGACATATGTAAAGCTCTGAGGTGTGGGAGATATGTTGTAGGTCTGGACCAAACTAAAGCCTTTGACAGGGTTGATCACGATTATCTATGGGCCACTTTGTCAAAGTACGGTATTCCGGGACAATTTATAGATTGGCTCAGGACTTTGTATAGAGAGGCGAAGAGCTTTCCTCTGATCAATGGTTGGCAAGGTGACACCTTCGGAGTAGAGGCGGGGGTGCGACAGGGCTGCCCCCTGAGTCCACTGCTGTATGTGTTTGCCATAGACTTGTTTCTGAGATCACTGCAGCGGTGTGATTTTCAGGGGGTGCCGGTCCCCCGTTGCTTGCCTTTGAAGGTAGTCGCCTACGCGGATGATGTGACTGTGGTGATATCTGAGCCTCGTGAGGTGGAGATGTTGTCTGCAGCCATCAGAAGTTACTCAGAGGCCTCCGGGTCTCTGGTCAACCTTGAGAAGAGTCAGGCTTTCTGGACATTGGATACTGCTCCTGGCTTTGATCTGCTACAATTCGCCAAGGCCTCCACCCATATTAAGATCCTTGGGGTGAAATTTGGGAGGAAAGATAATGCCAAACTAAATTGGGAAGAGAAGTTGGAAACTGGAAATGCAAAGGTTCAGCGATGGAAGAACTGGAGGCTGACCTATAGAGAAAGGGTTACTCTGCTGAAGACTTACCTGGTCCCTGTCTTCCTTTACAACTCTGTCGTCTTTCCTTTGCCAGAATCTTTCTCTGCTAGGCTCTTTAGCCTGTTCTTCCAGCTTTTATGGGGGAACAGGGTGAACCCAGTAAAAAGAGGGATCACCTACCTGCAGAGGAGAGAGGGTGGGCTGGATATGTTAAATCCAAGGGTTTTCTTTGACTCCATGTTTCTGAAAGTTAATTTTGGTTGCCTGGACTCAAATAACGGTCTCCTGTGGGTAAGTAGTGTCAGGGACTGGATATTGCCTTTTGCAGAGTCTTGGGTGCGAGGTGGCAGTCTCAAGAGGGGTCGATGGACTCCTGGCTTCCACCCCCAGTATCTGGAGTATGGTCTCAGGTGCATGAAAAAGTGGAGGCTAGACAAGACATTTTTAGAGAGTAGGACCAGGAAGGAGCTGTATACTAATATATGTAGGACCTTCTATACTATTCAGCCAGCTCTGAGGGACTGCACAACGGCCGCCCTGCGGGAGAGTCTGCAGCTCCTCAATAGTCCGAGGCTTCCCGCAAAGTTCTATGACATCGCCTGGTTATCTTTGCATGGGAGGCTCTTTGTCAGGGGAAATTTAAAGTTTCTGAGCGTCTCTGAGCGTATGTGCCCCTTGGGATGTCAGCAGCAGGAGACTATGGAGCATTTTACCGCCGAGTGCGGTTACTCCACAAGTAACCGGCATAGACAGGGGGACCATGTACCTGATCATCACCGTTCTCAAATATTACCACTGGCACACCAGGAAAAGGGTAATTATGTTGAGATATGGAGGAACATATATCTGGGGTAATTGATCATGTCATGTAATTTCCTAATTTCCCTTCTTACCAGTGATAGACTTTGTTTAAGTTAATATTATTATCAATTATTATATTCTAATATGTATGATTTCTGTTAAATAATTGTTTGGTCATTCTGATGAGAATGTATTGTTATTTTTTTTTGCCTGTTTTTACTAATAAAAATTGCCCCTTATGTACAAGAATATAACTACTATAATACTGCCCCCTATGTACAAGAATATAACAACTGTAATACCACCCCTTATGTACAAGAATATAACTACTATAATACTGTCCCCTATGTACAAGAATATAACTCCTATAATACTTCCCCCTATGTACAAGAGTATAACTACTATAATACTGCCCCCTATGTACAAGAATATAACTACTATAATACTGCCCCCTATGTACAAGAATATAACTACTATGATACTGCTCCTTATGTACAAGAATATAACTACTATAATACTGCCCCCTATGTACAAGAATATAACTACTATGATACTGCTCCTTATGTACAATAGTATAACTACTATAATACTGGCCCATATGTACAAGAATATAACTGCTATAATTCTGTCCCCTATGTACAAGATTATAACTACTATAATACTGCCCCCTATGTACAAGAATATAACTATTATAATACTGGCCCCTACGTACAAGAATATAACTACTATAATAAAAAAAACAAGAAAAAGAAAGTGTCAGCTATCCCATGGGTCCAGTAGCTCATATCCATGCCGTACCGCAATGGTTCAAAGACCGATTTGGTCTTGTGGTCAGAAAGCAAATGAAACATAGAAAAGGAATCCATCTGAATCCGGCAAAATACAAATTTAAAAAATGCTAATGTTTATTGGAAAAACATTAAACTTCCATGGAAGAGAAGGAGGTAAGGCATTTCGGACCTATGCAGATTGGTCCTTATTCTATGTTTACTAACTCGCCAGACCGGTATAAGTAGGGAGGAAATACGTCATGAAACTCCTACACTGGGCTGAGAGTAATTAAACACCAATGAAAAGCACATGCCACTTAGAGCTTAAAAATATAAGAACAACGAGTTAATTGACTTAGTGCAATATTTCAAGTCAAATGATTAGTAAATATACAATAAATCATTTTTTTAGTTAAGCCCAGAGAGTGTCTAATGTCTAGATGCAAGATCCATTTGACCTCTTTTATGCGAAGGATTTTAACCCTATTGCCACCACGTTTGTTATGTCGTACATAGTCTATAGCGGTAACACGTAGGGATGTGGACATCCCGAAAGTCTTTTGATAGTCTGGTAAGATTATGGGTACTCGCTATCCTGTTAGGGTCAGCCTCTGTGATGTGTTCAGACAGTCTGGGGCTCATTTACTTACCCGGTCCTGTCGTGATCCAGCGGCACGTTCTCTGACGAGGATTCGGGTTTTCCGGCGAATCACTAAGGTTGCGCGCCCGATGTCCACCAGGTGACGCTGCTACGTTGAGGTCCGCCGAAGTTCACCATCCTATTCCTGGTGCATGTAAGCGACACATTTTTTTAAAAGTATTTCCGAATCCGTTGGCTTTTCCGACAGCCACACCCCTGATTTCCGTTGCATGCAACCCGGTGCCGATGTGACACAATCCGATCGCGTGCGCCAAAAAACAGTCAAGCAATGTGTACAAGAATGAGTATTCACATTTGTGTGAGCCCGTTGACATATAGCAGAGCAATATTCTCTTTGTTGTAATCTGGATGTGTTAATGTTACTCTCCAAAGTGTAGGTGGCAATATTGAAAGATGCACGTTTGGCTCTGATGTATTCGTCAATAGGTAAATTACGAATTGTATGACGTGAATGACAACTATTAGAACCTAAAAGAATTTTTCCGCTGGATGGTTTGCGGTACAGAGTAGTGTGAACACGGCTATCAGAAAGACTACAAATAAGTGTGACATCGAGAAAAGCAATTTATGCACAACCATATTCAAAAGTAAAAGTAAGGTTTAAATAATTAATATTAATGGGGCAGATTTACTTACCCGGTCCATTTGCAATCCAGTGGCGCATTCTCTGCTCTGGATTCGGGTCCGGCCAGGATTTAATAAGGTAGTTCCTCCGCCGTCCACCAGGTGGCGCTGCTGCGCTGAAAAGCATCTGAACACGCTGGAGTTGACCAGCTCGGGCTGAGTGAAGGTAAGCGCGTCCCGAGCGACACATTTTCCTTCTTAAATGCGGCGGTTTTTCCAAATAAGTCGGGTTTTCGTTCGGCCACGCCCCCGATTTCCGTCGCGCGCATGCCAGCGCCAAAATCCTGGGGCAATTCAGGTACAATCGGCGCAAATCAGAAATATTCGGGTAACACGTCGGGAAAACGCGAATCGGGCCCTTAGTAAATGACCCCCAATGTATAATACAAAATCGATGACTGCCTCCTGGTGCCTATACCATGCCAAGAGGGAATGTATCTACTATACCATTTAATAAACTGTGCAAAGGGGTTGTCAAAATGATATAAGTGTCTCTCCTCCCACAACGCCCTGTAAAGCTTGGCGAGTGAAGGGGAGAAATAGGCTCCCATGGGGCAAAAAAGATAGTACACACACAATATAGTCTTGTAGATCTAAAGTATACAAACTATACTTCCTAAAGTGGTGTTCTACAGCCATGTACGCCAAACAATGGGAGATGGACATGTAGAGAGCTGAAACATCACATGATATCCAAGAATTGTCATTGGTCCAGGAAAAGTTCTCCATGGCAGCTAAGACCACTTTGGTGTCTCCGATATATCCGGGACGTTGTGTCACAAGGGGTTGGAGGAGACCGTCCAGCCAAAGTCAAAATCTCTTGGTAAGTGAATTAGTACAGGATACGATGGGACATCCTATAGCCCAGAGTTCTAGTTCCCCCTCCCCTTCTGCCCCTAGTTCTAGTCCCCACTGCTGCCCCAAGTTCTAGTCCCCCCTCCACTCCTGTCCCCAGTTCTAGTCCCCTGACTCCTTCCCCCAGTTCTATTCCCCCTTCCCCCGCTACCCCAGTTCTAGTTCCCCTCCTGCCCCCAGTTCTAGCCCCCCTCCCCCAGTTCTAGTTCCCTCTGTCACCTGCCCCCAGTTCTAGACCCCACGCCTTACACTAGGTCTACTCCTCCCCCCTACCATCTGCCATTTTAATTCCCCCTGCCTCCTGCCCCCAGTTTTGCTCCCCCTGTCTCCTACCCCAAGTCTAGTACCCCCTACCTCCTGCCCCCAGGTTTAGTTCCCCCTCCCTTCTGCCCCGAGTTCTACTTTCCTCTCCCCTGCTGCCCCCAGTTCTAGTTCTCCTTCCCTCCTGCCAACAAATTCTAGTTCCCATTCCCTCCTGCCCCCAGTTCTGGTTCTCACTTTCTTCTGCCCCAATTCTATCTCCCCTCCTGCCAACAGTTCTAGTCCCCCCTCTCCTTCCCCCAGTTCTATTTCCCCTTCCCCTGCTACCCCCATTCTAGTTCCCCTCCTGCCCCCAGTTCTAATCCCCTCTGCCCCCAGTTCTAGTCTCCACCTGCCCCCAGTTCTAGTCTCCCCCTGTCCCCAGTTCTAGTCCCCCCTGCTGTCTCCAGTTCTAGTTACCTCTCCCCTCCTGCCCCCAGTTCTAGTTCCCCCTCCCCTTCTGCCCCAGTTCTAGTCCCTCCTGCTGCCCCAGTTCTAGTCCCCCCTCCCCTCCTCTCCTTCACCAAGTTCTATTCCCCCTTCCCCTGCTGCCCCCAGTTTTAGTCCCCCATTCCCTCCTGCCCATAGTTCTAGTTCCCCCTCCTCTTCTGCCCCCAGTCCTTGTCCCCCCTGCTGCCTCAAGTTCTAGTCCCCCCTCTCCTCCTGCACACAGTTCTAGTCCCCCTTACCTCCTTTGCCCAATTCCAGTTCCCCCTACCTCCCTGAGTTCTAGTTCCCCCTTCTTCTTGCCCCCAGTTCTATTCCCCCCTCCCCTTCTCCCCCAGTTCTAGTTCCCCTCCCCTCCTGCCCCCAGTTCTAGTTCACCCTCCCTTCCTGCCCCCACTTCTAGTTCCCCCTCCTCTCCTGCCTCCAGATCTATTTCCCTCTCCCCTCATGCACAACAGTTCCAATCCCCCCCTGCTTCCCCCAGTTCTAGTTCCCCCCGGCTGCCTCCAGTTCTAGTTCCACCCGCTGCCCCCAGTTCTACTCCCCCCTCCCCTCCTGCCCCCAGTTCTAGTCCTCCCTCCCTTACTGTCCCCAGTTCAAGTCCCCCCTCCATTCTTGCCATTAATTCTAGTTCCTCCTCTTTCCTGCCCCAAGTTATATTCCCCCTCCCCTACTGTCCTCAGGTCTAGTCCCCCCTCCCCTCCTGTCAACTGTTCTAGTTCCCCCTCCCTTCCTACTCCCAGTTCTATTCCCCCTCCCCTCCTGCCCCCAGTTCTAGTTCCCTCTGTCGCCTGCCCCCAGTTCTAGACCCCCCGCTGCCCCCAGTTCTAGTTCCACCTTCTGCCCCCAGTTCTAGTCCCCCTTGCTGCCCCCAGTTTTAGCCCCCCCTGCTGCTCCAGTTCTATTCCCCCTCCTCTGCTGCCCCTAGTTCTAGTTCCCGTCTCCACTCCTGCCCCAGTTCTAGTCCCCCCTTCTGCCCCCAGTTCTAGTCCCCCTCCTGCCGCCACTTCTAGTCCCCTCTGTTGCCCCCAGATCTAGTCCTACCAGTTCTATTCCCTTCCCCCCTCCTGCCCCTAGTTTTAGTCCCCCCTCCACTCCTGCTCCCAATTCTAATCCCCCCCATCCTGCCCCCATTTCTATTCCCCCCTCCCCTCCTGCCCCAAGTTCTAGTTCCCCCTTCTCCCAGTTCTAGTTCCCTCTCCCCTCCTGCCCCAATTTCTATCCCCCCCTTCCTCCTGCACACAGTTCTAGTCCTTCTTTACCTCCTTCCCCCAGTTCTATTCCCTCCTCCCCTCCTGCTCCTAGTACTACTCCACTTTTCCCTCAGTTCTAGTTCCCCCTCCTGCCTCAGTTCTAGTTCCCCCTCCCCTCTGCTGCCCCCAGTTCTAGTTCCCTCCCCCCTCCTGCCCCAGTTCTAGTTCCCCCTACCTCCTGCCCACAGTTCTAGTCCCCACTTACATCCTGACCATAGTTCTAGTTTCCTCACCCCTCCTGCCCCCAGTTCTATTCCCCCCTCCCCTCCTGCTCTTAGTTCTATTCCACGCTTCCCTCAGTTCTAGTTCCCCCTACCCTCCTGCCCCCAGTTCTAGGTTCACCTTCCCTCCTACGCCAGTTCTAGTTCCCCCTCCCTTATGCCCACCATTCTAGTCCCCCCTTACCCCCTGCCCATAGTTCTAGTTTCCTCTCCCCTCCTGCTCCTAGTTCTATTCCACCTTTCCCTCAGTTCTAGTTCCCCCTCCCTCCTACCCACAGTTCTAGTCCCCCATTCCCTCCTGTCCCCAGTTCTAGTCCCCTTTCCCCTGCTGCCCCAGTTCTAGTCCCCCTCCCCTCCTGCCCCAGTTGTATTCCAAACTCCCCTGCGGTCCCCAGTTCTAGTTCCCCCTCCCTCCAGTCCACAGTTCCAGTTCCCCCCTGCTGCCCCCAGTTTAGTCCCCCCATGCTGCCGCAGGTTCTAGTTCCCCCCTGCTGTCCCCAGTTCTAGTTACCCCCTCCTGTCCCCAGTTCTAGTTCCCCCTGCTGCCCCTGGTTCTATTCCCCCCTCCCACCAGTTCTAGTGCACCCTCTTCTCTGCTGCCCCCATTTCTAGTTCCCTCTCCCCTCCTGCCCCCAATTCTATTCCCCCTCCACTCCCCCTCCTAGTTCAATTCCACTCTTCCCTCAGTTATAGTTACCCTCCGCTCCAGCCCCCAGTTCTGGTTCCCCCTCCCCTCCTGCCCCAGTTCTAGTTCCCCCTGCTGCCCCAGTTCTAGTCCCCCTCCCCTCCTCTACTTCCCCCAGTTCTAGTCCCCCTCCTTCTCCTAGTTCTATTCCCCCCTCCTGCCCCCAGTTCTATTCCCCCTCCCTCTTGCCCCAGTTCTATTAAGCCCTCCCCTCCTGCCCCCAGTTCTAGTTACCCCTTCCTACCTGCCCCAGTTATATTCCCCCTTCCCTCCTGCCCCAAGTTCTATTCCACCCTCCTGTCAGTTCTAGTCCCCCCTACCCTCCCCAACCTCCCCCAGTTCTAGTCCCCCCTGCTGCCCCCAGTTCAAGTTCCCTCTCCCCTCCTTCCCCCAGTTCTACTTCCCCCTTTCCCCTGCCCCCAGTACTAATCCCCCTTTCCCCTGCCCCCAGTTCTAGTCCCCCCTCTCCTCCTTCCCCCAGTCTTAGCCCCCCTCCCCTCCTGCCCCCAGCTCTACTCCCCCTCCCCTTGAGCCCCCAGTTCTAGTCCCCCCTCTCGTCCTTCCCCCAGTTCTAATTCCCCTCTCCCCTCCTGCCCCCAGTTCTAGTCCCCCTCCCCTTCTGCCTCCAGTTCTAATACCCCACTGCTGCCCCCAGTTCAAGTCCTTCCTCCCCTACTTCCCACAGTTCTAGTCCCCCCCTACTTCCCTCAGTTTTATTTCTGCCTACCCTTTGTTCCCCCATTTCTATTCCCTCCCCTGCTGCCCCCAGTTCTAATTCCCCTCTCCCCTCCTGCCTCCAGTTTTAGTCCCGCTCCCCTACTGCCCCTAGTTCAAGTTCCCCCCTCCTGCCCCACCAGTTCTAGTCCCCACCTACTGACCCCAGTTCTTTTCCCCCCGCTGCCCGTACTTCTAGTCCCTTTCTCTCCTCCTGCCCGCAGTTCTAGTTCCCCCTTCTGCCCCAGGTACTAGTCCCCCCTCCTGCCCCCAGTTCTAGTCCCCCCTGCTGCCCCCAGTTCAAGCCCCCCCCAGCTGCCCCCAGTTCTAGTCCTTTTCTCCCCTTCTCAAGTTCCCCCCCTTGCCCTAGCTTCCCTCTCCTCACACAGGAGGCTGCATAGAGAAGCCAGAGGGTCATGTGATGATGACATCACAGGTCCTTGATCTTCTCCTCTAGGAGAGGTCCTCAAGGAGTGTGTACTTACTGCACACATGGTATATTACATTTTTTCAGTGAATCGCAGAAAAAAATGTAATACCATTGCGGCCCCAGAATGGGGCTTAGGGTGATGCCACACATGGCGTTTTGAACCTGTTTTTGGTCCGTTTTTAAGTCACTCTAAAAAACAATGCGTTTTTCGAAAACGCATCCGTTTTTGACCAGTTTTAATTAAGATAATTGATAAAACCTGTCACCCGTTTTTTAACGGATTGCTTAAAAACGGACCAAGAACGGGTTAAAATGCCATGTGTGGCATCACCCTTATGATGTGTTAAATTTATCTATTTGTTTGGCTTGATATTTCATGGTGTAAACTGTTGTTTATCTTGCTGTGATAGAGAGAGCTGTGCTCCAGTCATCTGCAAAGGAGGCTCTCAGACTTCTGGTTCACAGCTAATTCAATGCTGGTCATTTTTCCTGGCCAGCTTTTGTGTCTCTTGCTATATTTCGCCGTTCAGTTTTTCTGATCTTGTATTGTATGTAACTTTTTGTCCTCCGATTTTGTGACGTATTTGCTATCTCTGTTGTGACCTGACCTTTGACCTTGTTTTTTTGTTATTTATTTGTGAGTTTTGTTTCATGTTCTCACTTTGGTGTAGCAAGGGAACGATGCCCAGTTACTGGCCAGTGGACCCAGTAAGTGGTGGTACAGTAATATACAAATTGCTAACAAGACATGCAGGAAAAATTAGGAGGAGTTGAAGAAAAATATGCAACAGATAGAACAGATACATATCACTAACCTGACATTAGAAAGTAGTCAGCAGTGACATAGGGCAAAAAGGGCCTACACAGAATACATTGAACATAATGCAAAGCAGGGGATTTTCTTTAGAGGGCAGAAGCACTTCTGTGAATCAGGCAAACCGTGGAAACTACACTCAGAAACTATTCAGGAGCAAAACAAAAAACATAAGATCGAGGAAATACTGAATAGACATGGAAACACGGTAGTGGAAGAGCAGCAGATTACATATGTATTTGAGGAATTTTATTCAGAATTATACGAATCCCAAAATGTTGCTGAGGGGGAGGGGATACATACCTACCTGAGAGAGCTTGAGCTTCCCGATCAGACGGTCTTCCCTTTGAAATTTATAGAAGGAATGGCGACATCCTTTTACCCATGCTTCTAGAGATGTTATGCAAGGGAAAAGATGGAAAAGGTTTAGCGGGTTCAATGAGGGGAGCTATAATAACTCTTATTCTGAAGAAAAATAAAAACTTAATGGAATGTGAATCATATAGGCACAAATCACTACTTAATACAGACGTCAAGAGCTTAGCCAAAACACTTGCTCTGAGATTACAGAAGGTTATAGACGAGTTGATGCATAATCAGAGTGGTCTCATCCCGGGTGGTCGACGTTAAACAATATTGACAGTTTGTATTTGAATATGCAGGCTAGCTGCCTGGGGAGAGATGACTCCCTTCTGTCACTGGATGCTTCAAAAGCCTTTGACAGGGTGGAGTGGTCTTTTCTGTGGGCAGCGATGGCGACGTTTGGCTTTGGCAAGGATTTCCTCGCCTGGGTTAAACTATTATATACTGAACCGATGTAAACGAGGTATGGTCTGAGGTCATAAAGCTAGAGAGGGGCACTAGACAAGGATTCCCCCTGTCACCCATGCTCTTTGATCTATTTCTGGAACCACTGGCGGTAGACATTAGAGAGGATAGGAACATCTCAGGATTTGGGTGTAGCGGTAGTAGGGACAAAATCATTTTATATGCTGATGACATCTTGCTCTGTCTAAAGAACATAGATAGATCTGTAGCTAATGTAATGAAAATAGTTCAGGATTGGAAATTAATTGGAATAAGACCACGTTACTGCCCCTGAAAGATTCTCTCCAGGAAATTGAGGCCTGTGGGAATGTTTTGGCACCCCAACAAGAGATGGAATATTTAGGTTTAAAAATAACAGCGAGATTGGAGGACTAAAATTTTATTTTTTTTCCCATATTTCAGGCCACTGATAACTATTTGTAGACGTATCATACAGATGCAATCGATAAGGGTTGGACACTACTGCAGATATTCTGCAATATGTTTTATTATTATGCTTAATTAGAATATGAATTGTAATTGTTTCAAATGGCATCATGTATGATATTTTTGTATGATGAAATAAAATATAATTAAAGGAAAAAAATAAGTCTTTTTATATATAAATACACTCACCGGCCACTTTATTAGGTACACCTGTCCAACTGCTCGTTAACACTTAATTTCTAATCAGCCAATCACATGGTGGCAACTCAGTGCATTTAGGCACTGGTCAAGACAATCTCCTGCAGTTCAAACCGAGCATCAGTATGGGGAAGAAAAGTGATTTGAGTGCCTTTGAACGTGGCATGGTTGTTGGTGCCAGAAGGGCTGGTCTGAGTATTTCAGAAACTGCTGATCTACTGGGATTTTCACGCACAACCATCTCTAGGGTTTACAGAGAATGGTCCGAAAAAGAAAAACATCCAGTGAGCGGCAGTTCTGTGGGCAGAAATTCCTTGTTGATGCCAGAGGTCAGAGGAGAGTGGGCAGACTGGTTCGAGCTGATAGAAAGGCAACAGTGACTCAAATCGCCACCCGTTACAACCAAGGTAGGCAGAAGAGCATCTCTGAACGCACAGTACGTCGAACTTTGAGGCAGATGGGCTTCAGCAGCAGAAGACCCCACCGGGTGCCACTCCTTTCAGCTAAGAACAGGAAACTGAGGCTACAATTTGCACAAGCTCATCGAAATTGGACAGTAGAAGATTGGAAAAACGTTGCCTGGTCTGATGAGTCTCAATTTCTGCTTCTACATTCAGATGATAGGGTCAGAATTTGGCGTCAACAACATGAAAGCATGGATCCATCCTGCCTTGTATCAACGGTTCAGGCTGGTGGTGGTGGTGTCATGGTGTGGGGAATATTTTCTTGGCATTCTTTGGGCCCCTTGGTACCAATTGAGCATCGTTACAACGCCACAGCCTGCCTGAGTATTGTTGCTGACCATGTCCATCCCTTTATGACCACAATGATCTGATGGCTACTTTCAGCAGGATAATGCGCCATATCATAAAGCTGGAATCATCTGAAGACTGGTTTCTTGAACATGACAATGATTTCACTGTACTCAAATGGCCTCCACAGTCACCAGATCTCAATCCGATAGAGCATCTTTGGGATGTGGTGGAACGGGAGATTCGCATCATGGATGTGCAGCCGACAAATCTGCGGCAACTGTGTGATGCCATCATATCAATATGGACCAAAATCTCTGAGGAATGCTTCCAGCACCTTGTTGAATCTATGCCACGAAGAATTGAGGCAGTTCTGAAGGCAAAAGGGGGTCCAACCCGTTACTAGCATGGTGTACCTAATAAAGTGGCCGGTGAGTGTATATATGTGAGGGTTCTATGTTACTCCTGTGATGCATGAAGGATGCCTATGGGAAATAGCACGGATGCAAACTCCTAGGAACTGAGTAAAGAGAACCAGTTCTTTTTATAAGAAACTGTAAGAACCTGTTCCTGTGTATTCCTGTGTTCCTGTGTATTCCTGTGTTCTGGTGTATTCCTGCGTTCCTGTATGTTCCTGCATCCCTTTGTGTTCCTGCGTTCCAGTGAGTTCCTGCTCCCGTGTTCCTGTGTTACCATAGTCCCTCCATGTGACCAGTATTCCTCCGTGTTGCTGTGTTCCTGCGTCTTGTGTGCCTGTGCTCCCGTTCCCATCTGTCTGGACCTCCCATTGCTGATCCCGGATTTGGACTTGACCTTGCATCTCTGCCACCTGCCTTGACCTCCTCCCTGGATCTGACCACGAGACTGCCTCCTGCTAAGGTACCTTGACCTCGGCTGCCTCCGTGGGCTAGTCGCACCTATGGAACGACCTGGTGGTACCCTGCCACAGCAAGACCATCCCGCTTTGTGGCGGGCTCTGGTGAAAACCAGGTGCCACTTAGACTCCGGGCCCAGGTGTCGGCTAATACCACCTCTCACGGTGCTCCAGAGGATCCACTGTTCCTGAATCCTAACACTCTCATGTATGAATTATCTGTTGAATAGAGGAATTATACATATACATAGGAATTATAAACATTAAATGTAAGAGTGCACACTAGCAATCTTTTTTACGTAGGCCAAGAGGTTAACAGGGGAATTTTATGGACTATATTTGAGTTATCGGGTAATAGTTTTGTTTCTCTACATGAAGTTTAAGGATATTAAATTACTGTTTATAATAAGTAAGGGGAAAAATATATAAATTACTTAGATGTTTATAGGGTTAAATTGCATAAATTGCCTCCCTATGGAGAGGGGAGGGGTGAGCAGCACATGTTTGTGTAAAAAAAGCCTAACTCCCGACAATTTTTCTTGGACAATTAAATTTTCAAAACATTGGATTGTAATGAGAACAAGCATTGACAATAAAGCTTCTTTATAGTTGATAAAATTGTGTACATTCCCAGTATCCTGCGGACTTTACCAGAAGTCACAGTGGGCAGAGAGGTCCATCTTTAACTAGTAGAAATCTAGTAGAAGTCTGGAGATTCCCTATACTTTAAAATATTTAAAATATTTCTTAATACCGGCAGTCCCCGGGTTACATACAAGATAGGGACTGTAGGTTTGTTCTTAAGTTGAATTTGTATGTAAGTCGGAACTGTATATTTTATTATTGTAATCCCAGCCAGAATTTTTTTGGTCTCTGTGTCAAATGGATTTTAAAAATGTTTGGTTGTCATAAGAATCAAGATTAACAATAAAGCTTCATTACAGACACCTTTGATAACTGTTACAGTTGTTTATTGTAGCCTAGGACTAAAGTACAATAAATTACTAAAATCCAGTGGTCTGTTTGTAACTAGGGGTCTTATGTAAGTCGAGTGTTCTTAAGTAGGGAACCGCCTCTACTTAATTTATAGCAAGACTTAATTATTTAAATGGGAATTTCCCTAAAACCCCCCTAATGGATGTATGTGGAGAGACTATATCAGGTCTTTAACTAAAATCAACAGAACAAATAGAAGTTGTGGTTAATCTGTTCTTGTTCTTTCACTCAAGTTTATTGTGATGGGGAGTTTAGTAGAGTTTGTTAAAAAAACAAAACGAGAAATAACATTTCTCCAACCTTGTAGTCCATAGTTCTATAACTGCAATTCCCCACTATTACTCTGTATTAAGTTTTTGCTATAGCTGTATAGTTTTAAAATTAAAGAATTAAAAAAACAAAACAAAATTGGAATCATAGATTGACACTGGATATGCTAAACACTTGTTTATTATTGTAGCTCTTTAGCACTGTAACTATTCAATTACACATTATCTATAATCTTTATTAACTCCTTACAGATTATGGCCAGTTGCAGCACTCACAGCTAGGGTCATAAACAAGGCCGGACTGGCAGTTTTGTTGGTAAGTGATGCCATTCAAGCAGTGCCAGAAAGCATTCTTGTTTCCAGCGACAGGGTAAAGTCCATTTGCTTTTCCAGCACAGAATCCGCTTCCTCCTGAGCTACCACCTGAGCTACCACCTGAGCTACCACCTGAGCTTCCACCTGAACCACTGGGCACAGTTTGTGGAGCAGCTGTGACTGGAGCAACAGGAGTTGCAGGGGGTGTGCATCCTACAAAAAAAGGGAATAGTGTAAATTGTTTTGTAGTAATCATTGCAGTATATATAATCACATAATTTTTGCACATAGTGGGGCAGAGTTACTTACCTTCGCGATCCAGCGGCACGTTGTCTGCGGTGGATTCGGGTCTTCCGGCGATTCACTAAGGCAGTTCCTCCGACGTCAACAATGTGTCGCTGCTGCGCTGAAGTCCGTCGAGGTCCGCCGGAGTGCACGATCCTATACTTGGTGAAGGTAAGTGCGTGTCCCGCGACACTTTTTTTAAAAAATGCGGCGGTTTCTCCGAATCCACCGGGTTTTCGTAAGGCCACGCCCCCTGATTTCCGTCGCGTGCATGACGGCGCCAATGCGCCACAATCCAATCGCGTGTGCCAAAAACCATGGGCAATTCAGGGAAAATCGGCGCAAAACGGAAATATTCGGGTAACATGTCAAGAAAACGCGAATCGGGCCCTTAGTAAATGACCCCCAGTTCATCTGATATAAATCAATTGGCCCAAAAGTGAAAAAATGATTTCTTAACTTCGACCTCTTGGCATTAGATGGATCCACAGAGCAGCAGTGTGCCACCTGTCTACATGTTATGTGTGATATTACAGTTCAGCCTCTTTCACTTCAATGTTGATGAACTGCAATACTACACGGAACCTGTAGATAGATGTGGCACTGTTTTTTTTTCTAATAATTAGCACTTCAAGATTTTAAAATCTATCTGTAAATTATATCAAGTGTACCAAAATAAACTAAAATTCTTAAGCTGCCCACATGAACAGTATGCATAGTTGCTTCTATTATTTTCTCCTTTACCTGAATGATAGTAAATGACATGTGCAGTGTCCTGTTTCATGAACCACAATGCTGTGGAGATGACTTCCAACATAGTGATATGCTGCAATGTGAAGTTGTGTGCCCATTGACTTTAGTTATACATGTTTACAGTGTGGTGAGGCCACTGTGTCTCGTCACACCATGAATGTGCTGGGTGGCCGTGCTACAAAATATAGAGCAGGTCGTATTCCTGTCCAGATTTGCAGTCCAGCCAGGCACTTTGAATGGACATGTCAGCCAGGCAGTAAACAACGGCACATGGCCCGTTGGTTGCATCCTAGATATTGCTCGCAGTTGAGTTCATGAGGCCTAAGAACTAAAGTAATATGAACATAATAATTACCAGAAGCTTGAATGCCTAGAGTGTTCTTCAGTGTGGAGATTAGAGGGTATTTTCCCTGGTTACAGAAGGTACCAGTGAAATCATCCAAATCAATTGCCCACACCATAGCACCTGCAAAGTTGTTCTGCATCAGCCACTCAGCCTATAAATTATAAATGTGAAAATACAAGTCAGCATATTTATGCTTTCATTTTTTTTTTAACGTTTCATTTTTTTTGTAATTACCTTTATCTGGAAACTCTTCTGATTGTCATATCCCAACCACTCATTACCTTGGTAGGCATATGGGACATCTTCAGCAGAAGACCATTCATTAGTAGCTCCATTCTTTAGGAAAGTACAAATCTAAGGAAATTATAAAGTTAGGAATGTAATTTTTTTCTTTTAATACACAGTTAAAATATTTTTTAGACTTGACTTTGCGATAATGTAATTGACTTCTGCTCTGTTCAAAGTTTGGCTTGAATTTAATTGCCCTTTTGTCTTCTTTGTCTTGGCTTTAATGATTATTTATACCTCAAAGACTTTGTAAATTATTTTAAGATCTTACTTCATAGTAGGCCCAGAATCCAGTTTGCCTAGTGTAAGGTCCATCAGGTCCAGGTCCAGAAGTAGGAGCACCAATGGCAGTGTTAGAAGGATTGCTCAAAATAAAAGTGTGTCCATATGTTGGGAAACCAACAATGAGTTTAGAAGCAGGGGCACCGTTGTTAAGCCAGTAGTTCATGACATAATCCTAAAAGATATTTAGATTTTATTAAATAGCCTACAAAAATGAGTGATAAATTGTTGCATGGATTTATTGATTTGCTCAGCGTGGCTACATATTTATGCACGTGAACACATAAATATTTGCCTAGAAATGAACAAACTACAAAACATGTTTATTTATAGCTATATAAATCTAGAAATACTAACCACATTCAGGTAAGCATTGGCACCAGTAGCAGAAGGATTAGAATACAGTGGGCTGTTCTCTCCTGTATATCCTTCCCAAGATCCGTGCAAATCGTATGTCATCACATGGAAGTAATCCAAAGCCCTACAATATTGTAAACAATCAAAACATTGCAAAATTTGCAATCCCACACATACAGAGTGTGTGCATATAAAACTTTTGTATTTAACTTTTAAAAAAAAAAAACTATTTTATGACAAACAAGGTAGTTCTAGCATTTGAAAAACATGTATCTCCTGTCTAAAAGTTATGTGTAATATTACAATTCAACCTCTTTCACTTCAATGTTAATGAACTGCAATACCACATGCAACCAGTAGATAAGTGTGGAACTCTTTTTCTAATCATGAACACTTTATTTAAGATTTTTTTGCTCCTTTCAAAAATCCATTTGTTAATGATGTCAATTGTAACAAAATGAACTTAAAGTTCTTTAAGTGCCCACATGAAAAGTCTGAACATATAGTTGCTTCTATTATCATCTCCTTTACCTGAATGATAGTACACATCTTCCTTACATGAAATGTGCATTGTCCTGTTCCATAAACAAAACACATTGCCATGAACATGACTTTGAGCATGCTAGTAATACAAGATACAGGGAGTCTCTGCTTCCCCACAAAACAACAGTGTCAAACTATAATTAGTTCTCTGCACTGTGGCCGGTATGTGAAACAGAAAACAACGCGGTTCATTATTCACAGACCAAAAGCCATCAGAAACAACCCTTAAACTATAGTTTGGCTATATCAACTTACTGAGCCAATTGAGGGATCTGGTAACCTGCCTGAATGTTGGAAATTCCACCAGCCACAGCAGCAGTAACCATGAGTCTAGGTTTGTTTGACTGGGAAGCCTCTGTTTCAAATGCTGCTCTCATTTCCTGTAAAAATAGCATTTTAAATGAAATTTATGCGAATTTTGAGAATGAGAATTTTTATTTGAAAGATTTATTAACAGAAGAGTATGGTGAGAGTTAACTGCATCTGACATTACCTGAACCAAAGTGGTAAACAGTGCTTTGTCCTGAGGTGTACTGCCTCTTGAGCCAGGATATTCCCAGTCAATGTCCAGCCCATCAAAGCCATACTGACGCAGAAATGTGATCACAGATGTGATGAAGGTTTGGCGGTTTTGAGCAGTAGAGACCATGGTGGTGAAACTGTAAAAAATTATTGGAAAAAATGTCTTAATTTAAGAAAGACATATAAATCTGAAGCTAGGACTTTGGAATTATTTACTACTTACGGAGCAGTGCCAAAGTTGTAACCTCCAATGGCCAGCAGAGTCTTCAGATTACCATTTCTGGAACAAGGAAATGCATGTATAAACATATGAAAATTTCCTATTTCACTGCACTGTAGATGTTGGGCTGGGATACCTAGAGCCAACCTACATTTTTTGGACCCACTAATGTACAGATACAAACACGTGTTAACTGACACCACTTTGCACATTCCTAAAACATAGCTGTCACAGTTCTTTCAATAGTAGTTTGCTTCCAAGCCCTTAACTCAGACTAAAATGGTCCTGGGGTCCTGTCAGTAACTTGCTGACTGGTTCTTTACTTGACTTTAGACCCTTTAGGTTCTGGAAGCCAGGAATGCATGCCCACATAGCAGCAGTTAGCAAGTCCAAGCATGTGGGTCCATATTGTATATCTGCGGGCCTACTCCACTTCCATATGACTGCAGTATCATACTAAAGATTTCATTCAACCTAAAATAATGTGATACATTTTCAATTGGTTGTCATATTAGGCAGGCATTCTCCACTAAAGACATTGAAGCACATTTACAAAGGGTCTTGCACCAATTTCCTTTTAGACTTTGCACATTCTTTGTAGTGGAAACTGCTTCCACAGGTATTCAAGAAATGCCTGTGCCACATTTGTGTTGCCTGCGACCCTTTTGCATGCGACTAGCTGCACTAGTCTTCATGCAACACAAATTAGGGGGTGTTCTAGTGCTCAGTCGGAGCATGTGCCAGATTTAACATGCAAAGTCTGACAGAATTGTATCTCACGCCCCATGTTGCACCAAAAAAAGTGATGCACTCTGTTGGAGCTGTGCTGGGGGTGCCAGATTCATGAAGAATGTGCACCAGAAATCCTGAATCTGGCACACCCTGCACACTACACAGGCAAACTGCATTTAGTACAATTTGCACTGCTGTTAGTAAATGTTCCCCATTGCTTTTATAGTAAAATATCTTCTTAATATAGGTATATAGACCTGTCATGTGTAAAAGTCTTAAAGATGTCCATTCTGGCTATTTTTGCCATAAACTTTGAACTTTCAACTACTGTCTAGTACGGGCCAATTCACATTTCTGTTATTTCATCAATTTTCTTATTTTGTTTCGTTTTTGAGAGCCAACACTGACCGTGATTACTACACAGAGATAAGGTTTAAATGAAATATCTGTACCTGTTCTATGATTTACATAACTTCTAGTGATGTCTCAAAATAACTAATAAAAAAATGTTGAAATAACTGTAAACTTACTGAGATGTGAACTTGTACTGTCAGGGAGATTTTGTATTCTAGTCAGATTAAAGGAAACCTACCACTGCTGATGGTAGGTATTAGATGTAAACATCTGATGCCGGAGCTGACCTTAGCTAGTGTTTTAAACCGCTATATCGCGGTTTAAACACATTTTGATTTACAGTCCCGAGGTAGCTACGGCGCTGCGCGTGGCCGTGCACGCGCGCGCCTCCATAGGAAGTGCCGGAGGGGTGTAGTTTATAAAATGGCATAATTTATGCATTTTTACTGCTATTTAGGCGTCTCTAAGTAACTTAAAGTTGAGAAGGTGCCTCTAAATAAAGACTATGGTGATTTTCATAAAAAAGAGAAAAATGGCACCCAAAATTCTGAACCTTCTAACAACCTAAAAAAAAGAGAGAATGCATAAAAAGCCACGCCAATACACAGCAGACATTTGGGAAATGCTAGTTATAAAGTTAATTGGGTGCTATGACTATCTCCCTGAAAAGCAGAAAATTTAGAACTTTGAAAATGAATAATTTTTAGAAATTTTTGCCAAATTTCCATTTTCTTTATAACTAAAGATATCATCAAAAATGTTTCTATTACTTTGAAGTACAATTTGTGATGAGAAAACAATCTCAAAATACCCTGGATATGTTAAAGCTCATTATCTCCCCCTTGAAAGGAAATCTACCATCAAAATCGGGCATGATAAACCAGGGAAACTACCACACAGTCCCGTTGCCTGGATCTATATAACCTGGAGTATATATAACCTCCTATAATGGGAAATTTAAAAAATCAGGCTTGGTTCTAAAGCCCTAGAATGTCTTAGACCTGAAGGGGTTAATGTATTTGAGAAATATCTTAATAAATTAAATAGTAAAATTAGTTCTAGGAACCAAAAATGCAACATTGTCAACAAAATTCACTATTAAAGTTTGAACAATTAGATTTAAACAGGTCCAAATATTAACCATACAAAATTATATTTCTATATCTCCGTACACCAATATTATAAACAAATTATTATCTGACCACTCACTGGTTTTTTAGGTTTTGGAAAGAGCTATACAGGGTAACATCATTCCATTCAATTGTGGTAATTTGGTTGTTTGACATGCCAGCAAATGCATAAATCAGGTGAGTACACAGGCATGGGTCAATATTGTCAATCTTGAACTTCCCCAGTCCAGGTCTGTACTGAGCCCAGTTGGTGAAATAGCATGACAGCTCGTAGGCAGAGCCTATATGAAGCAAGAATAGACACGTGTATACAAATATGCACATTAAAATGTTAAAATAGTATTACATATATTGTACATTAATGCAGAATATAATAATAAATAATATACTATACAACAATTTCTGTGTGAATATTTAGACATCAGCCTTAGAAATTATGTTCTGTGTTTGTTAAAAGGTTTTTACTGTGTTGGAACATTGTAAAGAGAAATACCCTCCTATTATTCTTAAAATCAGTTGAGCCATGATATCTATGACCATAGATAAATACACTTTATTATTTTGGAAATTCTCACTAGTACGGTGCGTGCCGGGTCCCGGAGCATGGAGAAGGCTCACGGGCCCAGGCATGTGATTTGTGGTGCACAGTGAAAGCAAATGCGTTTTTTCACCATTTCCACTACATTTGAAATTTTTTTCCCGCTTCCCAGTACACGGCATGGAATATTAAATATTGTCACTATGAAGTACAATTTGTTACGCAGAAAATAAGCTATCACAGAGCTCTTTATGTGGACAAATAAAAAAGTTATAGATTTTTGAAGGTGGTGAGTGAAAAAGGAAGTGAAAAAACTAAAAAGGCCCAGGTCGTTAAGGGGTTAATTGAAGGACAGTTTACCTAATGGTATATGTGTATTCAATACCTCCCTGTCCCATCCCGGTAGCGTGAGTCTACTTTTATTAAAACTGTGAATGCCAGGAATTTGGCGAAATAACATTTTTTAAAAGGCACTCTGTAGAGCACCTTCAGGCTCCTCTACAATGTAATTTATTCATGCCCTGATGCTTCCTAGCATCACCTGCTGGGCATTCAGGGAGCTCTGCAAATCTCATAAGCACGATAATAGCTTTCCCAAAAGCTATTGTTGCACATGCACAAGGCTTGCAGAGAGAGCTAGTGACGTCACTGGTCACCAAATACTCCGTAGGCGATGCAAGAAGGCAATGAGGCATGAATAAATTAGATTGAGGAGGAGCCTGGAAGTGCTCTGCAGAATGCCTTGGGCTGATCTTATTTTCGCCAAAATCTACTTAGTCACAGTTAAAATAAAAGAAGATCCGCACGGAGGCGGGATGAGGAGGTAATACACATCTACCATCAGGTAAACTGATAGTAGATGTCCTTTACTGGCGAACAGCGTCATATTTTATTTAAAATAATCAAAAGAATCACTTTTGTTTTTATGTGTATAGTCAACTTCTTAATTCTGTAACTTACCTAACTGAGCGTTCAGCATCAGTGCCAGCCCTAAAAAACAGAAATTTACCTTAATACATATTCATTAAGACTAGAAACTCAAGAATATATATATATATATATTTTTTTTTTATAAAGAAGCTGCAACATAAGTCTTTATTAGCTTTTGCACCTGTATAGTCATCACAGAAATTAAATTATCTTCTTACTGATTTAATTTTTTTTACGGTGCATCATCAATACAGGCTGAAGTAGAGAGAACATGACCAATCTTTTTAGTCCCCTAAACTGTCACCCTTCAGTTATACATGTTTCTAAAGATTTATCTTTGCTGTGTCTGTTTTTAGAATATTTCTGTATATGTTTGCAGAGGTAGCACAATGGGTACAACTATCCTCTGATGGGTGAGTAAGGCTGTACAGTATATACCGTGTATATACTACACACTGAACTGTGGGACATCTAAGAAGTATCCTGTTTCTGAAAGACCTGGGATGGTTCATGAGTAATGGCTATATCCTTCACAGTACTATGCTTTTCAGACAAGGGTACCACTGAACTGTATGCCAATCTTTATAATAGAAAGGAATTTTACCATTACAATCAATCAAGAAAAACCAGGGACACTTACTCACAGATGCAGACACAGTGACCGTGGTAATCTGTGGTAATATATGTTATACATGGCCTCCTTCCATCTAAATTTAACTTTTAAGGTATTATTAATGAGCCTGAGGGGCTACACTGTCTCCCCCTTACCCTACTTCCTCAGTTAATTTTAGAAGGATAACAAATATAAGAAGATTGCCATAGTCACGGTGCCTGGATCTATGAGTAAGTGGCCCTGATTTATCATGCTTGATTTTGATGGTAGATTTCATTTAATGTAACAAAAATATCTACTAATAATTTTACACTTGGTTTGATGTTAAATAGTGTCATGTAAAACTAGAAGAGAATACGAATTAATTGAGATAAACATGGTCTGTAGTATTTTTTAGAACATTAATCCAGCTAGCTGAACTTTCCATAAATGAATACAGTACAAGTTGCTGTCTTAAATATTTGAGTGCTCTTCATATTTATGATGAATACAGAATCTGTTTCCTGAAATATGGGAAGCTTAAAGTAATGATAATTATAAGGAAATATTATTATGTTGCTATGTCCTAAACGTTCTAAAATATAAAATACAACAAAGCAAATACCAAAAAAAATAGCAACTTATTAGATCTCTAAACCTTTGCTATTATTCTCTTACCGGTGAGGAGGATAAGCTTCGCCATTGTGCCTCTATACTGATTTCACCTAGAGATGTATCACTATTTATACTTCTCTTTCCTTACCATTCTCCTTATCACCCAGAAAATGTAAATTTTACACATTATTACTCTGTAAATATACAGATTTTTATTGTTTAACTTGTAAATATCTTGATTAAAAAGTAATTATTTAAAAACATTTTATCAGAATTTTGAAATATTATTTTTGGACAGTCTCTCAGGATAAGTAATATTTGCGGGAAAATAATTAAGCCAAAAAGGAGGCTAAAAAGTGTTTCTTTGTGTACTTAAAACTTAACAATCACTGAATGTCTTTCTTTTACAGTCCTAGTTTAGATAACCCATTTTCAAGTAAAGAGCAGTGTGATAATATTATCACTATGACCTTCGGTACTATTTAATCGCCTTTGATGATAACCTTTTGAAGTTAAATTGGGAGTTCCACAAAGATATGCTAAACTACCTAAATAGATAACCTGTACATTAATAAAAGGAGACACATGTGACGTTGCTAAATATGGGCTTTCCAATAAAAGACGTCATTCACAATTAGGCTTTTGGTATATTTATCTTTCCATAATTTAGGGACATTATAATATAAACTTAAAATGTAATAAAATTCAAATAATTTATAGAGTATAGTTAAGTAAATGCATAATATACATGTTACACTATTAACACTTTAAGAGTTTTCATGCTTAGCATATAAAACCTAATAAAGTATAACTAAACCTTTATGGTAATTATTTTAAATTGAAAGAATTAGTATTGCATGGGATAAAAGTACATTTTGAAACATACTTCATTAAGATAATTGACATCTGAGGTAAAGTGCTAGCAATGCATTGATCATGGGAGAACTGGATCCATAACGCCATGTGGTCTTCATTGAATACTTCATTAAGAAGAATAGCTTTTTTCAGCCTTTTTACTGTTTTTATGTTTTCCTGTTGCGAGCAGTGTATATGAAGTCACAGCAAATAGATAAGGAATAAAGGCAGGTGAAAAAGAAAGGCACCTGAGCATTTTTCTTTAACCCCTTAACGCCGCAGCTGTTTTTCGTTTTTTGCGTTTTCATTTTTCACTCCCCACCTTCAAAAATCTTTTTTATTTTTCCATGTACAGAGCTGTGTGACGGCTTATTTTCTGTGTAACAGAATGTTACAAAATGTTGGTATTTATTATTCCATGCGTGTATTGGGAAGCGGGAAAAAAATTCCAAATGCAGTGAAATTGGTAAAAAAAATGCATTTGTGCCGTATTCTTGTGGGCTTGGATTTTACGGATTTCACTGTACGCCCCAAATGACACGTCTACTTTATTCTTTGGGTCGGTACAATTATGGGGATAACAAATTTATATAGGTTTTATAATGTTTTCATACATTTAAAAAAATTAAAACCTGGGTGGTGTCATTTTTTGCAGATTTTGATGACGTTTACAATGTTATCATTTTTAGGACTGTGCAACCTTTTGATCACTTTTTATAGAATTTAAAAATTTTTTTAAAATGGCAAAAAAGTGCCATTTTCGACTTTGGGCGCGATTTTCCATTACGGGGTTAAATGCAGTGAAAAACCATTATCATATGGAGATGCAGAGATACCTAATGTGTTTATGATTTATATCAGTTCTAGAGAAAGGGGGGTGATTTGAGTTTTTAGCTTTTTTAATTATATTTTTTAACTTTTTTTAGTTTTATTTTTACTATTTTTCAGACTCCCTAGGGTACTTTAACTAGGGTACTTGTAAGATCCTATCATATACTGCTATACTACTGTATAACAGTATATGGGGATTTTACTCCTCATACATTACAATGTGCTTATAGCATATTGTAATGCATGGGTCAACCCAAAGTATCCTCGGGTCTTCGTGAGACCCGAAGCTACCATGGCAATGGATCGCCGCTCCCCGATGACGTCACGGCAAAGCGTTCGCCGGCAAAGCGATCGCAGGTGTTACCGGTAAGCCTTTGCTGCAATATGCAGCAAAGACTTACCGACTATAGAGAGGGCTCGGCCCGCAAGCCCTCTCCATGCACCGGGACCCGGCATGTGACGTAATACTACGTCACATGTCGGTAAGGGGTTAATAAAGTATACTAAAGAAAGTAATTAGTTACATAATAAGAAACATTATTAGATTAATTTATCTGTCAGCTGTCAGTGGGGTACTGTGAAAAAAGCTGAATTACACAAACCCTTTAGTGTAGGAAGAAAGGCAAGAAGAAAGGTATTTATTGATGCAAATTTTACAAAAATACATAATGATTTAATATGTCTTTTTGAATATTTACTGTTTGTGTTTGCAAAGCTAGTGGGGGGGAGATGGTGATTTACTTCTATAGTAATACACAAAAGAGAAGATCAGTCTCTGCTTCCCTATGTATCTGTAACACTGTCATATTGTGTGTTGATATGAAACACCACACAAATACCAGAGCTATGTTTTCCTTCTACTCACTCACAGTACAGAGAGTACCAAAATGTAAAGCAGAATATCACAGAAGACAGGACAATCCTTACCATGTTGCTCCATGACATACTATTATGGTATGGAGATGGACAGATATCCCTCCATGCCGTAATAGTACTTCATGGGCACATTGCTTACATTTGATATCACCATGTTGGCTGACATGCTGATATTACGATGAGATTTTGGTAAAGTAAGCAGGATACCCTCTTGCCCATTTCACCCAGTCAATTGGAGTGGTCCTGCTCTGGCGATCACTGTGATTGGCCAGTGAACAGTAAACAATATTTACAGTGTGCCATCTATTAGGTGTGTTGTATAGCTAGGTGCGTTTCATATTATTTTTTTTTTCCTGTGCGCTATCTAACAGGTGTGCCGTAAACAGTCATGGCCATAAGTTTTGAGAATGACACAAATATTATATTTTCACATGATCTGTTGCCCTCTGGTTTTTATGTGTGTTTGTCAGATGTTTGTATCACATACAGAAATACAAATGCAATCATATTATGAGTAACAAAAGCTTTCATCGACAGTTAGAATGAGTTAATGCAGCAAGTCAATATATTTGCAGTGTTGACCCTTCTTCTTCAGGACCTCTGCAATTCTACCTGGCAGCTCTCAATCAACATCTGGACCAAATCCTGACTGATAGCAGTCCATTCTTGCACAATCAATGCTTGCATTTAGTCACAATTTGTTGGTTTTTGTGTGTCCACCTGCCTCTTGATGATTGACCACAAGTTCTCAATTGTATTAAGATCTGGAGAGTTTCCAGGCCATGGAACCAACATCTCTATGTTTTGTTCCCTAAGCCATTTAGTTATCACCTTTGCTTTATGGCAAGCTGCTCCATCATGCTGGAAAAGGCATTGTTGATCACCAAACTGCTCTTGGAGGGTTGGGAGAAGTTGCTCTTGGAGGACATTCTGGTACCATTCTTTATTCATGGATGTGTTTTTAGGCAAGACTGTGAGAGAGCCGATTCCCTTGGCTGAGAAGCAACCCCACACATGAATGGTTGCAGGATGCTTTACAGTTGGCATGAGACAAGACAGGTAGTATTGCTCACCTTGTATTCTCCGAACAAGCTGTTTTCCAGAATCGGAAAGGGGATTCATTAGAGAAAATGACTTTACTCCAGTCCTCAGCAGTCCACTCCCTGTACCTTTTGCAGAATATCAGTCTATCCCTGATGATCTTTCCTGGAGAGAAGTGGCTTCTTTGCTGCCCTCCTTGACACCAGGCGTTGCTCCAAGAGACAGTGTGTGCAGATGCACTCACACCTGCCTGCTGCCATTCCTATGCAAGCTCTGCACTGCTGGTAGCCCCATTCCGAAGCTGAAACACTTTTAAGAGACGGTTCTGGTGCTTGCTGGTCCTTCTTGGGCGCCCTGGAGCCTTTTTGGCTACAATGGAACCTCTCTCCTTTAATTCCTTGATGATGCAATAGATTGTTGACTGAGGTCCAATCTTTCTAGCTGCGATACTCTTCCCTGTTAGGCCAGTTTTGTGCAGTGCAATGATGACTGCACGTGTTTCTTTAGAGATAACCATGGTTAACAGAAGAGAAACAATGATGCCAAGCACCAGCCTCCTTTTAAAATGTCTAGTTTTGTGATTCTTACTTTATTATGACAGATTGATCTCCAGCCCTGTCCTCATCAACACCCAACCTGTGTTAATGGAGCAATCACTGAAATGATGTTAGCTGCTTCTTTTAACGAAGGCCTGCAATTAAGTTGAAATGTGTTTTGGGGGAAAAAGTTAATTTTCTAGCCAAATACTGACTTTGCAATTAATTTCTGTTAAGCTGATCACTATAACATTCTGAGTATATGCAAATTGCCATTATAAAATTTGATGCAGTAGACATTGTAAAAATTAACATTTGTATCATTCTCAAAACTTATGGCCATGACTGTAGTTAGGTGCACTTTATATCATTTTTCATGTGTGCCATCTATTCGTTGTGTCGTAGTTAGGTGTGTTTAGTAAATTTTTTTCTTGTGGGCCATCTATTAGGTGTTCAGTATATATCTGTACTTGATAAAATTCTTTCTTGTGCACCTATGAGGTGATCCGTATAATAAGGTGCACTTAAAATCAGTTTTTCCTCTGGGCCATCTATTAGGTGTGCCATATAATTAAGTGCACTTGATATCATTTTTCTTCTGTGCCATCTATTAGGTGTGTCAAATAGTTAGGTGTACTTGATATAATTCTTTCTTGTGCAGCTATTGGATCATGCGTATAGTTAGGTGCACTTGATATAAATTTTTCCTCTGTGCCATCTATTAGGTGTGCTGTATACAGGGCCGGCGCTATGGGTAGGCAAAGGTGGAGAAAGGGGAGAATCTCTTCTTTCAAATGAATCTTGAATTTTGTTTCTAGGTGCTATGGATCCAGAGATATTCAGGTTTAGGGTACATTCACACAGCAGTATGCCCGCCGTGCGGACATACCGCCGTGTGCTGGAGAGGAGGAGGAGGAGGCGGCCCCTCCTCCCTCCATAGAGAATAGCGGCGCACGGCCGCACACACGCCAAAAGATAGAGCATGCTCTATCTTTTTGCGGTGTGCGGCCCGGATCGGTGCCACACATGTGTGGCACCGTATCTGCGCCGCTATTGCCGTCTATGGGGACGTACATGCGGCCTCAAATTTGCGGCCGCATGTACGTCCCCGCAGACGGCCATGTGAATGTGCCCTTAAAGTGAGAATATCAGGTGCCATTTATATATATATATAAATCACTCTCAATGGCAGTTTAACAGTTATTATCTCCGTTTTCCTACATTTTAGAAACACATTTTAGATTCATATAAAAGAGGAGACTCTCTTCTTTCATAGGAAAAAAGAAGTAAGGTTCTATGTGTCACAGAGCCAGAGAAACAGGCCCCTGAAATTAACCCCCCCCCCAATCCAGATTCTTAGCCATCAGGCTTCAGGGAGCATTTGCTGCACACAGGAGCTGCTGCACCTCACAGATAGTGGAAAAATTCACTTTATATGTTACTACATTTTGAGAAGGGATAATATCAACTAATATTCATGTTTTTAACCCTTCTCTATGCAGAACTATCTAAGAACACACTTTGGGCCACATGTATCAATCGTTTTTTCTGTTGTTTTTGCGCCTTTTCATATAGGCGCACCGTTTTTGTGCCATTTTTGCAACTAAACGCCAAGCTAGCTGCGCAGCAAAAATAATCAGCTTTCCCTCATTTATCCTAGCAATCCAGATGTTTTGCTGTGCCTAATGATATTCATCACTTGCGACTTTGAATTTAGCGCAAAAACGGGCGCAAAAACACTCCAACCCGAAGGTGGCGTTAACTGAGAAGAAAGCACTGAGCCCCTTTGCAGAACAGCTCATTTCTAGCAGCAAAGCTCAGCCAGACACTGCAGACACTTGAACAGATCATACAGACATGAGATACTCTGCAGACAGGAGCTGCAGACTCTATTTACAGTTCATCAACTTCTATTTACAAAACATTCTGCAGAACCCTGAGCTCAAAGCTCAGTATCACCAGTGTGTCTGAGGGGGATACTGTGCAGAATTACAGGGGTGCAGCAGGAGACCAGCACTGGGGGATCCCCTCCAGGAGAAGCCACTGCTGAGGAGGTCACTGGGTGCTTGGTGTCACACACCTGGGTTCTACTGTGAGGGTTTACCTTTAAGATGGCGTCTGTGACGTCATCTTAAAGGCAAAGTGTCAGCCTATGCATCTGCATAGGCTGGCACTGATAATACCCTGCAATACATTAGTATTGCAGAGTATTATCAAGAACAAGCAATCAGATGATTGCTTGTTCATATCCCATGATGGATCATGTAAGAAATGTAAAAAAAAATGTTTTTCAATAAAAAATTACTTTATAAATCACTAAAAATGCCCATAAGCCCCAAAACATATAAAGAGACACATAACACTCAAAAAAGTCTAAATCATAACACAAACCCCACATATATAGTATCACCGCGTCCGTAACAATCCATAGAATAAAACTAAATAACTATTGAACCCATATGATGAACGCCGTAAAAAAAAACCGTTAAAAACCCGCCAAAAATTATGATTTTTACCTATTATATCCCACTAAAAATGCAATAAAAAGTGATCAACAAAACATACGTACTCCAGAATGATATTGTTGCAAAGAACAACATGTCCCGCAAAAAACAAGCCATCGACCAGCTCTGTAGCCAAAAACGTAACAATGTTATGCCACTTGGAAGACAGCGATGCAAAAATGATAGATTTTTCCCCACATTAGGGTTTTATTTGGCAAATTTAGTAAAACATAAGAAAAAATATTCATGTCTGGTATCCCCATAATCGTATCGACCCATAGAATAAAGATAACAGGATTATTAGGCTATACGGTGAACACGAAAAAAAAAAAGGTAAAAAAACCAGTACAGAATTGATGCTTTTCTACTCATGACCTCAAAAAAAGTTCCAAAATTTTCAACAATAGGTGATACCAACCCCAAAATGGTAACACTGGAAAAAGCATCTCGTCCCGCAAAAAAAATGCCGTCACATGGCCCAAATAACGGAAAAGCGAAAATTTTATAGCCTTCAAAAGGGGGCAACGAGAAAACTAAAATCCTGGCAGCTGCAGGGTGCTCCTTCCCTTCTGCGCCTTGCTGTGCCCCCATAACACAAGTAATGTCCACATGTGGGGGGTCGCTGCACTCAGGAGAAATTGTAGAACAAATTTTATGGTGAGTTTTCTCTTTTTATCTTTTGGAAATGTGTAAATTTTAGGGCTAAATGAACGTATAACCGACAAAATTTGACCATTCTAAATTTCACCGCCATTTTGATTCAATTACTATGAAGATCTCAAGGGGTTAACAATCTTTGTAAATGCTGTTTCTGATAGTTTGAGGGGTGCAGATTTGAAAATGGGTTGGTTATATAGGGGGTTTTGTTGCTAAATATGTAAAATTTGATTTCAAACAGTATTTATCCCCAAAATAGTCAATTCCGAAAATACGGAAAATCGCTATTTGATTTGTAGGCCGCGTGACGTCAAAATAAATTATCCAAACATTTCAAAAATTATGAAAATGTAAAGTAGACAAATGGGAAATGTTATTCTGCAAGTTATTTAGGTGGTAAATTTATCTGCCTGAAAACGCGGTGATTTTGAATTTCGAAAATGGCAATTTTTTCTAAAAATTCATCATTTTTTTCTTTTTTTTGTAAATAAACGCAAAACTTATCAGCCAAAATTTACCACTAAAATGAGGTACAACATGTGGGGAAAAAACAGTCTCAGAATCGCTTTGATAAGTAACAGTGTTCAAAAGTTATTACCACAGGAAGAGACACTGGTCAAATTTCAAAAAAAAGTTGCGAGCCTTAACCTGCAAACAGGCTGCGTCCTTAAGGGGTTAATGATGAGTTAATGAATTTGATAAAATGCCAGACAACTCTCTATGCGGTATAACATATTGTCCAAACCCCACTTATTTTATATACAACCCCACATGTGGACCCGTGTCACTTCAGAAGAGATAGGGAAATATTGTGGCATAATACTGCTTATGGGGCTATTAAAGTCCTATTGGGGCACAGACATTTTGTACCACACACTAATGTTTAGCAAGGTCATGGGTAGAATGCGCAGTCATGGGTAGAATGCGCTTTGAAGCCATTCATACATTTATACATTTTTACTTGTCCCTGGTACAATTTAAAGGGAGACTTCAATTCCGCCAGTACCTGTCAAATAAGGGATTAAGTGAAGGTCAGTGGAGCGTAAGGGCATGACGTAGGACATGCCAAACATCCTGCCTCTTTTCCTCACCCAGACTCGTGCCCCACATGTGATAGATTGCATGTGGGATGCCTGATGCTGATGCCTGGCTGAGCAGATCAGATGTTCCGCTCCTTCCAAGTGAGACCTGCTGTGGAGGAAAGGGCGGCTGTGCTGGATGTACTTGAAAAGGAGGCCTGGGAGCTGCAGCTTTACAGGTGGCAGGTTTGTTGTCTGCACAGCCGTGTGTTGGGTCCCAGGAGAGTGTCTGCTTTGTCAAGTATGGCTGTCCCATTTGATATCAATGCAACCTCTGGGTGGTCATATTGTTTCTAGGATGTAGTGTGGGGCTAACCTTGTGGTGCGCTGCTGTGGCTCTGAAGCGGAAGTGTGAATCTCTGGCTGCATTCCTGGTAGTGAAGGAACTCTAATTAAGGGGATCACTTGAAATATTCTTTACAGAGGATGAGGGGTTAACTGTGCTTGTATTTACTCTTTGACAGGCTGAAGCTCTCAATGGACATTGGATATTCCTGTACTGCACATGAAGTAAGAAGGTTACAGTGGCTGTTATGTATGAGGTTGACCCTAAAAAAGTAAACCAGATTTTGCTTTATTGCTATTTGACTTCTGAGCAGAGTAACCTGTGAGAATGTGTTCCCATTAATTGCTATTCTATTTGCTGGTTTGCAACTCTGGAAGTCCTTGGACATTCCTTTTCTTTTAGCTGAAGTGATAGGAGGCCTTAGTGCTTTTGCTGTATCCATACAAAGAGATTCAGTTCTCATACCTAAATGGATTAACTCTTATTATATCTATGAACTGTTTTATTTCTGGTCTGGATCCCATCTACTTTGACTTACTAACTGATTCAGCTACTAACCTACTACATATTGTTTAATCATCATTGGATAGTGCCTGCCAACGACCTTGTGGATCAACTATAGAAGATCCATTTTGTTTGTGCCCTGAAATTATCATTATACTTATACTTAAACTGTTACTATTTAACTGTACCTGCACTTATCCGTTTTATCAGTATATAAGTTAACAGAGTAAATTACTATGAGAAGTTGTTAATGGATTTACTTGTGGATATTAACATATACCCGTGATTATCTGATCAAAACTTGAGCCAAAGGAATCATGTTCTACAATTTGTTTAATATGTTTGTAGACTACTGTTCTATTTGTCTTAATTAGGGTATTATTCAAAGTTTTGTGAGTATTTATAATACATTACGAGTTGGCTAAAAAATCCTGGTAGGAAGTGTTAGGATCTTTCCCACAAAAAGAAAAGGGCGCTGGTAAAGGGGATAACATCTGCTAAATTGGATAAACTCTGAAACCCCCCCCCCCAACTAAAAACTGTACTGATCGTAATAGTCAAAATAGTATAGGAAGTGAACGTCCCATGGGGAAAAAGAAAAAAAAACAGGGAACCAGTTTTTCTCCTTTGGGGTTTGATGAGCAAGAAGAAAAAGAGATAGGAAATGGGGAAGAAAATGAAATGTTAAAAGAAATGTTGACCTCTTCGAAAAAAATGTAATATGGCTGTTTACCTTGGAGTTAAGATCAGGTTGGGGGGATAAGGAGTGATATATCCTTGATGAGAGGGGATTTTAACAAGGTTAGGGAAAAGCAGGAAGTTACAGAGGAGAGGATGAGCAAAGTAGGGTCATTGGAGAAAATATCAGATACAATTGTATCTGAGGATAGAGACCTGAAAGGGAAACTGGCAGATCTTGTGGATGGCCTTGGAAGAGAGAATTTGAGAATTAATGGGGTACCTGAAAATTGCGGGGTAAACCTGTAGGCTTTCTGAAGGAATGGTTAATTGAGAAAATAGGGAAAGAACATCTTTCCATAAACTTTGATATTGAACAGGCCCATAGGCCAGGTATCTCTGATTCTTGGTAATGGTCCTAGAATTATTATTTGTAAAATTTTGTTTTCGAGGGATAGAGACATTATTTGGAGACGAGCGCGGGAGATAGCAGATCTATCAATAGGATGAGCTAAAATCCCCCTGTATCCAGATTTTTCTAGGGATATGTTACAAAGAAATAAAAGGTTTCATTGAACTCATGAAAAGGCTGAGGGTAAAAAGATGTCCCCTATTCACTCATATATCCAGCTGGATTAAAAAATGTACATCAGCGAGAATTTGATTGGCCAGATGCAAAAGGGCTATGAGCTTTGGGACTTTACTGTAATTTTTTTGTTTCTATGGTGTCCGGGGAGGATAATGGTGGCAGGGGGGGGGGGGGGGGAGGTAAGTGGCTTCAGTAGGTAGAGTTCTATTATTTCAATAGGACATGGAGTAAGGGGAGGCAGAATGGGTGTGCTGGGGATGTTAGGTAGGGCAGGTTGAAAGGAATGGAGGAAAGAAAAAAAAAAATTCTTACCAACATGTGTTATTTTTGATTGTATTGTTAAACAGCTTCCACTCATTGTTATACTGTTGAAGACCCACTTAGACAAGGATTCCTCGTGTTTGATTAAAAAGAAATGGGCGGAACAGATCTACAGCTCAGTTTACTTATCCTTTTCTGGGGAGTCTCTATTTTAATACATAGAACAATAGAACAAATTGTTAGATTCATTGTGAGAAATGGAAGGGAGCTACACCTTTTTGGTTTTCTGGAAAGAAAGAAATCTCTGATTGCAGGTGTCTATATTCTCCCTCCCTTTAGATTTGATGTTTTAAAGAAATTACTACAGTTTTTGACCAAGGTTGGTGACTGCCCGGTGTTAGTATTGGGGGATTTAAATTCTGTTTTCTCTAATATTAAAGATTGTTTGGTTAAAGGTAAATCTGTATCGACAGTTCAGTCTGTTACGTCTTTCTCAAGATTTTGTATGAAAGTAGGATTATTTGATATACGGAGGAAGTTAAAGGGGGATTTGATGGTTTATTAACGTTATAGTCAATCTCATAGTTCATTGTCAAGAATTGATATGGTGCTTGCTAATGATTTGGCTTTGAACTGGGTGGGGAAGATGCAATAAGAAAATCGAATAGTATCAGATCACTCTCCTATGATGATAAAATTAGTAAATAATCACAATGACTGTGGACATGCAAGATTTTGGAAACATAACTCTCACTGGATAAGGTTAATGACAGAAGCGTATAGTAAAGTGCAAAGGCAATATAATAAGTTTTTAACAAATAAGGCTCTTCAAAGGCAATTTTTCTTGGATCAAATTTCACATGTCACATTGTGAGAGTGGTATCCAAACTAAAGGATTAATACATAAAATCGACAAATAACAAGAGCAGAATAGAATTGTGGATAAAGAATCAGTTTATCTCTAAGGAAGAATAAATGAAAGATATTTTCTTACAATTTTTTCAAAATATATATATGCTTCAGACCTGGATGGCTCTATAGGGGAAATAAGAAATTATTTGCTTATAATTTAATTCTCTAGGTGAGCTAGTGAGGATAGAAAGAAGGTAATGGTCACAGTGACAGTTATGGAATTGGAAGAAATTGTGGCTTTGTGTAGGAGAAACTCTGCCCCTTGTTTAGATGGGTTGCCCCTTGAAATATTTAAGAGTTACTGGAAAATTTTATTGCCTTGAGATGTGAAATTGTGTGAAATAGTACAAACTCATCAACACATCAAAAAGTACTTGAAATCATATATTTAAGAAAAGAGATGTGCTATAATGGCAAAATAAATGCAATCTTTATTCATAGACAATAAAATCATTTAAAAACGCATGGAAAAGCATGTGTTGCAAAATCACACAAACAGCTAAATAACAACTAAATATATAGAAGGATACAAATTGGATATATACCGTATATACTCGTGTATAAGCCAAGTTTTTCAGCACAAAAAATGTGCTGAAAAACGTCCCCTCGGCTTATACACGAGTCTATAACAAAAGAAATTACCCACTTAAAAAAAAATAAACTTAAATACTCACCCTCAGATGTCTGCGCGGCTCCCCGATGTCGGCACGGCTTACCGATGTCCCCAATGTCAGCGCGTCCCGTCTTCTTTCTTCTCCGCGGCTCCTCTTCTCTCTTCTATCTTCCAGCATGGAGGCGGTCATGGTTTCTTAGTGGCCGCGCATACTATGACGTCAGCAGCGGCTGCGTCACAGTATGCGCATGCTAGCAGAAAACATGGCCGCGTCCATGCCGGAAGAGAGAAGAGGAGCCGCGGAGAAGAAAGAAGACGGAACGCGCTGACATCGGGAACATCGGTAAGGCGCGCCGACATCGAGGAGCCGCGCTGACATCGGAGGGTGAGTATATAAGTTTATTTTTTTAAGGGCCGTGGGGGCAGGCTGGCTGTATACTACTAGGGGCTTGCTGTATACTATTAGGGGCTTGCTGTATACTACTAGGGGCAGGCTGTATACTACTAGGGGCTTGCTGTATACTACTAGAGGCTTGCTGTATGCTACTAGGGGCTGCTGTATACTACTAGGGGGCTGCTGTATACTACTAGGGGGCTGCTGTATACTACTAGGGGCTGATGTATACTACTAGGGGCTTGCTGTATACTACTAGGGGGCTGCTGTATACAACTAGGGGGCTGCTGTATACTACTAGGGGCTGCTGTATACTACTAGGGGCTTGCTGTATACTACTAGGGGGCTGCTGTATACTACTAGGGGGCTGCTGTATACTACTAGGGGGCTGCTGTATACTACTAGGGGCTGCTAAATACTACTAGGGGCTGCTAAATACTACATGGGGGCTGGCAGGCTGTATACTACTGGGGGCTGGCAGGCTGTATACTACGGGGGGGGTTTGACCAATGCATTTCCCACCCTCGGCTTATACTCGAGTCAGTAGTTTTTCCCAGTTTTTGGTGGTAAAATTAGGGGTCTCGGCTTATACTCGGGTCGGCTTATACTCGAGTATATACGGTATGTATATATATATATATATATATATATATATATATATATATATATATGAATTGTTTGAGAATAAGAGAAAATATATAATAAATATTATTGAATCTTATTCAGGACTGAATATTGCACAATCAAATGCTAACAGTACAATTTAAAAATCTCAAAGTAGGTGCACAGTAGTGCAAAAAATGAAGTGAAAGTAAGCAAAGATTACATTACCCCGATAGTGCAAGGTGCTGGATTAGAGCTTCCTCAGGGGTGGTATAGTCATGGTATAGTGCAATGATTGTTTTAAGTTTTTCAAAAAATAAAAATCCAGTTGAGAGAGAATCTTATAGGCCAAATTCAATATTGAATTGGGATGCCAAATTGTGTTCCGGGTCGGCATATTAGAACAAATTTGAGGTGTCTTTTTACTGGCATTCAGTTGGGCTGGGGGCAGACCTGTTCTTTCTTTGGGAAGTATTGAGCAAATTTGGGGTGGGAGATACCTCTGTCGATTCGGTAAAATTGTGTTATGTAGAACCTAGGGCATGAGGATGAACAGTGATATTTCTTCTTTTTTTCATTAACAAGGGGTACAAGACAGTGATGTCCCCTGTCTCCCTTGCAGTTCACTATGTTAATTAAACCTCTAGCTTTGAAGATTAATGCAATGAAGGAGATAAGAGGAGGGGGTTGGATATGCAGGTGTCTAGGATAAAGTCATACTCTATATGGATGACATATGTGAAGGAAACCGTGACGTTTTGGGCCCCTGAAGGGTCACTTAATTATGCTTTTTTGACACTCCTAGTATACACGGGTTCTGAGAGGTGCAGGAAGTGATTTAAAGTTGTCCACACAACCTTCAGATATGGCACAACAATAAATCCCAACCCTGAATGACTAAAAGACCCTTTTCACTAGCCTCAGTGAAACAAAAACGTATCAACCCAATTAAGCTGCCACCAGTCCTCCTTTAATATAAGACCAGTCTGTAACGGGATTATATAGGGTGAGGAACCAACCTGATAGCATGTATATAACCGAGACACAGAGCTATCTCAATTAGGCTAATTAAGCTGAGGCTGGGGAAGTAAGCGATATGGGTGGCTTAATGAACAGGACAATATCTGGCACATGGATCTCCCTTTTTCATTACACATGCTCTATATCAGTGATGGCAAACCTTTTAGAGACCGAGTGCCCAAACTACAACAAAGACCTGCTTATTTATCGCAAAGTGCCAACACAGAAATCTATGATGATTTAAAATGATTTATGCTCCCTTCTCTGTCACAGTTTTCATTGATACCAGCACCCTGAGGACACCAATAAAGCAGAAAATAGTCCCAGGTAGAGCTGTTACTTTAAAATAGCTCTGTGCACAGCAAGTCCTGGGCTGTCTGAGACTGCAGGAAGATACCTGGAGTCATCTCTGGTGATGGCCTGAGTGCCCACAGAAAGGGCTCTGAGTGCCACCTCTGGCACCCGTGCCATAGGTTAGCCATCACTGCTCTATATGGATCACATTCTTCTTTTATTTTATTTTACTTTAAGTTTCAGTCCCAAATGCTATTCAAGTGATTAGAAGTTTTGGATCTCAGGTCTTGAGATTAATCTACAAAAATCTAGTTTGATGCCATTACATAAGTGTAGTTGGTCATTACATGAGTTAGGGGATTTCAACAAAACACAGCCTGTACAATATTTAGTACTATGAGGTAGGCCTTGAGTAGGAGAATTTATTTTGTGTAATCTGGTTCCTCTATTTGGGAAGATGAATACCAAAATTAATACATGGAACACACTACATCTCTCTAGGGCAGAAAGAGTAGTTGGTTAAAAGTATCATATTGCCTCAGATATTCTATGTTTTATGTAACTGTCCTTGTTGGATAGATAAGAAATTGTTTGCCTTTATTCAAATAAATCAATTCATTTGGGGAAGAAAGTTTACCTCTTGTATTAAGCAAGAGGTACAAGTGATAATAGGGGATGATGATAGTCATTCCCTTCCTTTTATCACTATTACCATACTTTTCTGCACAAATCCAATTTATTGGATAAAATATGTAATCTGAAACCTTTTCTGCATTGTTTGGTTATACACAGTCTAAGTATGATTCACTTTTTCGGTTGTTGGAGTCAAGACAATTTGGTATTTGAAATTTATAAAAATGTACCTTTGGTAAAATTATTATTTAACAGTTTTGAATTCACTCCTTTATGGGGGAATATTAATTTATCTGAATTGTGTAAAATGAATGATATGTGTTTCTGGGAAAGGAAAGGTGTAACACATATTGTATTATATCTCCTATATGGGAGAAACGCGGGGGATGCTAATCAGTAAGGATTTATTTAGATTTGGTTAGTTAGTTTATGTATTAAATAATGAAAAGAATAGGAGGATATTGAAAGTCAAGAACTGTGCTAACTGGAGATTTACTGTGGATATGCAGAGAAAAAGGGATGGGGACAGAGAGAAACAGCGCTACCTAGTGCGAGATTATCCTTGGTTAGTTCGGGGGTGCTGTTGAGGAAGAGGTGCTCTTGGGTGAGATTGGGTACTCACCTTTGCTGGTTGTGCTAGAGACAGGCACAACGCTGGGTCAGGCATATGTGATAAGTAACCGCTGCCGTGTCCCCACCCTCGCCCCAAGGTTGGGTAACAAGGGCGTATAGCAAATGGGCTGGAGGGTAGGTCACTGGTTGTGCCACCCTATGTGTAAAAATGGGACGTCAGAAAGGCGCTGGTCATAAGGGGTAAGAGGTTTCCTTTTATTCAAAGATATTTTGGGCAACGCGTTTCGCACTCCAACGAGTGCTTTCTCAGGTCTAATATAATACACAAATAAATTAATTTTAATATTTATGATAAGTTAAAAAAGAGAATAGCATGCAGAGGCTCGGTATACCAAAAGGAATAAAACATAGGCTTTAAAAAGTTCATATAAGTTAGGAAATGATACTTCTATGGCCTCCTCTAAGGTAATTGGTGATCACATTGGAAATGGAGGAGACAGATAATACATGATAAAAATAAAAACAAAAAAAAAATAATTTTTATATATATACATATATACATACACATATACATATACATAAACACGAACACATACATATATATACATATAGATGAATAAACCTATAGGCAAAAAACGACCAAATAGATAAATAAATAAAAAATATACCAATATCTGTGCTTTAAAATCAGAAGAATTGTTTCTAAATAAAGAGAAAAAAAAGAGAAAAAAAAGAGAAAAAAAAAAGAAAAAAAGGCAGTTTGTGGTTTGTGACTCCTCCTGGAGTATTTACCCCTTGGTCACAAACGACAATTCATATGTGCTATACAACAGATTCCTCACACATTAAATATATGTGACGATCTATCCCTGTTTCTTCCTCCATAAGAATTTTACCAAGGTACCTTGAAAAAAAAGCTTTATTTTTTCCTTTTTTTTCTGTTAATATATAATTTTATCTCTTCTTGTGTACGAACTCAACGATAAATTACTCATTGGAGAACAAGCGACATTTTTTGGACTATATTACATTCAGAAAACATAAGCAGATATAATAAGAATTTTTCTTGTGTCATACCTTGGTCTTTTTAATCACTGTTTTTTAATCACTGTTTTTTAACCACTGTTGTTTATCATTGTATCGGTATAAGCCAATCAAATTAAATATATTGTTTATATATTCTGAAACAATCTGAGACAGTTTCTATTTTAGTGCCCACATTCACTGATTGTATATTGGATTATAACAAGTAAATGGGAGATGTTGACTTTTCGGACCAGGCGATTCAGCCATGTAACGCCATGCGGAAATCAAGAGTATGGTACACGAAGCCAGGAATGCATAACATGCAGATAGCACTGTAGAATTCATACATGTTACATTGATATGTAGGCCAGAGGGGAACTTTCCTTGAGTTTCAACAGGTGGTAATAAAACATGTGCATTTTGGAGACCATGAAGGGGGGAGTGCCAGTACTTGGAAGCAATGTCACATGTATTTTACTAGAGCAGCATTTTCCAGGAGAAGTTGCCTGGATATTAATATTTTTGAATTTATTCGGTAACACTTTTAAAAAAAAATTTACCCTGATGTACTCAGCTTATACATGCCTCATGCCTTTCTGAGCTCTACCAAAATATGTAAAATGTCCAAATGACAGACATGTGCCCATTCTGTAGATAATTGCCACATATCGGGTATTGCTGTACCTGGGAGAACCATTTAGCTTCTGAACATTCACTAGTATCTCACACATAGAAAGAGACATGAGACAGATCAATGATGAGATGATAAGATCCATCAGATGCATATTAAATGCTTAGCTCTGCTACATTTCTGCGATGTCACAACACACTGTCAGATCTGATGTGCCTCCCTCTCTCTCCCATGGATAAATAACGTATCTGCCTGTAGCTTTGCCGACAGGAAGTCAGTGTGTGAGCTTCTCCTAAAATGCAAGGGTGGGGGCTAGAGGCAGAGAACAGCTCAGCACTCTAACATCAGACAAGATGTCTGCTGAACACTAAACCCTGCCAAAGATTCAGGGTTGGTTCTAGGGGCACTATTTTACTATCGGTGAGTGTCAACTTTTTTGGAGAAAGTGGTCAGAGTTAAGTGCCAAAGAAGGTTGAGTATTTTTTATAATTTCTTAATGGGCATGATCTATAACAGTGATACAATTTAGTTTCCTGCTTTTGCTTTATGGTAGTGTATTTATTGGTATCATTTTTGGTTGGGGGATTTTTCTTTGCATGTTTTGTAGGTACCAGAATTTACAGGATGTGGGTATTTTTAATTTGAAAATTTTTTTTTTAGTCTCTGAAACTGATTAAAGGGATTGGTTACCCATGGATGATGGGGAGCTGTGGAACAATACATTGTCAAGGAAATGTATTTCTCTTCTGAACTAGGTAGATATAATGACATCCCATAATTATTGATATTGAGGGAATTGACAACAGAGTCAATTTCTTTTTCCATTCCATCCAATATTTGAACATATAATCATCGATGTATCGCTTCTAGTAAATAATATGAGGCAATCCTGCTGAGTTTCCAAAAATATGTTTATATTCAAAGATTTTCAAATATAGAATTTGCACAAGTAGAGGAAAACCATGCCCCCATTGCAGTACCACAAGTTTGTTGATATACCGTATGACTCGAGTATAAGCCTAGGGTGGGAAATGCATTGATCACAGCCTCCCCAGTTTATAGCGAGCAAGCACATGCCCCCCAGTATATAGCCAGCAGCCCCGCAGTATATAGCCAGCCCCTGTTAATATATAGCCAGTGTCTTCCCCGAGTATATAGCCAGTAGACCCCTGCCCTCAGTATATAGCCAGCAGCCCATATCCCCTAGTATATAGCCAGCCCCTACCCACTAGTACACAACCAGCAGCCCTTTAGTATATAGACAGCAGCCCCCTAGTATTTAGCCAGCAGCACCCTTGTATATAGCCAGTGACTGCCGCCTTGTATATAGCCATCAGCCTCCTTGTATATAGCCATTGCCTGCCCCCCACTATATAGCCAATGCCTGCCCCCAGTGTGTAGCCAGTCCCTGCTCCCCACTATGTAGCCAGCAGCCCCCTGCCCAGCCTAAAAAACAACAACAATGTACTCTCCTTTCTGATGCCCCCCACAGGTCTTCTTTTTGTTCATCTCCAGCTCCGTCTTCAGGTCCCTGTGTGGTGCCGTCGCATAAACTATGACGTCAGCCGCTTACTGACATCATAGTGTGTGCCGATGGTGTTATTGCTGACGTTATGGCATGTGCGATGCAGCACGGGACCCGAAGAGCTGAAGACAGAGGAGGACCTGTGGTGGGCGTTGGAAAGGTGAGTGCAGGCAGGCTCCAGGTTATGTACAAGATAGGGTCCATAGGTTTGTTCTTAAGTTGAATTTGTATGTAAGTCGATACTGTATATTTTATATTTGTAGTAGTTTTTTTTTTTTTATAGGATGTGATCTAATTCTTTAGTCAGTCTTGTGGAATCTTTCAGATATCACTGTAAGTTCTGGTCATAATGTTGGAGATGGAGGTCTACATAAGGGTAGAGATAGCAGGTAAGTGAATTGGTGCCCGCTATAACGAAACTACCTGACCTAGATTCATCAATAGATTTATCAATAGTGATGCAAACTGCACTATGTGTATTTTGTCTCACTAATGTGCAGAGTGCGCCAGATTAATGAATACTGGTGCACAGTCTTCAATAATCTGGAACACCCTGCATGTGCGAGTCATACTTAATCTGAGTGTGCCAATTCTTTTTAGGTGCACGCAATTTAATGGGCGTGCTCAACATTTCTGTTGAGTTGCAGAAATAAATGTAGCTTACGGTCCAACTCTGCACCAGAATACCCCTTTATGTACAGAATTTTGTGCCATAGACACCTCATAAATACATGTGCAAGCAGTTTGCACATTCTTTATAGTTTGGAAACTGGTTTTAATACTTTGATAAATGTGCCTCCTTATGTTGTCTTACATGTGTTGTGAATAAAAGACACGTTTGTTGTTAATTGAATTGAATTTACCATTTATTGAAATATTCACAATCAAGAATAAAATAGCACATTCTGGGAAACTTCACCCACATATAGTTTTATTGTAATATGTGTACCCATGTATCTCATTAGAATACAGAGTAGGAAGTTCCTTTTCGTTTTTTGGTTCACGACCACCTGTTAGATGAGTTAAAACTAAAACTCTTCATGGCTTCATGGCTACTAATCACTTGCTGTAGGATAATTACCTGCAAAAGAAAAGATTATTTTGAGCAAAATAATTGCTACATGCATTATTGTATGTAAGTTGGAACTGTATATTTTATAATTGTAACTCCAGACAAATTTTTTTTGTCCCAGTGACAATTGGATTTTTCATATTTTTTTGCAGTAATGGGAACCAGAGTTATCAATAAAGCTTCATTACAGACACCTTACAGCTGATCATTGCAGCCTGGGACTGAAGTAAAGAATCCAGAGAACTTCACCAGCAGTCATATTGGGCAGAGAGGTCTGTCTGTAAGTCAGGTGTCCTTAAGTAGGGGACTTCCTGTATTCTTAAAGTGGTTGGCCTTGAATAATGGCAACTGCAATGTTGTTATGCATTTTATAAACAGAGTCCAGAGGCCATTGTGCTCTTTGCAGTGGCAGTATGGAGCCAACTATTTCTGGTTTCGTGCTTTGTGGTTATGAAATTATATGGCAAAATAGCTAAATGTTACTAAGTATTGGCCTTCCATTTAATTGTTCGGCTGACTAGACACAGATAAATCTGCAAGGGTCACATTGTTTGGATTGGTTGGATTTATTTCTTTTTTCCTTATCACATGGTACAAATGTCTATAATGATGTAACTGCTTTAAATATTTAATTACCTTATAAATTACATTATTATTAAGACTGTAGGCAGGATACACACATGGCATTGGTTGATACTTATTGTATTTTAAAAGGGAAGTGTGAATCTTTTTTGTACCCTGTAATAATCAGCCAATTTTGTATTTGAACACTTATGATATATGTATTTTTGCACAGGACATAACAATATTTCGGCGGAGGAGGGCCACAATCTGGAATTCTACTTATTAGGAAAGAGGAAACTCCTAACTGTCCCATATCTATTGAATTGGTGACTGTGCTTTGTCCTTTAAAGTCTATGGGAGATATTGGTGCACATTTACTTACCCGGCCCATTCGCGATCCAGCGGCGCATTCTCTGCACATGATTCGGGTCCGGCTGGGATTTATGAAGGTAGTTCCTCCGCCGTCCACCAGGTGGCGCTGCTGCGCTGAAAATCATCTCAACGCGCCGGAATGCACCACCTCGGACCAGGTGAAGGTAAGCGCTTCCCGAGCGACACTTTTTCGGTTTTTAAATGCGGCGGTTTTTCCGAATACGTCGGGTTTTCGTTCGGCCACGCCCCCTGATTTCCGTCGCGCGCATGCCGGCGCCGATGCGCCACAATCCGATCGCGTGCGCCAAAATCCCGGGGCAATTCAGGTACAATAGGCGCAAATCGGAAATATTCGGGTAACACGTCGGGAAAACGCGAATCGGGCCCTTAGTAAATGACCCCCATTGTTGCAAATGTGAAACCTGATTAAGAACATTGGCATTGGAGTGCAATGTGTGTATGGACTGAATAGGATTATGTTAATAATAAAAACTAGTTGCAGTTCTACATTATAAACCTTTGCTATTACTCCAATGAGCAGAGTGACATTTCCTGCTGCCATCTGTATACCAACTGTTTTCTGGATTAGGGTAACTCACAGCATTCACAGCTTGTATCAAAGACAAGACCAGCAGAACAATATTGTTTGTAGGTAATGCCATTAGCACAGTTCCAGAAAGCGTTCTTATCACCAGACACAGGGTACAGGCCGCTGGCTCGCCCAGCACAGAATTCTTTTGGAGTTTTGACTGGAGAAACGGGAGGGTAGTTGCCTGAAACATAAAAAATTATGATCTTTTATTTTAAAATATTTCAAGGAAAGAAAGTTAGTAAATATTTCATCTATGGCAATAACATACTGCAAAACTTTTTGCAATTTGTTCAAAGTTTATCATATATCTTTAATCATAAAACAATTGAATTTGTTATATGTTGTGTTGAAAAGGGTTTCCATTTTCAGCAAATAAATCATATTGTTTTAATAATGAAAAGTTATACAGTTTTGCAGTATACTTTCTGCATAAATTATTCACTGTTTTTATATCTTTGCTTGCTGCTACTCAATTGAATGGTTCAGTTCCAGTGGATAAAAATCTATTTATGACCATGTCATAGTACAGCTTTCTGTCCATCACATGATCATGTATAGATTTTTCTCCAGTGGATGCAAACACTGTGAGAAATTTTTACAGAAAGTATATTGGAAAATGTATAACTTTCCATGATAGAATTGTACTTCTCATTTACCTGCTGAAACTGTACAGCTCCTTTGACCCCTTTACAATACGGGTGTTACCAGTGGATGTGCAGCAAATCCAAGGCTTGCATGAAGAGGACTTAGCCCGTGACCTATCTCCCCACTCCCTTAAAAGACTAGTGACATACAGATAGGTAACATGTCTGTTAAAGGAATATGGAGAGATCTCACAGGCTGATTCCTCTCCATACAAGCCGTGTGTTTGCTGCATATTGCAGAAAACACCCACCTGTAACACCCACAATCAGTAATAGGGCATGGGGGCCGGCATATTGGCTTTAATCGTCACTCTCAGTGATGTCATTGGGGAGCAAGGATCATTTATCTTGACAACATGGAGTCTTTATAAGACTCCAGGACCTGTCATTGCTGGAGATATATAACTGTGTGCCAGTGCACCTTTTTACAGGTTATTTACAGGTTATTACAGCAAATTATCCGCATACTGCAATATAGTAGTATTGCAATATATGGTAGGATTAAAGGGTTAAAATACCTTGGGATCTAAAAATACAGTAAAAATACATTTTTTTAAGAAGTTAAAAGAAATAAAAAAAGTTTACATCGTCACCATTTTACTATTAATAAATAAACAAATAAAATCATAAAGATTTTAGGTATCTCCTTGTTCCAAAATTCCAAATGTAGGTTATTCCCGGTGACAAAGCTATTACTTAAAAAGTTCTTAGCATCAGAAGATGAAGATATTTTTTTCAAACAAAAGGTTTTAATTATTAAAAATGTATTAAAACACTATAAAACGTATATATGTATATAATCGTACCAACCAAAAGAATAAAGGAGACATATCATTTGGAAAAGTGAAAGTCCTAAAACCAGAACCCACAATATAATGGCACAAATTCTTTTCTTGACCAATTTAATTGCATTTGGAATTATACTTTCCAATATATTTTATTTTATTTCTTTGTTTATTTGTTGGAACTTTCCGTTATTATTTCAAGTGCTTCCCCTAGGCTATTATTGCAAGCCATCTAGCCCTTACTACCTCTATTTTTGGCTGTTAAAATCCAAGACCCCATTGACTTCAATGGGATTCTTGTTTGGGTCAAAGTTTAGCTGTGAAGTCTGGGTCCCGAACTGAATTTTGTCACAAAAGCATTTTTGTTTTACTGTTGTGGATTAAATTTCCATTAAATCTCATTTCCCTTTTGTTTGAAGAAAGTAAAATCAAAAAAGCATTATAGGTTTTCACAAATATATCTGTAAAAAATAATAATAATAATTTTTATGTATATATCCATCAAATTCCTCAGCGCTTTACAAATAATAGGGGACATATATAAATATACCATATATTCTTGAGTATAAGATGAGATTTTCAGCACAATTTGTGTGCTAAAAAAGCCCCACATGGCTTTAAAAAACCCTCCGGCGCTGACCTCCGGCATCCTCTTCTCCCCGCAGCACCCTTTTGGGGCACCACTTATGAGATCTGCTGGCACAGAATCTATGACGCGGCAATGTTGAAGGCACCCTGCTGGACATTATATTAATATGGGCAATCTGATGGACAGTTTATAAATTGTAGGTGCTGCTGTGGATAGCTCATTCATGAGGGGAGACTACTTGACATTTTATTGATGAGAGGAGACAACTGGACATTTTATTAGATAATGCATTTCCCACCCTAGGCTTATACTTGAGTCAATACGTTTCCCATTTTTTTTGGTGGTAAAATTAGGTACTTTAGCTTATACCTGTATATATAGTAAAATGACATTACAGAGAACAAACAGTCATATGGAACAATAGAAGCAAGTGCACTGCTAGCGAGACCTTACAGTCTATGAGGATGAAGGGGGTGACACAGGAGGTATAAAAGTTTGTATAATGGTCCAGCCATTCTTTATAAGGGAACAGTATAAAATTTAATACATAAAAATTCTGCTCCTCGAACCAGCAACCAACCATCATCTTATATACAGGTAGAGATTATTCTAATATCACTGGCAGATGGAAGAGCGCGGGTTGGGCAATAAACTGAGAAGAGAGATAGGGAGGTTGCTGCTGCATTAAGAATAGATTGTAGAGGAGAGAGTTTAGTGAGTGGAAGACTGATTAGTAGGGAGTTACAGTAGTCTGTTCAATAGTGAATCGGAGCGACAATTAGCATTTGAGAGGTTTAAATTGTAAGAAATGGGTGGATTCTGGAGATGTTTCTGAAATGCATGCGACAAGACCGAGCAAGAGATTGAATATGCGGTGCTCTAGTGATCCCACAAACCGAGATGGAGAGGTCAGGGTTGGGTCAGTTAGTTGAGGGTGAAAAGACAAGAAGTTCAGTCTTAGAAAGATCAAGTTTCAAGAAGAAAGAGGGCATGATGTTAGAGACAAATGATGTTAAATCTTAAATTTAGTAAGATGCACCTGTTTAAAACACTCAGATTAACAAAAAGCAGTGCGCCAGTTTTCTGTCTGACTTTGTACATACTTTTATGTGCAAACCGCTTGCACATAAAAGAACACATGAAGAAGGGTCGTCACAAATTATAAATCTGGCACCCTCTACACAGATTTAAGAAACATAACTTAATCAAAGAGACATAACTTAATGCTGCCATAGCTTTCAACAGTATAGGCACCCTGAGGATGCCAATACCATTGAAAGAGGCGGAAGTTTTGATTTTCATTGTAGAAAATCATTATACTGAAACAGGAAGAATCATAAGACCTGGTGAAGGAGCTGCAATGATAATCCTACTCTGTTTACAGTTTTTCATTCTTCTTGCAGGGTTAGCCATGGATGTGGTTAGACATGTTTGGGCTGCCTGGGACTGTTCGCCACCAATGGTCTATACTATGGTTAAAGGGCTGAGCCTGTTAATTAATTCACTGCAAATTTTAGAGTCACTTTATGATAACAGTAAAACTTAGCTTTCATTTAATCATTAATTATTAAAATGAGCTCACTAGAATTAACCCCTTCACGCTCCGTGGCGGATATATCCGCCACGGAGCGCAGTGACTTAGCGCTCAGTGGCGGAAATATCCGCCACGGCGCTTATGCCGGCTCGGCTCTGGATCAGAGCCAAACCGGCATCGGGAAACACGGGGTGCCGGCTGTAACTAATAGCCGGCACCCCAGTGTAACACCCGCGAACGGAGTAGTCTCCGATCGCGGGTGCTTAACCCGTTAAATGCCGCGGTCAGCGCGACCGCGGCATCTAACATGCATCTGGGTTGTCTTTCCCCCACGATCGCCCCCCCCGAACCGCTATAGCAACTCTGGGGTCTGATCTGGACCCCAGAGTTACTTGCAAGAATTGCCGGTAAGATGGCGTCTGTGACGTCATCTTACTGGCACAGTGCCAGTCTATGCAAGTGTATAGGCTGACACTGATAATACTCTGCAATACATCAGTATTGCAGAATATTATCATGAACAAGCAATCAGATGATTGCTTGGTCATTTCCCATGGTATAAAAGTGAAAAAGTAAAAAAAAAAAAGTTATTCAATAAAAAAATAAAGTCATAAATCACTAAAAATGCCCCAAACCCCCAAAACATATAAAGAGACATATAACAAAAAAAAAAATCTAAATCATAACACAAACCCCACATATATAGTATCACCGTGTCCGTAACAACCCGTAGAATAAAAGTAAATCATTATTGAACCCCCACGATAAACGCCGTAAAAAAAAACTGTTATAAAGCCTCCAAAAATTATGATTTTTACCTTTTCAATCCCACAAAAAATGCTATAAAATGCGATCAAAAAACCATATGTACTCAGACATGATACTGGTGCAAAGTACAACATGTCCCGCAAAAAACAAGCCATCAAGCAGCTCCGTAGCCAAAAAAGTAACAATGTTATGCCACTTGGAAGACGGCAATACATAAATGATAGATTTTTCCCCACATTAGGGTTTTGTTTGACAAATTTAGTAAAACGTAAGAAAATATATTCATGTCTGGTATCCCCATAATCGTATCAACCCAAAGAATAAAGATAACATGATTATTATTCTATACGGTGAACACCAAAAAAAAAAAGTAAAAAATCCAGTACAGAATTGATGCTTTTCTACTCCTGCCCTCAAAAAAAGTTCCTAAATTTTCAACAATAGGTGATACCAACCCCAAAATGGTAACAATGGAAAAAGCATCTCATCCCGCAAAAAAAATGCCGTCACATGGCCCCAATAACGAAAAAGCGAAAATTTTATAGCCTTCAAAAGGGGCCAATGAGGAAACTAAAATCCTGGCAGCTGCAGCGCCCTCCTTCCCTTCTGCACCTCGCTGTGCGCCCATAAAACAAGTCACAGCCACATGTGGGGGGTCTTTGTACTCAGGAGAAATTGCAGAACAAATTGTATGGTGGGTTTTCTCGTTTTATATTTTGGAAATGTGTAAATTTTAGTGCTAAATGAACGTATAAGGGAACAATATGACCATTCTAAATTTCACCTCCATTTTGATTCAATTACTATGAAGATCTCAAGGGGTTAACAATCTTCGTAAAAGCTGTTTCTGATAGCTTGAGGGGTGCAGATTTGAAAATGGGTAGATTATATAGGGGGTTTTGATGCTAAATATGTAAAATTTCATTCAAAACTGTATTTATCCCCAAAATAGTCAATTCTGAAAATCCGGAAAAGCGATATTCTATTTGTAAGCCACGTGACATCAAAATAAATTATCCAGACATTTCAGAAATTATGAAAATGTAAAGTAGACAAATGGGAAATGTTATTCAGCAACTTATTTAGGTGGTAAATCTATCTGCCTGAAAACGCAATGATTTAGAATTTCGAAAATGGCAAATTTTTTAAAAAATTTATCATATTTTCTTTTTTTTTGTAAATAAACGCAAAACTTATCTGCCAAAATTTACCACTAAAATGAAGTACAACATGTGGGGAAAAAACAATCTCAGAATCGTAACAGTGTTCAAAAGTTATAACCATATAAAGCGAAGCAAGTCAGAATCCAAAAAATCAGGCTGAGCCTTAAGCTACAAAATGGCTGCGTCCTTAAGGGGTTAAAACATGCACACAAACACAAAACTTAAAGTGTAGACATATTTGTCACTAAGGTGCATTGTTCACTGCTCCCTTAATTCTCACATAAGCCTCAGGGCAAATCAATAAGTAAGGGTATGTGCTAGTTTCGCATTATTCATTACATCCAGTGGCGTAACTTAGAAGAACAGCATCTGCCTGTGCGCTCAGATATTGAGCAGACAGGTCGCACTGCATGAGGTAGATGCAGTTTTTTAAACAGTGAGCACCGCATGCCCCTCTGATGCAGCACACAGCTGGGTGCAGGCCAATGTCTGTGCTCCTGTCAGAGGGGCCCCGCAACTCAAAATGTTTAAAAGAAGTTCCCAGTGCATCCCTGGGAGCAGGAAGCAGTTTGGGGAAGCTTGTACTCCTACTAGGATACTTGAAATGGAGCTGGGACAGAGAGAGAAGAGGAGGAGGGGTATGCAGTGACCCGGAAGATCCAGAGGCTGCTCTGTGCCTTGATAACTGTAAGTGGACAGTGTGTAAAAGTTGTCTATACAGTTCACATACATATATGTCTGTAGATCTTTTATTTTATATAAAAGTAAAAAACATAACAATACATAACACAAACCAAACATAATATACAATATGTACAAAATATATACAATAACTTACCTGCTGGTCCAGCCACTTTCAAACCTAGCAAGAACAATAACTTAAAATACACCGAAATGAATAAACACCAAATACCACAACCCTCACGCAACCGATCATCACATCCTAAACCAAACCAATAAACAAAGACAAGCCACACCCACAAATAAACATAAATGACTATGTGACATATACACACATATGCATAAAAGATATATACATACACTTATATGCATATCACAGATATATAATGGGGCACATTTACTTACCAGGTCACTGGTGTTCACTGAAAGTGCATTGTCCGTCTATAATGCAGTATAATGAGTGTGGCTATTCACTAAGATTGTGTGCCAGAAATCATGATTGTGTCACTTCCCCGCACAGATTAAGAAGACTTCAACATCTTTTTTTGTGGTGCATTTTTAACAAAGGGGCGAGCAACACAATTTGAAAGTTAAATACGGTGCTTGGTCCGAATCAGTCGGACTGTCCGTTGGCACGCCCCCTAAGTTGTGTTGCATGGAAGCCAGCGCAGCTGTGCCACAAAAGGGTGTCACAACCGCAGCTTACCTGTGCAAGCCATTTTAGCAATGAAGAACGTGAACATTCCGAACAGTGTATATAGATGTGCCATGCATATTGTATATATGTGTGTACTGCATGTCTGTATTATGCATATATGTGTGTATGTATAATATATATACATATAGGTGTGTATATATATATGTATATATATATCTGGGCTATGTGCATATATATATATATATATATATATATATATATACACACTCACCTGCCACTTTATTAGGTACACCATGCTAGTAACGGGTTGGACCCCCTTTTGCCTTCAGAACTGCCTCAATTCTTCGTGGCATAGATTCAACAAGGTGCTGGAAGCATTCCTCAGAGATTTTGGTCCATATTGACATGATGGCATCACACAGTTGCCGCAGATTTGTCGGCTGCACATCCATGATGCGAATCTCCCGTTCCACCACATCCCAAAGATGCACTATTGGATTGAAATCTGGTGACTGTGGAGGCCATTTGAATACAGTGAACTCATTGTCATGTTCAAGAAACCAGTCTGAGATGATTCCAGCTTTATGATATGGCGCATTATCCTGCTTAAAAGTAGCCATCAGATGTTGGGTACATTTTGGTCATAAAGGGATGGACATGGTCAGCAACAATACTCAGGTAGGCTGTGGCGTTGCAACGATGCTCAATTGGTGCCAAGGGGCCCAAAGAGTGCCAAGAAAATATTCCCCACACCATGACACCACCACCACCAGCCTGAACCGTTGATACAAGGTAGGATGGATCCATGCTTTCATGCTGTTAACGCCAAATTCTGACCCTACCATCCGAATGTCGCAGCAGAAATTGAGACTCATCAGACCAGGCAACGTTTTTCCAATCTTCTACTGTCCAATTTCGATGAGCTTGTGCAAATTGTAGCTTCAGTTTCCTGTTCTTAGCTGAAAGGAGTGGCACCCGGTGTGGTCTTCTGCTGCTGTAGCCCATCTGCCTCAAAGTTCGACGTACTGTGCGTTCAGAGATGCTCTTCTGCCTACCTTGGTTGTAACGGGTGGCGATTTGAGTCACTGTTGCCTTTCTATCAGCTCGAACCAGTCTGCCCATTCTCCTCTGACCTCTGGCATCAACAAGGCATTTCCGCCCACAGAACTGCCGCTGACTGGATGTTTTTTCTTTTTTGGACCATTCTCTGTAAACCCTAGAGATGGTTGTGCGTGAAAATCCCAGTAGATCAGCAGCTTCTGAAATACTCAGACCAGCCCTTCTGGCACCAACAACCATGCCACGTTCAAAGGCACTCAAATCACCTTTCTTCCCCATACTGATGCTCGGTTTGAACTGCAGGAGATTGTCTTGACCATGTCTACATGCCTAAATGCACTGAGTTACCGCCATGTGATTGGCTGATTAGAAATTAAGTATTAACGAGCAGTTGGCCAGGTGTACCTAATAAAGTGGCCAGTGAGTGTATATATATATATATGCATGTATGTGTGTGTGTGTGTGTGTGTGTGTGTGTGTGTGTGTGTGTGTGTGTGTGTGTGTGTGTGTGTGTGTGTGTGTGTGTGTGTGTGTGTGTGTGTGTGTGTGTGTGTGTGTGTGTGTGTGTCTGTGTTATGCATATGTGTGTGTGATTTATATGTGTGATATGCCGTATTTTTCTGACTATAAGACGCTTCTTACTATAGGACGCACCCAAGATTTAGGCTTACAAAAAAGGAAAAATATATTTTAAACCAATTAAAATTTTCCTGTTGGTCGCTCTAAAGCACAGCACACATCCATACAGTTACACACACAGCTCTGCTTCATCCATACAGTAACACACATAGATCAGCTATAAACATATAAGGAATACTCTGGAAACTGCTTTACACATGAATACATACACAGCTCTACCATACACAAATAAGGAACACACTGGGAACTACTCTACACACACAGACCCCCCCCCCCCCCCCCCCCCTTCCCCTCTTTCCCTCTTTCCCCTCTTTCCCCTCTTTCCTTCTTCCCCCCTTTACTTCTTCCCCTCTTTCCTTCTTCCCCTCTTTCCTTCTTCCCCTCTTTCCCTCTTCTTCTTACCCTGTCCCAGTGCAGCATTTCCCCATTCTTGGCAGTATATGGTGATGTAAGAAGCATGTGATCAGTCACATGATTCTGACATCACCACAGGTCCTGTGTGCAAAGGGAGAGAGCAGTGCGGAGGCTCTCCTCTCTGGGCGATCAGATGAAGCGCAATGTCAGGGCATCATCCGATCTCCATTACAGCGGTCTGGCAGTGCTGGATCCTCCTGATCTTCATTCTATAAGACGCAGGCACTTTTTAGCAAGATTTTTTCTTGCTAAAAAGTGTTTCTTATAGTCCAAAACATACGGTACATATTTGTATATGGATGTATTACATATATATGTTTATGTGTATGACATACATGTATGTGTTGTAATGAGGCTATGTAAATCCTTTGCATACACTAAGTACTCCCCATGGTTAGTAGAAGAAAAAAAAACTTAGCTTACCCCCCACTGGAGGATACAAAACTGGAATTTGTTGCGGGATTTAACATTTAAGTTTGTGTTGCAAGCCAAGCACTTACATGCACCAGGAAGAAGAAGGTGAACTCCGGCGGACCTGAGCGGGGAGCGACACATGCATGATATCGGGCGCAGGATCTACATGGCACAGTGCATCATTGTCAGAGAGTCCGGATGGGGGATCACGACTTGGACGGGTAAGTAAATGTGCCCCAATGTGTATACTTAGTGCAGTAGCAGTAAGAGAGAATTTTGTTACTTACAGCACTGACAACTTTCCTCAAATACAAGGCCAGTTTGGCAGTATTGTTTGTAGGTTATTCCATTAGCGCAGTTCCAGAATGCATTTTTATCACCAGCTACTGGGTACAGTCCGCTTGCGCGATTAGTACAGAATTGCTTCTGCTTCTTAGCTGGTGGTTCAGAAGGATAATTACCTAAAACATAAAAGCAGAAAATAAATTAAACACATCAATGAACTTTAAGAGCTTTTTCTTATAATAAATTCATCTTGAACACATTTTTACACTTTAATACTTTCTGACTCGTGCAAGCCGGCGCCCATGCGGCAAAATCCGGTCACGTGCGCCAAAATCCCGGGGCAATTCGGTGCTAAACGGAAAACGACGGAAACCTGTCGAAAATGCATCCGACGGTCCCTTAGTAAATGAGCCCCAATATAAAAAAAATCATCTAAAATGAAGAAAACTTATTTCAAAAAGTTTTTAAAAAACAGACAACTGAAGGCAAAAGTAGTGCAGTCTGTACTTGTATGTGCACTTTGCCTCACTGATGTGTAGGATTATTGAATACTGGTGTGCGGTCTTCAATTATCTAGCGCACCCTGCACTGCTCGGGAAGTCTGCACCAACTTTTTTTTGGTGCACCTTTGACATATAGCGTGCAACACAATTGTCAAGTCGCTTATAATAAATGTGGTGCACGGTCTAAATTGCATTGGAACTCCCTTTTAGGTGCAGAGTTTTGTGGCGCGTTGGACGCAGTGCAGCCGCCACACAAAACTGGTGCAAACACTTCATTAATACAAGCGGTTTGCACGTTCTTATCAGTGCAAAGTCACACTGAAAACTGGAGCATAGATGTAGATTTTGAAGTTCAAATTTCATTTATCTTTAACCACAAACACTTACAACATTCACAAGTCACATCGAAGACAAGGCTAACAGGACAAAATTGTTTATAGGTGATTCCATCTGAGCAGTGCCAGAAAGCATTTTTATCACCAGCAACAGGATACAGGCCACTGGCTCTCCCAGCACAGAATTCTTTGTCAGTTTTAGCCGGTGGGTTGTCTTAAAAACAAAAAATAATATTGAGGTAGAGAACAAAGTTTACTGTACATTGCTGATGAACTCTATAGTTGTATTTAGGGATTTGGCTCTCAACATCAAAATACGGTATCATAAAATATTTTACAATTAAAAGTTGTGTATCGTTAGTAATAATTAATAGAATTTATACTATAGCTCTCAAATCAGATTATCTTTTTAGCATTACATCTGCCTATTATGCACACTGTATCACTACATCACTAGGTACAATAATGAGTCTATTAAGGCAAGCAAATTATAAGTTAGCTCTTTCACAGTGAAACTTACCTTTGTGTTGAGTATGTGAGTGGCTGCTCCCTGAAGGACTGTTTTCATGGATTTTGTGAGTGGGAATGCCTTGAGGGTGAGTGGGAATATTCTTTGGGTGATTTGTTTCATGGTTGTTGCCAGGAGGGACACTCTTAGTTGGTACGCTTCCAGGGTGATTGACCTTGGGTTTGCTATTTGGATGGCTATGAGAAGGAATATTCTCTGAGTGGCTGGTCTTTGGGCTGGTTCCTGAGGCACTGGTCTTAGGCTTTCCTTCAGAATGAATGATCTTAGGATGACTAGGCTTAGGGCTGCTACTAGAGGGATTCTGCTCAGGGCTAGTATGAGAGGGTATGTTCTCATGTTGAGTAGGCTTTGTGTTGCTACTTGGGATGTTATGAGAGGGAATGTTCTTGTGGTGGGTGGTCTTGGGGTTACTGCTTGGGCTATAATGTGAGGAAATGCTCTCATGATGAATGGTTTTTGGAATGTTGCTAGAGGGAATAATCTTAGGGATACTATGAGAAGGGATTTTTTCATGGTGAATAGTCCTAGGGTTACTGCTTGGGATGCTATGAGATGGAATGTTTTCATGATGGACACTCTTGGGGATATTGTCAGAGGGTATAGTCTTATGCAATGGAATGTTCTCAGGTTGAGTAGGTTTTCTGTTGCTGCTTGGACTGTTATGTGATGGAATTCTCTCATGATGAATGGTCTTGGGAATGTTGCCAGAAGGAATTATCTTAGGGCTACTCCGAGAGGGGATTTTTTTTTTATGGTCAGTGGTCTTAGGGTTACTGCTTGGGATGTTATGAGATGGAATGCTCTCATGATGAGTGGTCTTGGGAATATTGCCAGAGGGATTAGTTTTGGGGCTGCTATGAGAGGGAGTATTCATATGATGTGTTATCTTGGGGATACTACCGGAGGGAATGTCCTTAGGTTTGCTATGCGAGGGAATGTTATCATGTTGAGTAGGTTTCTTGTTACTGCTTGGAATGTTATGAGAGGGGATGTTGTCGTGGTGAATGGTTTTGGGGTTACTACTTGGAATGTTATGTGAGGGAATGCTTTCATGATGAATGGTCTTTGGAATGTTGCCAGAGGGAATAATCTTATGAGAGGGAATGCTCTCATGATGAGTGGTCTTGGGATTATTGCCAGAGGGATTTGTTTTGGGGCTGCTATGAGAGGGAGTATTCATATGATGCATTGTCTTGGGGATACTGCCCGAGGGAATGTTCTTAGGTTTGCTATGCGAGGGAATGTTATCATGTTGAGTAGGTTTTTTGCTACTGCTTGGGATGTTATGAGAGGGGATGTTCTCGTGGTGAGTGGTTTTGGGGTTACTACTTGGGCTGCTACGTGAGGGAATGCTTTCATGATGAATGGTCTTTGGAATGTTGCCAGAGGGAATAATCTTATGAGAGGGAATACTCTCATGATGAGTGGTCTTGGGATTACTGCCAGAGGGATTTGTTTTGGGGCTGCTATGAGAGGGAGTATTCATATGATGCGTTATCTTGGGGATACTACTGGAGGGAATGTTCTTAGGTTTGCTATGAGAGGGAATATTCTCATGTTGAGTAGGTTTCTTGTTACTGCTTGGAATGTTATGTGAGGGAATGCTCTCATGATGAATGGTCTTTGGAATGTTGCCAGAGGGAATTATCTTATGAGAGGGGATTTTTTCATGGTGAGTAGTCCTAGGGTTACTGCTTGGGATGTTATGTGCGGGAATGCTCTCATGATGAGTGGTCTTGGGATTGTTGCCAGAGGCTTTGTTCTTAGGGCTGTCATGAGAGGGAATGTTCACATGTTGAGTAGGCTTTTTGTTACTGCTTGGGATGGTATGAGAGGGAATGGTCTCATGATGATTGATTTTAGGATTATTGCCAGAGGGATTAGTTTTTGGGCTTCCATGAGATGGAATGTTCTCATGATGGACACTCTTTGGGATATTGTCAGAGGGTATGGTCTTGGAGCTGGTATGAGATGGAATCTTCTCAGGTTGAGTAGGTTTTGTGTTGCTGCTTGGGCTGTTATGTGAGGGAATTCTCTCATGATGAATGGTCTTGGGAATGTTGCCAGAAGGAATTATCTTAGGGCTACTATGAGAAGGGATTTTTTCATGGTGAGTGGTCTTATGGTTACTGCTTGGGATGTTATGAGAGGGAATGCTGTCATGATGAGTGGTCTTGGGAATATTGCCAGAGGGATTTGTTTTGGGGCTGCTATGAGAGGGAGTATTCATATGATGCATTGTCTTGGGGATACTGCCCGAGGGAATGTTCTTAGGTTTGCTATGTGAGGGAATGTTATCATGTTGAGTAGGTTTTTTGCTACTGCTTGGGATGTTATGAGAAGGGATGTTCTTGTGGTGAGTGGTTTTGGGGTTACTACTTGGGTTGCTATGTGAGGGAATGCTTTCATGATGAATGGTCTTTGGAATGTTGCCAGAGGGAATAATCTTATGAGAGGGAATGCTCTCATGATGAGTGGTCTTGGGATTATTGCCAGAGGGATTTGTTTTGGGGCTGCTATGAGAGGGAGTATTCATATGATGCATTGTCTTGGGGATACTGCCCGAGGGAATGTTCTTAGGTTTGCTATGAGAGGGAATATTCTCATGTTGAGTAGGTTTCTTGTTACTGCTTGGAATGTTATGTGAGGGAATGTTCTCATGATGAATGGTCTTTGGGATGTTGCCAGAGTGAATTATCTTATGAGAGGGGATTTTTTCATGGGGCGTAGTCCTAGGGTTACTGCTTGGGATGTTATGTGCGGGAATGCTCTCATGATGAGTGGTCTTGGGATTGTTGCCAGAGGCCTTGTTCTTAGGGCTGTCATGAGAGGGAATGTTCGCATGTTGAGTTGGCTTTTTGTTACTGCTTGGGATGGTATGAGAGGGAATGGTCTCATGATGATTGATTTTAGGATTATTGCCAGAGGGATTAGTTTTTGGGCTTCCATGAGATGTAATGTTCTCATGATGGACACTCTTTGGGATATTGTCAGAGGGTATGGTCTTGGGGCTGGTATGAGATGGAATCTTCTCAGGTTGAGTAGGTTTTGTGTTGCTGCTTGGGATGTTATGAGAGGGAATGCTGTCATGATGAGTGGTCTTGGGAATATTGCCAGAGGGATTAGTTTTGGGGCTGCTATGAGAGGGGATTTTTTCATGGTGAGTGGTCTTATGGTTACTGCTTGGGATGTTATGAGAGGGAATGCTCTCATGATGAGTGGTCTTGGGAATATTGCCAGAGGAATTAGTTTTAGAGCTGCTATGAGAGGGAATATTCATATGATGCATTGTTTTGGGGATACTGCCCGAGGGAATATTCTTAGGTTTGCTATGCGAGGGAATGTTATCATGTTGAGTAGGTTTTTTGTTACTGCTCGGGATGTTATGAGAGGGGATGTTCTCGTGGTGAGTGGTTTTGTGGTTACTACTTGGGTTGCTATGTGAGGGAATGCTTTCATGATGAATGGTCTTTGGAATGTTGCCAGAGGGAATAATCTTATGAGAGGGAATTTTTTCATGGTGAGTGGTCCTAGGGTTACTGTTTGGGATGTTATGAGAGGAAATGCTTTCATGATGAATGGTCTTGGGAATATTACCAGAAGGGCTGATCTTAGGGTTGCTATGAGAAGGAATGTTCTCAGGTTGAGGGGGTTTAGTGTTGCTGCTTGGACTGTTATGGGAGGGAATCGTTTCATGGTGACCATTCCTGGGGCTGTTGCTTGGAGTGTTTTGGGAGGGTATGATTTTTGGGTGATTGGTTTTGGAGCTGCTACCAGAAGGATCACTCTTAGGGTTACTTTCTGATGAATGAATCTCATGATGATGGAGAGGAGAACCTGGTAAACATTTGAGAAAGGAATATAATAATTGCCTCTTTAAGAGAAAAAAACATTATTGCTTTAGAACTGTGCAAATACCATTCCTAAACACATACAATAATTACAATCTTTGATCAAAAAAATGGAACAACACCATTCACAAAGTAAAAAGCTGGCAAGAGAGCAAAAAGTCATGAAAGATGTAAACAATGTTTAATTTCATCATAACTTTATAGAAGGCAATGTTGAATAATCTTGAATAATCCCCTCTGATTGAGGGGATAGGAAAAATTTTTCTTACCCCAATAATGCAGTTAGAATAACTCCCAGGATCAATATCAATTTTACAATGTTTTTGTTCTCATGTGATATTTTTGTTTTCAAGAAAGTCATCCAGACCCCTTTGTAGATGTACAAATTATCAGCCATATTCTCACTGCTGTTTCAGTAAAGAATCTCTGTCCATGGCAATGTTAGAACAGCCTCAACTTACAATATATTATTATACAATTGTATATTTATTTAATCTCATTATATTAGAAGACTCGGGTGCCAAATAATATGAGAAGACTCTGCTTTTGTTTATATTGTGATTATTGCCTAGCAGGTCAATGTAATTGTGCAGCAATGTACATAAAAGTCACTCACAGCACTGACAGCTCTGATCAAAAATTAGGCCAGTGGGACAATCTTGCTGGTAGGTGAGTCCTTTCCAGCAGTTCCAAAAAGCACTTTCATTCCCTGCCACTGGGTAAAGGCCATTTGCTTTTCCAACACAGAAGCTGTTTTCATCTGAACTGCTTCTGCCCTTAGTTGAGGGAGCAGAATTAATGCCTGTAAAGTAATAATAAACAATTCATATATATATATATATATATATATATATATATATATATATATATATATATACAGAGAGAGAGAGAGAGCGCTAACACACAATGAAATATAAAGGTTGCCCCCTGTCATGTGTAAAATATACCAGTATACGTTAATACTCAATTTATTGCTCATATCGGAGGACTAGAGATACGCTACACAAATCTTTTTTTTTTTTAAATTATTAATATTATTAAAACAATTACTTACAACATTGACAGCTCATACTGAAAACCAAACTATCAGGACAAACTTGATGATAGGTGAGACCTTTCCAGCAGTTCCAAAAGGCATTTTTTTCCCCTGCAACAGGATACAAACCACTTTTTTTTCCTACACAGAATCCATTGCTTCCAGAAGTTTTAGAAGAATGGCTTTCACTGCCCTTTGAATTATCATCAGCTTTAGTGTTCTTTGTGTGGTCTGTAGAATGAGTGCTCTTGGGATTCCCATTAGAATGACTACTTGGATTGTTATTGATTTTTGGATTGTCAGAATGTCCACCTCCGGTATCACTGTTTTTTGGAAGGTCCTTACTGTTGCTGCTATGGTTGTGAGAATCACTGATTTTTGAGTGCCTACCAGAATCACTACTCTTTTCATGACTGCTGGTTCCATGTGGGTTTGCTGAAGGCGCTTTTGGTGAAGTGTTGCAACCTGTTAGATAAATAGTTTACATGTCACTTCTTGCTCAACAGACATACCTTCAGTGTGAATAAATTGTAGTAGTATGTATAACTGATCTTTTGCTGACAGTCAGGCTAAGTTTAAAGGGGCTGGCCGGGAATTAAAAAAAATATATATATATAAGGCCGGGCTGGCTATAAAAACGATAAACCTCTTATGTTCCACTCTTCTGCCGCTCCTGTTCACCTGCAGTGTTTCCCGTCACCGCTGTTCTCTATGTGTATAGAGAGGTTGCAGTGACATGCTACAACCGAAGTTCAGGCTGTAGCAGGTGCGCTGCTGTAGATGTAAGGTCGCCATTGGCCTCTGTAAATAAACAGAGACTTTGCAGTGATATGTGGCACTGCAACTTAACAGTAGGACCGCAGGAGAGGGTTTATTGTTTTATAGCCCCCCAGATAACCAAAACCCCATACATAGTTATAGGCTTCATAAGTATTGTTTGTAATAAACTACATTTTACTTTTGCATGGTATACAAAGGCAAGGGTATAAAAATGTATACACCCAGATTTAATGATAATTTCTCAGGACATGTAGAAGAAACGTTTAATTAACCTAGGTGGGTACTGAATCTTATCATATATATTGTTGTTACTTTCCAGTATGTACTGAGATCTAGCAACATAGTCTGTAAGTAAGTTAATAATGGAAAATATGCTTTAGCATCAAGTTTGTCTTCTATTTTGTTATTATTAAGTTGGTTTAGATTGGACCAATAATAAAAAGGAATTATTATTGCATCTCCTACTCAACTATCTATCTATCTATACTGCATTGAGCTATAGGTGAGTAGTCAAAAATGTATTATATGTATTAGTTATTTTGCTATAGAAATTACTTACCCATTGAGTGGATGCCAAGGGTGCTGTGCAATGTTGAAAGCAAAGGGTATTTACCCTGGTTACAGAAGGTACCAGTGAAGTCATCCATATCAATAGACCACACCATAGCGCCACCAAAACTATTCTGGATTAACCACTCTGCCTAAAATTTAATAAAACTACATGGTGACACCTTTAATGATGATTAATAAATGGATAATAGTTTATTAGTTAGTAGAAAATGAAATTAGAAGAATTCAGAAGCTTATTGTTATAGATTACAAGCTGGAACATGAACAAAATATATGTAACTAATTCAAGCATTTCATATACCTTAAGTTGGAAGCTGTCCATATTATCATATCCCACCCAGTCTTTGCCCTTGAAAGCAAAAGGAACGTATTCTCCAAATGACCATTCACTTGTGGCTCCATTTTTCAGAAACATACAAATCTGGCAAAGAAAATATATTTAAAAAAAAGCATAAAGCAAAAAATACACAAAGTAAGCAACTGAAAAAGTTCTTTAGTTACTCCTGCATTGTAATCAAGTAATCCTGCCTACTATGCCTTCTCTGTCAATTTTCTAATGGAGAAGGCATGTACAAAATCCTCATACCTGCAAGTTTTAGATATTCTAACCTGCACAAAACTTGTTTAAGCTAAAATCTTATTTAAAATGTCAGTCTTAAGAAATTTCCCCTACTGTCTTCTGCTATACTTTACTATTATATTTAATAACATGAGGATATATGGCAGATTTTCCTACCAGGCGCATGTGACACACTTTATCAGACACTGTTGACTTGTACATAAAGCTTCTAACAGAGCCTGCATGACAAGGCTGTATGGCTTGGTTCTCAGAGTCTCGACTCAGAACCAGCATATATAAGTTCTATATGTAATCAGTATACATACAAGTGAGAGAAATACAAGTTAAGGAAAAGCATCATACCTCATAGTAAGCCCAAATACCAGCTTGATTGGTATATGGACCTGCAGGTCCAGGCCCTACAGTTTTAGCACCCATAGCAGTATCAGATGGATTCTTTAGTAGGAAGGTGCGTCCATAAGTTGGAAACCCAATAATGAGTTTTGAAGCTGGTGCTCCATGGATCTTCCAGTAGTTCATCACAAATTCCTGGAATGTGATATTTTAATTTCAAAGTTATAAAAAGGGAAAGTTTACCATATACACATACTGTAATATGAAATTGCCCAGTTGCACTTTGAACTGAAGGCAGCATTGACAGTAGATTACAGATCAATCTCCTACTGTATAGCAGACAGTAAACTGACCACAGTGTTCCCATTAGACTGTAATGTTCACACAACAGTCGAGACTGAATGCATTAACACTAGACTGAGGACAAGACTGCAGCATTAACAGTAGACTAATACTTAACATCTACAACAGACATTATGTAGCATTTAACCTTTTCAGGAGAAATCACGTTTCCAGTTTCAGTTTTTCACTTCAAACATTTAAAAAGAAAAAAGTTTCCAAAAGATTCTCTATTTTGTTTTTAGATTTAGTTGATGTTATAGTTACAAACAGTGAAAATAAAATTGTAATGCATGGTCAAATTCTTCAAAATTGTCACATGAACTTAAAATGACCATTATAAATGAATTCCCTCTGGTGTGATAGTTTCTCTGATATATAATATGTAAAAATGTAAAGTGTCTGGTAAACAGGGTACTATGTAGATGTATATATAATGTATTTATATATAAAGCATAAAAAAAAATATATACAAAAGTAAACAACTGAAAAGGTTATTGGGTTACTGCTGCATTGTAATTAAGTAATCCTGCCTACTATGCCTTCTCTGTCAGATTTCTAATGGAGAGGGCATGTAAAAATCCTCATACATGCCACTTTTAGATATTCTAACCTGCACAAAACTTTGGGCGTAACAGGGTGGGTAGTGAAGCGTGGCAGGGAGTGCAGGGGGTGTGAACTCTATGGTCTACTGTATTTTCTATAGTCTCCACCAGAAAACCGACAAGGTAAAGCTAAAATCTTGTTTAAAATGTCAGTCTTAAGAAATTTCCCCTACTGTTTTATGCTGTTCTTTATTATGATATTTAACAATATGAGGATATATGGCAGAGTTTTCTATTTATAGCTCTCTCTCTCTCTCTCTCTCTCTCTCTCTCTCTCTCTCTATATATATATATAAAAAGCTGGTGCTATCACAAAACCTTCAGCCTAGGCAGCCCTCCCCGAGCAAACAGCAGAGGCCACCGGCCACATTATTAGGTACACCTGTCCAACTGCTGGTTAACACTTAATTTCTAATCAGTCAATCACATGGCGGCAACTCAGTGCATTTAGGCATGTAGACATGGTCAAGACAATCTCCTGCAGTTCAAACCGAGCATCAGTATGGGGAAGAAAGGTGATTTGAGTGCCTTTGAACGTGGCATGGTTGTTGGTTCCAGAAGGGCTGGTCTGAGTATTTCAGAAACTGCTGATCTACTGGGATTTTCACGCACAACCATTTCTAGGGTTTACAGAGAATGGTCCGAAAAAGAAAAAACATCCAGTGAGCGGCAGCTCTGTGGGCGGAAATGCCTTGTTGATGCCAGAGGTCAGAGGAGAATGGGCAGACTGGTTCGAGCTGATAGAAAGGCAACAGTGACTCAAATCGCCACCCGTTACAACCAAGGTAGGCAGAAGAGCATCTCTGAACGCACAGTACGTCGAACTTTGAGGCAGATGGGCTACAGCAGCAGAAGTCCACACCAGGTGCCACTCCTTTCAGCTAAGAACAGGAAACTGAGGCTACTACAGTACTGTTGCTGACCATGTCCATCCCTTTATGACCACAATGTACCCAACATCTGATGGCTACTTTCAGCAGGATAATGCGCCATGTCATAAAGCTGGAATCATCTCAGACTGGTTTCTTGAACATGACAATGAGTTCACTGTACTCAAATGGCCTCCACAGTCACCAGATCTCAATCCAATAGAGCATCTTTGGGATGTGGTGGAACGGGAGACTCGCATCATGGATGTGCAGCCGACAAATCTGCGGCAACTGTGTGATGCCATCATGTCAATATGGACCAAAATCTCTGAGGAATGCTTCCAGTACCTTGTTGAATCCATGCCACGAAGAATTGAGGCAGTTCTGAAGGCAAAAGGGGGTCCAACCCGTTACTAGCATGGTGTACCTAATAAAGTGGCCGGTGAGTGTATTTCACCTCATGTTTCAGCGGAACTGGCCAAAATTTTCTTAAGCTCTTTTCTGCCTATTTTTAAAAGTATACATATAGATACACTCACCGGCCACTTTATTAGGTACACCATGCTAGTAACGGGTTGGACCCCCTTTTGCCTTCAGAACTGCCTCAATTCTTCGTGGCATAGATTCAACAAGGTGCTGGAAGCATTCCTCAGAGATTTTGGTCCATATTGACATGATGGCATCACACAGTTGCCGCATATTTGTCGGCTGCACATCCATGATCCGAACCACATCCCAAAGATGCTCTATTGGATTGACATCTGGTGACTGTGGAGGCCATTTGAGTACAGTGAACTCATTGTCATGTTCAAGAAACCAGTCTGAGATGATTCCAGCTTTATGACATGGCGCATTATCCTGCTAAAAGTAGCCATCAGATGTTGGGTACATTGTGGTCATAAAGGGATGGACATGGTCAGCAACAATACTCAGGTAGGCTGTGGCATTGCAACGATGCTCATTTGGTACCAAGGGGCCCACCACCAGCCTGAACCGTTGATACAAGGCAGGATGGATCCATGCTTTCATGGAACGCCAAATTCTGACCCTACCATCCGAATGTCGCAGCAGAAATCGAGGCTCATCAGACCAGACAACGTTTTTCTTCTACTGTCAAATTTCGATGAGCTTGTGCAAATTGTAGCCTCAGTTTCCTGTTCTTAGATGAAAGGAGTGGCACCCGGTGTGGACTTCTGCTGCTGTAGCCCATCTGCCTCAAAGTTCGACGTACTGTGCATTCAGAGATGCTCTTCTGCCTACCTTGGTTGTAACGGGTAGCAATTTGAGTTATTGTTGCCTTTCTATCAGCTCAAACCAGTCTGCCCATTCTCCTCTGACCTCTGGCATTAACAAGGCATTTCCGCCCAAAGAACTGCCGCTCACTGGATGTTTTTTCTTTTTCGGACCATTCTCTGTAAACCCTAGAGATGGTTGTGCGTGAAAATCCCAGTAGATCAGCAGTTTCTGAAATACTCAGACCAGCCCTTCTGGCACCAACAACCATGCCACGTTCAAAGGCACTCAGATCACCTTTCTTCCCCATACTGATGCTCGGTTTGAACTGCAGGAGATTGTCTTGACCATGTCTACATGCCTAAATGCACTGAGTTGCTGCCATGTGATTGGCTGATTAGAAATTAAGTGTTAACTAGCAGTTGTACAGGTGTACCTAATAAAGTGGCCGGTGAGTGTATATGTTGGGTGTTTTAAATGCTTTATATGTCCTTACAAGGTCATAAAAAATAACAAAGGGAAAAGGTCCCTTAGAGAATAACACATTCTCTAATTCACAAAAATACAGCATTTCACAGATATAAGTCCAATTTAAGTTTCCCCTAGACACGACCCTGTAACTTCTGACTTAGCGTCGGGGACGCCATCTTGGATTTCTGTATAACTGCCATGCTGCTGAGTTTCTCTCTCCCTGCAATCTAGCCCCCCTTTCCCCTACAGTCCAGGATGGAGCTCACTCACTGATGCACACTGAGACACAGACAATGGGGCACATTTACTTACCCGGTCCCTGTGCAATTCCCGATCCGGAATGTCCGATGAGTATGAACTCTGCTGCGATTCACGTAGATGGTGCCCGCCCCCCCTCCATTTTGTGTCGCATGAAAGCGCCAATGCGTCAAAATCCAATCACCTGCGCCAAAATCCTCTGCCAAATTCAGCGCGGATTGGAAGTCATCAGACTATCCAACCAAAGTGCAGCCTCAGAACCCTTAGTAAATGAGCCCCAATGAGTTCCTGCCGGCAGCAGCAGCATGGAGAGAACTACAAGCTACAGACAGATAAGTTATTTATCTGGGGAAACACAGCAGGATGGAACAGGAGATCTAGTGTGTTGTGGAATAGGAGAGATGTAGCAGGGCTGACAGTGTGTAATAGGCATCTAATGGATCTCATCATCTCATCTGTGATCTGTCTCATCTCTCTTTCTATGTGTCAGTGTGTTAGTAAAATGTACAGAAGCCAGATGCAAGTGTATATAAATCTGTACCATGATAATCTTTGAGCTAAGCCCATATCCCCTGATTAAGCCGTGTGAGAACGGCAAAACATGTTGGGGGGCTTCTGGCAATAAGTTTTAAATAGCAGGATCCACCGACAATGTGTATGACTCTGAGTACTTTAGACTAGAATCGTGGGCAGACTAGGAGGGGGTGGGGTGTGCGTGTGTTGCAGTAGGAGTACAAAACTAAAATCTAACAATCTAACAATCTGTGTGTGTGACTCCAGAAAAGTGTGCTGTCAAGGCTGACAATCTGATCGCCTGACCTGCTGACGGCTGTATCTTTGACTGCATCTTTTACACCTCTGCTGACACCACAAGTGGGCCACAAGTTGATGCATGCTATATCAAACCACTGTAGCTACCTACTGTCCCTGTGGGTCGACACTTCAATTCAAGACGTGTTTTCCAGGCTATGTTACCTGTGCATGTCATCTAGACCACTGTACCTGGCCCTATGCAGGATTGTTTATGCGTTTATTAATTGACATATAACAGCTACAGTGACTAGCATTTTCAGTGGTCCAGAATCTATTGTGGAGCGATAGTCACAGCACATGCACATCTCCCACCGCGATCTGCCCTACTCAATTTTGAGTTACTGCACTTTGCAGGTACACCACTATATTTGTCCTGAATCGGTTACTAGTCTGGCTACCTGGGAGACCAGTTCTAGCTGAATCATTACACTCCATTGGTGACTTTCCTGTGTTTTTAGGTCTCGACACTTTATTGTGTTAATATCACTCCGGTATTGAAATTTTAGGGGAAAACTCCTTTAAGGAAGAAAGTAGAAGGCATGTGCCGTTATTGTTATGTGAGCAGGCTTCTGGATAGATATTTTAGCGGGGTATGGGAGCTGTTTGATCAGTTTGAGAAGACTAACCCAGCACTCCAAGTCCAGCTAAAATCCTGGAAGATTAATCCACTTTTACCCTTTCTGCCGGAACTAATAGCAAACACTGTCTCACTAATGAATGCAGTGGCAGGACCAGCATGGGTCCTCCCACTCTATTCACTGAGGACAGAAATTGCTGAGGACACATTTGCAGTTGTCACTGTGCATTCCTACATTCCTGGTCTGCACTAGCACAGACATTTTCTGTCTCATTTTCTAGCTAAGGAAAGAATTCACCCAAAACACCATTTAAATATTGAAATAAAATAAAACTTGGAACTATAATGTCATATTTGTTATACTTACAATATTTAGGGTTCTTGATTCTCTGGAATTGCCAAATAGTGGACTATTTTCTCCAGTATATCCTTCCCAAGAGCCATGCAAGTCATAAGTCATAATGTTGATAAAATCCAGGGCTCTGTAAGATGAAGAATTTGACCACTGAACAATTAGAATTTCAGAAAACGTTCTTTTTCAGTACGGTAATTTAATTCAAACTCATATACAATATTATATAGAGCTATTAAAATTAAACTTTTCAAGTGTTTAATTTTGTTATTGTTGATGAAGGGAAACCCAAAAGTCATTTACTTCTACAACTGCACCTGCAAAACACCTTCCTAAAATGTAAAAGGTCCTTAAGCAGGGGCGTAACTACAGTGGTAGCAGCCATAGCAGCCGCTATGGGGCCCGCAGTGTCAGGGGGCCCCGTCAACTGATTTGACACAATAAAGAATGGAGGATGTGCACCATTATATCTATACTGTACTGCACATTGTCCAGCATAATATGTATATAACATGTACTTTGATGTATATATGCAGTATCTGTGATGTGTATATGGTGTCTGTATACACTGTTTGTGAGTATGTTGCATATGGTACTGTATGTATGTGTATATGCACATGAGTGTATTTATATGTGATTGTAAGTCGCATGTGTGAGTATACCAACATGTATATTTTTTAAGTGCAAAGGTGGGCCCCATGCAGTAGCCTGCTAGGGGACCCTGTCTCTCCTGGTTATGCCACTGTCATTAAGTCTGGTTCAGTAGGCTACACAATTGTGGGGAAAACTGCTGTATTAAAGGATATTAAAGAACGTTGAGTTGAAGGAAAACGTGGTAGAAAAAAGGTGCACGAGTAACCACACAGACATATCCAGAACATGGACTACAAGTGTTACATTTCATGTTTGAAGCCACTCTTGACCTATCAACAATGCCTGAAGCATCCTACCTGCACCATGATTAAAGGAAACCCACCAATTCCGATGGTGTTTATAAGCAGCAAATGCTGTGCAACAGCTCAGGGTGAGCTGGTGCCGGCGCTTATTTTCGTTATGTTTTTAAACCGTTGTAAAGCATTTAAACGCTTTAGTAATCTTTATATACAAGTACCTTCACTGCACCGTGGTCCGCGATTGGCGCACCATGCGCGCAACCACTTTGTGCGCCTGAATATGAAGTGGTCGCGCGCATGCTTTATATGGTTAACTTTTGAACACTGTTGCTTATCTAAACGATTTTGAGATAGTTTTTTCCCCACATGTTGTACTTCATTTTAGTGGTAAATTTTCGCTGATAAGTTTTATTTAAAAAAAAGAAAAAAAATTTGCCATTTTCGAAATTCGAAATCATTGCCTTTTCAGGCAGATAGATTTACCACCTAAAAAAATTGCTGAATAACATTTCCCATTTGTCTACTTTACATTATCATAATTTTTGAAATGTCTGGATAATTTATTTTGATGTCACGCGGCTTACATCGCTTTTCCGGATTTTCAGATTCGACTACTTTGTGGATAAATACAGTTTTGAATGAAATTTTACATATTTAGCGTCAAAACCCCCTATATAATCAGCCCATTTTCAAATCTGCACCGCTCAAGCTATCAGAAACAGCATTTACGAAGATTGTTAACCCCACGAGATCTTCGTTGTAATTTAATCAAAATGGAGGTGATTTCGTTATTGGGGCCATGTGACAGCATTTTTTGCGGGATGCTTTTCCCACTATTACCATTTTGGGGTTAGTATCCCCTATTGTTGAAAATTTAGGAACTTTTTTTTGAGGGCATGAGTAGAAAAGCATCAATTCTGTACTGGATTTTTTACTTTTTTTTTGGTGTTCACCGTTTAGCCTAATAATCATGTCATCTTTATTTTACGGGTCGATACGATTACGTGGATACCAGACATGAATATTTAGGCTTATGTTTTACTAAATTTGTCAAATAAAACCCTAATGTGGGGAAAAATCTATCATTTTTGTATTGCCATATTCCAATTGGCATTGTTACTTTTTTGGCTACGGAGCCGGTTGATGGTTTGTTTTTTGCGGGACATGTTGTACTTTGCACCAGTATCATTTTGGACTACATATGTTTTTTGATCACTTTTTATTGCATTTTTTGTGGGATTGAATAGGTAAAAATCATAATTTTTGGAGGGTTTATTTTACGGCATTTATCGTGCGGGTTAAATAATTATTTACTGTTATTCTACGGGTTGTTACGGACGCGGTGATACTATATTTGAGTGGTTTGTGTTATGATTTAGACTTTTTTTTTGCGTTATATTTCTCTTTATATGTTTTGGGGCTTTGGGGCATTTTTATTTCTTTCTTTCTTTATTTTTTATTGAATAACATTTTTTTTTTACTTTTTCACCTTTTCCACCATGGGACATGAACAAGCAATCATCTGATTGCTTGTTCATGATAATACTCTATATTGCAGGGTATTAGCAGTGTCAGCCTATGTAGATGCATAGGCTGGCACTGTGCCAGTAAGATGACGTCATAGACGCCATCTTACTGGCAATGCCTGCAGGCAACACGGGGGTCCAGATCGAACCCCAGTGATGCCACAGCAACGATCGGCGCTCCACAAAAATGGTTTGGGGGGGGGGCGATCGTGGGTTAAAGACCCGCAAAAGGCATGTTTGATGGCGCGCTGACCGCGGCATTTAACAGGTTAAGCACTGGGTGTTACACTGGGGTGTCGGCTATTAGTTACAGCTGGCACCCTGTGTTTTCCAATGCTGGTTTGGCTCAGATCTTGAGCTGAACCGGCATCGGCTCTGCGTTCGGTATATCAGACACTGAACGCTAACTCACTCGGATGTTAAGCGGTTAAATAACTGGGGCGCTAAACTGGGGAGCTAAACTTTTTGTACAAGTCAAAGTGAGTGCAATGGGTATAATATGTTTAAGTAAACATTTTTTAAATAAGTTACATAAATAACATATGTTACAACATTTCCACATTAATCCTTTTATTATTATAATTTATGTATTTTATAATATTTTGATTGGGTTATTTGGATACTATCATATGACTAGAGTGTATGACACACATTGAAGTAAATTAAAACCATTTCATTTGGCAATAATTGTATTTATGAGAATTAATGCCAAAAGCATTATATGCTTTTGTTGCTGGAGAGTAGCACCACAATGATGGGGAGGCCAGAAGGACCCCTTTCATTAAACACTTGTAAGAGCCCAGCGCCATAAAATCTGAAGATGTGCATATTGAACCTGTTAATTTTTCTTTTTCCTTTAAAAATATGGGTTGACTAATAAGTTTCATGTAGAATAAGTAAAGTTTCATGTACAATAATTGAATTAAAAAAACAACTAACATGATGCCAATATGTACAGTAGTCCAGGGACATACTGGTAAGTAGTCCAAGGACATACTGGTAATAAAATTGCAAATACATGTATTATACAGATTTATAGATATCTAGATAATAGGGCAAAATGAATATATTTTCTTACTCAGCAATTTGTTGTATCTGATAACTAGATTGTATATTGTTGATGCTTGAAGCCACTGCAGCAGTCAGCAGGAGTCTTGGTCTTTTTGTTGTCAACGCTTCTTTTTCAAATGCTCTTCTTATTTCCTGTGACAGTGTACAAGCATAGTTTTAATTCAGAAAAGAATAATTATTTCTACCCATCTCTCCCAGCCATTACCCAGACAACACCTTATGTGGAGATGTGGCTTCCTTCACTTTTCACTGGCCATTTAAAAACGGTATATTAAAAAGATAAGCAAGCAGCTGTAAACAATTGTTTCCATAGTATCATAGTAAATTAGGTTTGATAAAGGTCCTTCCAAAAATGTTCATCCAGTGGAAGGCAAATAAAGCCTGCATAATTCTCATGCCAATTGGCTTATTTATGGTTGCACTGAGATTGTTACCTGAACCAGGATGGTAAACAGTTGCTTGTCCCTTGGTAAACTTCCTCTTGAGCCAGGATACTCCCAGTCAATATCCAATCCATCAAAATCATACTTTCTGAGAAACTCAATTGCTGATGCAATAAATGTTTGACGATTCTTTGATGTTGACACCATTGACATGAAACTGCCGAAAAGCAAATGTAACTTGTATAACCTGTATTAGTCATAAATCTTGATGTACTTAAAAGTTCTTTACTTACGGTTTTGTTCCAAAACTCCATCCACCAAGAGATACTAGTGTTTTCAAGTCACTATTTCTACAAAGAAGACACAGTAGGTTTTTTTTGTTCATGTAATTTAACAAATAATACAGCAATCTCTAAAGTAAGATAAAAAAATATATTCTTTATTGGTAAATATACGTACTTTGCATTATATACTGTAGTGTACAGAGAGATGGAGGTATTCATGAAGTGATACTTCGCTTATCACAAGACAACCTTAGTCTTTAGTAAAAAAGTGTTATTACAAGTCTCGGTTCCATATGGTTTCCATGTGGATCACATGACCAACCATCTGCAGCCATTTTATGGGCAGGCATTTCTGAACTAGAGGACTTTACTTTACATTTCAAAGGAGCAGTCCAGAACTTTTGATATATGTATATTGGTAAATTACCCAATATCCTAACCCCCCGACATTACAAAAAACTTGAAGTAAAGCAAACAACCCCTTTAACTGTCAAATGCACAATTTCCTCAGCATGGTTTTCCTTTCTCCACCAGTCATTGTTTACATGGCAACAACAATAGTGTTTCATCATTGTTGCTAGGTTAAAAAAGATTTAGAACATGAAGAAGAATTTAACATTTAAGAATCGTGATGTTTTGTCACATTAGGCAACCAGCCAATATGAATAATAAGCTATATTTTGGTTCTTCATAATATGATCTTGATAACATAATGTTACATACCGATTTTTCAGGCTTTTGATAGCATTGTATTGATTTACATCATTCCATTCTAAGGCAGTAACTTTGTTGTTGGAAATGCCAGCATATGCATATATTAGGTGTGTACACAGACATGCGTCAATATTATTTGTATTAAACTTCCCTAGTCCAGGTCTGTACTGTGCCCAGTTGGTGAAATAGCATATCAATTCATAAGCCGAGCCTGTTTTTTACCAGATGAAAAAAAGTAATTAGAAAACTGTTTATGGAATACAATATTAGGTTTTATATACAATATACCCTTTATATTATTACATAGACTTTATTCAAAACTTGAAACATTTATGAGAAGGCTTGACACTCAAGAATAAAAAAAGGTTTCAACGTAATAAAACTTAGGAGAACAAAATCAACATGTATTTTCTTGTACTCAGTATGACAAAATACAGTATTAAACACCATTATGATTGGATATATCTATAAAATTGGTATTATGGTAAAGGGAACCTGTTTTCAGGAACCCTTTTTCTGGCTCCCCAATGTCCCCATAGAGAAAAGTGTACACATTGGAAAAGAGTTTTTGTAGTAAAACTGTCTTCTTCCAAAAAAAATATAAATTAAAGTTTACCTTTCTGTATGCGGAGATGTGCCCGAGTCCTATGGGAGTGGCCAGTGAAGAGTGGTTTCCTCCCCACCCTCGGTAAACTTCTGTCATTCATTGATTTCAATAAAAAAAAAAATCCTATGTCTCCATATATCCGCCACCCCCCTGCCGCTTCCCCCCTCAGGACATCATACATGTCTGCCCCACTCCTCACTGGTCACTCCCATGGGACTAGGGACACAGCTCCGCATACAGATATCTTAGAATTGCTTAGATTATTTTACACCTCACCTGCTGAGAGTCTGGTACAGAAACAAAAATCTGCAAGTCAATGTAATATGGAATTGATCGCACTTTCTTATAATGTCACCCAGCAGAAGGAGCAGAATTGAAATGATTCTTCTCTTTGTATGGTTATTGAATGTAGCTAGAGGCACAGAATGAGTAGAGGGTGTTTACAGTTTAAATAGCCACTCGTCTGGTGCAATCATTGCAACGGCTAACTATATGCCATCCCAACAATATGCCTGTATGCTCCCTGATGATCTGGGTATAAGACCCAGTGAAATGTGATTAGTAGGGTGTAACATCTGTGTCAGTGTCATTCTCGGTATGTGGTGTGTGACTAAGGAGGCGCTGATTTTATCTCTGCACCTTTCTTGGACTTCTGTAGTTTGAACATAGGTTTTATTTGCTATACTGTTTGTTTTGATGTATACCACACCTGTCTCTTTTCTGCAGTTTAGCTTTGGTCCAGTGATAGTTAATTGGTGATGATTGACAAGCTTCAGAATCACCTGCTCCCTGTGATGTCTGGATCTCTAAGCACTCATCTAATCACTATTGATACCGTGGCATTGAGATCACAACCTAGTCTTCTTTATCATTTCTTGAGTGCCATTTATAGAAGTTTTTTGTAAGCTTTGTACCTTCTTTGCAATTTGTATCTTTGATTCCTTTTGTCCTGACTTTGGGTTGTTATTCTCACTACTATCCTGTTTAGTGTCTTTTCTAGTGTCTATCCTGTCTTTTGTAATGTATTGCACTATTTGTTGTGACATTTTAAATAAAACTAAGAGCATCATCTCACAGTAAGTGTAAGAATTTCTAATAATAAAAATATTATTCACTTACATACTATATATCTGCATATACATTTAATTAATGCAAAAAAGTTGAGAGATGAGCAGGTTGGTCAAAATTTGGGTTCAACTGATTCATATGAATTTCACCAAAAACTCCACTTGGGACACAAAGTTAATGGGGACTTGGATTTTATCACTTAGTAAGGGCTAAAGGGCTGAAAAAAATTATGTCACAGTGTTTAATGGCACTCTGGGTGTTCAGACCCAGCAATAGGAAAACCACAAGCCCTTTCTATCACTACGCAAAAAGGTGCTCTGGTTGTTTAGACTGAAGTAGTCTCTATGCGGTAAAAGATGCAATGGGAAAACCAGAAATAGTTCCTCTCACCTGTTTAAAATTTTAATGCAGATTGACAAAATTTCAGGCCCAAGTTCCGGGAATATAGAAAGTGAAAATTCAAGTTACATAATATGAAAAGTCAAAATTTCAAGTTCAAGTTCCGGGTATACGGAAAGTCAAAATTACAAGTTTTAGTTCAAAAAATGTGGAGTTGAAAAAGTTGAAGTTCATGAGATGCAAATTTAAAAAACTTTACAGTTGAAGTTTTTAAGAAATGCAGAATTTATTCAGACACAAACTAAACCAAGTTACATGACATCCATGCCTGGTTTATCTTAATAAACATTTGGAAAACATTGGTTGCAGAAAGCAGATCCTCTTGTCAATGATGACCCCACTAGTGGTGCTGAACACACATTCTAACAGCTTACTAGCCGCAGGGCAGGACAGCACCTTCATGGCATAAAGGGCAAGCTCTGGCCATGTATCCAATTATCACACCCAAAATTCGAGAAGGGAAGACCCATCCTTCTGTACCAGAAGAAGGGCCCCAGAAGAAGCCCATTATGAAAAACATGTGTTGGGGTCGTGAACACGCCTTTGGTCTGTATCAGTGATAGATTTTCCCTCATTTTACCCTTCTGTATTTGGGATTTACTGGTTACCCCTATTTTTGTTGTTGGGCTCCTGGTTATGTATTTGTGTCTCTGGCTGCTGACACGGGTGTGTGTGGATTTATTTTGGTCTACACTCAGACTTAGCAGCTCTCTTGTGATAACTTTGCTTATTTATATGTTTTACAATGAACAGTGTGTACTGTTTTTGAGTCTGTCTGTCCCTTTTATGTTCCTTTAAGGATAAAGATGTGTTGAATGTACAATAACTAATAAAGTATAAGTTTTGTAATAATTTATATGTGCTTTGCTTGTTTTTCTGCACATACCGGTGGTGACTGGCGGCGGCCCAATTAGCCAGTTTCACCCCGGACATTTTTATTTACCGGTGGTATATCTCCACCATTAAGGTAACATTCTGCCTTCTGGTACTACATGCTCCATCCAATGGTGTTGAAGGTTGAGGAGAAATGAACATGGTGAACAGGCTGAGACTTCACATGTCCTTTCACTGTAGCACCAGCTCTATCAACACCACCAGCAATACCATAGCCATGTTCCTCTCCCTTAAATCCTGCTTTCCTCATTTTAAAAGACCTGCAGTAGAAAACAATACAGTGACTGCACCTGTAGAATCTAGGTACTACTGCATGCTATTCACTGACCACAGAACCTTCATAATCTAGGTATTAGTGCATGCTATTTACTAACATCAGAACCTTTATGATCTAGGTATTAATGCATGGTATTCACTTATGATAGCACCTTTACCATCTAGGTATTCGTGCACACTTTTCATTTACAATACCACCTTTGCCCTCCAGGTATTAGTGCACGATATTCACTAACAGCAGCATCTTTCTGATTTTTCAGAGTGCCCTAAAAAGGCAATTATTTCATATTTCCACTTGTCCCTAATCACAGCAGCACCATATCATTTACAAAGTGCCCTGAAAAGGACAATCAGTGGCATTTCAGAATTCCCTGCCTGTCTGACTGACCCTATTAACAGCAGCAAGCTCTACCTAGCTTTATCTCCTGTATGGCATTGCGTCTGAACATGTGCCCCTGCTTTTATTCTACATAACATGAACAGCCTAGCCAATCATAGGCATGCCCACAGAGGACATGCCTTAGGTGGCTAATGGGCTGCAAGCTGCTTGATAGACCGCTCAGCAGTCAATTAAGCTGCTTGGTACTTTTTCCCGAATATATAGACACAGATCGGGAACAGCAGCGGAACCGAAGTTCGCAATTCTGGTCACAACTAGTCATTAAGGTAGGTATTCTTTCCATAAACAAAACCTTATATAACTTACCAAATTGAACTCCCAATGCCAGTGCCAATACTACAAAATAAGAAATAAAGCAGAATATTTTGTTTTAAATAAGCACTTACTGTATTGTTTACATTTAGAACCTGGCAAGATGTGGAAGATGACATATCACAGTACATTAATGTCATAACAATTATTAATTGGTAATGATATTGCAATCATATTTTTACCCCTTTCTGCCCTTTGCACACTACATGTGCAGCATGGCAGGCATGCACTTAAAGAGAACCTGTCAGAAGAAATAGACCTAATAAACTACTACCACTATGTTGAACCTTAAAATTCATGTTTCTTTCATGTGATAACACCATACAGAAAATCTACTTTCAAATGAAATTTGAATTGGTTGTATAAAGTCAAAGAGGAGGAGAGTTCAGCACTGAAGTCAAGCTTTACTTGGCTAAGAATGTCAACTTCACTGAATGACCTGTGTCCAAGGACATCTGTAACCAGCAGTCCAGAAGTCTGGTGCAAGATGTCCCTTACAGTGAAGGGGAGATTCTGAGGCAGGGAAAGCTTGACTTCAGTGATAAACTCTCCAACTCCTTGATTTTATACAACCAATTCATATCTCACTTCAAACTTAATTCCCAGATTATGCCATCATGCTGAGCCATGAAAGAAGCATGATCCGGATGGTGTTAAGCATACTGGTAGTGGTTTATTGGCTCAATTTCTGCTGATAGGTTCTCTTTAATAAATCAAAGTGCATTAACTTTGGGGGGTTTTACATTAATAAAGTTACAATTACACATAGTCCAAAATACCATATATACAATCTGATTCACCAATAGCTGCATGGTCTTGAAGCTGTGTGTCAACAGCATGTAAGGATAAAGTTCAATAGCATGAATTAGATGGTCATGGCCATGGAATTAAAGATAAAATGAAGTTTTGTTGTTAAAAGCACATAACCAACATGTGGGAAGGTATAATCCAAACATCTTATCTGTTTCACATCATTAAGGGTCTACAATTCAGAGTGATCACTCTTGAAACCCTTACCATTTTTTGATAATACCTTCCCTCTACCATGTTGCTCACGTGCCTTTAAAGATGATGAAGTAATGGAGACTTCATTTTATTTTTACGCTTTAAAAAAAATCATACTTTAGGAATTTCCTTTACTGCTGGGTTGGAAATCAGAGCACAAGGGTATTTGGTAATTGTATAAACAGTGCCAGAGTAGTTCTCAATAGAGCCATAGCATCCCCTTCACCTTCTTTACCATGGCATGGTTTCTATGTAAACAAAGATAGTAGCATTACAAATGCAAACTCATCCTGCTAGTAAAAACAAACCTTTGTGGCATAACAATGACTATTATTGATCCTTTGGTGAAATCAAATATGTAAGTCTACCATTATATATGATTGTACCAATATCTATATACTCTATCAAAGCTGTAATTTGAGTTTCTTTTAAAAGGAAATATATCGGTAAAGTACTAACCTGTGCAAAGGATAACCTTTGCCATTGTTGCCCAACGACCAGCAACAATGTGCAACTCGTGAGTTTTTATAGTTTACAGCTATTATGACAAGGACTGCAGTGACCTATCAGAAAACAGACTTGTGTTTAGGAAATGTATAATTGCTTAATAAACGTGGTATTATTACATGCAACGGCACATATTTGATGTATTGTATTGTAGAAACATGTTGTAGCTACTAGCAGTGTATCAGCTTACACATCAGTCAGATTGATTATGAAAGAGCATAAGAATCTAATCTCTATTCACATTTAGTTCAGAGACATATTGTTATGCAATACAGAACAACAATCTTACAAGTTATATCAAATATTTTAATCACAACTGATAAAAATGCTGTGTCTAAATGAATTAGATGAAGCCAAAAACAATACTTAACTATGGAAATATTGTAACTCAGCCTTGTTCAGTAGATTAGCCAAGGAGATCTGATCAAAATCAATGTCAGCACTAGGTCAGCTGAGGTACACATAAGATTCCATGCAGAAGTGTGAACATGGCCTTAAAGTTTAAACTGCCTTATGCACTTCCATATCTATTGTAATTGCTATGTTCACATTTAGCTTTTAATCTGATACACTGTGCTTTAAAGGAAATATACCATCAAAATCCAGCATGATAAACCAGGGACCCGTAATTATAGATCCAGGCACTGTGACTGGTAAACTTAACTGTGACTGGTTATCTATGGCCTCCTTTCTTCTAAAGTCAACTTAAAAGTATGCTGATGAGCCAGGAAGGCCTTTTGGCTTGTTACAGAAACCCTCTGTCCAGTAGCTTCACAGGCTATTTTTACACTGCTTAGCAGCATGTCTCAGTCTGACCCTCCCCTGTACTTCCTATAATCTCGGCAGCAGTGAGGATACAATAGGAGGCCACATTAGGACAATTTTCGATTCTAGGGATGGTAGGAAGAAGACTACTAGGATGACAAGTTATGTAGTGTAATATCTAATATTTTGAAAAACTACTGACCCTTATCGGATTTGGACAAATATTGGGAAAAATTTGGTTTGTGACCTGTACTTGACCTCAAAGTCAATGAGGACTCGAATTTTATCATACACAAATAGCTGTAAAATTGAGGTAGTAAAAATGGTGGGCTTAACAACAGGGCAGTTGTCAAAAATAGTCTAATGAAAGTACTGAAAATAATAATATGACATAATAAATGAAAATAAACAAAGAAACAATAAAAAAAATGTAATTAAAAAAATGCTGGTGTTTGATGACGGTTTGGGTAGCTGCTGTTTTACTCAGCTAAAATGACAGTGAGGGGCAGCTCGAAATTTGAAATATTTGTCCTTTTCAAGGCAGTGTGAAATACTGTACGTGTATTAACAGAATGGAGAGGCCAGGGTTGAGGCATTGGTTACTTACATTGCAAAGAGTGCATCAAGTTCCATCAGATTGCATTCAACCCACTCTACCTCCTTTGTGCTCAGCCCTCCACCTCATCCCTGCTCCAAAAAGCTAAGATATATAAGCTGATAGAGCAGTCACTAATGCTCAATGATAACTTTCCTAGCTCTGTTGGCAATCTACCTGTCTCTGCCCCAGTCCTCAGATGCCCAACAACTTGTTTTGGAGGATGAGGATGTGGATAATGCACCGTTGTAAGATTTGAAACCAAAATACCAACTTCTGGAGCTTTCTGCAATGTGGAGTGCAACAGTGAAGTCTTGGTGGAAAAAGATCTGAGTGGTGATCACAAAGTCCTAGACCCAACATGGATCAAAGCCAATTTTTAATTTTCCTTGACTGACCCTATCTCCAATAGTATCCTTTCTCTAGCTATGTCCTGACTATATTATGATGATATAGATATAATTAGTACTGTTACTGCTCTTTAGAAATAAATGAATCTAGGTCACAGGGACACTGCAATTAAGAAATACACACATCCAGTTAAGGTTTGATGAAAATAGGTAAGACTGGCACTGTAAGGTAACACTGTATGATGTGAATAGTACTAAGACTGGTACGGTAAGGTAACACTGTATAATGTAAATAGCACTAGAACTGGTACGATAACATAGAACTGTATGATGCAAATAGTTCCAAGATTGGTGCTTTAATGAAACACTATATGAGGCAAATAGTACTAAGACTACTACAGTATGGTAGTAATGAATAATGAATAGTAGTAAAACTGCAATGTAGCAGCCTTTAATTATCAATGTGTAGTTCTTCAGAGTGCTCTTAAAAGGGCTATTATTTCAGATATCTACCTGTCCTTATAACAGCAGGTTCCTCTCACTACCTAACTGACCTGCAAATGGCAATCGCTCATTTCTACTAACTACTGTTATCTGACCGACCCTATCTCGATCCTCAGCCTCTACAAGCTCTGTCTCCTATCTGTAATTGTGCTGGGGTATGTGACCCTGCCTCTTCTACAGCTGTATCACATGTCCCATCATGTCCCACATGGTTGTTCGGGAGATGAACCCTGGTTTATTGGCTTCTAAGTAATTCATCAATGAGCTTAAGCTTGCCACATTTTCTAGAACATGTCATTTAGATTTGGGGTCTTGGGTGCCAGACCCGCTGAACACTATTTGTAATACTAATCCAGATTTCCCAATTTGTCAGAGGCTGGAGGGGCATGTTACTTTAAATCCTAGAAAGAATAGAATTTTCTCTTTCAAACCACGTCCATCAAGCTTGTGGTTCTGTGATCTACATTACTGGTGATACAAGCAGGTAAATTCATTGTTTAGAATGCAAGCTCAAGTTAACCCTTTCAGGACCTGGCCCTTTTGTGTTTTTTCATTTTCATTTTTTACTCCCCATGATCAAAAATCCATAACTTTTTTATTTTTCCATGTACAGAGCTGTGTGATGGCTTATTTTCTGCGTAACAAATTGCACTTCATAGAGATGGTATTGAATATTCCATACCGTGTACTAGGAAGCGGGAAAAAAATTCCAAATGCAGTGAAATTGGTAAAAAAACGCATTTGTGCCGTCTTCTTTATATAGGTTTTATAATGTTTTCATACATTTAAAAAAATTAAAACCTCCTGTACAAAAATTTTTTGGGGATTTTGCCATCTTCTGGCGCTAATAACTTTTTTATACTTTGGTTTACAGAGCTGTGGGTGGTGTCGTTTTTTGCGGATTTTGATAACGTTTACAATGTTATCAATTTTAGGACTGTTCGACCTTGTGATCACTTTTTATATAATTTTATTATTTTTTTAAATGACAAAAAAAGTGCCATTTTCGTCTTTGGGAGCGATTTTCCGTTACGGGATTAAACGCAGTGAAAAACCGTTATCATATTTTGATAGATTGGGCATTTTCGGACGCGGCGATACCTAATGTGTTTATGATTTTTACTGTTTATTTATATATATATCAGTTCTAGGGAAAGGGGGGTGATTTGAGTTTTTAGGGTTTTTTATTATAATTTTTTTTTTTAATTTTTTTATTTTTAGTATTTTTCAGACTCCCTAGGGTACCTTAATCCTAGGGTGTCTGATCGATCCTATCATATACTACCATACTACAGTATGGCAGTATATGTGTATTTTACTACTCATACATTACAATGTGCTGATAGCACATTGTAATGCATGGGTTAACCCGAAGTAGCCTCGGGTCTTCGTGAGACTGGAGGTTACCATGGCGACGGATCGCCGCCCCCCATGCGCCGCAATCCTTTTGAAGTGATCAGCGGGAAAGACTTACCGGCTATGGAGAGGGCTCAGCGCGTGAGCCCTCTCCATTCACCCGCGGCCGACCCGTGACGTGCTATTACGTCACGGGTCGTGAACGGGTTAAAGACCCAATTCCCTCCTTTGTATTAACTGCCCATATCTCAGTTGTGTAGCTCATAAAGCCACACGTGATTTGAAAGAGTTCATTCTATAGATCTTAAGATTTAAGCATCTAAAGTGACCTTAACTTGACTAATCTCAAACTAAATATGACTTTTCTCTGCTCATTTTGAAGGAGACGTTGAGGCAGATTTCCAATAGGTAAACTGGTGAGGTGGCACACAGAAAGGACAATGCTAGAATGGATATAAAACATCCTACCTGAGGTCGCTTCTAGTTTAATGTGTAAACTAAGATTTTTTGATCTACTTAAATTGGTTGTCCACTTTAAGCTAATTTCAGCAAATAATTGATATTGTTTGTGCAATGAAAAGTTATACAATTTATTTTATATTTTCTGTATCATTTCTGCTTGCTGTCATTCAGGAGCCAAATGTAAATCAGTTATGATATTAGATGATGATGAGTGAACCCATTCTTTGAGAGTCTGCATTGCAATCAGTTTTGAGGTGGTTTTAGGTGTAGCTTTGTTAATTAAACAGTTTAAAGACATTTGTTAAACAGGTTTCAAAATCAAATTCATCCTTTAAGCTAATGTAAAGAAAAGGAAAAAAAAAATGTAAAGTGCAAATATTGGGGGTCAATTACTAAGGGCCCGATTCGCGTTTTCCAGACGTGTTACCCGAATATTTCCGATTTGCAACGATTTTCCCTGAATTGCCCCGGGATTTTGGCGCATGCGATCGGTTTGTGGCGCATCGGCGCTGGCATGCACGCGACGGAAATCGGGGGCGTGGCTGAACAGTAACCCGACGGATTCGGAAAAACCGCCGCATTTAAAAAAAAAAAAAGTGGTCGCACGGGCCATACTCACATGCACCACGATGAAGACGATGAACTCCGGGGCACCTCGGCGGACTTCGGCGCAGCAGCGCCACCTGGTGGACATCGGGCGCAGGACCTTCATGAATCGGCGGAAGACCCGACTGCTCGTCAGAGAAGCCGCCGCTGGAACGCGAATGGACCGGGTAAGTAAATGTGCCCCATTGTGTAGTAATTTTAAGTTATTTCGTTATTATCTATAAAAGTAGTTGTATGCTCATCTTCTCAGTTTGTGTAATCGTTACAACCTTGTTAATCAGTTCACGAGGCAGCCTTGGGTTTTCCCGCTGTCATCTATACCAGTGGGTAAAAAATGAAATCTCAGTTTGCCGCCCAACCGTGGTATTTTACTAGTTTTATTGGTTCTCAAAAAAACAACAAGATCTTTACCTTATAAAAGGTATTTTATCCATAGTAAAGATCTTGTTGTTTTTATTATCTATACACAATAATACATGTGTAAATATGTAAAGTCGCATGACATCATTGTGATGCACCATTGATGCACCGTCATTGTGGTCTCGTGCCAATAAAGGCTCCTCCTTGTTTATTTATACCATTATGTTTTAAATTGCTTTTAGTGATAATTTTAGTGATAATCACATTTTTTAAGTACCAATAAAAGAAGTAAAATACCACGGTTGGGTGCCAAATGGAAATTTTTTCTTGATGAGCTGTACGCTCACAATCCCTGGATCTTTTTCAGTTAATGGCTTTCATCTGTAATATTGACAAAACTGCACATAAAACCACCTCAAAACTGATTGTGATGCAGTTGTGACTTCAACGTGTGAATGCACCCTCAAGGGTAATGATGCTTATTTGTGGTGAAAAAAAAGAAATGTAAATACATAAGCTAACTACAGTTGTGAGAACTGACAAGCAAGACCTCTACCCCTGAGGAAGTCTCCTAGTAGGAGACGGAACGCGTGGGGAGCCCTCCACCCCCTCCACCTTCATTCCGTTATCTCACCCAGTGATCTTTTCTCCACCGATTGGAACACTATGGTTCCATGTGCAGCGTAATGTGTCTAGGCCTCATGCAGGACCCATTCACTCTTGTATATCATGCACTTTAATTGTGTTTATCCTTTTGTCCATCATTGGGACTAACTAGCACACAGTCAGGTGTTTACAAGTTACCTTTGTGAATACTATATTCAGTGTGTGAGGGGGTGTTGTTGGTGTATACTTATCTGTGTAACCAACGTGGCATTTTTTGTATGTACTTTGTACTTTTTAATTGTACTTTGCCCTATGACACACTGATTTTTGCTTGTGGTTGTACATACAGTTGTGAGAACGACACTCTCTGTTACCCACTGCTGCTGTAACTACGGATTCTACTGTTGAGTCACTCTGCTTACATATATAATCACCCATGCCGCTATCCATTGTTACAGCCTCCAGGATGCCTACTCCTGGTTACCCTACCAGTATACCCAGATACACCCTACTCCAGGTACAGAACAAGTAATCCCAGACACCCACACAGTCAATCACATGGTAACATGACTTAATTTACCTCATTGTATGAGAATGAATATGGAGAAACAAACTGCCAACTTATTAAATAAATGGTTTTTTTAATAAATACTTTTTATTTTCATTTGTAACAAGTAATATAGGTATACATTACTGAGACCATAATGACAGGTTTTATACCCTCCCAAAACAACACCACCTCAAAACCCTGCCCATTCTTCCATAGAAGACTCAACCTTTGCCTCTCATTATGATCAAGATGAGAGATCCACACACCAAATTTTGTATAAAAAGTGATCAAAAAGGTTGTACAGTTCTAAAACAGATATGAAAATGGCAACTTGTTCCTCTAAAAGTTATACCTTACACAGGTCTTTATGCCAACCCTTTTGTGGCATAGCTGAACTAGGCATCATGCGACACAAGTTAGGGGCCGTGGCAACGTGCTCCAGATTTAATATGCAAAGTCCGACAGAATTGTGAGGCATGCCCCATGTTAAAGGTGCACCAAAAAAAAAAAACTTGTGCACTCTGTCGAAATCCTACATATGGCGCACCCTGCACATTACACAGGCAAATTGCATTTAGTGCAGTTTGCACTGTTGTTAGTAAATGTGCCCCACTGTGTTTCTGTGTGTGTCAATTGTACCAGTAATAAGAAAACAATTCTGCCACTTGCTGAAAAACATATATACTCGAGTATAAGCCTAGTTTTTCAGCACAAAATTTGTTCTCAAAAACCCTAACTCGGCTCATACTCGAGTCATGAAAATAGTCAAACCTCACCTTTCCGACGTCACCCGTAGGTCCTATGCTTGTTTCGATGCTCTGGTGCTGCCGCGGGTCCTTCGGATCCTCTTCGGGTTTTTCTGCTCTTCTTCAGGTCCCCTTGCAATGCCGGCGGCTCACAAACAATTACGTCGGCAAGCAGCTGACGTAATTCTTTCTGGAGGCCGAGCGCAAAGACACAAAGAGGAGTGGAAGAATCTGAAGAGGACCGAAGGACACGAGGCAGCACCGGAGCATCAGAAATAAGACTGGGCAGACTGTATACTTCAGGGGCTGGGCAGGCTGTATACTACAGGAGGCTGTCAGTCTATACACTAGAGGTTCTGGCAGGCTATATACTACAGGGGTCTTGCTGGCTATATACTGGGATGCTGTTACCAATGCATTTCCCACCCTCGGCTTATACTTCACTCAATAGGTTTTCCCAATTTTTGTGTTGAAATTAAGGGTTTCGGCTTATACTCGGGTCGGCTTATACTCGAGTATATACGGGTAATTTCAGCTGTTTCAACTCATGGCCTATAAAAAGATGTCTCATTTCCAAGGTGACAAGCAGTAACTATTCCATGAGCTGTCTCAAGCCAGTTGCAACCTTTTTTTATTGACTTCTTCACATAACCATAAGTGGAAAGTAATACTGCAATGTATATTGCATTGCCAAAACAGTTTACAGATATCATATGTATCAATAATATACATTCCTTACCCAATCCTATCCCATAACCCTTCCCCTATTTGAGGCTCAGAGGAAGAAAAAAGAAAAAGAGAAAGGGAAACAATTCTCCTGGATCCATTTCATGTAGTCCCTATAGGATCACACCCTGATAATAGTTATTTCAAATACCAGTTAGTGCATTCAAACTTGATAAATGGCTTATCCATGGGGCCCAAACAGTAAAGAAGCACTATGTTAATTTTTCCTTGTCTGTTCAGATATTCAACCATTCCATTTTAAACAAGAACGTCACCAAAGAAATAGGCGGTGCATCTGCATTTAACCAATGCTGCAATATACTTTTCCTAGTGGCGCTGCCTAGGTACCCATAAATTGCAGTAAGGGTCAAGACATGCTATCATGCGTTGATAGTAGGATATTAACCCCTTAAGGATGCAGGTTTTTTCATTCATTTCTCTCTCTCCTCATTTTCCTAACTTTTTCATTTTTCTGTGTACAGAACTGTGTGAGGGTTTATTTTGTGCGTAACAAATTTTACTTTCCTGTGATGTTATTTATTATTCCATGCCATATACTGGGAAGCAGGAAAAAATTCCAAATGTGGAAAAATTGAAAAAAAAAATGCATATGCGCTCCAAATAACACCTCTAATTTATTCTTTGGTTCGGTACAATCACACTGATACCAAATTCATTCAGGTTTTATTGCGTTTAAATACATTTTGATAAATTAAACAAATGTGTATGAAAAAGAAAAAAAATGTTTACAATCTGATGACGCTAATAACTTTTTCAAACTTGGGTGTACAGAGCTGTGTGATATGTCATTTTTTTTGTGAAATTAGCCAACGTTTTCATTGCTACCATTGTGAGGACTGTGCAGTATTTTGATCCCTTTTTATTACATTTTGTAATGTCATGTAAAAAGGTGTAAAAGTCGCGTTTTGGACATTTGGGCCCCATTTCCTGTTTTGGAGGTCACCCCCGGCAATAACTGTTTTTATAATTCGATAGATCAGGCATTTTGTGACGCAGCGACACCTAATGTTTTTATGATTTTGACTGTTTATCATGTTTTATATCAGTTCAAGGGAAAGGGGGTTGATTTGAATTTTTTATATTCTAGAAATGTTTTAAATTTTTTAAACTTTTTTTTTTTTTTCCTTGTTTTTTTTTCCACTATTTCTTAGACCATTTAATGTATATGGCCTTTTTGCACATGATTCATTACAATGAGCCACTTGCTCATTGAAACGAATATGCAGATACCATGCATACCATGACGTTCGGGGGGGTGGGGGGTTGGACACAATCTAAGGAAAGATGGCGGCGCCCAGAGAAGAGGCAGAGAAGATGTTAACACCCGTGAAGGGGTTAAACAAAGCACAACCACTATCTAGAGGAAATGTTTTGCCACAAGTGCATACAGTGCATTGGTCCAATAAAGAAAGTGTGAAAGTCGCCTCATAGGACTGTTTAGAAGTTTAATATTTCTAATATATATCAAAGTTTGGAAACACCTTTTAATTCAATGGTTTACTTCTTTTGTTTTTATTTTTTGCATAGTAGATGGATTTTAAAGACATGAAACTATGAAGAAATACATAGAGAATTAGGTAGTGAATGCAAAAGAGTTAAAGGGGTTTGCCCATGAAAGAAAATGCTCAAATTTCCATAGTAATGTTTTCACGATAAAGATCATTCTTAGCCCCTTATTTTACAATTTTAGCTGTTTTAGCTCTTATCACTCCATAGGCTGGTCAGTGTAAAATTACAGAGTGTTTGTGAGGACTTTCTAAGCAGACACATTATAATTCCTCTGTGCTATTAGATGCTGTTTGCTGAAAACATGGTTAGATTATCAGGGTACTGGGTTTATATACACTTTCATTTGGCTTCAGAACATTGTACTAGTATCTGACACATAGAAAGAGAGATGGGACAGATCATAGATGAGAGATGACGAGATGAGATGCATATTACACATGACATTCTCAGCTATGCTATCACAGGCATAACATACACAGAACTTTTATGTCACGGGTGCTCCCGCGATCCAAGCTTGCCTTGGAGGAATGGCGTCATCTGCTGGAGGGAGCTCGATTTCCAGTCAGTATTTTCACGGACCACAAGAACCTCCAGTACCTGCAGACAGCTCAACGGTTGAACCCACGTCAAGCCCGGTGGTCCCTATTCTTTTCCCGTTTTGACTTCCAGATCCATTTTCGCCCAGCCGAGAAAAACATCAAGGCTGACGCCCTGTCACGTGCTTCCGATGTTATGGGGGAGGACTATGCTCCGAGACACATCATTCCTCCAGAGAGGCTTGTGCTGGCAGCGCCGGTGGACCTTCGGCAACTACCTCCCGGCAAGACTTATGTACGACCTGGACTTCGAAAGAGGATCCTGACCTGGGGACATTCTTCTCGAGTGGCTGGGCACCCTGGGGTGCAGCGCTCTGTGGCCCTGATTTCCCGTTTCTATTGGTGGCCTGACTTGGTCAAGGACGTTCGGGATTTTGTGCGGTCTTGTGCCTCTTGTGCTCGCAATAAGCCCTCACGACAAAAACCAGCTGGTCTTCTGTTGCCGTTACCCGTGCCTACCTGCCCGTGGTCTCATGTGGCTATGAACTTCATTACTGATCTGCCGCCAATACCGTTATCTGGGTGGTAACAGACCGCTTCTCTAAGATGTCCCATTTTGTCCCTCTACCAGGTTTGCCTTCAGCCCCACGTCTTGCCAGTCTCTTCTTCCAGCACATCTTCCGGCTTCATCGCCATCCCCGGCACATCGTTTCTGATCGAGGTGTTCAGTTCGTGTCCAAGTTCTGGAGATCTCTGTGCAATCAGTTCTGCCTATCATCCTCAGTCCAACGGCCAAGTAGAGAGGGTGAATCACATTTTGGGATGCTATCTCCGCCACTTTGTGTCCGCTCGTCAGGATGACTGGGCTTCTCTTTTACCATGGGCGGAGTTTTCCTACAATTCCCTGGACTCCACTTCTGCTGGTTCTGCTCCTTTCTTTATTAATTACGGACTGCACCCACGGCCTCCTCTTCCGTTACCTGTGTCTGCAGATGTTCCTGCTGTGGAGGACTTGGTACAGGATCTAAAAGCCATCTGGGAACAAGTCCGTACCTCATTGCTCCAAACCTCTGCCAAGACCAAGCATCAAGCGGACAAGAAACGTCGGCCTTTTCCTGTCTTAGCTCCTGGTGACAGGGTCTGGTTATCCTCAAGGTACATCCGACTGAAGATCCCTGGCTACAAATTGGGACCCCGGTTCTTGGGTCCATTTGAAATCCTCAGTCGCATCAACCCGGTGGCCTACAAATTGCGGCTGCCTCCTAGCATGCGCATACCCAACTCCTTTCACGTTTCCCTCCTCAAGCCAGTCATCCTAAACCGCTTCACCCGACAAGTTCCTCTCCCTCCGGCCCCACAAGCAGACTCTACTGATGTCTTCGAGGTGAAGGAGATCCTGGATACTAAGACAGTGAGAGGAAGGCGGTTGTTTCTGGTAGACTGGAAGGGATTTGGTCCTGAGGAGAGATCTTGGGAGCCAGAGGACAACATCTTGGACAAGAGCCTGCTCCAACGTTTTCTCAGGCCCAAGAAGAGAGGGAGGCTGAAGGGGGGGTACTGTCACGGGTGCTCCCGCGATCCCTGTCTCGGATCGCGGGCGCATCCGTGCCCCCCCATGTGCCCCCACTGCAGGCCGGTCTCTGCACTCACCTCTCCCGGCTCCTGCTCTTCCCCGGACTGCCGTGCGCGTGCGTCCCCGCCTCCTAGGGCGCGCGCGCGGCTCATGCCGAAAATTTAAAGGGCCAACGCACCGCTAATTGGTGCACTGGCTGAACCTCACCTTTAAGAATCCTGCCTCTTCCTGTGTCCCCTGCCGGATCTTTGTGCCTCATAGCCTTAGAGAAAGCTTCCAAGCGAGTATTCCTGCGTTCCTGTGTATTCCTGCGTATTCCTGTGTTCCTGTGTATTCCTGTGTGTTCCCGCTCCTGAATCCTGTGTTGCCGTGTTACCAGAGTTCCTCCGTGTTGCTGTGTTCCGTGTGCCTGTGTTCCTGTTCCCACCTGCCTGGACCTCCTGTTGCTGACCCCGGACTTGGACCTGACGTTGCATCTCTGCCGCCTGCCCTGACCCTGTGCCTGGACCTGTCTACGAGATTGTCATCCGCTAAGGTACCTCGACCTCGGATGCCACCGTGGGCTAGTCACACCTGGGAACGACCTAGTGGTATCCTGCCGCAGCAAGTCCAACCCGCTTTGCGGCGGGCTCTGGTGAATACCAGGTGCCGCTAGGCTCCGGTTCCGGGTGTTGGCTAGTTACATCTCCCGCGGTGGTCCAGAGGATCCACTGATCCTAACATTTTATATGCCTCCCTCCCCTGGATAAAGACCTTATCTGCCTGTAACTTGTAGCTTTACTCTCCTTACCATTGGTTGCTTGCCAGCAGGAAGTCTCTGTGTGAGATTGTTGTGGAATGCAAGGATGGGGCTAGAGGCAGAGACCAGCTCAGTGCAGCATCAGTCAGGAAAGTCAGAATATTCAGGGTTGGGACCAGGAGCAACCAAAATTGTGTACACCAGGACTGATAGTGACAGGTTGGAATTATATTTGTAGGAATACCCCTTTAATCAGAATATGTTTTGATAGTTTAGATATTCTTGACATTTTGGCATTGTCTCAAGCTGCATGAAGTAGTCACTTGCCATGGTTTACTGATAGTGCAAGCCATGTAATCCCCCCAAAAAACGCACAGTCCGATGAAAATGAGCAGTGTGACCCATAGTAAATGAGCCCCATTGTGCACCAGCCCATGCATATTTCTACTAGTTTAGTGTGTATCTCTTGTGTTTTTTGGCCAAAACGATTCACTTTTTTCCCTTCTTGTTCCAAGTAATAAATGTGGGGATGGAATGAAATTCTATGTCCAGACTCTGTAATTTATAGAATATCACATCTTTACAACATTACAAACTCACTCAAGTCTCCTAATAAGGTTGGTCAACCTTGAAGGAAAAATGCAAGAGGGGCCAGGACAATGCGGAGCAACTCCATGGGTAATCATTTCAACACTGCCGCTGGAATGTTCAGCACTCAAAAAGGTAAATATCTGTCTCGTCAAGCAGTGTCTTGACATTTAAAGAGCATTTGGACTGAAAGCTTACTCTGCAGTGACAAAACCTCTCATTAGCAGAATGAATTAAAAGGCTAGACTACACTTTGCTCAGTCACATTTTAGTAACATAATGTGTTAGTAACTTAATATTATCTTTAATATAAGTTATAAAAATCAGACAACAAGAGTGCAGCCGAAATCTCATAGGCCCCACCATAGGGCTCCAGAATTTAGAATGGTTCCTCCAAGCAACTGATTTCGCATGTATCTTGTCTGGCAGTCTATGTATCATAAATCCTAGAGCTGATTGCAGAAGTAATACAAATTATGATGTTCATACAGCCAAACATTAGGACATCACATTTAATTTGATTAATTGTCCATATACACTCACCGGCCACTTTATTAGGTACACCATGCTAGTAACGGGTTGGACCCCCTTTTGGCTTCAGAACTGCCTCAATTCTTTATGGCATAGATTCAACAAGGTGCTGGAAGAATTCCTCAGAGATTTTGGTCCATATTGACATGATGGCATCACACAGTTGCCGCAGATTTGTCGGCTGCACATCCATGATGCGAATCTCCCGTTCCACCACATCCCAAAGATGCTCTATTGGATTGAGATCTGGTGACTGTGGAGGCCATTTGAGTACAGTGAACTCATTGTCATGTTCAAGAAACCAGTCTGAGATGATTCCAGCTTTATAACATGGCGCGTTATCCTGCTGAAAGTAGCCATCAGATGTTGGGTACAATGTGGTCATAAAGGGATGGACATGGTCAGCAACAATACTCAGGTAGGCTGTGGCATTGCAACGATGCTCAATTGGTACCAAGGGGCCCAAAGAGTGCCAAGAAAATATTCCCCACACCATGACACCACAACCACCAGCCTGAACCGTTGATACAAGGCAGGATGGATCCATGCTTTCATGTTGTTGATGCCAAATTCTGACCCTACCATCCGAATGTCGCAGCAGAAATCGAGACTCATCAGACCAGGCAATGTTTTTCCAATCTTCTACTGTCCAATTTCGATGAGCTTGTGCAAATTGTAGCCTCAGTTTCCTGTTCTTAGCTGAAAGGAGTGGCATCCACTGATCCACTGATCCTAACATTTTATATGCCTCCCTCCCCTGGATAAAGACCTTATCTGCCTGTAACTTGTAGCTTTACTCTCCTTACCATTGGTTGCTTGCCAGCAGGAAGTCTCTGTGTGAGATCGTTGTGGAATGCAAGGATGGGGCTAGAGGCAGAGACCAGCTCAGTGCAGCATCAGTCAGGAAAGTCAGAATATTCAGGGTTGGGACCAGGAGCAACCAAAATTGTGTACACCAGGACTGATAGTGACAGGTTGGAATTATATTTGTAGGAATACCCCTTTAATCAGAATATGTTTTGATAGTTTAGATATTCTTGACATTTTGGCATTGTCTCAAGCTGCATGAAGTAGTCACTTGCCATGGTTTACTGATAGTGCAAGCCATGTAATCCCCCCAAAAAACGCACAGTCCGATGAAAATGAGCAGTGTGACCCATAGTAAATGAGCCCCATTGTGCACCAGCCCATGCATATTTCTACTAGTTTAGTGTGTATCTCTTGTGTTTTTTGGCCAAAACGATTCACTTTTTTCCCTTCTTGTTCCAAGTAATAAATGTGGGGATGGAATGAAATTCTATGTCCAGACTCTGTAATTTATAGAATATCACATCTTTACAACATTACAAACTCACTCAAGTCTCCTAATAAGGTTGGTCAACCTTGAAGGAAAAATGCAAGAGGGGCCAGGACAATGCGGAGCAACTCCATGGGTAATCATTTCAACACTGCCGCTGGAATGTTCAGCACTCAAAAAGGTAAATATCTGTCTCGTCAAGCAGTGTCTTGACATTTAAAGAGCATTTGGACTGAAAGCTTACTCTGCAGTGACAAAACCTCTCATTAGCAGAATGAATTAAAAGGCTAGACTACACTTTGCTCAGTCACATTTTAGTAACATAATGTGTTAGTAACTTAATATTATTTTTAATATAAGTTATAAAAATCAGACAACAAGAGTGCAGCCGAAATCTCATAGGCCCCACCATAGGGCTCCAGAATTTAGAATGGTTCCTCCAAGCAACTGATTTCGCATGTATCTTGTCTGGCAGTCTATGTATCATAAATCCTAGAGCTGATTGCAGAAGTAATACAAATTATGATGTTCATACAGCCAAACATTAGGACATCACATTTAATTTGATTAATTGTCCATATACACTCACCGGCCACTTTATTAGGTACACCATGCTAGTAACGGGTTGGACCCCCTTTTGGCTTCAGAACTGCCTCAATTCTTCATGGCATAGATTCAACAAGGTGCTGGAAGAATTCCTCAGAGATTTTGGTCCATATTGACATGATGGCATCACACAGTTGCCGCAGATTTGTCGGTTGCACATCCATGATGCGAATCTCCCGTTCCACCACATCCCAAAGATGCTCTATTGGATTGAGATCTGGTGACTGTGGAGGCCATTTGAGTACAGTGAACTCATTGTCATGTTCAAGAAACCAGTCTGAGATGATTCCAGCTTTATAACATGGCGCGTTATCCTGCTGAAAGTAGCCATCAGATGTTGGGTACAATGTGGTCATAAAGGGATGGACATGGTCAGCAACATTACTCAGGTAGGCTGTGGCATTGCAACGATGCTCAATTGGTACCAAGGGGCCCAAAGAGTGCCAAGAAAATATTCCCCACACCATGACACCACAACCACCAGCCTGAACCGTTGATACAAGGCAGGATGGATCCATGCTTTCATGTTGTTGATGCCAAATTCTGACCCTACCATCCGAATGTCGCAGCAGAAATCGAGACTCATCAGACCAGGCAATGTTTTTCCAATCTTCTACTGTCCAATTTCGATGAGCTTGTGCAAATTGTAGCCTCAGTTTCCTGTTCTTAGCTGAAAGGAGTGGCACCCGGTGTGGTCTTCTGCTGCTGTAGCCCATCTGCCTCAAAGTTTGACGTACTGTGCGTTCAGAGATGCTCTTCTGCCTACCTTGGTTGTAACGGGTGGCGATTTGAGTCACTGTTGCCTTTCTATCAGCTCGAACCAGTCTGCCCATTCTCCTCTGACCTCTGGCATCAACAAGGCATTTCTGCCCACATAACTGCCACTCACTGGATGTTTTTTCTTTTTCGGACCATTCTCTGTAAACCCTAGAGATGGTTGTGCGTGAAAATCCCAGTAGATCAGCAGTTTCTGAAATACTCAGACCAGCCCTTCTGGCACCAACAACCATGCCACGTTCAAAGGCACTTAAATCACCTTTCTTCCCCATACTGATGCTCGGTTTGAACTGCAGGAGATTGTCTTGACCATGTCTACATGCCTAAATGCACTGAGTTGCCGCCATGTGATTGGCTGATTAGAAATTAAGTGTTAACGAGCAGTTGGACAGGTGTACCTAATAAAGTGGCCGGTGAGTGTATATGCATTTCTTCAATTGTTTGTTATTTAAAATAATTGCAGCACTGATTTTTCAGAAATGTCACCATCTTGTCTCTTAGAAATGAGATGACTGTCCTTATATACACCAAGCCTGCACCCTTGCAGCGGTGAACGCACATGTGCTATTGAGCCCTGCCTGACCACCTGCATTCAGAGGACATTACCACAGGACAGCTGCAGGACATGCAATAACTACTGGACATTTCACACACAAAAACTATTTGTTTCGGTGTGCAATACCTCCAGCAGGGGTGGTCGTATCCAAGGACAACTATCTCATTTATAAGGGACAACATGACCATATTCATGGGGAATTATCTTCACACAGGTAACATCCAATTGAAGAAATGCGTATATATATATATATATATATATATATATATATATATATATATATGGCAGATTAATTAAATATCAATGTCCACAAGAGAATACCCCTTTAGGGACAAAAGGTTAAATGTTGCCTCAATTTCCAATAGCAGAAACTTTTTAAACTTTTTTATTATTAAATTGAAGCAGCCATATATATCAAAGATGCATGGATTATTTTTAATGTTATATTATTGCATTATTATTATTATTATTATTATTATTGGTAATTTGTTTTTCCATAAGTTGTAGTTTTCACTGATGTCATTTTGAAAATTAATTTAGTTTTGTATTGCTTTTTATAAAGTTCTTTAGGTCCTAATGCAACAATATGATTTCAGAGTAATGTATCACATTATTTAAGTGGGTAGGGGTTTGGGTAATGGAGCAGAAAGGTCACAATAGTCAATACTATACGTCCTGAACAATTGTTTGTATGCTAAACTCGAGAAATGCCAGTTTCATCAAAGTAGCCTTCTGTTCATTATTTCTGACAAAGGACTACAGATGGATCCTGCCAAGCTGTCTGCGTCAGTGGCCTTGCCCAGTGGGACTGCATGCTATACAGAGATTTCTGGGCTTCGCCAATGTGTTTTCTCATGTATATATGTGTGTGTGTCTTCCCTTTGTATATGTGTTTTGTCATGTATATATATGTGTGTTTCTTCCCTGTGTATATATGTTTTGTCATGTATATATAAGTGTGTCATGGCCCACTGTCTCGGGTTGCAGGCGCAACCTCTATGCAGGCCGCTGCGCTTGCCGTGCAACTCACGTTGCCAGGATCCAGCGTCATGTCCAGCTGCTTCCTGCGTGCATCCCCACCACCTAGGGCACGCGAACGCCAGCTCTGTCAGATTTAAAGGGCCAGCACACAGAAATTTGGTCCTGGCCAGCTGCCCTTCTTTATAGATTCCCAGCCCAGCCACTTCCTGTCTTCCTTGCCGGATCTTTGTGCCTCACAGCCTTATAAAATGCTTTGTCCCCAGGCAATACATCCGTTGGTGACTATGTGGTTCGGTTCCGAATTCTGGATTCTGAGTTAGCCTGGAACGAAGCAGCCCTGATTGCAACCTTTAAAAAGGGACTTTCGGAACAAGTTAAAGACATGCTGTCTGCACGTGACTTGCAGTGGTCTCATCTCTCTGGCCACTCAGATTGATATCCTCTTTGCTGAGCGTTCTGAGGAGCAACGTCTGGAATAGCTTCAAACGAGAACCCAACTTTTTTATGCCTGGCTCCTGTCTTCCAAAGTCCATGGCTGCCACCTGCAGTGTCTGCTACAGAGGAACCATTGCAGGTAGATAGAGCTCGTCTGAACCCCCAGGAGCATTCCAGATGAAGACAGGAGAATCTCTGGCTTTATTGTGCAAGTCCGGAGCACTTTCTTGAGACTTGTGCAGTCCGTCCACAGCGTCCGGAAAAGCGCCTAGGGTTCTTGTGAGAAGCATCCCTAGGTGAGAGCAAGGCTTACTCTCGTCTGAATGTCTCTGTTCTTCTCAGTTTTAGAACAGGCAACCCAGTTCAAGTCTCAGCCTTCCTGGACTCTGACTCTGCAGGGAATTTCGTGGATGCTACCTTGGTCTCCCAGCATCACTTTCCTGTGGTTCGCCTAAAGAAGACGCTGTTTATTTCTTCCGTGAGTGGACAGATTCTTCATGACCCTGTGCAGTACCGTATGGAGCCTCTGTCTCTGCAAATTGAGGCATTGCACAAGGAGAGACTGTCATTTTATGTGCTCCCCCGGTCTACATCTTCAGTGCTTTTGGGTCTCCCGTGGTTGCAGCAACACACTGCAGTGCTCGACTGGCAGACCGGGGAAATCCTTAGTTGGGGAGCAGAGTGCCACTCTCGCTGTCTCAAGGCTCTCCATTCGGTTCCCACCATGTCTTCTCCGGCCTCCTCCGAAGCAAGCGGAGATTCTGCCACCGCACCGACCCTATAACTGCCCCATTGACCTGCAGTCTCATCAGGTCCATGTCCTGCAAGTTTTTAGGCACCTAAGGGCTAATCGTTTGTATGCTAAACTCGAGAAATGCCAGTTTCATCAAAGTAGCCTTCTGTTCATTATTTCTGACAAAGGACTACAGATGGATCCTGCCAAGCTGTCTGCGTCAGTGGCCTTGCCCAATGGGACTGCATGCTATACAAAGATTTCTGGGCTTCGCCAATTATTACCGGCAATTTATTCCACATTTCTCATCACTTGTATCTCCTATTGTGGAGCTGACCAAGAAAAACGCCAATCCGAGACTCTGGCCTGCGGTGGCTGAAGAAGCTTTCTCTAAGCTGAAGTCTGCCTTTGCCTCTGCTCCAGTTCTCACAGTTCTGGCCTGATACTGAGAGTCCATTCCTGCCAGAGGTCAATGCCTCATCCGTTGGTGCAGGAGCCTTTCTCATCCAAAAAGGGCCCAAGAGTCGAACCCTCACCTGCGGCTTCTACTCTAAAACCTTCTGTGCTGCAGAGAGGAATTATTTAATTGGTGATCTGGAATTTCTGGCCATAAAGCTCGCTTTGCAGGAATGGCACTATCTTCTGGAAGGAGCTCATCATCCGGTCTATATCTACACTGACCACAAGAATCTCCTATATCTACAGACCACCCAGTGTCGCAATCCTTGACAGGCTCACCCAGCTCTGCCCAGCTGAGAAGAATGTCAAAGCTGATGCCCTCTCGTGCCTCTGATGTTCTTGGGGAAGAACCTGGTCCTCGTCATATCATTCCTCCGGAACCTCTGGTTGTTGCTGCTCCTGTGGACCTATGGCAGCTTCCTCCTGGCAAGATCTATGTCTGACCAGCTCTTCGAAGAGGATACTAACTTGGGGATACTGCTCTCGTGTGGCTGCGCACCCTGGGGTGCAGAGGTATATCGCTATCATATCTTTTTATTACTGGTGGCCAGATCTGATCATGGACATTCGAGATTTTGTGAGTTCCTGTGCTTCCGGTGCCTGTAACAAGTCTTCACATCTTAAGTCAACAAGTCTGCTCCTGCCGTTGCCGATACCCAGTTGCCCATGGACTCACATAGCCATGGACTTTATTACGGATCTCCCATTTTCAGTAATACAGTCATCTGGGTGATAACGGATAGGTTCTCCAAGATGTCCCACTTTGTGCCTCTGCCTGGTCTTCCTTCGGCTCCATGTCTTGCCAGCTTGTTCTTTCTCCACATCTTTCGGCTTCATGGGCTTCCTCAACACATCGTCTCGGACCGAGTAGTCCAGTTTGTTTCCAAGTTCTGGTGTTCCTTGTTCAGCTAACTGCAAGTTAAGCTGGACTTCTCTTCTGCATATCATCGAAGTGGAAAGGGTCAACCAGACTCTGGACTGCTATCTAGAGCACTATGTCTCTGCTCGGCAGGACGATTGGTCTACCCTCTTACCTTGGGCAGAATTCTCATATAACTCTCTGGACTCTGAATCTGCTGGTGCCGCTCCCTTCTTTGTTGTCTTCGGACGACATCCATGCCCACCTCTTCCACTGTTCAGAAGTATGTGTGTTTTCCCTGTTTATATGTGTTTTGTCTTGTATATGTGTTTGTGTGTCTTTCCTGTGTATATGTGTTCTGTCATGGTTTTATATGTGTGTGTGTCTTCCCTGTGTATATGTGTTTTGTCATGTGTATATATGTGTCACGGTTACTCCCGCGATCCTTGGTACGTATAGCGGGTGCACTTGTGCCTGCTGCCATGGTCCCCGCTCCCCCTACCCTCACTTACCTCTCCTGGTTCCGGTCTGTACTCTGGCTCCTGGCGTGTAGGCTACATGCTTCTTCCCTGCACGCTCCCGCCACTGGGGGGGGGGGGGGCGCTGACTTCTCCCAGCCTTAAAGGGCCAGCGTCCTCTATATTGGCTCTAGCATTCCCGGCTCGGCTATATAGCTCGGGGACTCCCAGCATTCCCTGACGGATCTTCAAGTCATTCTACTGGAGTGAAAGCCTTCCTGAGTGTTTCCAGATGCCTCCGTGTTTCCTGAGTGTTTCCAGATGCCTCCGTGATTCCTGTGGTGTTTCTGTGTTCCTGTGGTGTCCTTGTGTTTCTGTTGTGTTCCCATGTTCCAATCCTGTGGCGGTCCTGTATTCCTGTGGCAGTCCTGTAATCCTGTTGCGGTCCTGTAATCCTGTGGCGGTCCTGCAACCCTGTGGTGGTCCTTTAATCCTGTGGCAGTCCGGTAATCCTAGTGGTCCTATGTTTGTCGTGTATATATAAATGTGTGTCTTCCCTGTGTATATGTGTTTTGTCATGTGTATGCTGTGACAGCCTATCATATTGCCCATGTTGCTATTGGTCTTGTATTGTACATTTAGTGATATGTTCATTCTGAGGTTATGCATGCTGCCACTTAGTGGTCAAAGTTTTTATTGTTTGATCATTTGCTTGCTGTTTCTTTAAGCTAACTATCCCATCATGCACTGTAGCCCAGTTTCTCCTCCTCTTTCTGTGACATCACTTCCTCCTTCTTCATGCTGTCCTCTATTTGTGACTGTTGCAGACATATTCATCTTCACTGTGCAGTAGCAATGTGTTTTGACTGCATGGCATGTCATTTCTAAGATAAATCTATTAAACTGAATCTAAAGCACATCCATTGCATCCTTCCTTCATGCAAATGGCAATGCTGTGGAATGCATGTCAGTGAGTTATACTATCTTCCATCCAGTTTATACGGAGACTGCACTCACAACCTATCAGGGTCTTCTCCAAAGTATATCTGTGGCAGAATAGTCAAAACACAGCTGAATCTTCAGTTCCTGCAAGAATCTGCAGTTCCTTCTAGCTTTTGCGATTATTTGCCCTGATCCGCCACCTTCACACCAGTGGGGCGTGAAGGGGCGTGAACGGGGGGGGGGGGGCGGACAGCCGAGCGTAGGGCGCGGACGGCCGGGAGTGGGCTGGCACGGGCATTACTGTCCCCGCGTCTGCACATTCGCTGCTGCCGGCGACTTTTCATATGTCGGAAGCCTCTTGATGTATTGGGCTGCGAACATGCAGCGGCGGGAATATCATACGCTGGTGCACGAGCCACAGCGTATGATAAATATGCCCTATAGTCTGCAAGCAAGCAAATAGCTGCCCACCATCTTAGCAGCAGGTGGCTTCCTCACCATTGTGAACTAGCTGCAACCCCATCTTAAAGAGACAGTACCACATTGACAAGGATTAACATGTCCACAAAAAGCTCTATAAAATCACTGCTCCTAGCAAAGTGCACCCTATTACCCGACCCACAGATGTGCAAGATACAGAGTTTGTGCTCCAGGAAGAACAAATGGTATGATTTAAACGTGTTACCAAACCCACACAAAAGATCAGAGAGAACTTTGATGTAATTAAGGAAGAGTTCTGTGATAATCTTGGTGATTTATGGCAAAGAATTGAACACCATGTAGCAGCCATCTCATGCTATGACAGTGATGCAGCCAAATTAAGTACAATATTAATTGGCTTATCTACCGCCTATGATCGCTACCAGCGGCTGTCCTCAGAGTACATCACATTCCTGAGTAACGCCGAATTTGATGATGCCACAGCAGAGCTAGCCAAGAGAGAGACTTTACTTCATACACAGGATACCATGGTGAAAGACGCCAAAAATAAGGCAGAACTTCGCATTGCACACTTGCAAGAAGTAAGATCTCACCGGTCCACTTCAACAAAACGTACACTATCATCTTCCATAACCTCCTGCTCCAGTAGGTCTGCATTACACGACAAGCTCATGTGAGCGGATCGTCCCGAGACTAAAGTGCCACTTAACCCTTATGCTACCTCATTTAATTCTGATTCATCTCAGCCCCATATGGCAGAGAATCTAGATACCCCAGGGATATTGCAAGGTAATCTGGTGACACAAGGTGGGAGATCAGATATGTCAGACTTTGCCAGATATATGATGCACAGAGAACTGATAAACATTAGTCTCTCAAAGTTTGACGACCATGCTGAAAACTATAGAGCCTGGAAATCCACCTTTGAAGTCGGCCACAGGAAGGTCATGCTGCAGCGTGGGAAAGACTTGAGCAGACTTACGGCAGTTCTGAAGCCATAGAAAGTGCCTTATTTAAGAGACTTCATATCTTCCCAAAGATCACCAACAAGGACAACCGCAAGCTTCAAGACCTAAGCGACCTATTAAAGGAATTGGAGTTAGCCAAAACAGATCCACGTCCATCAGGACTGAGTTACCTTGATACAACTCACTGTGTTAACCCAATAGTGTCCAAACTACCATATGGCATGCAAGAAAAATGGGCAGATCTGGGCTCCAGGTACAAAAGAGAACACAGTGGGGCAGATTTACTTACCCGGTCCACTCGCGATCCAGCGGCGCGTTCTCTGCGCTGGATTCGGGTCCAGCCGGGATTTATGAAGGTAGTTCCTCCGCCGTCCACCAGGTGGTGCTGCTGCGCTGAAGTTCCCGGAGGTGCGCCGAAATGCCCTGAAATTCACCAGCCTATCCTGGATGAAGGTAAGCGCAATTTTCGCGACACATTTTTTTTAAAAAATGCGGCGGTTTTTCCGAATCCGTCGGGTTTTCGTTCGGCCACGCCCCCGATTTCCGTCGCGCGCATGCCGGCGCCGATGCGCCACAATCTGATTGCGTGCGCCAAAATCCCAGGGCAATTCAGGTACAATCGGCGCAAATTGGAAATATTCGGGTAACACGTCGGGAAATTACTTAGTAAATGACCCCCAATGTGTCTTTTCCACCCTTCTCCTACTTTTCCAGATTCATCAGCGACCAAGCTAAGAAGAAGAATGATCCCAGCTTTGACTTCACAGAATCTACTCTACTCGCGTCATCATCATGCTCAAGGTACGAAAAACAAACAAGCAAACATAGAAACATAGGAACAGTGTTTGTTAGGAAGACAGATGTGCCACTGACTGCATCCTGCAACACTAGACAGGACGCTCCTGTCCATAAAGACGAAGACCCTAACCGTATGTGCCCCGTACACAAAAGACCTCATCCACTGAAAGAATGTCGTGGGCTTAGGGCAAAGACTTTGCAAGAACGCAGAGACATGCTGAAGGAACTAGGATTGTGTTACAAGTGTTGTGCTTCTTCAATCCATTTTGCTAAAGACTGTAAGGCTGTCATCAAGTGTACTGAATGCGGTAGTGAAACACATGTTGTAGCCACAAATTCCCACAAATTCAAGCAGCATCTAAAGTCGTCACAGTGCATGGTGGGGAGCCACCAGCACAAGTTTCAGCTACTACCACTGTACTCCTCCTGTATGGAAGTATGTGGCAAGGAAAATGGTTCCAAAGTGTGTCTGGTGAGTGTCTACCCAGAAGGGCAACCTGAAAGGGCCATCAGGATGTATGCCATAATAGACAAACAAAGCAACAGGTCTCTAGCAAAACCCAAGTTCTTTGAGATTTTCGGTATAAAGGGAGAAGCAATTCCATACACCCTTAACACTTGTTCTGGAAAAGTACAGACCCTCGGCAGAAGAGCCACTGGATACCTTATTTCTCCAATTAACAGGGATATCCACATATCCCTACCAACGTTAATTGAATGTGACCAGATTCCTGATGATAGAGAGGAAATTCCTACTCCTGAAGCTGCTTATCATCATTCCCACCTGAGACACCTGGCTAGAGACTTTGGAAGACTTTGTTTTCCAAAGTCCATGGCTGCCACCTGCAGTGTCTGCTACAGAGGAACCATTGCAGGTAGATAGAGCTCGTCTGAACCCCCAGGAGCATTCCAGATGAAGACAGGAGAATCTCTGCCTTTATTGTGCAAGTCCGGAGCACTTTCTTGAGACTTGTGCAGTCCGTCCACAGCGTCCGGAAAAGCGCCTAGGGTTCTTGTGAGAAGCATCCCTAGGTGAGAGCAAGGCTTACCCTCGTCTGAATGTCTCTGTTCTTCTTAGTTTTAGAACAGGCAACCCAGTTCAAGTCTCAGCCTTCCTGGACTCTGACTCTGCAGGGAATTTCGTGGATGCTACCTTGGTCTCCCAGCATCACTTTCCTGTGGTTCGCCTAGAGAAGCCGCTGTTTATTTCTTCCGTGAGTGGACAGATTCTTCATGACCCTGTGCAGTACCGTATGGAGCCTCTGTCTCTGCAAATTGAGGCATTGCACAAGGAGAGACTGTCATTTTATGTGCTCCCCCGGTCTACATCTTCAGTGCTTTTGGGTCTCCCGTGGTTGCAGCAACACACGGCAGTGCTCGACTGGCAGACCGGGGAAATCCTTAGTTGGGGAGCAGAGTGCCACTCTCGCTGTCTCAAGGCTCTCCATTCGGTTCCCACCATGTCGTCTCCGGACTCCTCCAAAGCAAGCGGAGATTCTGCCACCGCACCGACCCTATAACTGCCCCATTGACCTGCAGTCTCATCAGGTCCATGTCCTGCAAGTTTTTAGGCACCTAAGGGCTAATCGTTTGTATGCTAAATTCGAGAAATGCCAGTTTCATCAAAGTAGCCTTCTGTTCATTATTTCTGACAAAGGACTACAGATGGATCCTGCCAAGCTGTCTGCGTCAGTGGCCTTGCCCAGTGGGACTGCATGCTATACAGAGATTTCTGGGCTTCGCCAATTATTACCGGCAATTTATTCCACATTTCTCATCACTTGTATCTCCTATTGTGGAGCTGACCAAGAAAAACGCCAATCCGAGACTCTGGCCTGCGGTGGCTGAAGAAGCTTTCTCTAAGCTGAAGTCTGCCTTTGCCTCTGCTCCAGTTCTCACAGTTCTGGCCTGATACTGAGAGTCCATTCCTGCCAGAGGTCAATGCCTCATCCGTTGGTGCAGGAGCCTTTCTCATCCAAAAAGGGCCCAAGAGTCGAACCCTCACCTGCGGCTTCTACTCTAAAACCTTCTGTGCTGCAGAGAGGAATTATTTAATTGGTGATCTGGAATTTCTGGCCATAAAGCTCGCTTTGCAGGAATGGCACTATCTTCTGGAAGGAGCTCATCATCCGGTCTATATCTACACTGACCACAAGAATCTCCTATATCTACAGACCACCCAGTGTCGCAATCCTTGACAGGCTCACCCAGCTCTGCCCAGCTGAGAAGAATGTCAAAGCTGATGCCCTCTCGTGCCTCTGATGTTCTTGGGGAAGAACCTGGTCCTCGTCATATCATTCCTCCGGAACCTCTGGTTGTTGCTGCTCCTGTGGACCTATGGCAGCTTCCTCCTGGCAAGATCTATGTCTGACCAGCTCTTCGAAGAGGATACTAACTTGGGGATACTGCTCTCGTGTGGCTGCGCACCCTGGGGTGCAGAGGTCTATCGCTATCATATCTTTTTATTACTGGTGGCCAGATCTGATCATGGACATTCGAGATTTTGTGAGTTCCTGTGCTTCCGGTGCCTGTAACAAGTCTTCACATCTTAAGTCAACAAGTCTGCTCCTGCCGTTGCCGATACCCAGTTGCCCATGGACTCACATAGCCATGGACTTTATTACGGATCTCCCATCTTCAGTAATACAGTCATCTGGGTGATAACGGATAGGTTCTCCAAGATGTCCCACTTTGTGCCTCTGCCTGGTCTTCCTTCGGCTCCATGTCTTGCCAGCTTGTTCTTTCTCCACATCTTTCGGCTTCATGGGCTTCCTCAACACATCGTCTCGGACCGAGTAGTCCAGTTTGTTTCCAAGTTCTGGTGTTCCTTGTTCAGCTAACTGCAAGTTAAGCTGGACTTCTCTTCTGCATATCATCGAAGTGGAAAGGGTCAACCAGACTCTGGACTGCTATCTAGAGCACTATGTCTCTGCTCGGCAGGACGATTGGTCTACCCTCTTACCTTGGGAAGAATTCTCATATAACTCTCTGGACTCTGAATCTGCTGGTGCCGCTCCCTTCTTTGTTGTCTTCGGACGACATCCATGCCCACCTCTTCCACTGTTCAGAAGTATGTGTGTTTTCCCTGTTTATATGTGTTTTGTCTTGTATATGTGTTTGTGTGTCTTTCCTGTGTATATGTGTTCTGTCATGGTTTTATATGTGTGTGTGTCTTCCCTGTGTATATGTGTTTTGTCATGTGTATATATGTGTCACGGTTACTCCCGCGATCCTTGGTACGTATAGCGGGTGCACATGTGCCTGCTGCCATGGTCCCCGCTCCCCCTGCCCTCACTTACCTCTCCTGGTTCCGGTCTGTACTCTGGCTCCTGGCGTGTAGGCTACATGCTTCTTCCCTGCGCGCTCCCGCCACTAGGGGGGGGGGGGCGCTGACTTCTCCCAGCCTTAAAGGGCCAGCGTCCTCTATATTGGCTCTAGCATTCCCGGCTCGGCTATATAGCTCGGGGACTCCCAGCATTCCCTGACGGATCTTCAAGTCATTCTACTGGAGTGAAAGCCTTCCTGAGTGTTTCCAGATGCCTCCGTGTTTCCTGAGTGTTTCCAGATGCCTTCGTGATTCCTGTGGTGTTTCTGTGTTCCTGTGGTGTCCTTGTGTTTCTGTGGTGTTCCCATGTTCCAATCCTGTGGCGGTCCTGTATTCCTGTGGCAGTCCTGTAATCCTGTTGCGGTCCTGTAATCCTGTGGCGGTCCTGCAACCCTGTGGTGGTCCTTTAATCCTGTGGCAGTCCGGTAATCCTAGTGGTCCTATGTTTGTCGTGTATATATAAATGTGTGTCTTCCCTGTGTATATGTGTTTTGTCATGTGTATGCTGTGACAGCCTATCATATTGCCCATGTTGCTATTGGTCTTGTATTGTACATTTAGGGATATGTTCATTCTCAGGTTATGCATGCTGCCTTAGTGGTCAAAGTTTTTATTGTTTGATCATTTGCTTGCTGTTTCTTTAAGCTAACTATCCCATCATGCACTGTAGCCCAGTTTCTCCTCCTCTTTCTGTGACATCACTTCCTCCTTCTTCATGCTGTCCTCTATTTGTGACTGTTGCAGACATATTCATCTTCACTGTGCGGTAGCAATGTGTTTTGACTGCATGGCATGTCATTTCAAAGATAAAGCTATTAAACTGAATCTAAAGCACATCCATTGCATCCTTCCTTCATGCAAATGGAAATGTTGTGGAATGCATGTCAGTGAGTTATACTATCTTCCATCCAGTTTATACGGAGACTGCACTCACAACCGATCAGGGTCTTCTCCAAAGTATATCTGTGGCAGAATAGTCAAAACACAGCTGAATCTTCAGTTCCTGCAAGAATCTGCAGTTCCTTCCAGCTTTTGCGATTATTTGCCCTGATCCGCCACCTTCACACCAGTAGGGCGTGAAGGGGCGTGAACGGGGGGGGGGGGGCGGACAGCCGAGCGTAGGGCGCGGACGGCCGGGAGTGGGCTGGCACGGGCATTACTGTCCCCGCGTCTGCACACTCGCTGCTGCCGGCGACTTTTCATATGTCGGAAGCCTCTTGATGTATTGGGCTGCGAACATGCGGCGGGAATATCCCCAGCGTATGATAAATATGCCCTATAGTCTGCAAGCAAGCAAATAGCTGCCCACCATCTTAGCAGCAGGTGGCTTCCTCACCATTGTGAACTAGCTGCAACCCCATCTTAAAGAGACAGTACGACATTGACAAGGATTAACATGTCCACAAAAAGCTCTATAAAATCACTGCTCCTAGCAAAGTGCACCCTATTACCCGACCCACAGATATGCAAGATACAGAGTTTGTGCTCCAGGAAGAACAAATGGTACGATTTAAACGTGTTACCAAACCCACACAAAAGATCAGAGAGAACTTTGATGTAATTAAGGAAGAGTTCTGTGATAATCTTGGTGATTTATGGCAAAGAATTGAACACCATGTAGCAGCCATCTCACGCTATGACAGTGATGCAGCCAAATTAAGTACAATATTAATTGGCTTATCTACCGCCTATGATCGCTACCAGCGGCTGTCCTCAGAGTACATCACATTCCTGAGTAACGCCGAATTTGATGATGCCACAGCAGAGCTAGCCAAGAGAGAGACTTTACTTCATACACAGGATACCATAGTGAAAGACGCCAAAAATAAGGCAAAACTTCGCATTGCACACTTGCAAGAAGTAAGATCTCACCGGTCCACTTCAACAAAACGTACACTATCATCTTCCATAACCTCCCGCTCCAATAGGTCTGCATTACACGACAAGCTCATGTGAGCGGATCGTCCCGAGACTAAAGTGCCACTTAACCCTTATGCTACCTCATTTAATTCTGATTCATCTCAGCCCCATATGGCAGAGAATCTAGATACCCCAGGGATATTGCAAGGTAATCTGGTGACACAAGGTGGGAGATCAGATATGTCAGACTTTGCCAGATATATGATGCGCAGAGAACTGATGAACATTAGTCTCTCAAAGTTTGACGACCATGCTGAAAACTATAGAGCCTGGAAATCCACCTTTGAAGTCGGCCACAGGAAGGTCATGCTGCAGCGTGGGAAAGACTTGAGCAGACTTACGGCAGTTCTGAAGCCATAGAAAGTGCCTTATTTAAGAGACTTCATATCTTCCCAAAGATCACCAACAAGGACAACCGCAAGCTTCAAGACCTAAGCGACCTATTAAAGGAATTGGAGTTAGCCAAAACAGATCCACGTCCATCAGGACTGAGTTACCTTGATACAACTCACTGTGTTAACCCAATAGTGTCCAAACTACCATATGGCATGCAAGAAAAATGGGCAGATCTGGGCTCCAGGTACAAAAGAGAACACAGTGGGGCAGATTTACTTACCCGGTCCATTCGCGATCCAGCGGCGCGTTCTCTGCGCTGGATTCGGGTCCAGCCGGGATTTATGAAGGTAGTTCCTCCGCCGTCCACCAGGTGGCGCTGCTGCACTGAAGTTCCCAGAGGTGCGCCAAAATGCCCTGAAATTCACCAGCCTATCCTGGATGAAGGTAAGCGCAATTTTCGCGACACATTTTTTTTTAAAATGCGGCGGTTTTTCCGAATCCGTCGGGTTTTCGTTCGGCCACGCCCCCGATTTCCGTCGCATGCATGCCGGCGCCGATGCGCCACAATCCGATCGCGTGCGCCAAAATCCCGGGGAAATTCAGGTACAATCGGCGCAAATTGGAAATATTCGGGTAACACGTCGGGAAATTACTTAGTAAATGACCCCCAATGTGTCTTTTCCACTCTTCTCCTACTTTTCCAGATTCATCAGCGACCAAGCTCAGAAGAAGAATGATCCCAGCTTTGACTTCACAGAATCTACTCTACTCGCGTCATCATCATGCTCAAGGTACGAAAAACAAACAAGCAAACATAGAAACATAGGAACAGTGTTTGTTAGGAAGACAGATGTCCCACTGACTGCATCCTGCAACACTAGACAGGACGCTCCTGTCCATAAAGACGAAGACCCTAACCGTATGTGCCCCGTACACAAAAGACCTCATCCACTGAAAGAATGTCGTGGGCTTAGGGCAAAGACTTTGCAAGAACGCAGAGACATGCTGAAGGAACTAGGAGTGTGTTACAAGTGTTGTGCTTCTTCAATCCATTTTGCTAAAGACTGTAAGGCTGTCATCAAGTGTACTGAATGCGGTAGTGAAACACATGTTGTAGCCACAAATTCCCACAAATTCAAGCAGCATCTAAAGTCGTCACAGTGCATGGTGGGGAGCCACCAGCACAAGTTTCAGCTACTACCACTGTCTTCTCCTCCTGCATGGAAGTATGTGGCAAGGAAAATGGTTCCGAAGTGTGTCTGGTGAGTGTCTACCCAGAAGGGCAACCTGAAAGGGCCATCAGGATGTATGCCATAATAGACAAGCAACAGGTCTCTAGCAAAACCCAAGTTCTTTGAGATTTTCGGTATAAAGGGAGAAGCAATTCCATATACCCTTAACACTTGTTCTGGAAAAGTACAGACCCTCGGCAGAAGAGCCACTGGATACCTTATTTCTCCAATTAACAGGGATATCCACATATCCCTACCAACGTTAATTGAATGTGACCAGATTCCTGATGATAGAGAGGAAATTCCTACTCCTGAAGCTGCTTATCATCATTCCCACCTGAGACACCTGGCTAAAGAGATCCATCATGTGGATTTGAATGCTGACATCTTTCTCTTGCTTGGGAGAGACATTCTGAGAGTTTGTAAGGTATGTCAACAATGCAATGGCCCAGACTATGCCCCATATGCACAAAGACTTGATCTAGGCTGGGTAATCATTGGCAATGTGTGTTCAGATAATAATCTTAGACCATCTTAAGTCAACTCCTTTAAAACTTTTGTGCTCAATAATGGTCGCACAACTCACTTTAGGCCATGTCCTCATTATTATGAGGTAAAGGAGTATCTTTCTAACTTCCATAAGGCACCAGACATCATTCTTACGCCTTATGATGACTTAGGAGGATCAGTGTTTCGCACAAGTAGCTTTGTCCATAGAAGATAAAGAGTTTATCAAAATAATGGACAGTGAATGCTTCAAGGATCAATCTAACCATTGGGTTGCACCCTTACCCTTTCAGGCTGAAAGAGCCAGTGTTCATAACAACCAGGGGCAAGCATCATCCAGATTCATCTCCTTGCAACGTACATCAAGTAAAAAAGCCTGAGATGAAAAATCCCTTTGTGGACTTTATAGAAAGGATTAGAAAATTCTCCAACACTGAACAATGGCACTATGTGTCATCTAACCTTAACCCTGCAGATTGTGCCACCAGACCATCGTCTGTTAGCGCCTTTGCCAAGTCTTCTTGGTTGACAGGTCCAGAGTTCTTGCTAAAGGAGAATAAAAAAGCATCTGATGAAGACGTCTTCAGTCTCCAAGATCCTGACAACGATTCTGAGATACGTCCTGAAGTGAGTACCCTCATCACGAAGTCTGGAAGGAGGTCCGGCTTGAACTGTCATCGCTTTGAGCGCTTTTCCAGATGGCTAAAACTTGTATGCACCATTGTAAGGTTAGTTCACGTTGCACAGTGTTTTCATACCAGTAACGATAGCACTGAATGTCGTGGTTGGCACATGTGTCACAACCCTCTCTCTGCAGAAGACATTACACTAAGTGATGTGTTAGTGATACGTAATGTACAGCAGAGTGCTTTTCATAATGAACTGAAATGTCTTTGTGACAGACAGGACATTCCAAAAAGCAACCCAATTGTCAACATGAAACCAGTGGTTGATGATTATGGTATGCTGAGGGTTGGTGGCCGCCTGAACAAGGCCAAGTTAGAAGTGTATGAAAAGAATCCTCTCATTCTTCCTGGCCATCACCATGTAACTACTTTGCTCATACGGCATCATCATGAAAGGGTCAAGCACCAGGGCAGACATTTTACTGAGGGTGCTTTAAGAGCAAAAAGACGGATTGCTCACATAATTCACAATTGTGTTCCATGTCGCAAGTCAAGAGGGAAATTGCAGCAACAGCAAATGTCGGACTTGACAGGACAAGCACTAAGCCACCGTTTACCTATGTTGGTCTGGATGTTTTAGGGCCATGGGCAGTGTCTGCACGCCGAACCAGAGGTGGTCATGCTGAGAGCAAATGATGGGCAGTTTTGTTTACATGCATGAGTGTACGTGCTATACACATTGAAGTTATAGAGTCCATGGACACTTCTAGTTTTATCAATGCTTTAAGACGTTTTATCGCCATCAGAGGACCAGTAAAGCAACTGAGATCCGACAGTGGGACCAGCTTTACAGGGGCCTCCTGAGAATTGCAGATGGATTCTAAGCCAGTTCAAAACTACTTGGCCGACAACGGTTGTACGTGGGTCTTTAACCCTCCACATGCCTCTCACATGGGTGGTTCATGGGAAATAATTATAGGCATCACCTGTAAGATATTGGACTCTATGTTCAGAGACTTAAACTCCTCAAGGCTCACCCATGAAACCTTAACCACCTTCCTGGCTGAGATGTCCGCTATTGTCAACTCCAGACCTCTTGTCCCTTTATCTACAGACCCTAAATCTCCTGTTCTTCTCACTCCAGCAACTCTCCTCACTCAGAAACTCAGATCTGTTCCTAAACCACCTGAAGAGCTTTCATCTGGTAACATCTATCAGAAACGGTGGAAACATGTTCAGCATTTGGCCAATTGCTTCTGGAACAGATGGAAAGAGGAGTATTTAGCTCTTCTTCAAGGACAAAGAAAGTGGCAGCCGGTCAAACCAAACTTGCAAGTGGGAGATCTAGTCCTGATGAAGGACCAGAAAGTGGAAAGGAATTCTTGGCCCATGGGGATCATATCTGAAATCTTTCCTAGTGAGGACGGTAAAGTTTGTAAGGTGGAAATTACCACTACACGTCAAGGAGTCCCCAAGACATTCATTAGGCCAATATCTGAGACTGTCCTCTTGATACCCATTGAGGAATAAGTCATGCAGAAGGGACAATGCAAGTACATTGATTCAGTCATTCAACACAGAACTATGCCAGGGACAGCGGTTTGCTGCGAGCTGGATTATCTACCATTGAACTGTTCCTGATCAGCTGTTTTTCAGTTATTGCATTTGTTTGAAGGGTTCAGAATCGTCATTCTAAACCAAAGGACATTTACATTATGCTTGATCTATAGCTAGCTAGCTAGTTTAAAGATACAGCAAGCCAATGATCAAACAATAAAAACTTTGACCACTAGTTGGCAGCATGCATAACATGCGAATGAACATATCACTGAATGTACAATACAAGACCATAGCTCCCAACCGTCCCGATTTTGCCGGGAAAGTCCCGTTTTTCTTAAACGTGTCACGGGCAGCTATGAGATTGTCACGGATTTTCCCCCCAGGTCCCGCTGTGTCCCGGCGCTGTGTCCGCATAGTAAATACTTTGAAAGCCTGAACTCACAGTACAGAATGGCTGCTACAGACATCGGGCAGGGAATCCTTTTCAGAGAAGTGTCAGCTTAGCCGGAGAGTAGGGACCACGTCATCAGGTCAGATCAGCATCTGCCCTGCCCATATGTGGTCTCCAGGGCTTCCCCAGACACAAGCTATTTATTTAATTAAATAAAGTTTTGCCCAGGCTGAGATTTGAACCTGGGACCCTCTGCACTGTAGTCAGGAGCCTTAACTAACTGAGCTATAAGCCCAGTAATACAGAGCTGAGGATTTCTGGTAACTAAGAAGTGTTATCTGCCAGTGTTACACTGTTACACTGTGACACAGACTAATGCACTGATATATAGAGAGGGATCTTCTCAGAGATTATTTATGTTAATTATTGAAACTATTATTATTATAAATTTTATTATTTTTATTATTATGGAGACGATTATTAATAATAGTAAAAATAATAATAATCATCTCAATAATAATAATAATAATAATAATCATCTCCATAATAATAATAATAGTCTCAATAATTACAATAATTTCTGAGAAGATCCCTCCCTATATACCAAAGCATTAAATCTATGTCACAGTGTAACAGTAGTCATAGTTCTTAGTTACCAAAATACTATACTTAGATAATCACAGAGGTTATAGCTCAGTTGGTTGAAGCACTGTGTCATTATTGTACATGGACACTGGAGGTTCTGGGTTCAAATCCCAATGAGGATAATTTAATTTTTTTTTTTATTGAGATGATTTTTATTATTATAATAAAATTTTGGGCGTGGCCAGGGAGCGATTGGGGGTGCGGCGTGCTGCCATTTTGTCCCTCTTTCCCTTTCACAAATGTTGGGAGGTATGCAAGACCAATAGCAACATGGGCAATATGACAGGCTGGAAATCCCTGGATTTCACTTCATATAACAGGCTGTCACAGGGATTTCAGATGGGGAGTATGCTGTGACAGCCTGTCATATTGCCCATGTTGCTATTGGTCTTGTAATGTGTACATTCAGTGATATGTTCATTCTCATGTTATGCATTCTGCCACCTAATGGTCAAAGTTTTTATTGTTTGATCATTTGCTTGCTGTATCTTTAAGCTAGCTATCCCATCATGCACTGTTGCCCAGTTTCTCCTCCTCTTTCTGTGACATCACTTCCTCCATATTCATGCTGTCCTCCATTTGTGACTGTTGCAGACATATTCATCTTCATTGCGCAGTAGCAATGTGTTTTGACTGCATGGCATGTCATTTCTAAGGTAAAGCTACTGAACTGAACCTTAACCACATCCATTGCATCCTTCCTTCATGCAAATGGCAAGGCTGTGGAATCAATGTCAGTGAGTTCTACTATCTTCCATCCAGTTTATACGGAGACTGCACTCACAAACTATCAGGGTCTTCTTCAACGTATATCTGTGGCAGAATAATGTGTATATATGTGTGTGTGTCTTCCCTGTGTATATGTGTTTTGTCATGTATATATATATGTGTGTGTGCGTCTTCCCTGTGTATGTGTTTTGTTATGTATATATGTGTGTGTGTGTGTCTTTCCTGTGTATATGTGTTCTGTCATGTTTTTATATGTGTGTGTGTCTTCCCTGTGTATATGTGTGTTTGTCATGTGTATATATGTGTGTGTGTCTTCCCTGTGTACATGTGTTTTGTCATGTATATATGTGTGTGTCTTCCCTGTATATATGTGTTTTGTCATGTATATGTGTGTGTGTGTGTCCTGTGTATATGTTTGTATATGTTTATGTATATGTGTATATGTATATGTTTATGTTTGTATATGTATATGTTTATATATATATATATGTGTGTGTCTTCCCTGTGTAAATGTGTTTTGTCAGTTATTTATGTGTGTACATGTCATGTGTGTATGTAGAGGTAATAGCTGTATATAGGTGTAATTTGTAGTGTGTTTGTAATAGGTGCTATATGTATATACTGTACTACATGGTGGTGTGCTGTAAGCATTTTATACTACATGGTGGTATGCTGTGTATGTGTGTGTGTGTGTCTTCCCTGTGTATGTGTTTGTCATGTATATATAAATGTGTGTCTTTCCTGTGTATATGTGTCCTGTCATGTTTTTATATGTGTGTGTCTTTCCTGTGTATATGTGTTCTGTCATGTTTTTATATGTGTGTGTGTCTTCCCTGTGTATATGTGTTTTGTCATGTATATATGTGTGTGTCTTCCCTGTGTATATGTTTGTCATGTATATATAAATGTGTGTCTTCCCTGTGTATATGTTTATTCATGTATATATATATATAGGTGTGTGTGTGTGTCTTCCCTGTCTATATGTGTTTTGTCATGTATTTATGTGTGTGTGTGTCTTCCCTTTGTACCTTATATACTCGAGTATAAGCCACCCGAGTATAAGCCGAGACCCCCAATTTTACCACCAAAAAGTGGGAAAACCTATTGAGTATAAGGTTATGGTGGGGAATGCATTGGTCACAGCCCCTCCCCCAGTATATAGCCAGCAACCCATTTTGCCCTCTGCAGTATACAGCCAGCCCATTCTGCCCTCTGCAGTATACAGCCAGCCCAGCCTGCCCCCCTGTAGTATACAGCCAGACCAGCCTTCCCCCAGTAGTATACAGCCAGCCCATTCTGCTCCCTGTAGTATGCAGCCAGCCCAGCCTGCCCCCTGTAGTATACAGCCAGCCCATTCTGCCCCCTGTAGTATACAGCCAGCCCATTCTGCCCCCTGTAGTATACAGCCAGCCCATTCTGCCCCCTGTAGTATACAGCCAGCCCATTCTGCCCTCTGCAGTATACAGCCAGCCCATTCTGCCCCCTGCAGTATATAGCCAGCCCATTCTGCCCTTTGCAGTACACAGCCAGCCCAGCCTGCCCCCTGTAGTATACAGCCAGCCCAGCCTGCCCCCAGTAGTATACAGCCAGCCTATTCTTCCCCCAGTAGTATACAGCCAGCCCATTTTGCCCCAGTAGTATACAGCCAGCCCATTCTGCCCCATGCAGTGTACAGCCAGCCCAGCCTGCCCCCAGTTGTATACAGCCAGCCCTTTCTGCCCATGTAGTATACAGCCAGCCCATTATGCCCCCAGTAGTATACAGCCAGCCCATTCTGCCCCCTGCAGTATACAGCAAGCCCAGCCTGCCCCCTGTAGTATACAGCCAGCCCATTCTGCCCCCTGTAGTATACAGCCAGCCCATTCTGCCCCCTGTAGTATACAGCCAGCCCATTCTGCCCCCTGTAGTATACAGCCAGCCCATTCTTCCCCTGCAGTATGCAGCCAGCCCATTCTGCCCCCTGAAGTATACAGCCTGCCCTCAGAAGTATACAGCCAGCCCATTCTGCCCTCAGAAGTGTTTTTTTTAAGTATTGACTCGTATTGACGCACATTTTTTGTGCTGAAAAAACTCGGCTTATACACGAGTATATACGGTGTATGTAAATGTGTTTTGTCATGTATTTATGTGTGTACATGTCATGTGTGTGTATATAGAGGTATGACAAGTAATAGCTGTATATATAGGTGTAATTTATGGTGTGTTTGTAATAGGTGCTGTATGTATATACTACATGGCGGTGTGCTGTAAGCATTTTATACTACATGGTAGTATGCTGTAAGCATTTTACACTACATGGCAGCTCGCTGTATGCATTTTATACTACATGGCGGCACGCTGTATGCATTTTGCATTGCTTTAATTTTCATACAAAACCAATTTGATGGATCTGGTCCTGACACTCCCTGATATATCAAGTATATGGGGGGGGGGGGCATCTCTCTATGGTTTGCCTCGGGCAGCAGAAGGGCTTGGTTCACCCCTGCTTCCCCTGTAGAAACCTTCACTCTGGTCAGTGTGATCATCCATTAATGATATTTTCCCTTTCATATTCTGATCCCTTCACAATATATTAACAAACACATTATTTGTTAAGCATTCCATCTACAATAGCTGCATCAGGCCGCAGAAGCATATTGTTAAGCAACTAGACTGGTCAGTACAATATCTACATGAACAATATATAGAGACAATGAAATGTCTGTTTGTTTGCGGTATGTTTTCACTTACATCCTTTTTAAATTGATGGCTATTTTATGCATATGAATTTTCTTATAAATTTATTTATGAATTTATTTATTGTCTTTTTAGCCATTTTACTTAACTGGAATCTATTACTTTTTTCATAATGATACTTTGTCTCCCTAATTGCATATTATGTACATATGACTACATCCAACATTTGATTCAGTGTCAAAATTAATTTTATCTGTTTTTTAACTGTATCTTCTTATTGTTACAGAACCACTAGTGGGAGTAGACCCTCTAACTCACTAAATCTTGTAAAACCTTCAGCACAGCAATGAGTAGCTTAAATCAAGATTTTATACACTACAGACCAAAAAGTTTGGACACACCTTCTCATTCAAAGAGTTTTCTGTATTTCAATGACTATAAAAATTGTGGAATAATAAACTTAACAAAAAAGTGTGAAAATATGTCTTATATTCTAGGTTCTTCAAAGTTTACTGCTTTTACACTCTTGGCATTCTCTTGATGAACTTCAAGAGGTAGTCACCTGAAATGGTTTTCACATCACAGGTGTGTCCTGTCAGATTTAATGACTGGCTCACATGAGGACCGCCCTAGGAAAAGAAAACCGAGAGTCACCTCTGCTACAGAGGATAAGTTCATGTGAGTCAGCAGCCTCAGAAATCGCTGGTTAACAACAGCTCAGATTAAAGACCAGGTCAATGCTCTTAACAACTGTTAAGAGGAGACTGTGTGCAGCAGGCCTTTATGGTAAAATAGCTGCTAAGAAACCACTAAGGATAGATAACAAGCAGAAGAGACTTGGTTCGTCTAAATAACACAAGGAATGGACATTAGACGAGTGGAAATATGTGCTTTGGTCTGATGAGTCTGTTAGGGAAATATCCCCATCTCTGATCTCCGAGCTGTTCGGTGAATCACTCAGACCTTCACATGTTGTTTCAGAGGATTCCAATTTATTTAGGTAGCAGACAGTTTTTATAGGTTTTAGGGACAAAGGAACCTACTGAGCATGTCCACATTCCAATAGCCTTCAACAGGATGTATCTGAAAGATGATCTGTGTGCGCGGGGGATGGTACTAAGCATAGTAAAACACATGGTATGTGAACACAATAGAAAATAAATTCTAGTCCAAAATTGAGATCTCTGGTTCCAGCCACCGTGTCTTTGCAATGCAGAAAAGGTAAGCGAATGGATGCGACATTCCTGGTTCCCACCATGAAGCATGGAGGAGAAGGTGTGATGGTGTGGGGGTGCTTTGATGGTGACACTTTTGGGGATTTATTGAAAATAATGGGGAAAATAAAAAATTCAGGAATACTGAATTACCACAGCATCTTGCAGCGGCATGCTATTCCATCTGGTTTGCGTATAGTTGGACCATCGAGAAGGATAATGATGGGATGCTACGCTAGATGACTTGGCCTCCACAGTCACCAAACCTGAACCCAATTGAGATGGTTTGGGGTGAGCGTGGGGTGAAGGCAAAAGGGCCAACAAGTGCTTAGCATCTCCGAGAACTCCATTAAGGCTGTTGGAAGACCATTTCAGGTGACTATCTCTTGAAGCTCATCAAGAGAATGCCAAGAGTGTGCAAATCAGTATAAATTAGAATAAAAGACATATTTTCAGTTGTTTCACACTGATGCCTTTAGTGTCAATCTGCAATCTTTATAGTATGAAAATACAGAAAACTCTTTGAATGAGAAGATGTGTCCAAACTTTTGGTCTGTACTGTACATTAAAACATAGTACCGTATATACTCGTGTGTAAGCCGAGTTTTTCAGCACAAAAAATGTGCTGAAAAACGTCCCCTCGGCTTATACACGAGTCATACATAAGTCATACAGTCATAAAAAATAATAAACTTATATACTCACCCTCCGGTGGCCCCGACCTGCAGCGCTGCTCCCCCGATGTCCTCACGGGTCCTCTTCTGGCTTCGGCGCCCGTCTTCTGTCTTCTCTAACTTCATGCTGGGCGCCGCCATGTTTTTCTTCCAGGCGGCGCCTAGTATGACGTCAGCAACAGCGCGTCATACTAGGCGCCATCCGGGAGAGAACAATGGCGGCGCCCAGCACAAAGTTAGAGAAGAAAGAAGACGGGTGCCGAAGCCAGAAGAGGAGCGGGGAAGCCAGAAGAGGAGCCGCGCGGACATCGGGGGAGCAGCGCTGCGCATCGGGGCCACCGCATGGGGGCAGTGCTGTATACTACTGGGGGCAGTGCTGTATACTACTGAGGGCAGTGCTGTATACTACTGAGGGCAGTGCTGTATACTACTGGGGGCATTGCTGTATACTACTGGGGGCATTGCTGTATACTACTGAGGGCATTGCTGTATACTACTGAGGGTATTGCTGTATACTACTGGGGGCAGTGCTGTATACTACTGGGGGCAGGCTGTATATTACTGGGGCAGTGCTGTATACTACTGGGGGCAGTGCTGTATACTACTGGGGGCAGTGCTGTATACTACTGGGGACTGGCTGTATACTACTGGGGACTGGCTGTATACTACTGGGGGCAAACTGTATACTACTGGGGGCAAGCTGTATACTACTTGGGGCAAGCTGTATACATACTGGGGGGTCTGTGACCAATGCATTTCCCACCCTCTGCTTATACTCGAGTCAATAGGTTTTCCCAGTTTTTGATGGTAAAATTAAGGGCCTCGGCTTATACTCGGGTCGGCTTATATTTGAGTATATACAGTAATACCCGGACAAATAAAATAAAGTGTCTTCACCACAATGTCAATATCAATGAGTGTATGACATAAGACATAAGGGAAAAATCATACCAAGCTTATGGCAAAGACGTACATTCAACAGGTGGTGTCTGCATAAAACATATTGCTAGTAGCATATTAAATAATTATTATCTTACCAGAAAGGATGTTAATACCAATCAAGCTGACACTATTACCAGTGCTTGTGCTAAATTCGCTTATACCTGTTAAGCACGGACAGGGAGCCCACATGATTCACTTATAGTTATAGGGAAGTTACAGGAAGGTATTGGGCATCAGAAAGAACACCTCTCACTATCCCTGGCACCAACAAAAAGATCAACCTCCCTTGCAAGGGCAGTACCAAAGTCTATGCCCTCATTTAAACACCCCGCATCCTCACTCCCTGACGTGTTTCATCTTCAGCAGGATTCATCAGAGGGACAACAGTAAAATGCTACATTTGAATATAGGGGCCACTTCAATTGAGGAGATCCCCAGGGGTGTAAACATAGGTGAGCCCTAGTTAGAAGTCACCTGCCAGGTACCCGTCATGGAAACATGACCTTACTAATGCTGGACGCATCGGCATACAGGCATTAGTAAAAATAGGTTTTTATAGGCTGCCTTATTCTGAGAGAGAGATTGTTAATGAGAGTCTGAAAATGGTAAAGAGCCACTGATGGCCCTATCTACAGTGACCGGGCATTGGCCACAGCTACCGTAGGCGCTAGAATCACCAACTAAAGTAAAGAGGCTCCTAAGAGATACCAATTGATCTACAAATAATGCTTAATCAAGATGATCTGGCAGTGGCCAGATCCAACATAAGTGCTCAAATGACCATTTAGATTAATAAGGCTCTTAAGAGGCACAAAATAGACAATACATAGCACAAAATGAAGTAGCCTGGCAGTGATCCCAGCCCACCATAAGCGCTAGAATGTCCTTTCAAGAAAAATAGGCTTTTAGGAGATAAAGAATAGAGTGCACAGTTACACTCTAATGTAACCTGAGGGAGCTCAAGGGGATATATGTTACAAGAGGGTTAAGTAAATGGATATATCATCGGATATATCATCGGATGAAGAAATGCCACAATGTAATGACAGCTACATGTCTAATTATAAGAAGCACACATATTGTAGCTGTTCATTGAGTGTTCCAGGTGCCTCTGAGGCTCCATGCCTCTGAGAGTAAGGTTTTAGATCAATACCAAGGAAAAACGCAGTACCTTAGAGCCACCCCCATGTGCCTGATGTATGTGTCATGCCACCGATTATCCCTTGCATGTCGAATATATCCCAGGTGGTCCCCCACCATTCTGTGAAATTTTCTTTGTCTTGCCGACATATTCTTAACCAAAAACACATGTGGCCTTATGGATGGCCCCTGATGAAAGTAAGTTAATAAAATCGCTAATTGCAAAAGTTTTCCCTGTCACTTCACTACAAAAGGATTGGGTGGTCTGAACATAGGGGCAGGCCACACAGTTGTTACCACATTTGAAGCATCCCAGTGGTCTGCGATCTGGGACTGTGGTCTGGAACCAAATTCTCTTTCTTTCGGAGGGACAAAGTGGCTGCGCTCCACTGTATCCCTAATAGTCTGTCCTTTCTTAAAGGTAATCAGTGGTCTAGGACCAACCATTTCCCTGATGTCATCATCCATCAATAGGATGGGCCAAAGGTGTTGCAAGAATTCTCTTGCTTTCTCAGCTCCATTATCAAAGGTGGCAATAAGTCTAGTGGTAATAATCATGAAGCATGATGGAAGGTTGTCCGAAGAACACCATCAGGGTTACATATTTCAATGGGCTGCTGCCGCAGTTAATTTGGTTCCTGAATTCTCCACTATTGCTACAATTTCTCCTAACTCGCAAATACTGTCCCTTACGGATACCTCTACGGAGTGGGAGTGGGCGATGAGTTTGTAGCTGTGGGTTTGTTTTTTTTTGTCATGGGAACAAGGATTAACAATAAAACTTTATTACAGACAACTTACACCTGATCATTGCAGCCTGCGACTAAAGTAAAGCTTCCAGAGAGCTTCAGCAGAGGTCACAGTCGGCAGAGAAATCCGTCTGTAATTAGAAGGTCGTCTGTAAGTAGAGTGTCCTTAAGTCATGGACCGCCTGTATTCTTTTTGTTATAAAGTGTAATTAAAATTCTTTTTGAACAGTGGATATGTTTTTGGTTTATATTTGCTACCATTTGATACTCTTACATTCTTCCTTCTATTATTTCAGGTAAAACAGAAGGATAAGGGAAAGTAGGCTAACTTTAGTTTCAATTAGTATAAATTATGTTAAACATAATTTCATAACAGAAATACAAACAGAGATGTGACCTTAGCCTAACTTAGTAAACAGTAAGCCATGTATTATAGGGACATGTGTGTAACCAGATTCCCAGAATCCCTAGCGCTCTAATGGTGAAAAAGTTGCACATTTCATCGCATATATTCAAATGCACCAAAAAAGAGGAAAAAAAGGAAAAACTAAGATAAATGACACTCAATGTATTTTAGTAAAAAAACCAATACTCAACAAATAAGATTGGGACAAAGAAGTAGTGGGTTTACTTCAATACAGAAGCAAATAAAACTTTGATCAAAGAAATCATCTATTATGCTTCAAAGCAAAAAAATGAAACAAAATATGCAGTTTGTTATTTACAATATGTTTATTATTTGAACACTTCTTACTTTATGCCCAGTTACAGCAAGAGCAGCTAGTGTCAAAAACTAAGCCAGACTGGCAAGACTGCTGGTAGGTGTTTCCATTCAGGCAGTTATAGAACTGACTTTTGTTAGTTGGGCTGGGATAAAGACCATTTGATTTTCCAACACAGAAACTGCTGCTGCCCGGTTGAGACTCTGCAGCTGTTGTTGGGGGTGCTGCTGTGTTTGGTGCCGCTGTTATTGTTGGCGCTTTACAATCTGCAAGAAATATATAAATGCCACATTTTAATCATTTACATTTATTTTCAGATTATTATACTGCTAGACACCATTATTATTTTCTCTCTATGAAACCAAAAAGTAGCTGCATATGATGCACATCTGCATGCGAGATAACTACAGAAAGATCCGCATCAAAAACAGTGTAGGAAATGCACATGTGCTTGTGCAGATTTTCATGCCGAACACTTATGGATTTTAATACAGATTTTCACAGTCATGATTAGTGGTGGCAAATGCTATATTTAAGAAATCACACTTACTTTAATGGCATCATATTATGCAATGGATTTTCTGAAAATCTCTAATGTAACTCAGTAATTTACTATAATGGACAACTGCCTAGGACAGTGGTGGTGAACCTAAGGCATTTGTGCCAGAGAGGGCACACGGCCGTGGCCACTGCCAGACTGCCACTGCAATGTGTCCTGCTAATTGTTCCAGGGGCATTCCTGCGCCACCTGCTCTCTATGGGGTTTCTTCAGGTTGGCGGGTGCTGCTGTTTGCTCTCAACTTGACAGTCAGAACAACTTCAGCAGGTAACAGATACAGGTCAAGGTTACCCTGATGCTGGAGGCTAACACAGTGGGCCACATTTGTCAAAATTAATGCAAGCTGTACAATGTGCAGTTTGTCTGTGAAATGTGCAGAGTGCACAATCTTCATTAGTATTGTGCAATCTGCAATGTTCGGGTCACTGTATCAAATGTGGAGCATGGTCCGACTCTGCATCGGAACCCCCCATTAGGTGCAGAACTTTATTGCATGGTGGGCATACTACAGACACTTTATAAATACATGTGCAAGCAGTTTACACGTTCTTTTCACTGCAAAGTCAAATAGAATAAATATGGGCCAGTGTCTGCTAATTCAGCCCCTGATTCCTTTCCAAATGTTGTAGCAACAAACAGCAGACAAGAAATAAAACTAGCTGTGAGAATTGGTGAACTGGTGAGCTTTCAGTTCTTCTCAACCTCATGCCACATTGTATGTATCCTGTTTCATTTGACACCACAAACATCCTGATCCTTAGTCACATTGAGGGACATTTATATAAACTGTCCTTACCCCTGCTGGCTTGGTTTCCGACTAGATATCGGTAATGAGGTACATATTTAATATTTCTGTCCCTAGGAAAATTTTCTGTCAAGGGGACAATTTTCTGTCTTGAGTGTCAGTTTCTATTCTGCTAGCCCATTTTTCTTTTGTTGTACTCTCTGCCACTTTTCAAGGCCAAAAAATGGAAAGGACAGATATTAAATGTGTTGGAGATTTCACACCATGAAAATCTCACCCCTTTTTGGAGCAGAATACGAGGATGCTGAAAATCACATTTATTCTGGCGGCAACCACTAATAAATGGGTCGGAAAGTAGAAAAGGTGGTGGGAGCCTCACAAAAAAGGCAGAAATCCCATAGTACTTCTACAGGACTATCTATTTTACATGGAGAGGAAAACAGCAATCTTAAGTCACTGACTTAAATAAGACTGCTGCCTCTCCTTTAATAAATATGAGGCAGTCCTGACTACTGCATCCTATTGAACCATATTTTACACAGGACTTCTGCAGCCAGAAAACTTCCTTTTCTTACATAGGACTGCTGCCTCTTTTTCTGTCTAATGTATGACTTAACACATGAACACATGACTATCTGCTTGACATGGAAGAAAAGGCAGCAGTACTATGTATGGAAATAAAAGGGACAGACTGCAGCAGTCCTGTGTAATGTATGGGAATTGGTATCCCAGCAATCCAATATGCACTTAAACAGCACTGCTCAGCCAAGTAAAAAATATATAAATAAGGAGGGCAATTTTTTTTCTAAGTATATATAATGTCAACATTAGGCCAAGTTCAGATGTGGCATTTAAATGGAAATTAAATGCACTAGGGAGGAGCTCCCCCCGTTCATGATTGCAGGAGGTTAGAGCTCTTCATGGTTACATTTCCATATTGGCACTTTCTGCCTTTCAGGTTAAATTGCCATATTGGCACGTTTTACAATAAGTAGGTTTTGGGTTGCAAATTGGGCACTTAGCCTCTAAAATGTTTGCCATCACTGTATTTTTATTTCCTCAACATATTTTACAAATTATGCTACGTTGTAATTTCCACTCTATTCTGCTACCAATTCTTAGCCCCTATGTGCCCATATCCCATTTTTTTACATCAAGAGGCAGATTTGTTAGTAAGACTTACATACAATATGTTAAATCTTCAGACTAGTGGAATGGTGGGAAGGCAGCATATAAAATTCACTAGACTAAATTACATTAAGTGCTTCAGTATTAACACTCACTTGGAAAAGAGATACCCAGAGCTGATTTCAGTGCGTTCATAAGGGGATATTTGCCTTGACCACAGAAATGGCCACTAAAGTCATCCAAAGGAAGTGCCCACACCATGGCACCTCCAAAGTTATTCTGCAGTAGCCATTCAGCCTGCAAAAAGAATAAAACCACGCAATTTTCAAATTCTCGTCACCATTATTTTATTTAAATTATATAATTTAAAAATATGATTATAAAAAAAAGTAAACTATTCCTGCAGCTCAACTTCATTTATTTGTGTGTACAATGATTGCATACCTTGATCTGGAAACTCTTCTGGTTGTCATAACCAATCCATTCATTTCCTTTGTAAGCATAAGGAACTGCTTGAGGACTGTTCCAAACCTCTGTGGCACCATGCAAGAAACTACAGATCTGCACACAGATGGAAAGAGAAAAATGAAACATCTTGGAGCATTTTTGTTTAAGTATTTCTCTTGAATGACAATGTCATCATTTCTCAAATTTACTATAGGTATATTTCAAAATAAGCTTATAGCATTTCCACATAAAATTAAATGCTGAAAAGTTGAATATAGATATGCAGAAAAACTATTAAAAATAATATGCTAATATTTGGTTATATTTAATTATTGCCACTTTGCACAGAAACAGTATTTATCCAAAATTTCACCAAGTATTTAAAATATTCCTTAGCTATGCAGAAATATATAATCATCTGCTACACTTCCAGAAAAGAGACCCAGAAATACATTAATATCTGCCTTTATCTTTCCACTTTATTTTTTTTAAGGGAAAGCCAATTGGCGCATCTGTCATATATTGTAATTTAATATCTATTTAAGGAGGGCTAACCAACCAAACAATTCTGTATGTAAAAAGATATATTCTTAGTTTTTATTATTAAAACCTAATTTATTATTAAAATGTAATCTAATGTATTATATTACAAAACTTGGGCTTATTCAGCTTAGGAAAAAAACAAAGACCTCTTTACAATGTACAAATATCTGAATGAGCAGTGCAAGGATCTCTCCAAAGATCTTTTTATACCTAGGCCCATGGCCAGGACAAGGGGGCATCCTCTACTAGCTTAGACTAGAAGCAGTTTATAAATTTATTTTTACATATTATATAAACATCTTGTCACTATTTCCCAGATCCCACATATTTGCCTAGTTATAAAGAATTAGATACTTAATACACTTACATTTAAAGGGGTTGGCCACTTTACTTCATGTTTTTGTAATGTGTGTGTAAGTGTGGGGGGCAGGATATTAGGTAATTTACCAATATATTAAAAGTTCTGCACCTCTTGATATTTAAAGTGAAGTCTCCTGTCTTTTACCTCATTAGTCAGACATTTCTTCCAAATGACTGCAAATGAAGGGTCATGTGATCTCTTACTTTCCATGAACAATCACCCTACCAGGACCTTATAATGGTATTCATGAATATAAGATCAAAGTCAATCCAGCTTACTAAACATACAGTCATATATTATTACCTCAAAATATGCCATAAATCCAGGTTCCTGTGTGTAAGGAGCAGCAGGGCCTCCACCTGAAGTAGGGGCACCCAGTCCATTGTTAGATGGGTCAGACAAAATAAAGGTTCGTCCATAGGCTGGAAATCCAACCATAAGCTTTTCTGGCGCAGCTCCATTATTTTTCCAGTAATTCATTGCATAATCCTAAAATATAAGAACGGCAGCAATAAATATATAAATTCAAAAATAAAACTAAACTGTTAAGATAAACATGAAGGGAACATACCACATTGAAATCGATATAACCACCCTGATCAGCTGGGCCCTGGTATAGAGGGCTATCTTCTCCTGTAAATCCTTCCCATGAACCACGAAGATCATATGTCATTACATTAATAAGGTCCAAATACCTTTAGATAAAAATTTAAATATATAATAAATCAATAATGCTGCCTGCAACAAGTATAACACTATACCTATTAGTTCTCTGATAGGTTTATGGACTTAACTAAAAAGGTTTATCCAAATCCACCCAATTAAAAAGCTAGTTGGAGAAAATGTTGGAACAATGTAAAGAAGTGCCATGAGAAGATGAAATCTATATGCTGAGGTTCCTTCTATTTCCACATTATGCCACTATTGCTATGTGTCATAACTTAAAGAGGTTGCCTACTTTCAGCAAATAATTGATATTGTCTGTGTGGTGCAAAGTTATACTTTTTTTCCAATACAATACAATTTTCTGTCATTTGGAATTCTTCTTGCTGCCATTATATAGAACAAGGATGGCCATCGGACAACCTCTGTTGGTCCGAGGATCTCAACTTCAAGGGGCTGCCAAAATCCTAGCTGCACCTAAAACCACAGTGAAGCACAAATTCCAAGCTCTCCAGAGCAGACATATGATACTGGAGACCCCCAGAGCAGACCTATAATATTAGAGACCCCCGGAGCAGATATGTAAAAGTGGAGACCCCAGAACAGAAACTAATACTGGATATCTCCAAAGCAGAGCTTTAATAATGGAGACCCAGAGAGCAGCTGTATAATAGTAGAGACTCCCAGAGCAGTCTCCTCTTGCCCCGGGTGCTGCACTGCCCTGGGTCCTAAAACCGGCAGATAAAGCATCATTAGAAGCCAGGGGCAGAAGAGAAAATACTCAGAGTGGTGAGCACTCATCTTACATCTGCACCATTGGGCTTTGTTTATGCGGCCCACAGGTTGTGCAACCCTGATTTAGAAAGTTTTACTGTTTACTTTGAATGGAAAAAAACCTGCCCATGGTCACAAACAGCCAAAAAGGTGCACAGCTCATCAGGATAGCAGACAATAATCACAGAGTAGACAATAATCAGAGCAGACAATAATCAGAGCCATGTCTCATAACAAGCTGTGTGACATTGCATGACCTTTGACTGGTTTTTATCCACAGCAAGTAAAGAATAGTAAACAGTTTTCTGTTTAATGAGCAAGCAGAGCTCTAGAAAACCATGAGGAACTGATACAGAAAATATATTAAAAATTGTAATACCTTTTAATTGCACAAACAATAATAAATATGTGCTTAAAGTGGTCAACCCCTTTAATCAATCATTTTTGTTTTTGCCATTGTAAAGATCCCTAAAGAGTTGGAATTGAAGGACAGACTTTTGGTAAATTCGTTAGTAGATGTTGGTGATTACAGGGAACCTGTCATTATGAAGTCCTATCAGTTCCCCACACAATGATCACTGCTAAATTTACCATACAAGTAAGAGGGACAGCATTTTGGTAAGCACAGAAAGTGGCTAGGAAGAGGACTTTGTCTGCTCAGGCCAAGATTTGAAGAGACCGTGAGCTGTCAATCAAAAATAGGACTATGACATAAATGAGATAAAAAAATCTGGTATGTGTTGGACACGCTATCCCTAAATGATTTACTGTTCCAACACAGCTTCCAACACATACCTGGTCTTTTATCCCATTTATGTGATATACCAGTATGTACCAGTCTCCAGGATGACATAGCAATCCACCGAATAATGGACCCCTGATATCTGTTCGACGCATAAGACACAAGTTACTTTCCCTATACACTTTCAGACTACAAAAAAGGTGCCGCCTGTGTCTTTTATTTAATTTTCTAATCAAAAGTAGAAGGCATGGGTTACTGGCAGCCTGGAGAAAACGTGTCTACTCATGTCTACTCATTTGCATATCAGAAAAACAGCTGTAATAAAGGCACAGCGCCTCAATGGCATATAATTCTACATGATATGTGGAGGACTTTTAATCTTTTACCAGCCGGTATTTCTGTTGTGAGGGGTAAAATTCTAGTAACAGATAATTGATTCAAGCAAAACGGAGAGGATACTCATAACCAGATGCAGCCAACTAGGAAGACTGCATCTTTTTCTGTATGAATATACCTTATTTGTTCACCACTTTTGGTGTAAAGCAATTTGATGGAAAAAAATACATACTTGGACAGTTGTGGAATTTGATATCCATTCTCAATGGTGGATTTACCAGCAGACACAGCAGCAGATATAAGCAGACGAGGTCTGTTGGTTTGACTCCCTTCCTGCACAAAAGCCTCATACATTTCCTAAAACACAAATAATGTTTGGTACAATAAATAAGATACCACCTAAGATGCAACAAAATAATTTTTTTTACGTTGTGTTTTACAAAATTTACAGAATTTTTAATATAAATTTTTATCTGTCTTCTAAATAAGTTTATTGCTAATGTGATAGACAAAGAATCATTTCACCTGTAACAAAACAGAGAACAATTGCTGAGTTTCAGGTGGGCTGCCTCTGTCTGAGTCTCCAGGATACTCCCAGTCAATGTCCAATCCATCAAATCCATACTGTCTTAGAAATGTAATGACAGAAGTGATGAAAGTCTGACGGTTTGCAGAACTGGATACCATAGTATTAAACCTGTAGGGGAAAAGAAAAATGGTAAAGAATATAAATGTATAACTCTTTATCTGCTTGATATTGAAATTGACTAACCAAGCATTTTTTTTTCCATTTGGAGTTGTATTTAAATTCTTGTTTTTTCAAGATTTACAAAGTGTGATGTGGTTGTGCTGTCACCCTGTGCCTCTGTATACATACAGAGACTTACGGTGACGGAAGGCACTGCACTGGGCTGGAGCCCCGGAGAAAGGTAAGTATAGCTTCTTTAATGTTTTGATATTGCCCATGCCACTATTAAAAGTAATTAACTCTCAAACAGCCCATTTAGAATAGCTTATGGTTTGATCTTCATGAAGAATGTCTATGTGGGTCGAGTTGGCCACTCTGACAATATGCAAGGTATTATTTTGTGAAATCGATATGTTTCAATGATTATATGGTTCTTAGTATCAAATATGTGTCGTTGTTATTTCTAGTGGTCCCATAAACAGTGACTGACAAGGTACATCCTTAACCTGTTGCTTAATTTATTTGAATCCAATCCAAGATACTCCAAATGTATGATAGTAATATGATTAATACAGATACAAGTTTGCCATTTGGAATCCATAACTCCAGTATGGCTATAGAAATAAAGTTGTATCATTATTATTAATGACATATAAACACATAATGAGATATATTCCATTAATTCCAAATGTACAATCTACAGAAAAAAATAAATGTGTTATTTATTCTGTACATAATAAAGACACCTGCTTATTATATTGTTTATGAAAAGGATAAAAACAAATAACGAAAAACTATAGTGGGATCTTACAGCTTTAAGCTGCATTCACACACACGTATGGGGGACGTACGGCGTATATACGGCGCCGTATGGGAGCGGTACGGTGCGGCACACGTGCGCCATATATTACAATGGAGAGGGGCAGGGGTGAGTGGCATGTGCCCGCAATGTGAATGTAGCCTAGGTAGGTAAATATAAGAGAAGTCATATTTAGACAGAAGCTATGTTGTTCTATTACCCAGAGGTTCCATAGTTCCAGCCTCCAACCGAGAGAAGAGTTTTCAGTTCACTGTTGCTGTAAAAAAGAACAATGAACATTTTAGTAACAGAAAATCATTATTAATATAGAATAATGTGGATCTGCAAATAAATGACAGCTTTGTTCAAAGTCACCACAGCCACTGTTCTCATTGAAGCAGAGAGCCTCAAGAGCAGCTATACTAAGACTGCCTGCCCACCAATGGGCAAAAGTAACCGTGAAAACACAATGCTAGGGTTCATTTTTCACAGTCGATGTGCTTTAATGGGCATTCATTTTTCACAGATGCTCATTAACCAAAGGACTTTTCAGTAGGTCAGTCGCATGTACAATGATTTGTCAAAAATGTAACATTTAGTGTAACCATGTTGCCAGCTGGTAAAAAAAAATAATTTTACACTTCAGATTTTCAAGGTTAGCAAAAGAGTTTATGAGAAATTGTGTTTATTTGCCCTAGAGATAGACCTGTCCACTTTCTGAATAGAGTAAATTAGTTGTTCAGCAGGGTTATTGCCTGTCATACCAATCACTAGGGATAGCTTATTGATAGTTTAAGCCTAACCCATTTTACAGGAGCATTAATTTAAAAATACATACACTGTTTTTTTCTATAATAGTTTTTTTCTGCACATACCATTTGTCTGAAAATCTGGTGGAAACAATCAAAAAATTGCTATGTTTTTAACTGAAGACCTTGATGCTTTATCTTACATTTATAACTGTTAATACAGTATTCATTTTTTTCAGCCATTTTTATTATGTAAGTATTAAAAAATGTATCCATATGGTTAGGTCATTAGAGGGGAGACATCTGCTAAAAGAATGTTCTTTTTTTAGCACTAAAATAATAGAACGCATGAAGAGTTTTCTAGCAGAAGTAAGACGTGAGACATAAGAAAATATAGATTATGTTCTATTTTCTCATGTATTTCTGTTCCGTATGCCCCATATTAGTCTATGGAAATGTATATAAAAATGGGTTGCATACATGCTGCATACAGATATGTTATGGATACGGTGCTATACGTGCTCAAATGGGTGAAAAACATCCGTATTTATGACCAAAATACAGCTGTTTATATGGAACATACAGTTGTGTACATGAGGCCGTAATTTAAAAGCCACACTGCTAAAGAACAGCAGTTACAGGGTGTTTCAGCACCCTCGTATACCAATATACAGAACTCATGCAACCAGATCTTGATTGTTTGTCTAGAATAACTACATTACAGATACAATAAGGAATAAATATACTTACTAGTTCTTGAGGGCATTTAAGGAAGCATAGAGTGTTGGATCATTTGGTTCAAATGTTTGGATCTGGTTATTGGTCATGGTTGCAAAAGCATAAATCAGATGAGTACACATGCAAGGATCAACATCATCTGGCATATATTGTGCTGCACCAGGATAGTACTGAGCCCAGTTGGTAAAGTAACAGACCAACTTCACAGAGGAGCCTGGAAAGAAAAACAATTGCAGTTACATATAACATGTTTTCTAGAGAACTAGAGTATTAGATTGTGTGTAATGGATCAATTATTATTTACCAAGGCAAATCATCATCAAAAATGTCGTTTTTAAGAACACGAAGGCAGGTGTGAGCTGTCAATACAACTGGGATAATAATAATACAGGCAGTCCCCGGGTTACATACAAGATAGGGTCTGTAGGTTTGTTCTTAAGTTGAGTTTGTATGTAAGTCGGAATTGTATATTTTATCATTGTAATCCCAGACAGAATTCTTTTGGTCTCTGTGACAATTGGATTTTAAAAATGTTGGGTTGTCATAAGAATCAATATTAACACTAAAGCTTCATTACAGACACATTTGATAACTGTTACAGCTGATCATTGTAGCCTAGGACTAAAGTACAATAAATTACCAATATCCAGAGGTCAGTTTGTAACTAGGGGTCGTATGTAAGTCGAGTGTTCTTAAGTAGGGGACCGCCTGTATGTACTTACCTAGCTGCACATGCAGTAGGATTGTTAAACCTGTAAGAAATAGATTAGACATAATGAGACAAATAAACTAAAACATTTAAGACATATAATGGCAGTAATGTCTAAATTAAAGACCCACACGTGGCAAGCAAGAATCTGTTCATCTTGATCCCTCAAGTAGATTCACTGACAAGTACTCATGTCTTATATAGGCACCTGTCACCTCCACCTTGTCCTAGACATACATGCCGCATGATTTCTGCTAATATCAAAGATAAGGGTAAGCTACTGTTAACACCAGATAATCAGTGACTCTATTGTATTTCAGGTCATAAAGTTTAGTAAATTGGACCTATTCCAAAATAAATCTTAAAATATGATTTGAGTTACCAAAATCATCTTAGAGGAAAAGTAATCAACAGTTATGTAATATAAGTACCCTTCAAAGCTTGTAACCAAAGTATGCCTACATAATGACAGGCAGATGGAGTTGTCGACCACCAAAAAGGGATGTAATTTATGAATAACCCCCCAACACATAACAATGTATATACAGTATATTAAGGTTAGATTAAAATAACGTAACATAAGAGCAGCATAAAACATTTTGATTGTGAACCCTACTGGAGTCCTATTGCAAAGATCGAAATGGACTTCACACTATGGTGGCAGATTTTTCAACACAACACAGTATTTATTGTTATTGCATAATAAATTCCTTTTTTTTTTATTTTTGCAGTATTGTATTAACTTACTAAATGCGATGTGTGATTGCTGCATTTGAATACGTTTGAAAATGCATCACAAATGACAGGTGTGAACATAACTTTGAACCCTTAATACGCAGACCTAAAGGGCCAAAGTGATCATGTAGTTTATTTGTTTTGCTTTTTATTTTGCATGGCCGTAAGAGAATGAGAATGAGGTGTAATTTCAATAGGGGGTATTGTAGATAAAATAATAGAAGGGTGCTATAATTTAATTTATTAAGGGGTGCTGGATTTAAATTAATTGTAGGTGAATTTTGGGACCCCAAACAGGTTTAATTTATAGCTTCTGTCCCCATCAGAGTGGACATTCCAATGTGCACCATATGTACTCATATACATGTTGATGATGTTGATGTAATGCATATCATAAGGCTAGTCAGTGATCATAGTAATGCTTATAAATATTGGATACCAATGGAAGGGACTGGTTTATAGGGAATGTAGATGGTGTACAAGAAACACTAATAAGGTCCAGATAGGTTTGTTCTAAAGATGAATTTGTATGTATGTCGGAACTGTATACTTTATAATTGTAGCTCCACGCAAAATTTTTTGGGTCTCTATGACTATTGGATTTAAAAAATGTTGGGTTGTCATAAGAACCAGGATTAACAATGAAGCTTAATTGCAGACAGCTCTGCTAACTGTTGCAGCTGTTTATTGTAGCCTAGGGCTAACGTACAGTAAATTACCAACATCCAGAGGTTCGTTTGTAACTAGTGGTCATCTGAAGTCGGGTGTTCTTAATTAGGGGATCTGATTTTGTACCTGTACCTTGTATTCTGTACCTTTGCACCCCGCTTGATCTTTAGCTGTCTCCGCTTGTCTGCATGTATCTGGACCTGCTTGATCTTGTCCTGTGTATATCCCGCCTAAAGACCTGTATATAATGTTGTTTGTCCCTCAGTATCGTTTTAACCTCCTAGTGTTATCCCGCTTTCCCTGTCTCAGACCTGTGTTAGTAAGCTGTGTTTGTATTCTATGCACCAGTGTGAACACTGGTCTATTCCTGTATTCCTGTTACCTGTCCGCTCCACCATCCAGCAGCTGCCAGATGAAGTAGGTCTTCCTTGTCATCTTGTAGGGTCACTCAGGGACTGTCAGTTAGGTTCCTGATAGTGGCTTCGCCCTTATCAGGGCGATGTATCTACTTATGCAGCGCCTTAGCCCGCAGCGACGTCGCAGGGTGAGTTCGCTCCCACTTCCTAGTCTGACAGCTAGCACCAAGCCTGGTTGTGGTTGCGCGGTTTGCTGGACAGGTGCTGACAAGTTGAGAAGGGGAGATGGATGTAGGTGTATTGGGTTATTGTAATTTGGTTATTTTATAAATTCAATAAGCTCGTAGAGGCCTCTGGGTACCAGTCTTTTGAATTTATATATCCAGTAGGACTCTCTGGTCTTCAATTTATCAAATCTGTTAAGAAGATGCTATTTATTCAATAGAGGTAATGTTGACACAGAAGTGGTGGGAAATACTATGGTCTATATCTCCAGCTCCTATAGATTTTGTTCTTATATTCTTGTTTCTTCTATATGTGATCTGAAGTCTGTGTAGTAGATTGATGAGATTAGGTTGCATTTACACTGACATATGCTGACATATGCTCACCCGGCCGTAGCCATGCGAGCATACCGGAGGTGCACTGGAGAGAAGGAGGGATGAGCGTTGCTCCTCTCTCCATAGGAAAAGTGCCGCACGGACATTCTTACGGCCAAAGATAGAGAATGCTCTATCTTTTTGTGGGCACAGCACGGTGAGCACCCTTTGTGGTAGCTGTACCGAGCTCGGGCGACATTACTGTCTATGGGGATGTATATCAGATAAACGTCCCTCTGACAGTCTGTGAATGTGGCCTAAAGAAGTAACCGTGTTTTCAAAAGAGAACATACCATGCAGATGAATAATTTTCAACTTCAGTGAAAATATACAATATTGTACAAAACATTATAAATCTTCACATGTTCAATAGTCCATAATTCGTTTAGAATCATACAGTCTAGAGCAGTGGTGGCGAGCCCTCTCTGTGGGCACGCGCACCATCTCCCCTGCCTTCTCTTTATTGATCAGTGAGGCTTCAGCCAGCATGAAAAGCTGCTGATCGCCGAGAGCTCCAGTGATCTATCTCCCTTTAGGCTGCATCCTGACCTTCTCTGTGCTCGATAGTGCTGCCTTAGACACAGCAGCAGGTCCCTTCACCTTAATTAATCAGGATATGGAGGTAATATTTATTATATAGCAAAAAATGATTCACTGTATGGGGTAGTGTTCCTCACTGTATAGGGGTAGTGTTCCTCACTGTATGGGGTAGTGTTCCTCACTGTATGGGGTAGTGTTCCTCACTGTATGGGGGTAATGTTCCTCACTGTATGGCGGTAGTGTTCCTCACTGTATAGGGGTAGTGTTCCTCACTGTATGGGGGTAGTGTTCCTCACTGTATGGGGGTAGTGTTCCTCACTGTATGGGGGTAGTGTTCCTCACTGTATGGCGGTAGTGTTCCTCTCTGTATTTGCTCCTGCCTAGTGATATAATTGGTGATGTTAGTTTTTTTTTTTTTTTAGTGGTCTGTTTATTATCAGTATAGTGGTATTTATCTTGTTCTACTGGTAATGGTCATCGTGCTGCAGTATTATATGTACCTTTTAGAGTGGTAATTTTGGTAATATAGGGCTAAATATCCGTGTTGGCACTTTGCGATAATTACATGGACTTTGGTTTGCAGTTTGGACACTTGGTCTCTAAAAGGTTCGCCATCACTGGCCTAGGGATAGTTTGCCAGATTCAAGGGACAGGTTGCAGTCAGAGTGGCATCTGTTTAGGGCTGCGGCTCCAAGGTTAGGACTTTTAGGGCGACCTAGGCCCCATCCACTACTTTAGCGTCTGTTTTAGGTTTCCACCCAACATTATCTGTTCCTATGCACCCCGAAGCTTACATGTTATGCACCCCGCCATCCTGTCTTTCCTACCTGACCTCGGTCTGCATCACACCTCAATCTAGAGTATTGCCATGCACCTGCACTCCTGGCCTCCTGAACTTTCATGGGCATTGTTGGACATAGCCCACCAGGTATGTGTTCTTACTGGTGATGCAGCATCAGGTTGATTGTGTTACTGGTCAGACAGTTTTCTTTCTTGCTGGTTTGTTGACTGATTTTTAGGAACTCATTATTAAAAGTTATGTTTTTTTGAATTTTAAAGCACTGTTTGGATTTTGGCTCTTGCATCTAGTGGTGTTGATGGGGCTAGAGGTCCACTCCACCCTCCCCTCCTTTTTGTATTTTTTGGAGCCTACTCAGTGATGCAGAATGGTGCTGTCAGGATCTGAGATAGTGGATCCTCTGTAACACCGTGAGCGAGGGTGTAAGCTGACACCTGGGAGTTTTCACTAGAGCCTGCCGCAAAGCGCGATGGACTTGCTGTGGCAGGGTACCACCAGGTCACTCCACAGGCACAACTTTGCCCACGGCTCAAGGCATGACACAAAGTTGTGAGGCAAAATCGTGGTTGGGGATAGGCAGGAGGTCGAGACAGGCAGCACAGGTTCAACGACAGGGATAAAGCAGGAGGTTTGGATGGGCACATGGAGTCAAAGTCAGGAACAGAACAGGGGTCACAATGGGAAATCAGCAGACAGGCACTAGGCAACGAAAGAAGCTTTCTCTGAGGCATATAGCCCAAAGATCCGGCAGGGAATGCTGGAAGAGGCCGGCTTTCATAGAATTCCTGGAAATTAGCCCTTTAAATTTTCGCGGGGGGGAGGCGGGGATGCGCGTGCCGTGCTGCTGGTTCCGTAGCAGGAGGTGGAGAGGTAAGGAACTACGAAGGGCAGCTGGGGACCGAAGCGAGGAACGGGATGCATCATAAACAAGAGTATTATTGATTATTTTCGTACTTATCTTTTCAGGATTTACCGTGGAGCCCCAACCAATTTGATCACAAAAGGATTCGAGTTCCATATAAAAGGTAGGTATGATGTTCGATATTGGTTTCCTCAAATCCTTTTCACACCAGCTCCACTTTCTAAACCACCTTTGTAATAGTGGCTCAATTACACATGTAAACAGGATTGGTGAGAAGGAGCATCCCTGTTTTACACCAGAAAAGATCTTAATATCTGGGCCCACTTTCCTATTAACCAGAATTTTACTTGAAATACCTCTGTACAAACCTTAAATTACTTGCATAAGACCTCCAGGAAACCTCATTCTTCGTGAAATGGAGAACATAAAATTATGGTCTACCTTATCATAAGCTTTTTCAAAATCTATTGATTCTATTCAAAAAGCTGTTTAATTTTTATTAGTATTAAAAATCAAGTCTCTTACTAGCAACATATTATCTGAAATCTTCCTCCCATGAATCACACATGACTGAAAGTCTCCTATAATTTTCCCTATAACCTGGGACACCCTTGCAATAATCTTTGCTATGATCTTATAATCACAATTTAATAATTAGAATGGACGCCAATTTCTAATGTCCCTCTAACCTTTCTTTAAAATCAAAGTAATTACTCCTTTTATGATAGATGAAGATAAAATCCCTGTAGTAACAAAATATTTCAATTTCCATAAAAACTCCCTTTAACCCCTTCCCGACGCGCGCGCCGAGCCCTCTCCATAGCCGGAGCATATTGCAGCAAAGGCTTACCGGTAACACCCGCGATCGGTGCTAGCACCGATTGCGAGTGCTTTCACGGCGATTGCCGCCGGCAATGCTGCCGGAGGCTTCAAGAAGATGGCGCCGCATGGGCGCCGCCATCTTGCTGCGGTGATCTGTTGCCATGACAGCTTCGGGTCTCACGAAGGCCCCAAGCTGTCTCGTTTTAACCCATTCATTACAATGTGCTATCAGAACATTGAAATGAATGAGGAGTAAAATCCCCATATACTGCCATATTGCAGTATGGCAGTATATGGTAGGATCGATCAGACAAAATAGGGTTAAAGTACCCTAGGGATTCTGAAAAATAGTAAAAGTAAAAGTAAAAAAAAGTTAAAAAAAAAAAATTATAATAAAAAAACCTAAAAATTCAAATCACCCCCCTTTCCCTAGAACTGATATTAATATTAATAAACAATAAAAATCATAAACACATTAGGTATTGCCGCGTCCGAAAATGTCCGATCTATCAAAATATAATAATGGTTTTTCACTGCGTTTAACCCCGTAACGGAAAATAGCGTCCAAATTAAAAAATGACATTTTTTTGCCATTTTGGAAAATATAAAAAAAATTAATAAAAAGTGATCAAAAGGTCACACAGCCCTAAAAATGATAGCAATGAAAACGTCATCAAAACATCACAAAAAATTACACCACCCACAGCTCCGTACACCGAAGTATGAAAACGTTATTGCCGCCAGAAAATGGCAAAATCAAAAAAAAAATTTTTGTACAGGAGGTTTTAATTTTTTTAAATGTATGAAAACATTATAAAACCTATACAAATTTGGTATCCACATAATCGTAGCAACCCAAGGAATAAAGTAGACATGTCATTTGGGGCACACAGTGAAAGCTGTAAAATCCAAGCCCACAAGAATACGTCGCAAATGTGTTTTTTCGCCATTTTCACTGGATTTGGAATTTTTTTCCCGCTTAAGTTATAGATTTTTGAAGGTGGAAAATGGAAGTGAAAAAACTAAAAAAGGCCAAGCCATTAAGGGGTTAAAACATCCCAAAAATATGCATAAAATGCAACTGGGAGGTCATCTTTTCCAGGAGTTTTACTGAAGCTTTGATAACATTCTTAATTTCACTTTCAGACACACTGGAGTTTATTTACTAAGGGTCCACAGATTGCACTTTAGTCGATTTTCCGAAGTTTTTGGGATTTGCGCCACTGTGACAAGGTATTTAACTTATATTTAACTTTGTGGCACACAATCGGATTGTGGAGCAGCTGCCCAGGATGTCATGTGACAGAAATTGGGGGGTGGGCCATTGAACGATCCGACTGATTTGGACTGAGCGTGGGATTTAAGATTCAAATTGTGTTGCAAGATAATGCACTTACATACACTGGGAAGAAGAAGGTGAACTCCAGCGGACCTGAGTGGTGAAGCGACACATGCAGGATATCGGGCACCTGATCTTAGTGGATCGTGCCAGAGTGCATTATTGTCGGACACTCCGTACCAACTTCACCATCCTCCGTAAAAATTGATTTAAAAACAACTTTTGCATTAAAACATTTCTTTAAAAAATATTGAGAAAATGTTTAATTTTAGTCCATGTTTTGTATCCTGGCTTTAGTTACGATCTCTTTCCCTTTCTTCATTAATACTTTTTTTAATCTCTTTCCGGACGTCTTCAATTTCCGCATCAACATCACATCCACAACTCTTAAAGTTGAGAGGTGCTTCAGTGCATAAAATTAAATTATCATAAAATTATTTTCTCCTTTACTTTCACATAGTAGTTGCCCTACTTGGGCAACCAAGACGAGTAGATCAGGAACCCGACCGTGGCACCAAACTTACCTTTACATGGGCACTGTCATCTTGGATGGCCGATTGTCGCCCCCTGCGGCGGCGATCGGTTCCTGTGGCAGCCTACAGTCTCAATGATCTCTAATAGCCAGCAGATGGCAGGGTATTAGAAATCATCAGTAATATTGCTATACACTGCAATACAGTAGTTTTGCAGTATATAGTATTAGCAATCGGACCCTGGAGGGTCTGAAATAATGGTAAAAAAAAATTACAATTTAAAAAAAAAAACTTTCCCTAGATCACGTATAAAAGCATATAAACAGTAAGAACCATAAACATGTTTGCTATCATCGCATCACAAAATGTCTGATCTATCGAAACATGATAACAATTTTTCCAGGCGTTTAACCCTGTAACGGAAAAGTCGAAAGTGCCACTTTTTTGCCATTTTGAAAAAAATTTCTATAAAAAGCGATCAAAAGGCTGTACAGTCCTCAAAATGGTAGCATTAAAAATGTCATCAAAAATGTCATCGCTAAAAATTACACCACCCACAGCTCTGTACACTGAAATATGAAAAGTTATTAGTGCCAGAACATGGCAAAATGAAGAATTTTTATTTTTTTTGTACAGGAGGTTTTAATTTTTGTAAATGTATGAAAACATTATAAAACCAAAATAAATTTGGTATCCCCGTGATCGTACGGACCCAGAGAATAAAGGACATGTGATTTGGGGTGCACAGTGAAAGCCGTAAAATACAAACCCACAAGAATATGACGCAAATTTTTCATAATTTTCACTGCATTCAGAATTTTCCCAGTACACGTCATGGAATAATAAATACCATCACTATGAAGTGCAGAAAACAAGTCCAAACACAGCTCTTTACATGGAAAAATTAAAGAGTTATAGATTTTTGAAGGTGGGGAGCGAAAAACGAAAATCCAAAACTGAAAAAGGGCCTGGTCGTTAAGGGGTTAATAGATTGCTAATCTGCCAGGGATGCTAACAAGGATTTAAGTTTACATGTTCTTTCTCACTTTTGTCTAACCCAGGGGTCCCCAAACTACGGCCCGCGGGCCACATGCGGCCCGCGGACCGTTTCTATGCGGCCCCCGGCAGTCGGGCAGGGGCTTCCGTCCGTCCGGACAGGAAGCTCCTGCCCGTCAAAGTATAGTGCTCGATGCGGCCGGAAACGGCCGCTCGAGCACTATTATTGCAGGTGGAGCGATGTGGCCGGGAAACCACCCCGGCGCACATCGCTCTTTGAACCTGCATGCGCGGCCGCGTGATGACGTCATCACGCGGCTGCGCACCTTTTCCTGTCCGGCAGCCGCGAGAAGAAAGAAGACGCGGAGGCCAGAGGTAAGTACAGGGTTTTTTAAATTTTTTTTAAGCAGCAATAAAAACATTGTGCCAGCGGGGGGCCCTAATATATGAAATAATTCATTATGGGAGCATCATATAAAATAACTAATGGTGGGGGCAAATAATAAAAATAATAACTAATGGTGGGGGGACATATAAAATAACTAATGGTGGGGGACAATAAAAAAAATAATAACTAATGGTGGGGGGACATATAAAATAACTAATGGTGGGGGACAATAAAAAAAATAATAACTAATGGTGCCTGGACATATAAAGCAACTAATGGTGGGGGGTATATAAAATAACTAATGGTGGGGGGCATATAAAATAACTAATGGTGGGGGGCATATAAAATAACTAATGGTGGTGGGGGGAACATAAAATAACTAATGGTGGGGGGCATATAAAATAACTAATGGTGGGGGGCATATAAAATAACTAATGGTGGGGGGGGGAACATAAAATAACTAATGGTGGGGGGCATATAAAATAACCAATGGTGGGGGGGGGGACATAAAATAACTAATGGTGGGGGGCATATAAAATAACTAATGGTGGGGGGCATATAAAATAACTAATAGTGGGGGGCATATAAAATAACTAATGGTGGGGGGGGCATAAAATAACTAATGGTGCGGAGGGGGGGGACACACATATAAAACAACTAATGGTTTGGGGCATATAAAATAACTAATGGTGGGGGGCATATAAAACAACTAATGGTTTGGGGCATATAAAATAACTAATGGTGGGGGGCATATAAAATAACCAATGGTGGGGGGGGGACATAAAATAACTAATGGTGGGGGGCATATAAAATAACTAATGGTGGGGGGCATATAAAATAACTAATAGTGGGGGGCATATAAAATAACTAATGGTGGGGGGGGGACATAAAATAACTAATGGTGGAGGGGCAACATATTCAATAATTAATGGAGAGGGGTCCCAGTATATTAATAATTAATTGACCCAATTAATTAATTCATTGGGCCAGTATATAAAATAGTTCACAAGGGGGTGCAGTATATTAAATAATTAATTGAGGGGGGGGGCAGTGTATTACAGATGCGGTCACGTGTACCGCTATTTATCCGGCCCTCCAACGGTCTGAGAGGGACAATGAACGGCCCCCTATGTAAAAAGTTTGGGGACCCCTGGTCTAACCCCATGGGACATGTGTAAGGTATGAGGGGATTCATGTAAGGTATGAGGGAATTCAGTATTTGTATTATGCATCTCAGAGTGGTTGTGGATTGTGGATTTAACAACCTCAATACATAAAGAGTCATCAAGTTAGTATCATTGAGTTATAACCATCTGCAAAGTCAGCCAGGGCATGGAGTACTTTGATACCGAAAGAAACTTGGTCATAATTAAGAAAATAGACCCTGAGGGTACACAGGTATGTACTCTCTTGGGTGGTATTTAATAGTGAATGATAAAACAATTTGTGAAATGCTCTAGATACTCTTCCAATCTTTTGTTCAATGGAACCATTTAGAGTATATATTTGAAGGGCTTGCAGACGGCTGAGACGGCTACTAATACCTGCATCTTATAAAGATGCCCTTTTAGGCTAGGTTCACATTACAGTATTTGCCATACGCTGTAAGGACACTTCAGGGGGATTCCAATGTCTCCTTACAACGCATGGCACAGATGTATTCCACTGTATGCTTAGACTGTGGGATACGTCGTCTGGGGACCACTCCTCCACTCCTCCCCCCTGGGGGGGGGGGGGTTGTACATCGGCAACAGAGATTGTCTGCTTCCAATGTTTGGGGGTGCTTCCCCAGTGACAACATGACCGGGTACCCCGTATACATTCACCACTTTTCAGGCGGGATACAGTATGCCGCATCCCCTCCCCATAGCCTTCTATTGCCTTTGTTGAGCACATACTGTACGTCACTCAGCACGATGGAACAGGTTGAAAAGATATAGCTTGTAGCTTGTTGCGTCAGAGGAGACTGGAAGAAGTGATGATCTCGAAGTAATTAACCTGTCATCGCATCCCCTTACACCAAAAGAAATGCAGGTTTTGGCAAGCGGTTTGTCCTATGTCCCACATGTAAAAACTGATATTTTTAGGTGAGTTAAGTTACATAAACCTCTTTGCACATAAACTAAAATGGAGGAAATACTTCTCCAAAAAATATAGGATTCACTGTGCAGATTTTGGTCTGGATGAAGCAGACTCTCTAGGGTTCTAGAAGCATTAGCAGAAGAGCCAGAATGCGGAGAAGGAGAAGGCCCTTTTGACTTCTAAGACTTAAAAGTATGAAAGCACCACCTATTGGTGATTAAAAATGGAGGGGCTAACTCCAGCATTTCAACTTCTCTAGGGACGATACAGAAGCCCAGTGACGTAACTAGAAATGAGTGGGCCCCATAGCAAACTTTTGTCTGGAGGCCCCCAACGACAGCACCTTCTCTGCCCGTTTTGCACATATAAAAGGGTTCATATATAATGCCTGTATTTCAGACCTACCACACACAACGCACACTTTGCAAGGGATGGAAATTGTTGTATTATATCAAAATATGGTGCAAGGACTTCTCATCTGCCGGCCGGCAGCTAATACAGTGCTGGTCCCCAGGATCCCACCCTTGTCATAAATCGGCCGGCTGATGAGAAGTCCTTGCATAAAATTTTGATAAAATACAAGGATTTGCATTCTCTGCAAGGTGTAGGTCTGTGGCGCCAGGCCGACATATAGGTGCGCATCCACAAGCTAAACGAGTCCAGAAACCCTATCACAGTCTCCCCTAATACAGCCTCTCCTCAGTAATAACATGTCCAGCTGTGGCCTCTCCTCAGTAATAACATGTCCAGCTGTGGCCTCTCCTCACTAATAACATGTCCAGCGGTGGCCTCCCCTCACTAATAACATGTCCAGCAGCGCCCTCCCTTCACTGGTAAAATGCCCAGCAGTGGCCTCCCCTCACTACTAACATGTCAGGCAGCAGCCTCCCTTCACTAATAACATGCCCAGCAGCGGCCTCCCCTCACTAATAACATGCCCAGCAGTGGCCTCCCCTCACTACTAACATGTCAGGCAGCAGCCTCCCTTCATGAATAACATGTCCAGCAGCAGCCTCCCCTCACTAATAACATGTCCAGCAGTGGCCTCCCTTCACTAATAACATGACCAGCAGCGGCCTCCCTTCACTAGTAACATGTAGAAGGCGGGGTAGAGGGAAGAGTTGCAGGGAGTCTAGTCCTGATCTGGTGCACCGCAATAAGTTTGCCAGGCTGGCTAATTAGGGGGATATCAGCTCTGGGGTAGCAATGCTGCAGCAAGACATGGCCTCTAGCAACCAGGGGACTGTCTGCTCCAGTAAGAAGGGTAATGGGAGCACAGGCAAGGTCAGACAGGTGCTGGTAGTGGGAGATTCTATTATTAGAGGAACAGATAGGGCAATCTATCACAAAGACTGTGCATACCGAACAGTGTGTTTGCCAGGTGCTCAGGTTTGGTATGTTGCGGATAGGGTTGACAGATTACTGGGAGGGCAGGTGAGGAACCAGCGGTCATGGTCCACATTGACACTAATGACAAAGTAAAAGGTAGGTGGAATGTCCTTAAAAAATATTTCAGGGATTTAGGCCATAAGCTCAGGGCAAGGACCTCAAAGGTAGTTTTCTCCAAAATATTACCTGTACCATGTGCCACACCAGAAAGGCAGAGGGGAGATCAGGGAGGTAAATAAGTGGCTCAAAAGTTGGTGTAGGAAGGAGGGATTTGGGTTCATGGAGAAATGGTCTGACTTTGCTGTCGGCTACAGGCTCTACAATAGAGAAGGGCTGCACCTCAATGGGGAGGGTGCAGCTGTTTTGGGGGGAAAATGGTTGGAAAAGAGTTTAAACTAGTGACTTGGGGGGAGAGCAACTACACTTGTGCAGGGCAAAAATACAGTGTAGATAGGGAGCTTGGAAGAGTCAAAGTCCATGGGGGAGGAAGGGGGGCTGGATAAGATTGGGGAATAAGAACAAAAGGAATACGGATAGGGAAAACCATAGAAAGTGCATGTACACAAATGCCAGAAGCCTCACAAACAAAATGGAGGAACTGGAACTCTTAATGTTGGAGCGAAAATATGATATAGTGGGTATCAGTGAGACATGGCTGAACAATAGCTATGACTGGGCTGTTTCTATAGATGGTTATAGACTTTTTATAAATTATCCTATAAATAAAAAAGGGGGAGGGGTTCGTTTATATATGAAATCTTGCCTTAAACCTCTCCTGCGAGATGACATCGGTGACGCAAATTAAAATGTGGAGTCCCTATGGGTGGAGATAAGGGGAGGGAAAAAGAATAATAAAATATTAATAGGGGTTTGTTATAAGGCTCCAAATATAATGGAGGCAGCAGAGGAAATGCTGATAAGTCAAAGGTATGCAGCTTCAAAGCATGATGAAGTACCGTATTTTCCGGGCCATTAGGCGCACCGGAATATAAGGCGCAACAGTCCGATGCGCCTTATATAAGTAATAATTCCATATATAAGGCGCATCGGACTATAAGGCGCAGGGTCGGGGGCGTGGCGGAGGTCCGGGGGCGGAGCGGAGACCCGACGGGACGCGACGCCGAGAAGAGACGCGGCGACGCGGGGAAGGTGAGTGGGGAAGGTGAGGGGGAGGTGGAGGAGGGCAGCGGACCATACTTACATAGGTCCCCGCTACCGGAGACAGCAGATCTCCAGCGGGAACTGCAGACCACGCGGCAGAAGTTGTTCATGCCGTGTGGTCTGCAGTTCCCACTGGAGATCTGCTGTCTCCGGTAGCGGGGACCTATGTAAGTAGGGTCCGCTGCCCTCATATAGGGCGCACCGGACTATAAGGCGCACTTTGGATTTCCAAGGAAATCCAAGGCTTTTAAGTGTGCCTTATAGTCCGGAAAATACGGTACTTATCTTAGGGACTTCAATTACCCAGATATTGACTGGGGGGCAGAAACCTGCAGGTCCTTTAAAGGTAGCAGGTTCTTGTCAACAACAAAAGACAATTACCTGTCGCAGTTAGTCCTGGAGCCAACAAGAGGGGGCACTGCTGGACCTTATCCTAACCAACAGACCGTACAGTGTATCAAAACTACAGGTTGGGGGGAACCTGGGTAATAGTGATCATAATATCATTGATTTTGTATTACGCTCTAAACTTCAGGAGGGCAAATTTTCAGCAACTAAGGCCTTATAAGCCTAAACTGGGACAATGTTCTCAAAGACAAAAGATCCCCCGAAAAATGGGACTTTTTAGCCAGAAACAGAGCTAAAAAAAAGTCCTGTGAGAAACACATACCTTATGGGAAAAAGCATAAGAGGAACAAGAAACAGCCAATGTGGCTAACTAGTCTTGTAAGGAAAGCAATAAGCGAGAAAGATAAGGCGTCTGAGGTGCTAAAACGCAAAGGTAGCTGTGAGGCATTACAGGATATTAGAGAGAAAAATAAATCCTGTAAAAAGCAGATAAAGGCCGCAAAAATAGAGACTGAGAGAAATATTGCCAGGGAGAGCAAAACTAATCCCAAATGATTTTTCAAGTATATAAATGATAAGAAACTAGAAGCAGAGAGTGTGGGCCCTCTTAGGAGTAACATAGGTGTCATGGTGGAAGCAGGGCCAATCTACTGAATGTCGCCTTCTCAACTGTCTTTACCCAGGAAAATCCCCTGGTGGAAGACACAATGAGGAATAATGTAAATTCTCTTTGGAATGTCAACAGTTTAACCCAGGAAAAGGTAAGGCGCCGCCTCACAACCACTAAGATAGATAAATCGCTGGGGCCAGATGGCATACACCGCCGGGTTCTACATGAACTATGTACCGTGATAGACAGACCGTTATTTTTAATATTTGAAGATTCCCTGAGGACTGGTTATGTTTCACAGGACAGGCACATAGCAAATTTGGTACCAATATACAAAAAAGGATCGAAAAGCAAT